>NC_056733.1:1979966138-1980566138 GCF_019279795.1 Protopterus annectens | reverse complement strand
ACTGAAAGTAAACAACTGACTTGTCTTCATAACAGGTACTATAATTGTGTGCCTTTTCATGGGGGTTATTTAACTGGAGGAAACCAAAGCCAGTGTCCAGGTCGGATACAGACATTTGAGGAGCTTCTAGTGGAACACAGTACACACAAGGCACCCACAGTAAGTATTCTTCCTGTTGTAAGTCATATTACATCATTTTTGTAAACTATATTATTGTACAAGTATAATCCAGAAAAAAAAACATTTAAAAAATTAATAAATGGGTAAAAGACTATAGCACAGAAACTGATTATATAACAGTCTCAGACTTAACTAAGCTAAATATTTACATTAGCACAGAAGTAACCTGTAAAACATACTTCTTTAATCTAAAATAAAAGAAAACTGCAGTTAAAAATGTCTGAGTTCATAAAATAGTTTGTGCAAATGAAACTGAAAACAATAATGCACAGCATAGTGGTGTCCCATGATCTCACAGTGCTGCTATATGAATTATTGTCTGAGGTATTGTCCACTGCTGCCAGAATATTTACTTATCTAGACAGGCAGGAAGATAGGAAAAGTCTCAATGAATTAAATACAGTGAAACCTGTGAACACAAAAATCCCACAATTCACTGCCACAGATCAAACAGCAGTCTAACACAAACAGTAAACCTGCTGTGTACAAGTCTGGTATATAATAAATAGTAAAAAAAAATAGACCCCAATCAACTGGTAGTTGAGCAAGTGAGGGCAAATATTAGAAAGTAACCCTGTGCTACACTGTGTATGTATCAGCTATTCTTGCATCTTTATATCTTCTCCCCTCCTCATGCCATTCCAGTCTATTTTTTCACTGAAAACGTCCCTATTCCTTGCCTCCCTATCTGTTATATAAGCTAAGAGATTCATGCATGATATGGTGAAAGATATTCCAATCCACTTATTGTCAAAGTTCAGGTGCTCATGTACTAATTTCACATTCCTGGATATACAACTTCTGTTCTAAAAGAACATTCATTCAAGGTTGGCCCCAGATGAACAGTCCAGTCATCAACTTCCATTTGAATACCATCTATAAAAGGTTGTTTCTTTTGTATAAATATATGTACTTGGACCTTTATATCCAGGTTTTATAGACTGTATATACTAGTCCTCAGTGTGATCTACTACCTGGGTTATTCCTGCCTTGCAGGTTACCAGAAAGGGACACTTTCCAGTGTCTGCCCAGTACCCTGTTTCACCAAGCCTGGAAATGGTACCCTGCATTGTGTCATCCCTTTTCAAAATATTTTTTCTAGGCTGCATCTGTTGCTCCAAAACAGTCCAGATATCTCATGATAATCTCAGAAGTGAACACATTATGATGGCAAACTTGAACATCATCTAGTAAATCTTATCTCCTGGCTTTTTCAGTGTGGGACATTTTAAGTAGGTTATTACTTTAGACCAAAGCAGATATGGAATGTGGCAGTGAATAGATCCATATTAATAGACTACAGGTACTAAACAGTGCATGGCGTCTGCCACCAATTTAGCAAATGAGACTGTTGGGAATGGGTGAATAGACCTTAAATTCTGCCCCATTGATAAATACTGTGAAGGATGGATAGGGTCTTAATTCCATCACTGCAACAAAAACATGAGGTGTAGTGGTTATGGAGTCTAATTTGGCACCACTGACACATATTATGTATGCAGAGGTTGATTGGCATTAAGAACTTATGGCAAATGTTCACTGCTACATTGGATTGTGAATGACACTTATCATACTTGATTAAGCTTTACAACTCCTGATACATAACATGGCTATAATCGCTGACTCCCCAGGATTTCACCCACCTCAACCTGAATATGGTACCTTCAAGTGCAGGCTTACCAGCATTAACTGAGACTTAACCAAGCCCTCTGTTTCTCTCTTTTTCTATCACCCACACACTATTCCCTGCCAATGATAGTACCAATTCCCTATATTATTAGTACATACTGCCACCAATCAGATTTCTAATCTGATACCATAATCTCAGTTATTTAACACTAGTCTAATGAACCAACTAACGTATTAATTTATAATAGCTGATAGTCGAGCAGTTTCCTTATAAAGGGGCAGACACTAAGTCTTACCAATATTATGGTGATAACCTTCACTAATAAAACAGAGACATCGCCCTCATGATTTTATGAATGAAAACAATTAAACCTCTTTATTATTAAAAAGATCTATGCAGCTGCACAAGGAAAAATAAAATAAATATATATGGATAGACTAATGACAGAAAAATAATTGAGCTGCATATGTTGTTGTTATATCCAGTTATTTGCTTTAGCTGAATGAAATCTCAAAATTTAAATAAAGTCCTTCAGTCATGTGCTCCAGAAATCTTTATTTAAACTTTCCCTTCAAACACTCCCAGGCAAAGAGGAAGTAAAGATCAGTAGCAGTTGTGGTTGAGTATACTCCATGGAGGTTAGCGAGGATCTCCAATTCCAAGATGTTATGCTTCAGATTTTTTTAAATGCCTTCATTCAAGAATATGTTGGAGTAGTATAAACAATGAGATACAGAAATATTTTGCAAATGGAAGTGATCAAGTACATTCAGTATTATAAGCACTGATGTTCATTATAAGTAGATTTGATATATTCAGTCATGACAAACATACATATAAGTTTACTGAAATATATACATATAATATATATATATATATATATATATATATATATATATATATATATATATATAGCTAGATAGATATAGCTACGGGTATAGACATAGATAGCTATAGATAGTTAGATAGACAGATAAACAGATGTGTGTGTGTACCATGCATATGAAGAAGTAGCTGTGATTATGCTAGCCAGGTTTCAATGGAGAATAAGGATTCTTCTTGAGTAATGTTTTGTTGTTGGAAGTATTGGGCCATAACATATTAATATCATATACTCTACATACTGAACTATGGTAGTATGTTTTGTGGCAAAGTGGATTTTGATTATGAAGATATTGAATAATAACGAGCCTTATGTAAATCCTTGTAGTGTGTGTATTGTAACTGGTACATTGGAGGAATAAGCATGTCGCTATAATGCACACACTAGGTTCTATGGCTAAGATAGCTGTTGAACCATTTTATGTGCTAGTGCTGAGACTTAAGTCTATGAGGTGGTCAAGGAGCAGTGTGTGTGATATGTGTTGAATGCTTTAGAGAGACCCAAGAACAGTTAGGCTACTGTTTTACTTGTTTGTGTGTTTGATAAACAGTGTTTAGTAATGATAGTAGGAAAGTTTCAGTACTTTAGGCTGGCCTAAAACCGCACTGGGTTGGAGAGAGATGTTTATGTAATAGATAAGTAAGGATCTATTTAGGTATACATCTTTCAAGTACTTTAGATAGTGGAGGAGTATGGTTGTGGGCCAAAAAGTGGACAAGTCAATTAAGGTGGAGATTTCAGTCCAAACTGTAAATGTTTGTTTAAGAGTTCTAATTTTACACCACATGGCATAGGTAGAGTGGAAACCACTTGTATCAGGTAATACACCTGCTTGTGTTACTTTTCAAGGTTCGTTTGTTAATATTCTGTCATGGGTGCTTCTTTGTTGGAGGGTTTATTGAATCTAGTTGTAATTATAATAAAATGAGTTATATGAAACTAAGGAGGAATATTTAATGTTTAAGTCTTGGAAATTAGAGAGGATGATTATTCTTCATCTCCTTTTTAAACTTAAATGAATAGACTAATGCAAATCAGGTAAAATGTTTTATTCTGAAATGTAGACAAGTGACCAATAATACTCTGCATGCCAATATTGCTTTCGTATGAACCTAGCTAAATTTGTGTTAGTACTTTGCCAGGTTTCAATTAAATAATAGCATTCTCAAGGATAATGATAATTCAGATAAAAATTGGCTAAACCGTCACTTTAATCGATAATGGAACCTGTTTAAGATACGAGAAACTTACCATGGCAGTACATCTTTAATGCATTGTCACTGTAGTTCTAAATCATTATGTTGAGTTTATCCCTTTCATCTGACTTCCCTCCCAAAAAGATTTACAGGAACTAGCTTCATATTCCTTATGTTGGTTAAGCTGTGATATGCCCATATTCTGACTAACCTTGGAAAGTATGCAAGATAACCCATTCCAGGTCAGCATTGTGAGGCAGCTCCAGTTATTTCAGCCCATGAAGCCTCATAGGGAAATTATGACTATGGCATTCTGTAAATGGATATAAACAATAAGATTTGAACATAAACCAAATACTTGAAAGTATAAAGTTAGAGGAAACTATCTATATGCAGTCTCTCAGGGAACAGAGTGAGAGTAGTTTTACTTTTGCAGTGACCACCTTTCAAATAAGTACTGTTATGGTAAGATTCTTACCTCAACTGTGCTATAATCTTTGGGGAGGGCCATTGCAGGAGTAAACCATCTAATCAGAGTATCATCTCAAGTTGTACTGATGTATCCAAAGGAGGTGGATAGTTACAGGATCCCTGGTAGCACAGGCATGCAAACACTTCTCTTACCTGTGGTCTGTACATCCAACTTGTATTAATAAAAGTACTGATTGGAGTGGTAGTTTGTAAAATGTTTTATGTAGAAACATTTATGAACTATACTACCCTATACAGTATGCTCTAATGATGTGCTACCCCTACACAGTATGCTCTAATGATGTGCTACCCCTATACAGTATGCTCTAATGATGTGCTACCCCTACACAGTATGCTCTAATGATGTGCTACCCCTACACAGTATGCTCTAATGATGTACTACCCCTACACAGTATGCTCTAATGATGTGCTACCCCTATACTATGCTCTAATGATGTGCTACCCCTACACAGTATGCTCTAATGATGTGCTACCCCTACACAGTATGCTCTAATGATGTGCTACCCCTACACAGTATGCTCTAATGATGTGCTACCCCTACACAGTATGCTCTAATGATGTGCTACCCCTATACAGTATTTTGTTGTTTTTTTGTCTTTGAAAGAAGCAAATAACTGGTCAGATTTTCTGAGACTGTTGGTTCTTCTTGAGTGGTACCTAAGGCATGTCATTCTAATAGTTGGCAAAAGTGCTAACAACTGTTCTGACTAGTCAAAGCTAGTATAAACATTGCTTTAGACATGAACATTATTTTATAATGATATTCATTCATAGACATGATGATAGGAGTAGTTTTTAATTTTACTCTTTCATTACGGAAAACTAAATATGGATGTTTAAATGTAAATCCCTGAAGCTCTGAAATCCTTTTTGTAGATGCAGCTGCTATAAGAAAACTTTTCCAAGAAAAGTATCCAGCAGGTTCAGAAGGTGTTAAAGTTAATTTTTAGATCTCACATGTGATCAATGTGTGTATTTGGAGACACATAACATAACTGAATGTGCTATAATTAAAGGGATTGCTGGCACACACACAGAAATTACAGAAACAAGCATCTTGATGAAGAATATTTAAGGTGGCATCAAAAAGAAAATGGAAGTAATCTAATAGGTTTGGTACTGGGCAATAAAAATCTCCATACCACAGATATAGTCCATAAAGTAAATGTTTTGCATTTTTAGATATTTGACCTCTTTATTTGCCTCTTTCATAACATTTCAAATATGAAATGAATATTACCAATTGTTATGGATCAAAACCGTATCCTTAATGAAGAAAGACTCAAGAGTTTTAAGACTGGGATGTAAACCTCTGCCATCTTGTTGTGCCATTAAGGATTTGTGATAAAGAAATGACCATGATGTGCAAGAGAGCTGATTCATTTGGGAGTACCGTGGTTGTCCCAGCAGGAGCTATCACATTTATATGAACTCTGTCTTGCTTTGCTTTGAGTATGTTTATGGATCAGTGAAGTTGGAATGAAGGCATGCATCACTGACTCAGTCCATCTGAAGAAGAAATCTCTTTTCCACAATGTGCTTTTGGAGAATGCAAGAAAAAAACACTCTGACTTGGTTATTGTAGTGTATGGCAAACATATCCACTTCTAAGTGTCCCATTTGCACTATCTATCATAAAATGTCCTGTTTCACACACTCAAACAACCAGTACCACTGGGCCCATCTCAAAATATTCCTCAGTAATGCCTTCCACCACCACCACCACCACCCCCCACCTCACACACACCACAAAAATAAAGTTTCACTTTCTACAGCACTCACTTGTTTTCCTGTGGACATTAAACATTTTTCCTCACTCCCCCACCTGTGCATATGATGATAACTAGGCCCTGCTTTTTTTTTACTTTGTTATTTGGATTGCTGATGTCTGATGCACAGATGGTCAGCCTATACATGGGTAACTACAGTCTGGTGGTGGGTTTGCATGCATCATTTTCACTATTATGTGTATGGTTTACTGTGAGTCATCAACGTTGTGTGCCAGCCTTTATCTCTTTGCCAGTCATGGAATACTGTGCTAATCTCCATCTAGGATGCTCATTCCCCTCTCCTCAGCCCTCTACTGACTGCTCATCTGGCTTAACCTCTACCGCATAGTGTGTTGGGAGGTGTTCATCCTGCCATGGGCCTCCCTGCTGCAACTGCCTCCTTATTATTATATTGTGTAACACTGTAGGAATAGGAACTGAAATATTTTTGAATGTATGTCAGTGTCCTATTGTAGGGCACCTCCAGATACACCCAGACAGGGAATGTGTGTCTTCAGCAGGCCAAACATATGCTCCATGATGATATGGGTTTGTGATAGAATATATCTGTATGCATTATCTGTCACACTCTGGTTGGTTGCCATTAACCAAGGCTCCAAGGCAGTTTTCTCATCTCCAATAAGAGGCCCCTGGTAGACGTCACCCCTTAAAACCACTGGTATAGGTCATGCATATGCCATATGTGGGAGTCATGGTAACTGCCTGGGTTGCTTGCAGAGACATAGTAGATGATACCCTGTGCTTTACAGACCACTAAATAATAAATGGAGTGATACTAGGTTCAAGTACCTTCTTCCTAGGTAACAGGTAAGGCATTTATTTTAATGAGGATGCAGTCTATGGCCCCCAGCACCTCAGGGAAGAGGACTATTTGCTAGAAACCTTGCATGGTGATGTTTATCTCCTCTGTGGTGCATCAGAACCACATATTATTCCCTACGTGCTGCAGTATGGCATCAAGGAAATGATGCAGTGTACTCAAGGTAGATGCCTAAGATTACTCACGTTTTGTCCATTGTTGATTGCTGAAAAGTCCTCTAGTATATGTAAAGCTGCACATACCTTTGTATCCACTGGAATGGGTACCCCATGACTCCCACAGGCCTGCAGATAAAGCTGACACAGGTCTACCTGCTCTTGTATGGTGTCCCTGTCAATATCAAAATGGGCAGCAATGCTGGTGTCATTAAGACCATGAAAGGGTAAGCAAAAACAGATGACAAAGCACCTCTGAGGACAACAACAAACATGATCTCATAGCAACAATAATAGCCTTTGATTTTATACACTTAACTGAGGCAACAAATAGCATGATTCCACACTTTCCTTGCATGTACACAAGGACTTTGCTGTGGTAATTAACATTAGTGTTGGCCTAAATCTAAATATGTTTTCTGAATCTCTCCTTCATCTTGTTTGCCTGATTTGCATACATAGGGCCCCTCATTTTAATTCTGTTGCTCATTACCATCTGCTTGTACAGCTATTATCATATGCCTTGAGCAGAGCTGCAGCTCTGCCACCAACACTCACTCTCAATGCATCTCTGAATTGCATACACCCTGCTCGTGGCTGCTTGTCACATTAAAGTGCCTACTGCAAAGTTCCCAATGTTTCTGAATCCCAGCCAAAGTTGGAAAGCAACCAAAGAAATCAGAAGAAAAAGAAAGCAGTGGTTAAGGACTACAAAATGATGGATCCATAAAATGACACCCCCCAAAATTTCTAGCAGCAAGACATTCCTCATAGTTGCCCTGTAGCTACCTAAGTGGAATCATACCACTCAATGGCCCAGTATTTCACAAAATGTACTGATTTTTGCCACATATTTTTGGTCTGTTTCTCATATAATATGATCATTTCTGGCAGATATTCTCTAATGAAATTTCAGACTTCATGTCCTTCAGAAAATGCATGCTAATGCAAAACCTATTATTCTATCAGCTTTCTAATATTATACAAGTAGTATTTAAAATCTGTCCCTGATTTTAGGCTTTTGTCCCCCAGTTCTTTTTGTCTTTGTCCAGATTTCTTGCTCTAGTTGAATGGTGATAGTCACAGGGGAAGCTAGAAGCACAATAAGTCAGAAAAGAGGACTCAAGGCATGCACAAAGATTTGTGGCTGTTGGCTCTGTAAGTAAAAAGTAGATGGAGTGGTGAAAGAAACAAATTGAGAAGTATAAGCCTGAACCATTTCTTTATAGGGCTGATTGATCATTCATATGGCCGGATTGTGCCTGCAGATGTTATAATAATCTAAAGACCTTGATAAAAAGGTGATGTTCTTTAAACATACAATAAAAAGTATAGTTGTGCAAGTAAACTTACCATAACAGTAGATGTTGAAATGATCACTGCTGCAGTAGCCTTAGCCATATGGATGATATCCTGCCAAGGATATAACAATCCATCAGCTTCAAAGCTTCTGGGCACCTTCCATATGCATAAACCATTGGTTAGCTCAAACAGAGATGTCTAAAAAGACAGGTTTGCGCACTGAGCCTTTTAAAGCTTTCATGCCAAGTGAGTGAGGCCCTGAAAGGACAATGCTAGGAACAACAAAAAATAAGTATCCACACGTTGGCATAAACAACACACCAAAAAACAAGGGGAATGGAGGGAGGGAGTGGCTAGTGGAACACTGGTTAGGAACTTAGCACGTTTGCTACTGAAGATGGTAGCTACTACATCTGATTCTTATTTTTTTTAGTGTATACCTTTACCTGTGCCTTGTTTTGCTACTATTAATTGCCATGTCCTGCCTGGCAAATTTGATTCTAACTGCTTGTTACAAGTGGCTTCCTACAGATTGAATGCAGAAGAGCTTTCAAACTGCTCAGGGTACCAAATAACCTAGTTATGGTTCTAAAGTCAGATGAAGAGAAATATCACAAAGTTTTAGGGCCTTGGTAATGGATTTTGATTTATATTCCCTAGCAGTATCACTCATAGAATGCAAATTACTTCCAGATAATATTGACGAGGTAATAACCTCTGCATGTCAACAAATGAAAATGAATGGTATGTTTGTAAGGACCAGAGGGAGGGAGGAGTAGGCAGAGAACATTGATGCATGTTTTGGCTAAGTCCACACTACTTCCTTATTATTCTGTGAATGGCTCTCATCGGGAAACTGGTAATAGTGACAGACATAGTCATTGTTAAGTCTGTGGAAAGACCATCATGTGCATGTATGTACACAATGATGTGCACTGCAGCTTCTGAAACACCTTCACGAAGTAGAGAGGTGACGGAAGATAAAATATGTTCTATTCAAAAACAACTGTGACCAGAGCTTACAGAAAGATTCCTTGACTTCCTGGACTGCAAAAAGGCTCACTGTGACTAGTTAGAGAAATGGTGCCAGTCAAAGCAAGAGAATTACCACTGTTTCAGAGAGTAGGAAATTCCTACTAAATCTGAGACGTATATGAAACGAGTCATCAGTGATTGGGAAAACAGTGAGTAGAAGTAAATAGCAATTCTACATGGGATAGCCCAATTTTGCCTGTGAAAAAGAAAGATGAAACATGGCATTTAGAAGTGTATTTATGTCTGGCAAACATGTAAATGCCACATACAACTCATTCAGTAATTACAACATCTCATTTGATGGCTTGTCTCAGAACTGATGCTAAGTACTGTATTTATTTGGATAAAGTAAACACTGTTTTCTACATACTTATTCATACAGAAAGCTATGAACAGCATTTTAGTATTATTTAAAATATACCAGATACTGAAACATGCAAGTCTGAAGCTGAACCTGGGCACAGTACAGTTGGCTAGATAGAAATTTTAGTTCCTAGGTGTGTTGATTTCTGCTAGAGGCAGATGACACTAAACTAGCAATTAAAAGGGCATTAGTCCCAAGTAAACAATTTCATTGCTCTTGACAATAGCCACCTATCTTACATTTAACTAAAATGAGGTGAAGAGGTTGGCTGCCCTGGAGATTGTAATTGTCAACTGCTGTTGGAGCACAAGTGGAGTACCAGAATTTATTTAAGGAGCCATTGATGATATTGTGGCTTATGAAATGAACATACTTATTATGTATAGTAAAAAGACATGCCCCCTTGCTGTTGTTACTAAGACAGTAACAAACAGTGTGTTTAGTAATTGTAGCAAGGAGTTTGCATAAGCTTTTGCTATGATTTTTTTTTGCCCTAAACTTTGGATTGAAGGGTTTGCCAGCTCTGGGACTGCACAGTATACCAGATGGCCTAGCTTTATGCCTGATTTGATGTGTTATACAGGCCAATATCAGCTATATTGTTGCTGTAGTGATGTTCAAAGCCTCACAAGGATATATGTGCTCAATTACACCCTTTGGATCTAACACAATTACCTCTGTGGAAAGAGGCCATAGGAATTGTATGAAGCACTTTTTAGGAATCTACTTGATACTAGAGCAAATTAGGCACACAGGGGGATTGTAGCAATCATCTGACTTGCAGACTTCACATGGCAATTTAAGGTTACTGTTTACAAGAACACAGAAGATGATTAATTCTCAAAGACTTGCTAAACAGTATTATTAATAAATTCATAGATAATCCAAGGCCACTGAATCTAATGGCTATTCCTGCCTTGCCAGTATGCAACTTCAGACAGCAATCTCCTTTCTCCATGAGGGCCATACCAATCAATCCTAGAGTAAATTTGTGGATTTGAACAAAAAGCCTAAATGTAAAAGTAGGGAACAAATACTTCTTGGCACAGCTTTTGCAAGTGGAAGGAAAATGTTAAAATTGCATTATGGAATAAAATGAAGTCCCTACTTCTCCCTTTCTGGCTATGATTTATGTCTTCTGTGTACTTATATTAATGGTGCATGGTATTGGTATGAAGAAAAGTTTGTGAAAGAATATACTATTTATGTCCTGCATAATTATTAGTTTTATAAATTTCAACTCCCAGTAGGCATGTTAGCACATAAGGCAGAACTAGAAGCTGATAAGTATGAGTTGGAGATGTGAGATTTACCTCTAAGCATTTTCAATTATTACTTCAGTTGCTTTGCAAGTTCTTCCCTAAAAGGAATTTTACAATTTTATACAATTTTTTTGGTTTTGTTATGAGTGAGTGAGTCAGCTGGGAAGAAGAATAATATAAGATACTGGAAGAAGGGGAACTACTGTTTTTTTTTTTTTGGGGGGGGGGTCCCTCTTGGCCGTCAGCCATAAGCCATGTCCCAGAGTACATCCTTCATCTTCCGATACGTGTGATGGAAAGATATCAGGTTACACTAGTGCTGTGCAACCAACACAGCCTCATTACAGATAACCTAGAATGCACAATCCACACAGCCATGCAGAAGATATATTTTTTCACTAACCCTAACCTGACATATTGCTGACATCAAAATCATCACTGCATGCAGCACCAGTTAGCTCCATCTCCCTCTTGTGTCACATTCCATGGCACTCTGCAGTATAAGCACAGCACTACTCCCAATGAGTGAGTGGCAGGCAACAGGCCACATCCCCACTTTCCATCTCAGATGGAACCAGTTGACAACTTCCACTCCTTCCCATCTAGCCACCCTCACACACAACTCCTTCATGAAATGGTTCCCATCCAGCCACCTTCACACACAACTCCTCCATGAATGGTTTCTCAATCAAAATCTACAATAAAGACTTTAGAATTTTTAACAGGATCCTTGCAGCTGTCAGTAGGTAAACAATCACAAAAACGTTATCTAATAAGCCATATAAAATAGTGTACAATAACTATAGGAAATAAACAGTGGAAGTCATAAAAGATTGGGAAGAGATATCAGACAAGCAATTCACAATGAATGAATGAGAGAAAATATGCATGGCTTACAAATATGCAACAAAGGCTAGAACATTTAGGATTTTTGCCTGAAAGTGTTTGCATAGGTACTTGTATTCCCAAATCAGACTCCAAAGAATTTGGTAGATGGGCAACGTTGGAGGTATAATGAGGAAGGATGTGGTACTTTGAAGCATATGTTTTCAGAGTATAATGAGATGATAGACTTTAAAAATTCCCTACAGAGTACTCTGTCAGGAATACTGGGTAAGCAAATGAGTGTAACTAAGGAACTGTTTTTTTTTAAATGGGATACAGGATATTTGCTTAGATATAGTAAGGTCTTGTTGAATTTAATTCTGGTGACTGCCAAAAAGCAGTTACTAGAAAATGGAAATCAAAGTCTAAACCAACCATACTTGAAATAGTGAATATTGTAACAGAGATAAAAATCAGGAAGTAGGATCTTTAGGAAAGGGTAGGAGTAAATTACAAATAAAAAAATAGAAATGTTGGGAACAATATATGCAGAAAGATGTTTTGGAGGAGAAATGAGGTTTAAGAGACAGCAGGAAATGAACAATTTATGTAATGCTGGTTTGATTATATTTTATAGAATAATATATGTGATGTATAATGTTTGCAAATGTGAACTTGTTAATATGGTTTGATTCCTTTTACATAAATGTAAGTTTGCCCATGTCACAAGTGATAATTCAATAAAGGTGTTGTTTTTTAAAATTATCATCGACTCAAAAGGCTGTTTTCAAGCATGACTGGTATTTGCATTATTATTCTGTTAAACTGTATAACTTCAGTTAGGCATGGCAGGGCTGTCATTAAAGCACTCACAGTGATAGCAATGTCTGCATATAACAAATTCCCTGACATGTATTTCTGGATGTATACTTCTACTTCATCCCTCCCCCATACCACCTTTCTCAAGTGTGCTAACCCTAACTCTGCCACTGCCCCTAACAACATATTACCTTGCCAAAAACCCTTTACCTAACAGTACCACTAGACATAACAGGTAAATGCACACACACACACACACACACACACACACACACACACACACACACACACACACACACACACACACACACACACACAAACAAAACTAAAGCTATCCCCTTATATTACCTTTAATCTAACCCTAACCAGCAAACCCCCTTACTCACACATAAGCATAACAAACATAAAACAGAAACATTCAACTTAAGTGACAGCATTGTACTCTGTCAACAACATATTGTAATGGATTGAAGCTGTGGAAATGTAGCAGGAAATGTCTGACTGTTACAGAATCTGGCTGAAGACTAACATCACCTCTTCATATGTTGAATGCTACATCAGTGACTGTTGTGATGTACGTCATTATTTTTAGAAAGTATTTGTTTTGCAGCAGAATAGTATTTGTGTCTCCTTGCTTATTTTAGGTTCATATATTATAGATTAGTACTAGGCTAACTGCCCTTGCGAGCCATTTTAAGCATAGCCAATTATCCATTGTGAGATTAAAACCCTGTACCTTGTGTTTGCAAGGCAAACACTTTAACCATTAGGTCACCCTCCCAACCACGGCTCCTGTAATTATGGTATATCCCTTGGAATCTAGTATCCTTTGCTGTCTTGGGTTTAGGCCGAGAACAGCCTGACTTCAGTTCAACCAAATTAGACCAGTAACCCAATGCTCTCTCCATAGGTGTATTTCTTTTCTTTCTGGCAACCCAAGTCATGGATGTATGTGTGTGTTGGGGACATACTTGACAGACTATAGTTTCTGTTTGCAGATTAAAGCATCCTACTGCATTACTGCTGTTATTATTCTTCCATTGTCTATGGATGGCAGGCACACTCAGTTATACTCTTCCCACCCTGTATACTAGAATGCCATTCTGTCTTTTATTTATTTACCAGAATGGTCAGACTAAGCAGTGTCCTTTTTTCAGCAGAGGCCGGGGAAGAAAAGGTTCACATAATAAAAATAACAAGTGCATAGAATAAACTGCATAAGGGTACAACAAGCAGAACATCAAATTACAAAAGCGATGAAGCATGTTAATTAAATTATATTCTGTTATGTACAGAATCAGATAGGTAAATGGATAATTGATGATGTGTGTATATATGGAAGCCAGAATTCATATGAATGTTTATTATTTTGACATGTATAGACATATTGTCATCATGAGTATAGGATGAATACAAGAGAATGCTAAAATGCAGTACAGTTGTTAAAGCATTTTTAGTGTATTTGATGATAAGTTTAATGTCTCTGTTTCAACCTGCTGTGTAAATGTCGGTAGTAGCTGCTAGTACATGAAAGGATTTAGGGATTAGAGGCCAATAAGACAATTAACTTGGTATTAAAATATGATTAGCAGACCAGAGGACATGTACAAATTTTATAGTACAGAAAGAAAGATTTGAATTAAGATTGTAAAATGGAATCTGGATGTGTTGGTTGCTAGCACTGAATGAGCCTTACAGATGGCAATACTTCTCACAAGATCTGTGAGGATTGCTGGTAAACTTATAACAAAATAATCATGTAAATATAATAGTACTTAATAAGGATATTAAGCCGAATGGCATGAAAAAGGAAAGCAGGTAGAGAGATAATCTGGAGAGTTGTGACAAATGCATAAAGTGTTTTATTAGATGAGATTTTAAGGTTGCAACATGCCATATTGAGGCTGGTAGAGGATTTCAACATTGGGCTATGTATTTAACGTAAAGATTGCTCCCCCCCGAAATGTTGTGTGATTTTTGTATTCAAACAAGGATTTTCTTTTTTGAATGCAGATCTGTTGGAGGAGTGGACCACTGAGTAATTGTGTGCAAGGTTTAGCATTATGAGGGATATTTTTAGTTCTGAGTGAAGGAGGACGTTAGGGAATTCTAACCAATTAAGAGTGATGCAGTCTACTGGAAAGGCCAGTTGCAAATTTAGCAGTTTTCTTGAAGCAAAGTCCTGTTTGGTTGAGTAGTTTGTTTTCAAATTAGTTAAAATGGAGTATGCATAAAAGAGGGATAGTAGTAGAAGTATCTGTGCTTTGTCATGTGTGCCAGGGGTGTGAGAAAGGGCCTAGCTTTGTGTAGATGATTGAGTTTGTAGTTGGTTTTAACTACTTTGTTAGGTAAGTGATGAACAAACTTCAGATTACATGCTGAGCACTAATCCTCCCATCCCTCAGAGAAAACCAACTATCCTCTGCATGCTCCCGCAAATTATTGACAGATGCCATTACCAAGATCTGTGTCTGCCAACATGATTTCTAGGTCAGCATTACAGACACAGACAGTTTGGCACTCTTTTCATAATATTGACCAACACACTGTAATATTGTAATTATCAAAAGAAGTATATGTGCTCATGTCCTTTGTTCAACTATTAATTAAAGCTGCAGTTTTATAAATAAACAAGAATATTAACCTCAATATAAATTACTTGAATTTCACTTTGTAAACTGTTTAGTAATGGAAACAAAATATACTTTTTTATCTGTTTGACAGGTCATATGATAGTGAAGAAAGATGTCGCCTGTTGATGCTCTGCCTGTTTTACTCATATTACCCATGTGTCTCTGCCTGTGCTACTTACATTGGCCACGTGGAATAGCATGACTAGCATGACTACTTTTTGCTTCTTAATGCTTTAGCTGCTAGCTATAATACTGCACCCCTGCCTCAGATTGTGTGTACCCCCTCTGTTACTGTATTTCACAGCACTTCCCTTGGGTGCTTCCTGTATTTGTTTACCACCCTTTTCACATAAATAGAAGCTCTTATTATAGTCATTTGTGTGGTTATGCCAGTTGATCTGTTGTACATTTGTCATATAATGTCCTACGTATTTACCCAGGTTACAGTCCTGTTTACTGTGTTATGCCCCACTAAGGTGGGTAATCTAAAATGACATCCCTCTAGTTTCACATACTAACTATCCCCCTCCTCACTGATCACATGAGGCTATCTCTGCAGAGACAGCTGCTTTTATAAGCAGGCGTCACAGACGTTTATGTATAACACATGCTAAGTTTATTAAACAAGTCCTTTTATGCTGACTAGAAACCAGTCATCCCAATTCCCCTATAATAATTATTCTTTCAAATCTTTTGCTTTTCTTCGGTTTTCTAATACTTTCCTCCTCCAGCTCTGGATTATTATTCATTATTGCTTCCTGACTTTTGTCTGCATATGTCCTGCTTCCCGTCATTCACTTAACATTACTGAATCTATCCTTACTGTCCTAGATACTTGCTGCTTATGTGTTCATCAGTCTTAGCATCACCTCTGAAGTGGCAGAACATATTTTGAAAATTAACCTTGTATAAAGGGAATATATTAAGAAAACAGAATGCGCTCAGGGTACATTTATGTGTCATTCAGTTTTAATATTGTTTTGCATATCACAGTTGATGTACTTGGCATAATCTCACAGAAAGGGCAGTTCCACAGTACATTAATAATATTCAGTGTTCTCTCCAGAATTGAATCTATGTAAAAGTGACATTTCCAGTTCAAATCAATGTTCCTTGTCTATGACTGTCTTGAGTTAGTACAGCTGATATTTATCAAAGACTCTGGTCATTCCAGGACAATCAGACCGACAGTGGGATGGTGCTGGCTTCAGAAGAGTTAACGAGGATAGAGAACAGCAAACGCAGGAAAGAAGGAGGGTTCAGGTACAGAAACATGTTTGGCTAAGGTTGCAATAACTGCTGAATCATACGTTCATGTGGAAGAATTATATCATTTTAGCGCATAACTGATTTACCAGTAATTGATGCAATATACAGCAGTTAGAAACCAAGAGTGCACACTTGCTGAAACACTGTGATGCCCCAAGCTCATTATGGCTAATGAGTTGCAATATGACTTAAAGGTAAAACAATAATCTGGTCAGTTCTGTACTGACTGTCATACTACTACTAAAGGGTAACAGTGTCACAATCATCTGGTCACTCCTCTACTGTCACACCTCTACTAAAAGGTAACAGGTCACAATCTTTAGTCTGTCCTCTACTGTCATACTGTTACTAAACAATAACAATGTCACAAGTATTTGGTCAATCCTCTGTTGTCACACTATTACTAAAAAATAACACTGTCACAATTTTCTGGTCAGTCCCCTACTGTCACAGTGTTACTATAAGGTAACAGTATCACACTCTTGCTACTGAGTCCTTACCCTCTCTCTCTGCGAAGTAAAAGTGAAATAAACTCCCTACTGTTCTTCTCTTTTATTAGAAGATTGAGAAGGAGGGCTATATGATGCAACAATATGGTGAGGGTATAGCATTCATCTTTGAAAGTCTGGCATTGAGAGTTCAGGCTTCTTGCTTCTGAATCAGTCTCCAAGACAGACTACTTAGAGAGTATTAGGGTGTTTTGTTTTCATTATGCACAATAAGTATTCCCAGATTTAAAATTGTAAAATTAACTATCTGAAGGTGTAAGCCTTCTGTAGTGGGTAAATGTTAAGTTGTACTCTTCTGCTATCACCAGTTCAGCAAAAATGTCTCTCATCCCACTACTCTGGGTCTCTCACACCTCCTGCCAGCACACAACATTGCATTGCACATTGGGGTGGGAGAGTCCACCCAACACCTGTGCTCCCTAGTTCATTTCTATTGTTCATAACGTTTGGATGTCATTACTGACACTGGTCATCTGAGAGTTGCTGCATTTAATGAATAAGAAGCTGAAAGTTCTTAGTGTTCCCGCAGCTGCCAGATTACTCTCTCTGGTCTGGACTGGTCTAGTGCTGTCTAGCATTAGTGCAACTGTAGGTGGAGTTGGGATAATCCTGAGCTCCACTTCAGTTCTATGACAGTGGCTGTGGCTGAAGATGCCCACCACAAAAACTGCAGGAGGATCCCTCTTGTGACCCATGGTTAGTGTCAGACAACATAAGAGAGTGAGG
This sequence comes from Protopterus annectens, assembly GCF_019279795.1. NCBI lineage: Eukaryota > Metazoa > Chordata > Ceratodontiformes > Protopteridae > Protopterus > Protopterus annectens. The sequence continues at coordinate 1,980,548,248 of NC_056733.1, read as the reverse complement.
GAATCTTAGGCCAAACATCAGTCACATCCTCTAATGGTCATTATATGACTAGCAAGGGGCTGCACTTATGTCCATCATCAGCACATAATGGAATATCTACAAAAGGTACATCTGTTGTAATACACTTGAGGAGTGAGAATTCCAGTTTTTATCCCACTTGCCCCATAGCTGTAGCACCTAAAGAAAAGTTGTATATGGTCTGTTCCTATGCAGCAGTGTCTCACGTCCCTAAGCATGTTCTCAGTGGCCCATGCTGGAGAAGCTCCTTTGCATCCTCCCACACCAGCACCATTGGAACAACTCCAAACATTAGACATTCATCAACCTTCAGGCATGTGGTAAGACCTCACCTTGTAAATGAGTGCAACCACCCTTAGAGAATATATGTGTGCCAGCCTCTTCTGTCCTAGCAGTTCCTGTAGTGAGCACTTCTGTAGATATTGGGGCTCTGTCATCTTTCTAGAGTATTTCTGTATCATGCCCAGTCTCCCCACATGTCTAACATGAAAGAGTTGGGCTTCTCAAAAGCTACCATTGGGAGGACTTTCTCACCACTCCCCCCACCCCCCATCCCACAGTATTCTGGAAAGAGGACTCAGTGGAACAACACCCCACACCTCCAAGACAGACAAGGAAAAGTAGTCCCCTTTTGATAACTCCTCCAGACTCCCACCTTTATGCTAATTGAATATTTCCTGGACTGGCCTATTTTTATTCTACTATACCACAGAAGATGCATTATTCAGTTATCTCTCAAGTGGGATAAGAAGCACTGGATTAGCCCCCCTCAGTTTCACAGAGCCCATCCTTACTAGTGCTAGTTCTGAAATGTGGAGGTATCTACATTCTGCTCCTCTGCTTCCAAGCTCCTAGCTCTTAGCTTAGTGGAGTGAGATTCCATCTAAGTATCCTAGCAAAGTTTCCTTTGTGATCTCTTCAGCCCAGCATAAGTGCTACAAGCCAGATCCTCATTCTTTGTTACCATCAGATAAAGACTCCAAGGCATTGGCCAGGACAGGCAAAAAGATGTTCTGCTCTCCCCCACTGAAGCTTAGGTTCCACAACCATATGTTTCACATGTCCATGTTCCAGTTTTCCCTAGTCAGTCAAGCACTAGAAAATTGACAGACTACTTTGATATTAGGGTCAAGAAAGATGAGGTTAAGAACCTTAGTATGACTTCTACAATGGACTTTGAATTGCACAGGATGGCATATCTCAGGCTATCATCCTTCAAGTCGTCCAACCTGCCCCCTTCTCCCCTTCTGGAGAGAGAAATTATTGTAGGACAATTCCCCAGGACCTGGTTGAGGACCACCAAAAAAGAAAGCAGACACTGGCCTCAATACAGGTCCTTTATAAAACCCTCCTGGACACCCCAGTATTCTAGGAAGAAAAATCCCCTAATACAATAACCGGGGACTCCTGGTATCTGGTAGTGTTGCCTCCCCAGTTTTGGAGGCTAAGCCTCTGAAGAAGATAACTCAACTGACCCAGCATTCACAGTTCTTACTGTTGTCTATGATGACATGTGGGAAGCCAGTTCTGTGAGTTTAGTGGCTTGTAGAACAATCACAATGAACCACTGGGTTCTAGACATGGCCATAGCAGACCAAGTCTTGGAGTATTTAGATCCTCTCACAGAAAGGGCTTGCAAAAGGACCAAGCAGTTTCCACAAAAAAAAACTCTTGGGGTAAGCCCAAACTATCATCCTCAAAGGGACTGAAGGGCTGCCTCTTCCTCAAACAGAGGTCCCGGGTTCTGATCCCACCTTTTTCTATGTTTCAACAAGATAGGAGACTTATCTCCAATGTTTAGGACTCAATTACTTCAAAAAAAAAAAAAAAAAAAAAAAAAACAATCCAGTATATCAGGTTCCAAATAGTGATTGGATGGTGTCACTGGGATTAAACAAAACTTTTGGGCACATTAGCTTCTACAGTCCAAACAAAATGCACCACATTCAGTAAAATGTGTGAGCACTTGTTCTTTCCTCTGCACAAAGAGTATTTACTAAGGTACCAGGTACTGTGTGTGGCAGAAACTTTAAAGGACAGGGATATTACTTTTTTCATTTATGTGGATGACTGTCTCCTGGTGGACTATTAAGGGAACTTCTTGTAATGCTCTTGGATTGGGTGTTTTTTTTTAATGGACCAAGCCCTAAGGGCCAAAATAAAGTAGAAGCCTTTTCTCAGAGCATCTCAGGGAGTTCCCATTACTATAGCAGAGCCGAGCGTGCCTAAGTGACTGTCATTCCTGCACGAAGAGAGAGGGCCCAAAAGATCATGTTTTGGGCTTCCTAGGTATGAATACAGCAGAGAATCCTCACTCAGAGCTTGTGGATCTCTTGAGCCTAATACTAACCATGACTTTCATAGTTCAATTCACATGACCAAGAACGCAAGTGCTGCAGTGGTCAGTGAGTTAGCAGTGACTGCAGAATACCACTCACTCACTCACTCACTCACTCACTCACTCACTCACTCACTCACTCACTCACTCACTCACAGATCTGTTGTCACTAGCCTGTTCTTTGAAAATTGAGTAAACATCTTCAGATCTATTTCCTAGAAGCACAAAAATATTATACCAGATAAATAATTGATTCAATATCTCCTCATGTTTGTGCGTGTTTCTAAACACTGGAAATCTCTACTCATGTATTGGGGGCTTCACAGAGCTGACTTATTTGTTAGGGAGCAAAACAATTTAGTACAAAATCAAAATAAATATCAGAAAGACTTACAACAAATAGATAAATTAAATAAATTAATTATGGAAGTTAAGAGTGATTAAGAACCTATACCAGATGGAATGGTATATGTTTTCTGTAAAGCTATGGAAGAAAATCAGAACACATACCAATAGTTTCAATAAATGAATGGTTAGATAATGGAATAGAGGAGAGATAAATCTACCCTAGAAAAAAGAGGAGGAAACAAAAATATTTAGAAATGGAGACCATTAATTCAAAGTAATATTAATTATAAGTTATACATGCAAATTATACAACACAGATTTGGAAAGGATAGAAGTTTAAAATGAAATATTTGGAGTTAAAGGAAAACAAAAGATATGACAATTATAAAATGTTATTCACTCTATTAAAGGAGAAAAAGCATTTTGGAAGCTGTTAGCTTGTGATGTCAAGAACGCATATAATATAACTGCTCATCATCAAAGAATGTGACATGTAATACCATAATATAAGCTGAGTGGTAAAATAAAAAATATGCTGAGGAAAATATATAATAATAATATTAATACATTAGATGTAACATTAGTCAATGGGTGGTTTATAGATGGAGAATGTAAAATGTTGAGTAAAACACGATTGTTCACTTAGAGGGATATTATTTGTGTTGAATGCAGTGACAACTAAGTATAAGGAAATATGAAAGCAGCAAAATGGATAACTAGAAATGGAGTGGGAATGCCAATATTTATTTGTTTATTTATTTATTTATTTATTTATTTATTTATGCATTCATTCATTCATTCATTCATTCATTCATTCATTCATTCATTCATTCTCTGTTGCTCCCACTAAGCCAGTAGATTCTTTCCAGGGATATGCAGATGGCATTATAATAATTAATGATAAAAAATGGATGAAGGATGTGGTAATAAAAATAAATAGAAAAAGGCTGGCAAATGCATGACTGATACTTTATAGAAGTAAAAGTAAAGGATATGGAGAGATGATGTCTTTAGGAGGAATTTCTTCAACAACAAAAATAAGTATAATGGCTATAAGGTTTAAATCACAGAATCATAGAAAATGCCAATCAAGTGAGCCAAGTGGACATTTATGCCTTGCCAGTACCCATCCATGGACCTTACCTCCTTTTTTAAGAACTAGCAGGCCAGTCACACCAGGAGTGAATATGGGGATCACCATTCAGATGTCTAACTCCTTTTTGAAAGACAAAAGTGTATCACGTTGATTAAATTGATGTGAAAGTTTGTTCCAGTGATGTGGTGAGTGCTGTATAATGAATCTGTCTTTCCACCATATTTTATTTGCTGAAGCAGATTTAAATTCCTGGTTCTAGTGTCAGACAGTATGATTTGTAAATATATAGGAGGTCATAGGTTACTGTATTCCTAATGGCCTGAAAAGCAAGGCACAGATCATTCCTAAGGAGTATATTAGACACTGAAAACAGGAGCCGTGCTTCCAGCTTCTCCTGGTAGCTCTTGTCCTTTAAGGCTGAGATCTTTTTTAATAGGACCCTTTGGGATCTTTCCAGTTGCTTGGCCTAGTAAGATACATCTCCAAAGGGGAGCTATGTTCAATAATTGGCCTAATGAATGCAGAATGCAGAATGCAGAATGCAGAGGGCTATGAACTTCTTTGAATCTAGATGAAATACCATTTGCAATCAACTGAAACAGATAAAAGGATTTCCTAACCACTGTTGCAATATGATGGCCAAAGGGAAGGGAATTATCTACCAATATTCCAAGGTCTCTCATAATGCTTTCATTTTGAACTGTGTGTTTTCTATAGTATAAGATGAATGAAGGGATTGTTTACCAAATGTAATGATATTACACTTTTTAGTTTTAGTTTTAATCCATTTTTGAGGACCAGTTGTTGACATATGTGAGTTCATGTTGGAGCTTTTGTTCATCAGAGGGAGATCTGAGAATGACACCAAGTTTGCTGTCATCCGCAAACTTGATTACCAAGAGATTCCCCATTTGTAAGTTGAAGAACTATGAAGTAGATGCCAGATTGTGGAGGCCTCAGCATGGAGCCTTGAAGAATACCACTGATCACCTACATGATCAGTTTGCCATCCACCTAAATAAGTAGGGGTCAATTTGGAGATAATTTAGCTTGTTTATTAGCTAGGTCATGGTATGCCGTATAGACAGCATGGCCACTGTCTACAGCTTGTGACAACCCCTACAGGAAGTTGACCAGATTCATTAGACATAATCTACCCTTAATAAAGCCAAACTGTTGGTGGTTAAGTCTTGTAAGATTTTTGATATCATAACTAATAAGGTAAATTATGATATGTTCCATGGCTTTGCAGTTGAGACTCATCTGGCTAATGGGCCTACAGTTTTCAGGGTCTGTTGTGGGTCTATCTTTGTGAAGTGGCATCACAACAACTGTGCATCATACCTTAGGGACAAAACCCATGTTGAAGATCAGGTTAAATAGTTGTAGGTGCGGGTCCACTAGTCATGTTTTGCAGAAGCATAGCTGGTTCAATTAGCACAATGTGCCAGCACAATGAACCATCTTCAAGTGAAGTGCAAAAGAAAAAAGAAAAAAAATGGATGTTCCTTCTACTGGCACACCAACCAGGTGGCCAGATGAATGAAACAAACCCCCCTTCTTCCAGTCCCAAACATGCAGGTCCCCTTTCTGTGCCCTGCCCCCAACCCTCATGACATATTTTATTTAAAAAAAATCTTATTTTAAACTGTAGTTAACAGTTTATGCCGGCCTGCACTGAAATCTTCAGTCCTCATGTTTTAGTTTAAAATAAAAAGTATTTTTAAACTGTAACAAACAGTTTCTACAGCTATACCCTGCCTGCATGCAATGCTACAGTGCTCATGTTTTAGTTTAAAAAAAACATTTATTTTTAAAATGTAGCAAACTGCTTGCTACAAATGGAGCCAACAGTTACTACAGTTTATACCTTACCTGTACAGGCTGCTATAATGCTCAGGTTTTAGTTAAAAAAAAGTTTGTTTTTTTTTTACTTTTAAACTATAGTAAATTGTTTGCTACAATGTAGCAAGCAGTTGCTACAGTTTAGACCACACACTGAATGCTACAGTGCTTAGGTTTGACTGCAAATGCAATACCGACTTTAAAAGCTGGTATTAAATTAAAGAGTGGTCAGGATTGGCTGATCACCCTCAAAACTTTGCACTATGTATGCTCCTCTCACCCCATGCTAGCTATGCTACTGATGTTTTGTACTGTTTATCAAGCAATTGGGTGTATGCGTTTTTAATTTTGGAAAGTCCCTTTACAAGTGTTCTTTGGTTATGATGGGGGGTGAGATTCTACAGGATCTGTGGGCTTTGTTTCAGGGATCTGCACTGAATTTGTTAACTACTATGTTGGCAATATCTACTGGATCCAAGTAAGTAGTGCCATTTTGGATAAGTTATGAGCAATAATAGGTGGTGTTTCTTAGTTTCCAAAAGTAACTTTAGAAAGCACATGGGATGCCTTTGTTTTCCTGATCATGATTTTTAGTACCTTCAATAACTTTTTATTGTTAGCCCTGATTTGAAGAAGCTTTTTTCTTTTATTGTATTTTTTTGTTTTACACTTCTGGATCCCAAGGCTGGTTTGCTTTTAAATTTTTGTTTGGATCTGGTTGGGACTGCTAGATCAATACATTTATCCAGGTGGTCCTAGAGTTTGTTTGAGTAACTACTTGCTGTGTCAGTATCTTGAGTATTACAGGTAAATTAGAAATTTGTGTCTTCATCATAGAATTGCAGAAGGCTAGTACATTTGAAGTCTTTGAATTTTGTGATATTTGCAACTGTTTGGAGATTTTGTAGGAAAAGGTTACCACTTTGTGGTTATATTTAAATGGGGAAGGGAGTACAAGGGTGATACTGCATATCAATGTCATGTTGGTACAGACAAAGTCAAGAATATTTTGTCCTCTACTGGGTCATTTGTCAATTTTTCCAGAGAGTTTTTGTTTAACAGATCAAGGAATTTCTGGGTATAACCTCCAGTTGATGAATACGTATCGCAGTTTATCATTTGTTAGTTAAAGTCTCCTAGGATAGTGGAATTCTTGTTAATCAGAAGTTCATCCAGTGTATATAGGAAATTACCATGCTTTCTGAAAACATAGAATGGGTCATGTAACATGCTATAATTTGATAGTTCGCCCTATTTAGTGTGATTTGGATCTCAATGAGTTCAGTTTGGGGGTCTCTAGGGAACTTTCTGGAAGTAATACGGCTTTTAAGAAATGTGGATACTCCAGTACAGTTACCATCATGCTGGAATATGTGGTAGGTGCAAAATACGGATACAGAAGGAGAGCTTTCTGTACTTTCATACCAGGTTCTGTTATTATGCACATGTTATGTGCTCTAAATGCAGTAGGACCTCATTAAGAGGCAATTTTCTGTTTAGACTCCTAGAGTTGAGCAAAACCACCTTGATGTGGTCTGGTACTACAGTTGTTTTGTTTATTAGGCTGGGAAACCCATAAACTGGACGCTGCCTGAACACAGAACTATGGGGACATTTAGCCAGTACGCAGAAGCTCTGGAATGAAAGAAGCAAGCCATTCCCAGCAAAGCAAGTACGACTATCTAGCATACCCCCCCCCCATGCTACACATAGCGGATCCCTCTGAAATGCCACCAACTATGCAGCATGTTGCTGAAGCCAGTCATCTATTCCTTGTACCTAGGCATCATTCAAGAAGGAAGGATTCTGCTCAAAACCAGGGTCTTACCTGAATTTGAGAAATACATAGAGAACTCTGTCATGTGTATGTACATATCCCTCAGTGCTTTATGTGCCAGGTTGTTCATAGCCACATGGGCCACTACTATGTCATAATCATATTTGTTTGACTGAAGGGTTATTAGGGCCCTTGATATATTTGAAATCTTGGCTACTGAAAGGCAACTCACTATCATCCTCTTTATCTTGCCTCATGAGACCTGAGTCAGTGTGTCTGATAATAGAGTCACCAGTCACTAGTACACTTTTGTTAGACAGTTGTCTATGTGTACTAGTTTTGGAGTGGTTTATTACTTTGTGACCATTTACTATGTTGGTGCTAATAGGTGTTGTAGTGTTTGATTTATTATGTGCACCAGATTTACTGGGTCTTGGAGGCTTAGGCAGGGACTTTTTAACATCATCAGTCATCATAGCGTGTTGTGTGTATATGTGAAGTGAGGTGGTGGTATAAAATGCTCACAAGTCATGTTTGTTTGTGATAGGGGGCCTCCAATTTGGCTAAGTACTTTAATCTTTCAAATGCAGATAACTATGAGATAAGCAATAATCAATTGTCTGTGAGCATCAGGCAATTGTTACACCACTTTAGTATATCATGAGCTATGAAGCTGACATCTGAGGGTGGACAAGCTAGTTGACCTTTCATTTTACTCCAAGAGTACAGTAAAATAATTTTAATATTATTTGATTTAAAAAAGCTTTAAGTAGTTTGATGTTCAAATGAAAACAATGCATTTCATGAATTAAGGTGATGTGGCTTAAAGATTTTTTATAGATGGCTCGTATTTATAATGTAATGACCAGGTTTTGTTTTCTAGAGAATTTCGTACTGAAAAGCCTGTGTCTATTTATGCATGGTTGCACTGTGCTGTTTGGGTTTGCACTTAGTGCTGTTTATACAAGCACAGAAAAAATACAAAATTAGCTAGGACATCTTCCAATAATGCCTACTTTCAGAATACAGTAGAAATTTATTTTCTGCCACAGAACTACTTTACATACTTCTCAACTGTCCAGATTTTTGCAGAATGTCCAGATTTTTGCCTTATATTTTTGGTCCATTCCTCATAAAATTTATGGTTTCTGGCAAATCACAGTGGATTAAAGTCACTAAATAATGACAGATATTTGGGTTTCAGACCTCATGTCCTTCAGAAAATTAATGCTAATACAAATCTTATTATTCTACCAACTCTCTTAGTTTATAAGCAATATTTAAAATCTGTCCCTGTTTTTGGGTCTTTGTCCCACCATCATTTTAGGCTCTGTCAGATGTCTTGCACAAAGAGGTTGAAATGTATGAAGTCTACTACTGGCTTTTAGAAAGTTAACACTTGAAGAACAACCACATGGAAAACTTACAAAATAGCAGCAGAACTAAGGAAAAGAAGAGGATAACATTAAATCAGATGCCAGAAACACTTCAGCAATGCAGTAAACCCAGACAACTGCATAATACCACAGAACTACTACTACTACTGGCTGTTAGAAAGTTAACATTTGACCAACAACTACCTAGAAAATTTATAAAATAGCAACAACATTAAGGAAAAGCAGAGTGCAACACTAAGTCAGGTACCATAAACATTTTAGCAATGCAGTAACCCAAGACAACTGTACGAACACAACAGACCTGCTTTTTCAACTAGCAATGCAATGTCTTTCAGCTTTTCCCAGTTAAGGGTCACCACAGTGGATCACCAGTCCACAGACTGATTAGCAGTAGTGTTTTTATGGTGTTGAGTTACCAGCCTGGCAACCAACCTTCACAGAAGGCATACACTTACACACATGCACCTACCTACATGTCTTTAAAACTCATTCGATCACAGGGGAGGACATGCAGACTCTGCACAAAGGGCGCTCCAGCCAAGATTCGAACCAGAGAACTTCTTGCTGTAAGACAACAATACTAACTGCTGCATGGCTGCAGCCACTAGACCTGCTTTGTCAACTAAATAGTAAAAAAGTACAGTAAACTGAATAAAATAGCACTTAAACGTTTAGGCGTATAAATCTGTAACTGAAAATAAGTACTTTCCTATTCTTCTGATGAAGAATCAACACAGAATGTCATGAAATTACAAATCAACAGTGGAATAGAGTATTAACAGAATGTCAGAAGCTTTTAGGAATGGACCGTAGATTCCAAATGCCATAGGGAAAAAAGTGTATTTATTAAATGTGCATATACCAAGAAAGTAGGAATAGAGAAGGAATTTTTAGGTGGCCAAAATAATATAAGTAGAACATTTTGGAAATGACATTTGGATTTATTTTGGGATCCAGGTTGAATCTGATTAAATGTGAAATATTATAGAATATACAAAAAGATGGTGGCTTGGGACTGATACATCCATTATTACACCTGTCTTCATTACATCTATGGTATATCTGAGTAAAACATGGTAAAGAAGATAATCTACTAGGAAAAGTTTTATGGGAAAATTATGAAGAAGTCTGAAACAGTGTAAGGCAGGAAAAATAATTTTGATACTTTAAAAATTAAGGTGTATATTGAGAAAATAAAAGAATGGAAACTAGACCTGAACTGCAGAATAAAGACTAAAAAATTATTATACAAAATATTATGGAATGATATGTAATAAAGCCTTGGCAAAATTTAAAGGATGATGAAAAGATAGCAATACAGAATAGACAAAAAAATGAATAATGTTCATAAAATAAAATATTTTGTATGGAGGCTACTGTTACAAAAAATCCAAGTGAAAGTGCTAATGAAATATAAGCAAAAGGATGAAAGATGTAGTTTTGTGGAGAAGACGAAATGGTAGAGCATGCGATATAAAATGTAGAAGAGTTGTAAAATGATTTATTTATTTATTTATTTAATGTTGTTTATTGGGACAGAGCACTAATCAAATGTGGCCATTCACACCAGGTTACATACATACATAGTAACAACAGTGAAATAAGATGAAAGCTATAACTAAATTATATAGCATTGTTACAGAGCATTAATTGTATGGGTTAAAATATATATGCACATATTTACAAAAATATTTAAAAAGGAATATATTAAAGTAAGAATTCACTAAGGATAATTTAAAAATATTAAAATTGATATGATAATATAGGAAAGGTATAAGAATATGAGAAAAGGTGACACATAAAATAGGTTAGTCATAAGTATGATCTGGAAAATTTGGTATAGTAGACTTGATGCTTTTTTGGATAATAAAATACAGTAGTGTAGCTAGGATGGGGCAAGAAGGGCATCTGTCCTGGATACAAAGTGGTTGGAGGATGCGAACAGCTGATCCAGATCTCTCCTTAATGCAATACCATTTGCAGTTGAGTGCAGTGGCACTCCATGTGTGGTCTAAACTGTGACAAATGCTTGCTACATTGTAGCAAACAGTTTGTGACAGTTTTAAGGGTAAACAAAAAGAAAATATATTTTTTTAATTAAAATGAGACTGCTGTAGCACTCTATGCAGCAGGCAGGGTATAGGCTGTAGCAACTGTTTGCTAGATTTGTAATGAGACTGTTACAGTTTAAAAGAAGAAGTTTTTTTTTTAAATAAAATGTGCAGAAGGAGGGTTATTGGTAGGGCATAGAAATGGGACCTGCATACCTGGAGCAAGGGGGGGGGGGTCATGCATTTGGCTACCAGGTAAGTGTGCCAGTAGAAGGAGCCAACATTTTTTTTTTGCTCTTCAATGGAAGATCTGGGGTGAGGGGGTGTGGATCTGACTGTAATAAGCCAGTCACTACAATGTAGAGACAGGCCCACTGCAGTGCTTTTATGTAGTCAGGATATCTGATATTGTTATCTGTGCTAGCATATCATGTTGCAGTTTTAAAAATAATTGTAAATTACCCTGTGTTATATATGCCAGCATGACTACCTATATAATTTTGTAAATAAGTTAAGTCGGCCTCAACATGCATGTAAGGGCAGCACTGATGCTGCCTCACGGAGACCTAAGTATACATAAAGAACAACAACTCCCACTTTCTAGGGCTGTCGAGTGTTACATATAGCAGAACATGTCCATGCTATTTGTCAGGGGAAAGGAGTCCTGAACATACATATAACACAACTGCCACTACAATGGGAGACACGCTTCAAAGCATGCATACATTGGCAGCAAAAAGGACTTTCTTTTGGGAGAGGATCTTGAGTTTGTATGCATATTCTGCTATTCTGATATTCTGATCTGTGGCCAACAGCTTATGAGACAGTCTGTAATGCTATAAGGTCCATCCTGTTTGCCAGTGGCTATTTACTGCAAGACTCTCTTAATGTAGCCATGAACTGCAGTTTAGAAAATACAGCAGTGAGTCTGTTGTCTGATTTTCAGGGTTTAAAACAGAAGGGAAATTAAATTTATTTTTAAAGTAAATTTACATTTCTTTCCGTGATTTACTACAGTACTACTAATATTCAAATTAATATTCGAATTATTCCAAAAAAATTAATTCATTTACAAGGTTATTTGAGCCAACAAAGTTATCTGTCTGTGTAGGTTCATAGGTTCATTTATAAGTACTAGGCTAGCTGCCCTTGCAGGCCATTTTAAGACTAGCCAATTTCCTTTTTTTGAACTCAAAATAACCTATCCCATTTTATTATATATTGGCCTTACCCATCCCATGGTCAATATTTATATATTACCCCTAATGAGAATAACTAGGATCTAGATAACCTAGATAATTTGAGGGGACCCATGCATGGGATAAAACATTTAGCAGCTGCCTCTGTCCATTAGTAGTACAAGGGCAGTCCTGTGTAAATTTTCCATTTCCCATCCATAGGTCTAAGCATTACTTGAATATGGGCAGTTGTTGTTTTATGTAGAAATGGGAGTCTGTTCCACAGCAGTGGTATCCTCTGTAAGATATACCTGTCCTTCCAAACCATTCTGTTGATGTTGCAGAAAAATATTTAAATCCCTAGACCAAGTATTTACAATGCCATTGACTGGCTGATGTGCAGTAAATCCATTAGTAATGGGTCAGAGAATGCCTTGTATGCCCGATACAGGTCACTTCTTAGCAGTCTGTAGGATATCAAATATAGTGACATGGCTTTCAGTTGGTCTAATTAGAACATGTTGTTTAGACCTTGTATCCTTTTAGTAAGGTATCTCTGTGGGCATTCCAGTTGTTGCATGTGTCTGCATGTCCCAAAGGATACAATAATGCATTTCCTGCAGGATGGCTAAGTCATTTGGGAATTCAATGACTGCCCTTAGCTTGCATTCATCAGCAAACTTAGTCAGCCAGAGCCCTATGGTATTGGCTTTTACTTCAGAAAAGTGGAAGCCAAACAGGACATGTCCCACACACGAACCCTGGTGGCTGGTCTGTTTGGGGAGGTGACTTTCCCTATTTTGATAATATGCACCTTATCTGTGATCCAGTTTGCAATCCAGCAGGTGAGATAGGAGTTAATTCCCATTTTATTTACCTTTTCCACTATGTCTGAGTGTGGAATTCTGTTAAAAGTTTTGGCCAGGTCGAGGTATGCGGTGTATATCATTTTGCCTTCATCCATTGCTTTGGTGACCTGTTCAAAAAAATCCACCAGTTTAAGTAAGCATGACCTGCCCTTGATGAATCCAAACTGAGACTGGTCCAGTGTTTGGTGATTCCTTATGTCTTGATTGATTAATTCCATGATAAGTCTTTCCATGGTTTTGCGGGTAAGGCTGGTCAGACTTATGGGTCTGTAATTTTCTGGGTCTGTGCAAGATCCTCCCTTATGCAGGAGAATGATTGTAGCTGTTCTCCATTCACTTGGCACAAAACCTGTATGGCTGTTGAGATTGAAGAATGTTATTAGCGGTGTGGTTAAATTGTGCTTTGTGCTATTTAAGTTGCATCCAGGGATACTGTCAAGACACATCGAAGCAGTATTTTTAGTTTTTGGTAGCATTTTTAGGATTTGGTTTTGGCAAGCCAATTTCAGGTATATCTTGATGGACAGATGGAGGGGAGAGTGGGGTAAAGTTAGAATTAAATTTATCAGCCAGTAGGTCCGCCATATAGACAGCCTCAGTTTAGATAACATCATTTGCAATCGGCTCAGCACATTGCTGGACCATGCATTTGAGATTATAAATATAACTAAAAAATTGCTGTGATCAATTTTGGCTTGGGTAGCTCTTTTAGTCTCAAACTTGCCTTTGATAGATTTTACTATGCTCCTGAGTTGTTTGTTTATTTCAGTGACCAGGGCTCTAATATTCTAGGAACTACTCTCCTTACTTGTTGTAAAACTTATTTTCCTTTAATTATAAAGCATGTTGATATTATGGTTTGGTCATTTGAGTTTATTTATAGGTTTTGCCCTGCACTTGTTCCTACCGAGTACAGCTGCATTTATGTAGCTATTTACATCCTGGTATAGTATAGCGGTGTATGTTTCTGCTTATTCAGTGTAGTTAGCTGGGTTTGGTGGGGATTTTAAGTTTGACAATATATCACTTAGGAGAAGGTAGTTTGTCTTAAATTTCTAAAAATGCCTTGGATAGAAGGGAACTCTGGTTTCAGTTGTATTGCAAATAATTAAGTTCAGACCTAAAAAGTGATGAAGATACACAGGGATGGTGCAATATGCCCCATATTAGTAAGGACAAGATCCAAAATGTTATTCCCCCTACTCTGACTAATTGTTCCAGGGAATTTGTATTGACAAAGTCCAGGAATATCTGTGCTTGTGCAATACTGGTGGTGTAGGTTTCCTGCCCTATAGATGGATAGTTTAGATCACCTAGGAAAATGGTATTGGGTTTAACACTGAGTGATTCTAGTTTTTATAGATAGGCATTGTGGCTTTCTTTTGTCATAGAGGGAGTTTTGCAGCTAGCTAATATATGTACAGAACTTTCTGATGGTTATTTGGACATGAAGAAGAAACTCTAGTGCATTATGCTGCTTTACCAGCCTTAATGTAAGTATCTTCTGGATGTAGACTGAGACACCTCCACCCCCCCCCCCCAAATAGTAGCTGGTCTAGATATGTGGAAGGTGTTATAGCCCTGCACAGCCAGAACGTTCTCCACTATTTTAAACCATGTCTCAGTCACTACACAGACATCAATGCCCCCCTGGATGAGAAATGCTTGTAGGGAGTGGAGTTTCTTGTTCAGGCTCCTAGCATTGATCAGTAACACTTTTATATTTTCCTTTGCTTGTTCCATTATGTTGACAGGTTTATCAGGTTGGCATGGCCTAAAAATATACTATGGGAGTGGGCAATATCTTTGCCAATAATCATAACCCTAGAGGGGACAGATGCAGGCCATCCCTAGCAAAGCAGAGTGGTCTGTCGATCATATCCTCCCAGGCTGACAAATATTGGACCCACTTTGAATGACACCAAAAACTAAGCCAAATATTGAAGTCAATTATTTTTTTCTTATATCACAGCATCATCCTTGGGAAAGGTAGAATTCTGCTCAATACTAAGCTCATACCTGCCTTGGAAGCATAGCCTGAGTGCTCCATCATGCCGCTCGTCATATGGTCCAGGGAGGTACATCTCAAGTCATTGACTGTGGCAAGAACTATGACAGTCATACTGGTAACTTGTTTCTCATGGACTTGAGTGCATGTGTGATCTGATGGATCCTGGCACCAGGCAACCAACTAACCATCACTCTTTCCTTGCTCAGCCTGATAAGAGGGACATCTGTATGTCTTACAATGGAGTCACCTATAATAAGAATGTCTGGTTGGTTCAGTGCCTATTTTACTGGCCCAGCATCTGTGACTTTCGGACTCTTTGTGTTATGTGAGGATGTATACTTAATTTCCTGACTATGCTTTGTGCCTGTGCTGTGTCTTGGAGTTCTTTGAGGTTTAAGCAAGTTAATCTTTAGAACCTCAGCATATGATGGATTATGTGTATTGTAATGTCCTTGATGAGATGTGATGTGGGTTCCACTGCTGATGATTTTGGCTTCTGAGTTTACTGCGCATGAGAGTTTTGCCTCCAAGGTTATTATATACGTACATATATCACAAAATGTGTTATCCTGTTTGAGTAATAGATGATCATCAGACAACATGAGGCAATTCTTACACCATCTCAAGATACACATCTCAATCAGGCTGTCTAGTGAATTTGTGGAGAAGTGTTGGTCCATGATACCAACAGAAATGACTGTGGGGCAGGGTAACTATAACTGCATGGAGTTCAGTTTAGAAAAATGTTTGGGTGGACTTGCAACTGAGTATTTAAATTTCAATACAAGACAACTAGTCTGGAAACCTTCTTCTGTCAACAGCAAGAACCAGTAAACTAATTATAGTAAAAAAAATTACTATTTTGATACTAAAATCAATCCAAGCGGTATTGGTACACTCAATATTAACCAATTTTGTCAAAGGTCTTTCAGCCTGGTGAGTAGTTTAAGGGGAGAAACTTTGCAAAATAATAGTATTGTGCTTATTGCCAACAGCTAATAAAAGGAGAGAGAGGGAATTATGTTGTCAAATTATCATAACGGGAAGGCAACAACAGATACACTGTACTTAAGAACACAACTACAACAGATGAGTTGTGATAGAAAAACAATTAAACCCTTAGTTCTGAAATGACTGGCCTGGAACAGCCTTAATGCAAAGACAAGTCCTAAACTAGCCTGGCATACACTCATTACACAAGAATACGTATATATGTATTTATTTTATTTTATTTACTTATTTATTTATTTGTTTGTTTTTATTTCAGCAGTACACACACTACCAGCGACACAGATGTTGTATCGGAACACAAAGACCAAACAGGTAGATGTCAGCAATCACCAGCAGCAGGAGAGATACTTTTAAACAGAGAAAATGAAGAGGTGAAAGAACATTCAGGGAAGAAAATGGATGCCGTCCATAGCCCTCCCTCTTCAGTGACAGATAAATGTTAAATGGTACAGTTCTTCCTTGGAGCACAGCAAAAATTACTTATTTTATCTGGAAGGCAGCCATATACTTCATTTGTAAACTATGTTTTCATGTTGTTTACTTAAAATATGTACCTGAACAAAATGGAAGGACGATGGCTATATTATAGCAATGACTAAATGTTTTGCTAAACCTACAGACACTTAAAAATGAAGGAAGCAAAGACATGAAGCACCACATGATTAATTAAATTGCTTTCTGGATGAGTGTGTTCCAAGTTGTAGTTTTCCCAAAAGAACATGTTAATGAAAACAACAACATACATCAGCAATATGGTTCGTAAATACGACAACACAGACTTGTTCATGGAACAAAAACTTGCTCATCATCTAAATCCATAAAAGTGATCATTTTCCTTCAAGAATATTTAAAATTAGCAGCTGGAACTGCTCCCCATTCTTACCAATTAGTTAACATCTGCAATTATGTTATCTCCGATATTGAACTCTAGTGATAACCACAGATGGCTAGCAAATGCCTCAGGACTTCATCTGCTATTATCAATACTGTCAGTCTGGGAAGTTTGCTTATTTGTATAAAGCTATATTTTAAGGTTCCTTCAAGACAAGAACCAGGTGCAGCTGCAGCAAGTCCTCCATGATGTTTATGCTACTGACTGGGTGATGTGGTTCAGGGCTGCTTCAAGAATCCATTGGTCGACATGACATATTCTTTGTTGTTACTGCATATCTTTACAGTATATTTTAATACCATTATTTGATGAATTTTATTGTAAATAAGGTAGAATAAAAAGTTCACTTCTTAAACTGTATGTGAAAGAGTAATAAATGAAACACGCAACAGCATGATATATATATGGTGGCATGGTGTAAGTGAAAATTAGTTTCTGTACCATAAATATCACCAATACATATGCAGTATTTTGTACTAGAATGCCATGGGGTATAGTAAAGTAATGTTTTGATATGTGTGTATGTATATACATATATATTTTTTCACCTGCAATAAAAAAAAAATATTTACCTATCATATGTGCCATTCTAATTACCTTACAAGCTATGTGCCATTTGTTGTTGTTGTTTTTAATACCCCATTATGTTGCAATTTATTTTATGCAAAATACTGTGGAAGACAGTTGTCTTTAAAAAAAAACTTTCCATTCAGATATTTATAAAATATGAAAAGTTCACTAGAATATGAAAAAACCTTTTATGGACAGATATGATACATTGTGCTCAGTTTTACTGTAGCCCTGCTTCAAACATACATACAGAAAGAAAAACAAGATGTAGACATTGTTTATTGATGCTCTTGGTGTAATTACCAGCTTCCCTGAATAAAGCATGGAACATAAGGAAACATCTTGGAATTCACAAAGACTTCCACGGCACAAAATAGCCAGGCTAGAGAATCGCTCTCAGTGTGTGAAGTCCAAGCTTAGCATGAATGGTGCATCCCCCTGTTTCCATACAAAGCCTTGGACTTGGTGCTCTGCATTGGGGAAGTGAAGAAAAGCAGTTACAGAAACAGCAGGAAGGGAGGCAGGTGTAGTACAGCACTATCTGCTTTGGAAAGACAACATGCTAATTAGATAGTCTAGAGAAAAATCTTACCAAACTGCAAGATTAGATAGTCCTCCACACACAAAAAAATGCTAGCTCTCACTGAAACCTGTCTTAGAACCAAAATTAAAATTTATGAAATACAATTTCAAGGTTACAAATTGTCTGAGAGCAGACAGAACAACAAAAAAGGTGGCACAGTGGCAATTATCTCCTCCAACATATATGAACTCCCTATACCCCCCCCACGCTCTCTTCGTTTTCACTAATGCTGAACCTTCATCTCCTTCCTAAAAATTAACAGCTGCAAAAGTGTATGTATTACTACTGTATATATACTCCCTGGAAACACCATCCTTACTGTTGAATGTATCCTGTATGTATTACTACTGCATATATACTCCCTGGAAACAACATCCTTACTGTTGAATGTATCCTGTATGTATTACTACTGCATATATACTCCCTGGAAACAACATCCTTACTGTTGAATGTATCCTGTATGTATTACTACTGTATATATACTCCCTGGAAACAACATCCTTACTGTTGAATGTATCATGTATGTATTACTACTGCATATATACTCCTGGAAACAACATCCTTACTGTTGAATGTATCCTGTATGCATTACTACTGTATATATACTCCCTGGAAACAACATCCTTACTGTTGAATGCATCCTGTATGTATTACTACTGCATATATACTCCCTGGAAACAACATCCTTACTGTTGAATGTATCCTGTATGTATTACTACTGTATATATACTCCCTGGAAACAACATCCTTACTGTTGAATGTATCCTGTATGTATTACTACTGTATATATATACTCCCTGGAAACAACACCCTTACTGTTGAATGTATCCTGTATGTATTACTACTGCATATATACTCCCTGGAAACAACATCCTTACTGTTGAATGTATCCTATATGTATTACTACTGCATATATACTCCCTGGAAACAACATCCTTCCTGTTGAATGTATCCTGTATGTATTACTACTGTA
Source organism: Protopterus annectens (assembly GCF_019279795.1). Classification (NCBI taxonomy): domain Eukaryota; kingdom Metazoa; phylum Chordata; order Ceratodontiformes; family Protopteridae; genus Protopterus; species Protopterus annectens. Next base: position 1,980,529,291 of record NC_056733.1, on the reverse strand, counting down.
TATATACTCCCTGGAAACAACATCCTTACTGTTGAATGTATCCTGTATGTATTACTACTGCATATATACTCCTGGAAACAACATCCTTACTGTTGAATGTATCCTGTATGTATTACTACTGTATATATACTCCTGAAACAACATCCTTACTGTTAAATGTATCCTGTATGTATTACTACTGCATATATACTCCTGGAAACAACATCCTTACTGTTGAATGTATCCTGTATGTATTACTACTGTATATATACTCCCTGGAAACAACATCCTTACTGTTGAATGTATCCTGTATGTATTACTACTGTATATATATACTCCCTGGAAACAACATCCTTACTGTTGAATGTATCCTGTATGTATTACTACTGCATATATACTCCCTGGAAACAACATCCTTACTGTTGAATGTATCCTGTATGTATTACTACTGCATATATACTCCCTGGAAACAACATCCTTACTGTTGAATGTATCCTGTATGTATTACTACTGTATATATACTCCCTGGAAACAACATCCTTACTGTTGAATGTATCCTGTATTTATTACTACTGCATATATACTCCCTGGAAACAACATCCTTACTGTTGAATGTATACTGTATGTATTACTACTGTATAGATACTCCCTGGAAACAACATCCTTACTGTTGAATGTATCCTGTATGTATTACTACTGCATAGATACTCCCTGGAAACAACATCCTTACTGTTGAATGTATCCTGTATGTATTACTACTGTATAGATACTCCCTGGAAACAACATCCTTACTGTTGAATGTATCCTGTATGTATTACTACTGCATAGATACTCCCTGGAAACAACATCCTTACTGTTGAATGTATCCTGTATGTATTACTACTGTATATATACTCCCTGGAAACAACATCCTTACTGTTGAGTGTATCCTGTATGTATTACTACTGTATATATACTCCCTGGAAACAACATCTTTACTGTTGAATGTATCCTGTATGTATTACTACTGTATATATACTCCCTGGAAACAACATCCTTACTGTTGAATGTATCCTGTATGTATTACTACTGCATATATACTCCCTGGAAACAACATCCTTACTGTTGAATGTATCCTGTATGTATTACTACTGTATATATACTCCTGGAAACAACATCCTTACTGTTGAATGTATCCTGTATGTATTACTACTGTATATATACTCCTGGAAACAACATCCTTACTGTTGAATGTATCCTGTATGTATTACTACTGCATATATACTCCTGGAAACAACATCCTTACTGTTGAATGTATCCTGTATGTATTACTACTGCATATATACTCCCTGGAAACAACATCCTTACTGTTGAATGTATGCTGTATGTATTACTACTGCATATATACTCCCTGGAAACAACATCCTTACTGTTGAATGTATCCTGTATGTATTACTACTGTATATATACTCCCTGGAAACAACATCCTTACTGTTGAATGTATCCTGTATGTATTACTACTGCATATATACTCCTGGAAACAACATCCTTACTGTTGAATGTATCCTGTATGTATTACTACTGTATATATACTCCTGGAAACAACATCCTTACTGTTGAATGTATCCTGTATGTATTACTACTGCATATATACTCCCTGGAAACAACATCCTTACTGTTGAATGTATCCTGTATGTATTACTACTGTATATATACTCCCTGGAAACAACATCCTTACTGTTGAATGTATCCTGTATGTATTACTACTGTATATATATACTCCCTGGAAACAACATCCTTACTGTTGAATGTATCCTGTATGTATTACTACTGCATATATACTCCCTGGAAACAACATCCTTACTGTTGAATGTATCCTGTATGTATTACTACTGCATATATACTCCCTGGAAACAACATCCTTACTGTTGAATGTATCCTGTATGTATTACTACTGTATATATACTCCCTGGAAAAAAACATCCTTACTGTTAAATGTATCCTGTATGTATTACTACTGCATATATACTCCTGGAAACAACATCCTTACTGTTGAATGTATCCTGTATGTATTACTACTGTATATATACTCCCTGGAAACAACATCCTTACTGTTGAATGTATCCTGTATGTATTACTACTGCATATATACTCCCTGGAAACAACATCCTTACTGTTGAATGTATCCTGTATGTATTACTACTGTATATATACTCCTGGAAACAACATCCTTACTGTTGAATGTATCCTGTATGTATTACTACTGTATATATACTCCTGGAAACAACATCCTTACTGTTGAATGTATCCTGTATGTATTACTACTGCATATATACTCCCTGGAAACAACATCCTTACTGTTGAATGTATCCTGTATGTATTACTACTGCATATATACTCCCTGGAAACAACATCCTTACTGATGAATGTATCCTGTATGTATTACTACTGTATATATACTCCCTGGAAACAACATCCTTACTGTTGAATGTATCCTGTATTTATTACTACTGCATAGATACTCCCTGGAAACAACATCCTTACTGTTGAATGTATACTGTATGTATTACTACTGTATAGATACTCCCTGGAAACAACATCCTTACTGTTGAATGTATACTGTATGTATTACTACTGCATAGATACTCCCTGGAAACAACATCCTTACTGTTGAATGTATACTGTATGTATTACTACTGTATAGATACTCCCTGGAAACAACATCCTTACTGTTGAATGTATCCTGTATGTATTACTACTGCATAGATACTCCCTGGAAACAGCATCCTTAGCTGTTGAATGTATCCTGTATGTATTACTACTGTATATATACTCCCTGGAAACAACATCCTTACTGTTGAGTGTATCCTGTATGTATTACTACTGTATATATACTCCCTGGAAACAACATCTTTACTGTTGAATGTATCCTGTATGTATTACTACTGTATATATACTCCCTGGAAACAACATCCTTACTGTTGAATGTATCCTGTATGTATTACTACTGCATATATACTCCCTGGAAACAACATCCTTACTGTTGAATGTATCCTGTATGTATTACTACTGTATATATACTCCCTGGAAACAACATCCTTACTGTTGAATGTATCCTGTATGTATTACTACTGTATATATACTCCTGAAACAACATCCTTACTGTTGAATGTATCCTGTATGTATTACTACTGTATATATACTCCTGGAAACAACATCCTTACTGTTGAATGTATCCTGTATGTATTACTACTGCATATATACTCCTGGAAACAACATCCTTACTGTTGAATGTATCCTGTATGTATTACTACTGCATATATACTCCCTGGAAACAACATCCTTACTGTTGAATGTATCCTGTATGTATTACTACTGCATATATACTCCCTGGAAACAACATCCTTACTGTTGAATGTATCCTATATGTATTACTACTGTATATATACTCCTTGGAAACAACATCCTTACTGTTGAATGTATCCTGTATGTATTACTACTGCATATATACTCCATGGAAACAACATCCTTACTGTTGAATGTATCCTGTATGTATTACTACTGTATATATACTCCATGGAAACAACATCCTTACTGTTGAATGTATCCTGTATGTATTACTACTGTATATATACTCCATGGAAACAACATCCTTACTGTTGAATGTATCCTGTATGTATTACTACTGTATATATATACTCCCTGGAAACAACATCCTTACTGTTGAGTGTATCCTGTATGTATTACTACTGTATATATGTACTCCCTGGAAACAACATCCTTACTGTTGAGTGTATCCTGTATGTATTACTACTGTATATATACTCCCTGGAAACATCCTTACTGTTGAATGTATCCTGTATGTATTACTACTGTATATATACTCCCTGGAAACAACATCCTTACTGTTGAATGTATCCTGTATGTATTACTACTGTATATATACTCCCTGGAAACAACATCCTTACTGTTGAATGTATCCTGTATGTATTACTACTGCATATATACTCCCTGGAAACAACATCCTTACTGTTGAATGTATCCTGTATGTATTACTACTGCATATATACTCCTGGAAACAACATCCTTACTGTTGAATGTATCCTGTATGTATTACTACTGTATATATACTCCCTGGAAACAACATCCTTACTGTTGAATGTATCCTGTATGTATTACTACTGTATATATACTCTCTGGAAAAAACATCCTTACTGTTGAATGTATCCTGTATGTATTACTACTGCATATATACTCCCTGGAAACAACATCCTTACTGTTGAATGTATCCTGTATGTATTACTACTGTATATATACTCCCTGGAAACAACATCCTTACTGTTGAATGTATCCTGTATGTATTACTACTGTATATATACTCCCTGGAAACAACATCCTTAATGTTGAATATATCCTGAATGTATTACTACTGTATATATACTCCCTGGAAACAACATCCTTAATGTTAAGTGTATCCTGTATGTATTACTACTGAATATATACTCCCTGGAAACAACATCCTTACTGTTGAATGTATCCTCTATGTATTACTACTGCATATATACTCCCTGGAAACAACATCCTTACTGTTGAATGTATCCTATATGTATTACTACTGTATATATACTCCTTGGAAACAACATCCTTACTGTTGAATGTATCCTGTATGTATTACTACTGCATATATACTCCATGGAAACAACATCCTTACTGTTGAATGTATCCTGTATGTATTACTACTGTATATCTACTCCATGGAAACAACATCCTTACTGTTGAATGTATCCTGTATGTATTACTACTGTATATATACTCCATGGAAACAACATCCTTACTGTTGAATGTATCCTGTATGTATTACTACTGTATATATATACTCCCTGGAAACAACATCCTTACTGTTGAGTGTATCCTGTATGTATTACTACTGTATATATGTACTCCCTGGAAACAACATCCTTACTGTTGAGTGTATCCTGTATGTATTACTACTGTATATATACTCCCTGGAAACAACATCCTTACTGTTGAATGTATCCTGTATGTATTACTACTGTATATATACTCCTGGAAACAACATCCTTACTGTTGAATGTATCCTGTATGTATTACTACTGTATATATACTCCCTGGAAACAACATCCTTACTGTTGAATGTATCCTGTATGTATTACTACTGCATATATACTCCCTGGAAACAACATCCTTACTGTTGAATGTATCCTGTATGTATTACTACTGCATATATACTCCCTGGAAACAACATCCTTACTGTTGAATGTATCCTGTATGTATTACTACTGTATATATACTCCCTGGAAACAACATCCTTACTGTTGAATGTATCCTGTATGTATTACTACTGTATATATACTCTCTGGAAACAACATCCTTACTGTTGAATGTATCCTGTATGTATTACTACTGCATATATACTCCCTGGAAACAACATCCTTACTGTTGAATGTATCCTGTATGTATTACTACTGTATATATACTCCCTGGAAACAACATCCTTACTGTTGAATGTATCCTGTATGTATTACTACTGTATATATACTCCCTGGAAACAACATCCTTAATGTTGAATATATCCTGTATGTATTACTACTGTATATATACTCCCTGGAAACAACATCCTTAATGTTAAGTGTATCCTGTATGTATTACTACTGAATATATACTCCCTGGAAACAACATCCTTACTGTTGAATGTATCCTCTATGTATTACTACTGCATATATACTCCCTGGAAACAACATCCTTACTGTTGAATGTATCCTCTATGTATTACTACTGCATATATACTCCCTGGAAACAACATCCTTACTGTTGAATGCATCCTCAATGTATTACTACTGCATATATACTCCCTGGAAACAACATCCTTACTGTTGAATGCATCCTCTATGTATTACTACTGCATATATACTTCCTGGAAACAACATCCTTACTGTTGAATGTATCCTCTATGTATTACTACTGTATATATACTCCCTGGAAACAACATCCTTACTGTTGAATGTATCCTCTATGTATTACTACTGTATATATACTCCCTGGAAACAACATCCTTACTGTTGAATGTGTCCTCTATGTATTACTACTGTATATATACTCCCTGGAAACAACATCCTTACTGTTGAATGTATCCTCTATGTATTACTACTGTATATATACTCCCTGGAAACAACATCCTTACTGTTGAATGTATCCTGTATGTATTACTACTGCATATATACTCCCTGGAAACAACATCCTTACTGTTGAATGTATCCTGTATGTATTACTACTGTATATATACTCCCTGGAAACAACATCCTTACTGTTGAATGTATCCTGTATGTATTACTACTGCATATATACTCCTGGAAACAACATCCTTACTGTTGAATGTATCCTGTATGTATTACTACTGTATATATACTCCTGGAAACAACATCCTTACTGTTGAATGTATCCTGTATGTATTACTACTGTATATATACTCCTGGAAACAACATCCTTACTGTTGAATGTATCCTGTATGTATTAGTACTGCATATATACTCCCTGGGAACAACATCCTTACTGTTGAATGTATCCTGTATGTATTACTACTGCATATATACTCCTGGAAACAACATCCTTACTGTTGAATGTATCCTGTATGTATTACTACTGTATATATACTCCTGGAAACAACATCCTTACTGTTGAATGTATCCTGTATGTATTACTACTGCATATATACTCCCTGGAAATAACATCCTTACTGTTGAATGTATCCTGTATGTATTACTACTGCATATATACTCCCTGGAAACAACATCCTTACTGTTGAATGTATCCTGTATGTATTACTACTGTATATATACTCCCTGGAAACAACATCCTTACTGTTGAATGTATCCTGTATGTATTACTACTGTATATATACTCCCTGGAATCAACATCCTTACTGTTGAATGTATCCTGTATGTATTACTACTGTATATATACTCCCTGGAAACAACATCCTTACTGTTGAATGTATCCTGTATGTATTACTACTGTATATATACTCCCTGGAAACAACATCCTTACTGTGGAATGTATCCTGTATGTATTACTACTGCATATATACTCCCTGGAAACAACATCCTTACTGTGGAATGTATCCTGTATGTATTACTACTGTATATATACTCCCTGGAAACAACATCCTTACTGTGGAATGTATCCTGTATGTATTACTACTGTATATATACTCCCTGGAAACAACATCCTTACTGTTGAATGTATCCTCTATGTATTACTACTGTATATATACTCCCTGGAAACAACATCCTTACTGTTGAATGTATCCTCTATGTATTACTACTGCATATATACTCCCTGGAAACAACATCCTTACTGTTGAATGTATCCTCTATGTATTACTACTGTATATATACTCCCTGGAAACAACATCCTTACTGTTGAATGTATCCTCTATGTATTACTACTGCATATATACTCCCTGGAAACAATATCCTTACTGTTGAATGCATCCTCTATGTATTACTACTGCATATATACTCCCTGGAAACAACATCCTTACTGTTGAATGTATCCTCTATGTATTACTACTGTATATATACTCCCTGGAAACAACATCCTTACTGTTGAATGTATCCTCTATGTATTACTACTGTATATATACTCCCTGGAAACAACATCCTTACTGTTGAATGTATCCTCTATGTATTACTACTGTATATATACTCCTTGGAAACAACATCCTTACTGTTGAATGTATCCTCTCTGTATTACTACTGTATATATACTCCCTGGAAACAACATCCTTACTGTTGAATGTATCCTGTATGTATTACTACTGCATATATACTCCTGGAAACAACATCCTTACTGTTGAATGTATCCTGTATGTATTACTACTGTATATATACTCCCTGGAAACAACATCCTTACTGTTGAATGTATCCTGTATGTATTACTACTGCATATATACTCCCTGGAAACAACATCCTTACTGTTGAATGTATCCTGTATGTATTACTACTGTATATATACTCCCTGGAAACAACATCCTTACTGTTGAATGTATCCTGTATGTATTACTACTGTATATATACTCCCTGGAAACAACATCCTTACTGTTGAATGTATCCTGTATGTAATACTACTGCATATATACTCCCTGGAAACAACATCCTTACTGTTGAATGTATCCTGTATGCATTACTACCTCATATATGCTCCCTGGAAACAACATCCTTACTGTTGAATGTATCCTGTATGAATTACTACTGTATATATACTCCCTGGAAACAACATCCTTACTGTTGAATGTATCCTGTATGTATTACTACTGCATATATACTCCCTGGAAGCAACATCCTTACCGTTGAATGTATCCTGTATGTATTACTACTGCATATATACTCCCTGGAAACAACATCCTTACTGTTGAATGTATCCTGTATGTATTACTACTGTATATATACTCCCTGGAAACAACATCCTTACTGTTGAATGTATCCTGTATGTATTACTACTGTATATATACTCCCTGGAATCAACATCCTTACTGTTGAATGTATCCTGTATGTATTACTACTGTATATATACTCCCTGGAAACAACATCCTTACTGTTGAATGTATCCTGTATGTATTACTACTGTATATATACTCCCTGGAAACAACATCCTTACTGTTGAATGTATCCTGTATGTATTACTACTGCATATATACTCCCTCGAAACAACATCCTTACTGTTGAATGTATCCTGTATGTATTACTACTGTATATATACTCCCTCGAAACAACATCCTTACTGTTGAATGTATCCTGTATGTATTACTACTGTATATATACTCCCTGGAAACAACATCCTTACTGTGGAATGTATCCTGTATGTATTACTACTGTATATATACTCCCTAGAAACAACATCCTTACTGTTGAATGTATCCTGTATGTATTACTACTGTATATATACTCCCTGGAAACAACATCCTTACTGTTGAATGTATCCTCTATGTATTACTACTGTATATATACTCCCTGGAAACAACATCCTTACTGTTGAATTTATCCTCTATGTATTACTACTGCATATATACTCCCTGGAAACAACATCCTTACTGTTGAATGTATCCTGTATGTATTACTACTGTATATATACTCCCTGGAAACAACATCCTTACTGTTGAATGTATCCTTTCCTGAGCTTCTGCTAACATCCTTCAGGAAACTGTCATCCAAGGTGATTTAACCATAGACTGGACCACAATTTGCTCTGAGTCTCATCAACCACTTTAAACCTATGTGGTTTTATTCAACTAATTCAGACGCCAACTAGGCAACATAAATGCACTAGTCAAACATCCATTCTAGTCTGGAACCTGACTTCAGACCCAAGTAGAATACTTTCTGTAGATACCCTGACATCTTCCCACCTTTGTTAAAAGATCCTACCCCTACATCCCTGAACAGCATCACTATAACCCAGTTTATAACTTATAAACATGTGCATCTGATACTTTCGTTACTACCCAGAAGAAACGTGACTGGAATATGCTAAAATTACTCCCTCCGAATAGTTTTGTATCTGACTTCAACAAAATATGTCGAAATTTTCAAAATGAGCAAGCTCAACTGAGGCAAAAAAATTCAGATCTAACCCTGCTTTTTGGTTATCTCTAGCCACTAAACAACTCATAAGAATAAGGGGCAAAACCTGGCACACTTGGCAGAAAACCAGACCCCAACAAAATCTACAAACATTTAGACAACTCAGAAATCACACCAAGTACATGGTTAAATCTGATAAGAAAACCTTCTATACAACCAATTGAGAAACCCATCGAAACAATCCTAAACGCTTCTGCTCATCCATTAACAACCTCTTGAACCCTGCTCATGTCTCCCAGCCAACTCCTTGCACTTACAGCAAAACAAAATTGTCTGTCAAGTCAATCATCACTTTCTGCAATCCATATCAGCTGTCATTAATGAAAAAGGATTGTTACATTCCTTCTGCATCTATTAATTCAAACATGTCCTCTCTCACACACCCATTTCTACTTCTACTATTAAAAATCTACATTGCAAGTTAAAACCAACCACACCTGCAGCTGGTAATCTCCCAACAAACTATTTCAAAACTGCTGTAGACATTCTTGCATACACTGTATTTATCCTAACAGACAGATAATTCGAGAAAAGTATGTCGCAGCCATGTGGAAAAAAATCACATATCCTCCCACTTCATAAAGGTGGCATCTCCACTGGCTTCTGAAAATATGGGCCAATGGTTCCACTGTCTTCATTATCTAAAATTCTAGAAAAATGCATACAAGAACAGCTATTCAGACATCTCACTGTTAATAATCTTCTATTCTACACAACATGCTTTCAGACCACATCATAACACCACTACAGCCCTACTCTTCATCGGTGTCATCAGTATTAACTGAAACCATGGTAACCTCTTCTCATTCCTCTTTTTCAATTTATCAAAAACCTTTGACACCATCTCTAACCAAAAACTTCTTCACAGACTATCCAGAATTGGACAGACCCATTTCTTCTTTCTTCATTCATCAACTACCTCTTAAATTGATCAAAGTAAGTCAAATGACAAAAAGAATACTCTTCCCTTCTCCTAGTCTCAGATGGCATTCCACAAGGGTCCATTCCTGACCCCATTTTGTTTAACATATTTATTAATGAGCTAAATCTAGCAACTACACAAGCCAAGTAGACAACTCTATACTCATATACAGGACAAAAAAAATATGAGAACTGCAATAGCAAACCCAAAATTATTCTTGTCTATAGAATCTTGGCTAGGTAGCTCTCAGCTGCTTTTAAATAAAAAAGAAAAACAAAACACTCCTAAATCTATCTGTGAAGCAAAATAATCCTTCAGTTTCTCAATCAATAAAACTAAAATGAAAGTAGTAAAGCATACCAAATGTATAAACGTGACCACAGACAACAGAAAATGGGTGAGTCAGTAAGTACAGTAGGTAGGGTTCTCTCTTCACAGAAAGAAGTTCTCCAGTTTGATTCTCTGCTGAGTTGCCTCCTGAGTGGAGGTTTACATGCCCTCCCTGTGTTTACATGGGTTTTCTCTGAGTGCTCTTGGTTTTCTGTTACACTCCAGAGACATGCAGTAGGTGGCTGGATTCTGTAAACTGGCTGTTAAGTGTGAGTCCATGTGAGTGTGGTATGAGCACAAGGATAACAACCTTGTCCCATAAAAAAGGAAAGAGTTTGTTCTGAAGGCAACAACTAGCACTATTGTCTTTTGTTATTACCCCTATGTGCCATCCATTGCATAACTGGTTGAAAATAGACAGGGACAGACAACAATTTAAGATCTGACATACATATCCATAAACAGACAAAAAAACTCATCAGAAACTTGGCTTGTTGTACAGAGCTAAACACTATCTCACAGATATTTCTACATAAAGAACCCCCCACCACTGGCTATAAGAACTGTGGCCAAAATGGACAGTTTTCTCTATGCAGGAAACTGCGATTCAGGCACATGTTAGCAACAAGGAAAGACTTCATTAATGGCTAATTTGGATGTCTCTGAACCACTCTTAACTACAGTGAGTTTAAATCAGCACTTTCCTGTGGAAGTTCCCACTGGCAGCCTATGCATTATGGTGGCACAGGTACCCCTCCATTCACTCCCCCCCACCACACACACACACACACACACACACACACACACACACACACACACACACACACACAAAGTAATATACATCTTACCTCTCCCTGAGTTGACAGAATGTCCCCTATGTCTCCTCTTATTTTCCCCTACTCCTTGTAAATCACAGACAGTCACAGACAGTCAGTAATACCAGACATCATAGTTTCACACTTCTTACTGTTCAGAAACTGTATCAGGATGCTAGTGCTTTTGCTTTATTAGCTGTTTAAGTGACTAACAGTAATATTTAAAAACATTCTCCCCTGTATCTTTTAGTGTTCCTCCTGGCTTTGTAACAGAGTCTTCCCCTACGTGGACACACTCCCATCCCTCTCAACTGTCTGTTCCTAATTCTTCCGGATGCTCATGCTATTGGCTCCCTTATAGGTGCTCCATCTCTCATAACTCATGGACTGTCACGCTCAGTGCATAATGTCAGGCATTGCAATTTCATACTTATTATTATGTAAACTATTCCAGCTTCACTATCTGTGAGGGCAAAGGCTATTGTTTTCTGTGTCACTTCATTTTTAATTTCTTTTCTTCAAAGACTTATGTAATATTTTAGAAGTATCCTTGGTGTCTAGTGGTAGTGAGGGGAATGACCACACTATATGCAACTGTTGATGGTATAGGGTTTAACCTTTAGGGCACACTATGAAGAGTATCCCTGGTGTATAGTGTTTCCCAGCCTATGTCTTTCATGCTACAAATATTTGTTCGATAAAATGTTGAGTGTTTTAAAGTCATAATGAAAAGAGTTATCCCTGGTGTAAAGTCTTTCCCCCTGCCCCATGTATTTTATGCTGTAAAACTTAGTTTTATGAATTTGTAAGTGTCTTTAAGGCAAAATGTAAAGAGTTATTTTGGTGTCTAGCATTGCTCCCCCAGTGTTGCAGGATTTGCATATTAGCATTGGTGATTAGTCCCCCACACATTCACACATTCATACATATACGCATAAACATAGCCCCTCTTCAGTTGATAGCACTCACAGACACATTCACCCATACACACACACACAAACACACTTGCATACACGCACTCACACACACACACACACACACACACACACACACACACACACACACACACACACACACACACACACACACACACACACACACACACACACACACACACACACACACAACACACTCGCATACACGCACACACACACACATACACCTACTCCCAGCACTTACTTCTAATACTCAGGTAAACATGAGCTTTTGACTGTGTTTATTAACATGAGTAGCTGATGCATCTAACATATCTGAGGAATTCTGTGCATCATTCGGCTACATAAATGTCATACCACAGGCATTTCCAAAGGGATAGCACATGGTTAATTAGCATAGTCCACTCTCCCAGAATGCCTCATTAGCATTTGCAGTAGATGAGAGAGACACAGGAAGGTGGTGGGAGATTGCTGTCCCACTGCCATACTGTCACTGCTTCTCAGCACTGGGGATAATAGTGAAATACTTCTAATTTGCAAACATAGCAGTTAAGTGTCATTTGTCTGAATGCATGGGACTACTTCCAGGGGTTACAGTTTAAAAGATCTGCTCTCATTCCCAGTATGTTCATGTGATGATGATCCTGAGGAAACCAAGTACCCTAAACAGTCTATATCCTGAGGTGGTCCCCATCCCAGAGTAGATACTTCTGTGGTAAGTGTTGCCTGGGGAGTTTTAAGGTGAAAACGGTTTCCAGACTAAAGGCTGGTGACATTCAGCCATCATTGCTGATGTATTCATTAAGCTCTGGGTATTTAAAAGTAATTTAGGAAGGATAAAGATGTTGGAGTCATTGGATCTAAACTGTCTATTGCAGTACTCTCATGTGAAATGTAGCATGCAGAGGCACAAAAACTGAAGTTACCATTACCTAAGGTTCTGAGACAAGTCACTGCTGGAGCAGATTACATTAAAAGAATAGATGCATCTGTTCACTGCAGGTTGAGTTTCCTGTCTTGGGGTAGAAAGGTCCCACACAAGCTACTGTCTAATGTGCATCATATGAATGTAACAGCATGCACTGGTCTACACTACTTCAAGAGAACTGAACAGCCTGAGAAGAGACTCTTTTGTTCTCCCAGTCCATCAAAAATGAAACAGCAAGAAATCAATCAGCTATGTATTGAAATAATGTGACACCCCCACAGGCTTAGGAAAGGTGCAACAGGAGTTATACATTTTGTGAATACCCTGGGGCAGACTTGAGTCTAAAAGTTAAGATGCCCAAACTGGTTATGACTGTCTGTGTCCCAAAAGTGAAGAAACGTCCTTGACATCTTGCAGGTCAAAACAGCACACCTAGACTCCTTCAAACAAACAAGAAAGGATAGACTACAGCATGACCATTCAAAATGTTTTGTTTGGGAAACATTTGTTTAGGCTGCTGAGATCCAAAATAGGCCAGAGGTTCTTTGATTTCTTGGGCACCAAAATATTCAAGAATAATGTCCTAAGCCTTTATGGCCTCTTGAGACTTCTTTCATGTAGTTCTTCTTTTTTTCTCTGATTAAAACCTCCTTAGTTCCTTGCCACCTGATGGGATTATGGGAGGGGACTAAAACAGCATGGTGTAAAAAACAGTGGTATAAAAACTTAGCATAACAGTGATATTCAAATAGACCACTGTTGGAGTAATGTTGACAGATATCATATGTCTAGCCAGAATGCCAAAACTGAAGAGCTCCTTTCTTGCACGTTATGAACTTGTACATGAACCAGTGAGAAAATCCTCAGATCTTTCTTGCTTCAGAAACCCCTGAGGCTTGTTATATAGAGGGCAAGTTCAGGCAGAAGTCAGAGGAGGGAAAAACAGACAAAAAGGGATTATACCATGGTGAACAGGAAAAAGAGAAATGAGGGATGGAGGGAGCGAAGCTGCATACACTGCAACAGTCATCTATTCAAACATCTACTGTTATGGTAAGTTCTTACACAACTGTGCTAGCTTCATCTTAGATCACTGTTGCAGTAATGCTGACAGATGGGGTGACTCCCAAAGCTTTTTAGGAGGACTGGGAGAGAGTAAGAGATACAGAACTAGAATCTGGTAACCCATAAAGTAATAATTCTGTTTTCCAATCCACGTTTTGACTTTGAGAACTGCTTCTTGAACTAAATGTACAACATTTTAAGTAAAAGAAGCAGGTTCAAAAGGAAGGAAAGTTAATTTCTGAAGCACATAATTCAGGTCCCATGGAGGAATGATAGATTTTATTTTTTTTTGGGGGGGGGTAGCTGATTTGTAACATGCTTTTTTAGAACTGCTTGACCTCAAAGCATGAAGAAAGAGTTGGGTCCATGGGAAGAAAAGCTGAGATACAGTAGCTGACAGGTGTACCTTAGTGGATGTGTATGCCAGACTAGAACTGAGCAACTCACACAAATATTTGAGGATAGAAAGTTCCCTTACCTGATAGGGATCAAAACCTCTTTTATGGTGCCAAACAGAACATCTTTTCTGTTCTGATATATATGATTTCCTATTTTCATATTTTCAAGACCCCTTTATTACCTGTAACACATCCTCAGAATAAATGTGCATAAAAGGAACTAATAAGTTATCATCCATACTGTCAGTTTGAGAGTCTTCAGGTTTGGGTGGAAGCGACTGCCTTTCTGCTATGTGGGAAAATATGTCCTGTGGGGTAATATGTGGTAAGTGCCCTTGGGAAGATGGAAAAAAATGGAAAAACAATGTTGCCTGGGCCAAAAATTAGTTACTTGAAAATTTGTAGGCTTGTCATTCTGAATCTTCAGGAGAACCTTTTGAACAAGAAGAAAGGGGAAAGGCATAAATGAATTTCCCTTTCCACTTGAAGGACAAGGTGTCCATTCCCAAGCTTCCTTGCAGGTGGCTATTTAAGAAATTATTTTGAGTTACTGGTATAGATTAGAAGTGACTGCTGGGCTACCTGTTCAACATCCAGTTTTGATGATCTGCCTTTGATCTGTTCAGGTAATCTAGCAAGCTATTTTGTTCTGATGGAAAGTAGACAGACTATAGAAAAAACATTATGATGCATAGCAATGCCCCAGTTAATCACTGTTAGCCTGAACAGAGGGTAAGATTTTGTGCCCCCTATTTGTTAATGTACCATATGACACCAATGTTATCAATTAGAACCTGAAGTGTTCTTGAGGCCTACATGTGATGGAGAGACTAAAGAGCCACAATCAATGCTTTCATTTCTTTTATGTTTATATGTACTTGTCTGTCCTTTTTATCCAAAGTCCCTGTAGCTTGAAACCTTTTGAAAAAATTTCCCCATGGCTTTATCTGATGAATTGGTGGAGACATTATGAAAAAGAGGACGGATTAAAAAGGGAGCACGTGGGTTTAAGTTTATCTGTCATCCACCAATGCACCTCTTTCTTCATGAATGCCAAGACAGTAAGTGAGAAAGACAGAGGATGTCAGCGTTGTGCCCAAATAGATATTGGGTACCACTGAATTTAACTCCTGTGCAGCCTGCAAATGGAATCATCTGTATGGTGGATGCCATATATCCCAAGCCAGTCAGAATCTCTCTTGCTGAAGTCAAAGATTGATTTGAGAGGGGCAGAAAGTAATCTGTTAAGAAAAAATATCTTGTCTAAATGAAGAAAAGCCATCATAAGGAATGTGATAAGCTGACAATGTAGGAACAACCAGGGAATGAGAAGGAGGCAGTAGATTAATGCTGTACTGGAGTCTAGGTTTTTGAGACTAGACTGATAGTGAACCATGTGCCCTGAAGAATGTTTTAAATGAAAGTAGCTTGAATCACAAAAGAGTGTAAATGAGGGTATTTGTGGATATCTTGGAGCCTGTAGAATGTTACTAATGGGGCCATACACTTTGTGAACACTCTTGGAGCAGTGGAAAACCCAAAGGGCAAAGCAGTAAATTGAAAGTATAATCCTAAAGCAAAAACTCTTAAGCATTTTCTGTGAAGTTGTTAAATAACAATGTACAGGTAAGCAACCATGATGTCGACTGTAACTAGAAAAGATTTTGGGATACTAAAAGGATCATTGGTAACAGGTGTAATAGCTCAAGAAAGGTGTTTAGTGTTTTTTTTAGGGGTTTCCAAGGAAACTTTACAAGAACAGCCTTACCTAAGACACAACTGTATCAAAGAACCTGGGATTTCATCTTGTACAAATATTTGAAGAATATCATCCAGCCCTTCAGAAATCAAACATCTAGAGGTCAGATGAACTGTAGGCTTCTAAACCTCTTCAAATGTCTAAATCTGACCTGGAGAAAGAAAGTAAAATAAATATATCTTCCTTCTGCTTTTTTGGTTTTCTTTTTGGCTATGAAGGGATGCTCAAAGCTTGAACTTTCGAAGGCATAGTGACTTCCTCTACAGCATTCAATTGTTTGTTCTCTAAATAATTTTTTTGAAGAAGAAAGATGACTTCTAAGGGTTTCTGGGAGAAAGGCCGGATATATAGAACAGTTTCTGACATTATGCTCTGACCCAAGGCACAAAAGTCGCTAAGTATGTCTATCTTTAAATGGAATCTGCCTACCATAGAGGCATTCTCAGTAGCAGTCTCAGTAGTTCAAAAGGTAGCACACTTGTCTTTGGTGCTAGAAGATCAGAAAGCCATCTGTTCTGTTCCCACACCAAGTTGTTGGATTAATTCTCCAGTACTGACACTACAATCTCGTATAAGGGAATTGCTGCAGTCCAAGTGTAGCCAAACTCCAAATGAAATGTTAAACAGAGGCCCCATCTGCCTGAAATGATAGTAGCTCAGGTGAATGTAAAGCATGCCATCACACTAAATGAGAAGAGTAGGGGTCTTTATTAAAATATCATAAAAAATACAAATAATCAAACATAAAAATAAAATGCACCCATATCATTCAACAAAAATATATAGAATACATGTTTTAATTTAAAGAGTTTAATTCCTCAACCCTTTAATAATAGCCAGAATCTATTTTTTCTTTAATCTCATCAAAAATACTTATTATTGTAAAGAAAGTCAGCATATCTTGCCATCAACAAATTCCAAATACAAGAAAAAAATGTAGAATCAATTTCATTAACATTGTCTACATTTATATTCTCATAATATCCATAACATATCATTGCTAATTAATACACAATACATTCCCACTACCCAAGATGTCTATTATTAATACAAAACTATTTTATTCTTCAAACATTTCTATTATTCTCTAACTTACTTATACATACCTTCCAAAGCCTCGTTTTATTTGTTTTACATACTCACTCTTTTCATACCACTTTCTGTTTTGTTAAATCCTGACAAATAGCTAAACATTTATACCTGAAACTATCCAATATTAAATATTTTTATCATTTCTTAATATACCTAAAACAACAAATAGACACAAAACCCCCTCCCAAAAAAAACACTGGATTAATCAAACCCAATACACCCAAATCTCTCATTATATATAATTCCTCCTTTAACAGACTTTAATCTAGATCGCCATATACAGAAAAAATATATTGACTAACTCCTTTTCCATACATTCTGGAAAAAATGTAAACATTTCCCATACAACTTAATTTCTTTAAAATTGACTGCATTAGATAAACATTTTTTTTCGAAATGCTAAATCATTTTTCCACATCTTTACTATTTCTTGTAATTGATGTAACTCCTTTTGTCCACTGTTCATACACTATCCTATTATTTCCAGACTTGATTCCTAAAACTTCAGTTACTTCCTTAGAAAAATAAATATTACCTACCTTACATGGAAGTCCACATCCTTTACTCTTTCCAAAATCAAATTAAGACCCACATTATTCGAGTATTTTTTCAACACCTGTATAACCTAGTCACCAGTAATCTATTTCATTCACTGCATTCCAAATTTTGTCCTGATTATAACAAATGTTATCATCCATATCCTCCACCTGAACCATATTTTACTATACTTTAATCTTCTGAATAAAAGCAGATTAACTTCTTAATTTTCCTTTAATTAGATATTTTTGCCTAATACAATAATCTCTCATTTTGACTTTAAAGCATAAAAATAATTTTCAAAAAATAATTCATCTTCTTCTGAATTTAAAATACTACTTTCCTACTTCATAATTTTTTCCTTATAAACACTTTTCTTCTCTTTATGCAAATATTTTTCTACTTTCATATATTCTTCTTTATATGTGACCTAGCATGTTTCCCAATCCATATTTAAATCTCTTATCTTTAAATGAGATTTTTAACAATTTTCCACTTTTTTTTTATAATACAAACATATTTCCCATACCCTTGTTAACTTTTCAAACCCTCACCTTCTCTCAAAATCCTTACATTATCAACAAAAATGCTTAGATACTACATGATACAACCTAGTAACTCTGCTGCTGTGTAACATTTGCATTAAAATCTAAAGGAAAAATCAGTAGGCAGATCGTCACTCTTATATAAAGCAAACTTATAATACAAACAAAAACAAAAATACAGAAGACGAGTGCTTTCACAGCATAGTTGCTTCATCAGATCTAAATACACTAACTACACAAATGATTTAAATAACACCATCAATTAATTAGTGCTTCAATCCCTTCAGTTTCAATACAGGTTTTAAAGGGATATTACCATTTAACCCAACACCCCTATTAGCAGCCAGAATAAAAATCCATTTCAATTCTATGTATTTAGTATGAGTCCTTACATCGCCACCTCTTATAGTACTACAATATTTCTCTAACACTAAAAATTTAAACTTATGTAGTGCGCCTTCCTTTACATTATGTTTTGCTAATGCATTTCTAGGGTCTCCTTTACTAACAGCATAAACATGCTCTCTTATTCGATCCCAAAGACACCTGATGGTCTTGCCAACATAATATGTACTGCAATGATCACATAAGTAGACTAAATATTGTGTACTACAATCTGCTCTAACATCAGAAATAAATGTACGTCCATTCATAGGGTGCACAAAAACATTGTCCAGCTTAATATAGCTACACACATTACAACTACCACAAGGGTATGTCCCTCTTCTATTATTCTCCAGTCCTTCTTTGTTGCCTGTAACAGGTTTATAATAGAATAAACTTTTTAATGAAGGGTTATTCTTAAATGCAAATTGTGGCTCAGGCCCCAAAACCTCTTTGAATTTTTCATCAGAGATAAGGACCTTTCACTTCTTCCTAATGATATTAAATATAGCACTGGAATCAGTAGAATATGTGAAAGACATCCGTAAAGAACTGATACCACAAGAACTATTACTAGACACAGTTTCATCACTATCAAAGTAAGGTCTCACTCTATCTTGTGGGTCTATATTAAATCACTGAACGCTTAAAAAAGCGAACGGTGATTGATCGACCCTATGTAAGTGAAAGCTTACAATGTTGAAGTGTCAGAGCAGCGATTTTTTTCCAAGGAAAAATAAATTGCTGTTCCAACAAAAAAAAAATAAATAAAAATCAATTTCAAAGATTACATTAACTGGGGGGGGGGGGGTTTCACCCACCACACCCCCCCTACTTAAATCTACCAACTCGGAGACCGCACTACAGTGCAGAAAATGGCAACATACCAAAGCAGCCAAGCAAATTCTTTCCCAGGGAAAGAATTTGCTTAACAGCCACTTCGATATTTTGCATTTTCAGCCTTTTAAGTTTGACCAAGACTCATTCAAAAGAATGCATCTTCGGTCTTCTAATATAGACCCTATCTTGCCTCAATGACATTACTTCATTCTAAGTAGTCCTAATGTCACACTCAGGATAACCTCATTGTCTATACTCACTGGCCAAAACATCAAAAGAAAAATGCATGTCACTATCCCTAGTGTGTAGTCTCGCATTTTTAAAAAAACCTGCCCATTCATTGCATTCAATTTAAGCCTTTAGGATGCATGCTCCATGCATGCAGCTTGGAATTCAGTTTACTGGGCTTTTTATACAGAACAGAGTTCAAACCACACTGATCCTTAAAAATTCATACATCTAAAAATCAGTGCAAGACTCAGAAAAACTAAAATTGAATCTAAGAAAATCTGTAGTTTGATGTAAGAAATCAATAAAAAGACATAACTCATCCACTGTACCCGCCCATGTAAAAAACACATTATCTACAAATGAACTGTAATGTAAGCCAATTTTCACAAGTGTTTGTTGTAGTCTATAATGACAAGTGGAAAATTTTTATACTCTGGAATGCAATTAACATGTTCAAATGTTTGAGATCCCACGCATTTAGACCAATTTTAATTTCATTAATTTCATTTGTTAACAGGAAACTAAAGTGGATTAGAGTAAATGTACCTTTATATGTGAAGGCATAATTTAAGCATGCTCTTAATTAGCGACTCCTGACCTTTGATCAGGTTGTTAGTTTCCTTGTACTTGAACCAGATTTTTGTTCACTGAAGGCGTCAGAAAGTTTGTTTTAGGTTTTTCTTCATTGACTTGAGAAACCTTGGGACTCTTAAATTTTATATTTATCACTTGATTTTTTTTTTATTTTCATTGATTCTGTTTTGAGTTTTTGGTTTCCATGACAGTTCAGAAGCCGGCTGTGGTCAGTCTTTTAGACAGGGGCCCAGAGAAGTAAATATTGTGGGAAAAAATTTTCAGGGAACTGTTATGGCTAGGCTTGCATAGGCCTTAGGGCCGATAGCCTAGTACCAACCTATGAACCTATGAACCTATGAACCTATTAAATGGGCACAATGCTGGCACGCAGGAGATCAACATCAAAAACTTGAATGAACAAATATTGACACATTCCTTGCATGTTCTGAGGATTATCCAGGAGTGAACTAAACCAACGATAAGTGTTTTTGCAGGGACTGTGGCCCACACCCCCCCTAACTTGTATATATATATATATATATATATATATATATATATATATATATATATATATGTGTGTGTGTGTGTGTGTGTGTGTGTATACTAACTCCAAGACTGTAGAATCACCAGGAAAAGGAAATATTCCCTTACACAGGGATTGTCAATCTTGCACACCTGTCGACCAAATGGTGTTGACCAAACAGGTGTCAGCATTATGTCCATTTGTTTGGGTGAAAGACACCCATACACACATGTATACACACACATACACACACACACACACACACACACACACACACACACACACACACACACATATATATATATATATATATATATATATATATATATATATCGGTTACCTTCATTTCATTGACAGCTCATTTCACTGATAACCAAATCAGCAAGACCAATTCACTGAAAGTTCATTTCACTGAAAATTCATTTCACTGACAGCTCATTTCGTTGACAGTTATATATGGACTATTCCCCACTGTAGTGCGATCCTGAAGTTAGAATATATAGTAAGGTGGGATGTGGGGGGCACAGCCCCCCCCACATTGGGGGGTGTGGGGGGCAAAGCCCCCCACATACTTTGGTTGTATATTGTTTTCTGCAAAACAGTTATTCATTGCACTTGCAAATATCCATCTGTATAGTTTAAAACGTTCATAATATGTGGGGGGCTTTGCTCCCCACACCCCCCAATGTGGGGGGCCATGCCCCCCACACACCCCCTTACTATATATTCTAACACCAGGATCACACTACAGTGGGGAACAGGCCATATATAACTGTCAACAAAATGAGTTTCAGTGAAATGAGTTTCAGTGAAATGAACTTTCAGTGAATTGGCCTTGCTGATTTGCTTGTCAGTGAAATGAGCTGTCAATGAAATGAAGGCAACCCATATGTGTGTGTATATATATATATATATATATATATATATATATATATACATACACGCATACATGGGTCTACTTCTGTATGTTGAAAACACACTTTTCGACAAACAGAAGATCGAACCCACTTAAGTGAAAGTGCACTACATCGACAGTGCACTTTCGCATAAGCTGATTTACCAAAGCACATTACGGTGTGGATAAGGAAATATATCTGTAGTGCTATCTCGGAGTTAGTATATTTAAGTAGGGGGTGGTGTTAGGAGCACAGCCGCCCACATGGAGGGGTGCAGGGTGGCTTGCCCCCTGCAAAATAGTGTTTAAAGTAGTTTTTTTGAATCAGCTTTTGTGAAGTGCACTTTCGATGTAGTGCATTTTCGCTTAAGTGGGTTTCTACGTTTCTTGTTCAAGATTTTGAAATTTCGATCAAGAAACGTAGACCCATATACATATATTTTATATATATATATATATATATATATATATATATATATATATATGTATATGGGATCACTACTAAATCCCGAAGTCTGTATTGTACTGTATCTTTAAAGCGTTGTACAACGTCTTAGCATCAAATCATGTCTAACGTCAGGTACGAAGCGCTCAGAGTTCTTGGGCAGTTGTATAGCAGAATGCTATCACAGAAGAATAAAGAAGTCTTAGTAATCGAAGGATATGTGTATCATTTAGAAAAGAAGTGTCACAGTAGACGTTATTGGTGTTGCAAACTAAAACAGAGTGGCAGCTGTAAAGGGAGAACTATTACAGTGTCATTGTCAGAAGGTGAGAAACTACTTAAAACAATTCTTCATAATCACAGTGGTGACCCATTTGAAATTGAAAAGTATATAGTGTGCGGTTCTCTGAAAGAGAAAGCATCTCTATCCAGAGATAATCTTTGCTTGCTTGTTGAGGTTGCAATGGCATCCACTTCACTTGAGTGTGTACCCTCGTTACCTAGTAAAAAAGCTCTACTGCAGCAAATTAGAAGAGTTCGTTGTAAGCAAATGTATGATAAAAATATACCTCATCTAACATTGGAACATCTAGATATAAGCAAGTTCCCATTTCAAAGTGGTACATTTGTTGAAAAGCGAATGGTGGATTGTACCTCTCGCAATACTGTTGTGGTATTTAGCACTGTACATAACTTGTAGGATTTGAGTTCAGCCACAATATGGTTGATGGATGGCACATATTTTAGTAAAGGTGTGCTTTGCAGACAGCTATTCAGCATTCATGGTATTGTGAAGAATGCTGGCTACAGTAAATGAGTACCAATATTGTATTGCTTAATGTCCCGAAACTCCTTAAAAGTGTACAACATGATGTGGCACTGTGTCTTATATCTATTATCTTTACATGAGTGTGAGCTGCAATTAAAGTTTATACTTTACGATTTTGAGGTGGCAGCTGTGAAAAGTATAAGATAATTTTACTGATATACAATCTAAGGGCTGCTTGTTCCATTTTGGACAAAATATCTGGAGAAAAGTACAACAGCTTGGACTAGGGTCACTATTTAATTCAAATCACACTTTCCATTTAACGGTCAAATGTTTGGTGAGGTTAGCATTCCTGCCTGAATCAGATGTTCTAGACACCTTCAACATATTAAAGGAGACATTCCCACAGGAAGGTAAAGATATTTTAAAGTACTTTACTGACTGGTATTTATTGGGGAAAATAAGACGGTTTTCCACTCGTTATTCAGCAGTAACTAGGTTTCCGCCATTATTCCCTATTTCATTTTGAATGTCTTGGGGCTGAATTGGCTATTTTTACCATGCACGCAAAACCCCGTTGAAGCGTGGCATCGCCGATTAAAGTGTCTGATAGGGAGTAAAGATACGGATCTATCCATTCTGATGAATGCACTTGCAAAAGAACAAAATCTAGTAGATGGTTTATGGGAAAGACTTGCTGCAGGGTGCTGTACATCTCCTAAATGTAAAAAGCTAATAGAGAGGCATACTCGGTTTCAGCGTATACTAGATAATGTAGAAAGTTATACATCTATTGACTTGGTGAAAGCTGTTGCTCATTTGTTGAAGATGTGATCATGTAGCTTATGTTGTACTACTGCACATCGGGTGTTTTGTCAGTTTGGCATACATAGTGTAACTCGTATTTGCAGTTTGTTTGTGGAAGGTGTGTTTGATTACTTCAACGGAGATAACATGCTATATAAGTAACTAGGACGTTATGTTGGATCATATACTTCTTTACTTACACAGAGTGTGTTCTTTTGATTTACAGTTGGGAATTCTACATGTGCAGCAATATATGCTGGCAGACGTCAGACTGTGTTTTCGAGATTTTGGGCTTTCAGTAATGTGTTATTCGGTATTGTGCACTTACAGTATTTTGTACTTTCGATATTACAGTCTTGGTATTATGGGCGGCGATATTCTGTAACTTCGGGATTTAGTAGTGATTTTATATATATATATATACCAACTCTGTAATCACACAAGCTCAAAGAAAGGGGAGGGAAAAAGTAAGGAAAACACTCACTTTCTTGCTCTTCTCTGAGTGAGTCACCATGATGGGACAGTGATGATCTTTTTGATTCCACATTCTAAGTGTCGATCACCTGTTCAGTGGCAAATAGTAGAGCTTCTAAATAGGCATCTGGGTCCATACTTAACATTTCACACAGGGCCAGAAAACCCAGTGTACTTTCTTTGCAATGGGGGCACCAATGTCTAGGCTCTTCCATACAGTTCTGGCAGCATCTTTAAGATGTTCATCAAATGTAGTACCACCATAGAGTACTGTGAGAGGAAACAGTAGGCCCACAGTAACTTTCTTTGGGGAAAAGGAATAGGGTCAGAAGACCAATGCTGCTTCTGCTACATCACTTGTAATGTTTCCCCAAATTGGGGTCTTCTAGGGAAAAAGGAGGAGAGTTAGATCCTTCATCATCTGTATCCTCTAGTTGGAATCTAAAGGTGTTTCTAAATCTTTATTTTTCACTCGAGCCTTCATCGGTTTCTTAGGGAAGGCTCAAAATCAGAAATTCAAAGCACTTCTAACAGAGGATAGCAAAACACAGGACTTATAAGGGGTGTTTAGTAAGGGAACAATTAATTTCTGGATCTGACATTGTATATATTCCTGGAAATGACTGCCTGTAATTGGTTTAAATTCTCCATAAAGGAGGGCTTCAGACTCAACAAGAGATAATGTTAGTTGAGGCAGTACCAGAACAACCAGAACTGGGATTATTGTATAGTACGGAAATCCCACCTCCAAGTCATCAGATGCTGAAATGATGTGCTGAGAATACTGGCACCTGAACAAATATTGCTGGTGTGAGTATAGCCAGCGCCTGAAAATACAGCACTGGAAATGTCAGTGCCAGAAGGTATGATGCCAGCAGCAACATTAGAGGTGCCATTGTTGGCAACTACATAACCATTGCTAACAAACTAAACCTAAGAGGTTGGTAACAGAGCCATAGACACTGGTTTCCAGGAGGAAAACTGAATATCATTTTCTACCTCAAGTCAGAGAAACAGGGGATGTACCTTTTTTATCTCCTTCCTTGTATTTTAATAATCACCTGAAACGGGCTTATCTTAACCTAACCTATGCAAAATTAGAAAGTGAAGGAACCTAGCAGCATCTGAGCTATAATTCACAAAACAGAGTGAGCATTAGAAACCTTTGAAGTGCTAAATGTACAAATATTACTGAAGATATTTGAACATATTCCACTGTACCTGAGGAAGCATCTTTAACAAACGTCTGTGAACCAGAAGCCCTTGAGAAGTCTTAACTGCAGATTCTGAAATAGTTGCAGGAGGTGGAGCAGAAGAAGGAAAAACCTTTTTAGAAAGTGACGCTTTAGTGTCCTTGCTTTTAAAAAGGGTAGAAGTCATAGAGCCCTAGTCAGCAGAGAAGCCTAAAGGCTTTTCAAATTCAGTATCGGGAGAAAAGCCATATGACTCAGTGGATTTTTTTCTTTCATTTGGAGTGAACAATGCTTTAGACTCCAAATACGTCAGAGGCTTTTGATGCTGTTTATGTCTTATAGCTTGGTTAAACTCTGAACAAGTACAACAGCAATATGTATTGTGAGTTCTCCCAAGAAAACAGATATAGTGAGACAGTCTCTCGACATTTGGAATATTTTGACTGTAGATACACCTTCTAAACAAAGATTTAGGCATTATAAGACAGGCACACCAGGTCCAGTGGTGAAGAAAGTGAAAAAAAAGATGAATTTTTAACAGGAATGTTAATGCAATTTTAATTTTTTAACGTCAGTGACTAAAGATGAAGAAAATAAAAAGAAAACAAATGCACTCAAGTACCAGTCCAGTCTCATTGTTTAGTGATTATCACCAATAGTGATGCTACCTGGAGGTATTTTTTCTGACCATTTTTAAGGCAGAATAAAAAAAAGAACAGGACGAATTCAGGCAGTCGGTGAAAGTTTTATTTGCCGAATAGCCCTAATGTCGGCAGCATCCATTTTACAGGTTATTAAAGATGAACTTTATTATCATCACCAAATGGTGGGGAGACTGTGCAGCCCAGCCATTCTTATGATTCAGCTGATACTTTATCTCCAGGCTTGCTCTAGTCAGAAGGAGAATCCCACAAGGAGTTCCCTGGGGTATGATAGTGGTCCACAAGAATTGAGAAAATATCTGGGATGGTGTGAGTTTTATATTCCCAATAATAATGACTTTTATCTCAGGTATTCTCATTATACATTCTTCTTCTTCTTCTTTCGGCTTTTCCCGGTTAGGGGTCACCACAGCGGATCACCTGTCTGCTCATGATTGGCAGTGGAGTTTTATGGTGTTGAGTTGCCAGCCCGGCACCCAACCTTCCGCAGAAGGCACACACATACACACACTCACACCTAGGGCCAATTTAGAGTGCCCAATCCACCTACAGCATGTCTTTGGGATGTGGGAGGAAACCGGAGCACCCAGAGGAAACCCACGCAACCACAGAGAGGACATGCAGACTCAACACGGAAGGCGCATTCTCATTATACATACAGTGGATATAAAAAGTTTACACACCCCTGTTAAAATGCCAGGTTTTTGTGATATAAAAAAAATGAGACCACAATCAATCATTTCAAAACTTTGTCCACCTTTGATGTGACCTATAACCTGTACAATTCAATTGAAAACAAATTTTTTAGGGGAAAAATATAAAAAATAAAAAACGTAAAATAAGCTGGTTGCATAAGTGTGCACACCCTTAAACTAATACTTTGTTGAAGCACCTTTTGATTTAATTACAGCATTCAGTCTTCTTGGGTAGGAGTCTATCAGCATGGCACATCTTGACTTGGCAATATTTGCCCACTCTTCCTTGCAAAAGTGCTCCAAATCTGTCAGATTGTGAGGGCATCTCTTGTACACAGTCCTCTTCAGGTCACCCCATAGATTTTCTATTGGATTTAGGTCTGGGCTATACCTATAACTCTCAAATTCTTCCGCCAGATGTAACAGCAATCACAAAAAGTGGCTTCTGTGACATATTTCATAGTGCAAATCCCCCCCCCCCTCACCACCTACAGGGCCTATTACTATTCCAGGGGATTGTGTAACTCCAATTATTACTGATACGTTGGTTAATAAGGCTATATCTAAAGCTAAAACACTGCCTCCATGGGACCAGATGGTGTCCCGGGCTGTGTCATACGTGAGCTCCAAAATTAATTAACCCCGCATCTGAATACCCTGTTCAATCTCAGCCTCTCGACAGAATTATGT
The DNA here is from genome assembly GCF_019279795.1 of Protopterus annectens. NCBI lineage: Eukaryota > Metazoa > Chordata > Ceratodontiformes > Protopteridae > Protopterus > Protopterus annectens. Next base: position 1,980,501,164 of record NC_056733.1, on the reverse strand, counting down.
ACCCATAGAATGGTGCACAGCAATGGTGGTTCTGCTGCACAAGGGTGGGCCTACAACTGACCCTGGGAACTACCGACCAATAAGCCTGACCAGTCTGATCTGTAAGGCAATGGAGTGAATCATTATGTAACTCATAAATTGAGAGATTGGGAACCTCCAAACACTTGACCCCACTCAGTTCGGCTTTGTCAAGGGCAGATCATGTCTCCTGAACCTAGTGGACTTCTTTGAGACAGTTACTCAGGCTATAGATAAGGGAAAGGAGGTGCACACGGCTTACCTTGACCTTGCTAAAGCATTTGACACCATTTCCCATTCAGGCATTATTGATAAACTCACCAACCTGGGCATAAACCCTTACATCACAAGATGGATTGCAAACTGGCTCTCAGACAGATCCCACAAAGTAAGAGTAGCGGGATCTATGTCCGAATCCAGACCAGTAACAAGCAGTGTGCCTCAGGGCTCTGTCCTGGGACCCCTCCTGTTTGGCATATACTTCTCAAAAGTACAGGCAAGCACTGATGAGCTGTGGCTGACCAAGTTTGCGGACGACTGTAAACTGGGTGCTATAATAGAGTCTCCGGCTGACATGGATATCCTCCAGAAGGGTCTTAATGAGACTGATGCATGGTGTCAAAGCCATGGTCTCAAGCTAAATGCTAAAAAATGCGTAGTAATCCCCTTTGGAAAAAACAGAGTACCCCCGAACTACCACATAGGAGGTAACCCCCTGAAATCTGAAGTAGTAATAAGGGACCTAGGGACCCAAGTAGATAGTCAGCTTTCCTTTGATAACCATGTTGCCAAGGTGGTTAGAAAATCCTTCTATGTGACCCATCTGATCACGAAAGGGTTCAAATCAAGATCTAAGGATGTAGTGGTGCCCCTCTACTCTTCCCTCATAAGACCCATTATTGAGTACAATGCACCAATTGGAATGTGCCTGGCTAGGCATGTCCAGCAGCTAGAGAGACCACAGAAGTACCTCACTAAGAGGATTACTGGCCTCAAACAGTTGCCCTATGCAGCACGATTGAAAAAACTAAGGCTTTTCTCTGTTGCATACCACCTTCTCAGAGGCATTCTCTGTCTAACATACAGAGCCATGTCAAACCCAGAACTGTTGAACATGCTACATCTTAGCAAAACCAAATCCACTCGAGCTACACGCTCTAGGGATATAAACCTCAGCACAACAATGAATAGAACATGCTGGAGAGATAGATTCCCTTCGCAAAGACTTCCCTTGCTATGGAACAAGGTCCCGATCTACAGAAGACAGAGCCCCTCACTATCACTCTTCAAGAGGAACCTTGACAAGTGGATGGGTAACAGAAAGTTCACACCAGGGATCATACCAACAGCTCTACTAGATAGGGGCCAAGGGTACTAGCTGCTAGATCAAGGGCCTAGGGAACTAACCAAAGGGGCGGTGAATACCGCACAATGTGGCTGGGCTAATATATGCCTTCGGGCACATAGCCCAGTATCTACCTATGAACCTATATTTTAATTCCATTGTATCTGTAGGTTTAAAAGGATTTAAAGTCAATTTTTCTAACATTGGCCATTCCAAAACTTTAATTTTCTTTTGGTGAAGCCATTGTTTTGTTGATTTGGACGTATGTTAGAGGTCATTTTCATGTTAAAAGGTGAAATTCCTCTTCATCTTCAGTATTTGGAACTGTTCATAATTCCCTCCACCTTGACTAAAGCCCCAGTTCCTGCTTAAGAAAAGCAACCCTAAAGCCTGATATTGCCTCCACCATGCTTCACCATGGAGATGGTGTTCTTTTGGTGATGCGAACTGTTGTTTTTGCACCAAACGTACCTTTTGGAATTGTGGCCAGAAAGTTCAACCTTGGTCTCATCAGACCATAACACATTTTCCCACATGCTTTTGGGAGACTTGATGCATTGTTTTGCAAATTTTAGCCGGGCCTGGATGTTTTCCTGTGTAAGAAAAGGCTTCCGTCTTGCAACCCTACCCCATAGCCCAGATATTTGGAGGATACTGGAGATAGTTGTCACATGTAGTACACAACCAGTACTTGCCAGAAATTCCTGTAGCACCTTCAGTGTTACTGTAGGTCTCTTGGCAGCCTCTCTGACCAGTTTTCATCTTGTTTTTTCATCAATTTTGGAGGGACAGCCAGTTCTTTGCAATGTCACTGTTGTCCCATATTTTCTCCACTTTCTGATGACTGTTTTCACTGTGTTCCATGGTATATCCAATGCTGTGGACATTTTTGTACCCTTATCCTAACTGATACCTTTCAACAATGAGATCCCTTTGATGCTTTGTAAGCTCTCTGCGAACCATGGCTTTTGCTGTAGCAGGCAATTGAGTAAATGTCAGGAAAATCCTACTAGGACAGCTGAACTTTATTTTGGGTTAATCAGGGTCTCTTTAATTGATGGCAGGTGTGTACCCAAGAAGACTGAATGCTTTAATTAAATCAAAAGCTGCTTCAACAAAGTATTAGTTTAAGGGTGTGCACACTTATGCAACCAGCTTATTGTACGTTTTTTATTTTTTATATTTTTTTCCCTAACAGATTTGTTTTTCAATTGAATTGTACAAGTTACAGGTCACATTAAAGGTGAGAAAAGTTTTGAAATGATTTATTTTGGTCTCATTTTTTTATATCACAAAAACCTGGCATTTTAATAGGGGTGTGTAAACTTTTTATATCCACTGTAGAACTACTTGGTGACCAGGCACTTAAATCACCTTTAAGGTGAAGATGTTCTCAGGGTAATTCTGGTAGTAAACATGCCAGTTAAATGGATTGACTGACAGACACTGTTGAGTTATATTTTTCACAAATAATGATTTTTTCTTGTTTTCATTGTGGAATATCAAGTAAAGTAGTTTACAAATTACAACTATAACTCTCAAATTCTTCTGCCAGAAGTAACAGCAATCAGAAAAAGTGGCTTCTGTGACATATTTTAACTCCACTGTATCTGTAAGTTTAAAAGGATTTAAAGTCATTTTTTTCTAACATAAAATTAAAATTCCTAGGGGGGGAATATATTTTCTTAGCGGTCTCATGTCCCATTTAATGAAGGTCTTTAGAGAAAGATATATTGCTGTCTGTGGGCTTGTTGGGGCACAAGAACAGATTATAGAAATTATAACTGATGAATAAGGCAAATTAGAATCAAATACGTATTGTGAGTAGTAAAGTAACTTTGGTATGGGACAGCATAAATGATCTAGACCTTGCAACATTGTCCAAGAAATACATCTTCCATTTTTGCATATAATATTTTCTTATGTTAAGCCTTTTGGCTTTTCTTAAAAAAAATCAGTACCAGTATCTAGCTACATTTAGGAATCAAAATTCTGTCCTCCAGATTGATGGATTAAAAGTTTTAAAAATGTAAGTACTTGTGTAGAAGTAAAAGCTATGGTGGAAGAAACGTCAGCATAATTAGCAGATTACATTATGGAGGCCTTGGCCAATACAGATCAATTTGTATTAGGCTGTGCCATCCTTGTTTTACTTTGAGGAGTTTCTGAATTAAAGGAAAAAGAAGAAAGGCTTACATTAAACCTGAATTCAGTGAAAAGGAAAATGCATCTTTCTCACATACTGTTTCATTAGGTATGAGAGAGCAGAAGTATCTGACCTTATTGTTTAGGTAGGTGGTGTAGAGCTGGGCTTGAGGAAGACCTCTACACCCATGCAATCTGATGAAAATCATTGGATTCAGCCTCAATTCATAACACACTGTTACTTCCTGTTCAATGAATCTATTCACTAATTCTATAAATGTGAAATATGAGTTGCTAGTAGCAGAAGCTTTTGTTGCATTGCTCATACCCAAATTTAGATTGTATCTTGGCAGAATTAAAAAAAAAATCTAGATCTTGTTTGTTAATACACTACATCATTGTAGTCTAGCCACGTGTTAATTGTCCTGGAAGGCTGTTGCAACTTTTTAAACAATTTTATCTCCTTTGTATTGCTATAAAGTGCTTCGCCTAATCACTTAATTTGCTTAGGCCTAGCAGTTGTTGAATAGTCTCCTCAAGCATAATCTAAAGAATATGTATTTTTGTGAGAAAGTCTCGCTGGAACATGAGAATATAGTTGTCTTCCATAGATACAGTGGCCATATAAGAACTGTGATCTTTGAAAAGATGCAGAGTCTTCAGGGCACCATCCTAAATGATTTTGCATTTATGAACGTGTAAAGATCTGATAAATCTAAATCTGTGCTTCAGGTATAGTTCTATTCTAGTATCATAACATGAAACAAGTACCCTGACTTTCTAACTTAAAGAAACCATTTGAATTGCTGTATATACTAGAAATACAATGCTCTTGATAAAAAGAAATTCTGACACAAGCTGCTCTTGAATTTTTGAAAAAAATATTTTGTATATAATTCTGTTTCTAACACACATCTGTCTGTGGCTATTTGTTGCCAGGCAGTATGGCACTGAACTTGCCTCCAAGGGTTGCTAGAGAAGTGATAAGTGTTTTGAAACTGAGGAATCAGAGGTTCAAAAATTTCTTTAAATGAAGACCTTGTTTTGCCTTTCTTTGCAAAGCCAAAATTGATACCATTGACTGGTTTGCTAAATAAAATTATTGAGTCCCCCTAGCATTATGAGGTCCTTGTCCATCATCTTCATTGTAAGACTCTGTTCTTGACCAGTACTGACTTCTCAAGATAACCCTTGACAAAGCCATTCTCAAGAAAGCACTTACAGTACATTTTAAAGTATGGATTCAGTTTTATCCACTGTAGCTGCCAGCATCTCTATTCTTTAAGTAACGCTACTGTTTGCAATAGAGAGCAAGTTTTCCTAAATTGGCTCCAAGATAGAACCTTAATAGCAAAAATGAGAGGCATTTGGTTTAATGCTGCAACCATGAAGGTACTAGGTGTATATAAACCTTTTTATTCTATGTATCTAGTAAGCTGGAATTCCTGTCAAATGATAAAGATGTCAGAGGAACAACCTGCCCACTTTGGTTTGATGTTGACAGAGGGATGAATAGTCACCTTATAAAAATTGTATAAATCCTATCTGTCTAATGGAGACCTAAATATTCTATCAGCCTTTTGGTGCTTGAGGCTGTGAATCTGGACAGTGGTTTATATATTTCTTTGTTTGGTTAATTTATTTATTTATATATTCATTTATTTATTTATTTATTGTCCAACTGGGTTGCTGTTCATTCTCAGTGGAGGCCCAAAAGCACTGTGCAGTTAAGTAATTTGCTCAAAATCATACAGTAGATAAATTAAGACTAAAGGAATATAATCTGTTATTATAGGATGAACCTTATTAGGAGTTCATAGTCTTAATCCTCTGCAGACTCCCATACTGTTATCCTTTAAAACATACAGCACTAAGTAACATCATTACACCTTATAACCCAAACAGAACACTTAGGTAGGCAGATGAAGAGCTTCTCTCTATATACAAACCCTCAAAGACAGCTGGACAAAGCCACTAATTCCACTATGTTGCAGAGCATGGAACTCTCTTCCTCTTAATGTGAGAACTACTACTAATCTACCTGCCTTTAAAACGTTACTGAAACAACACATGTTCAACTCCTGGTTGTGCCCCTGTACTGATCGAGGTTAATCCCTTCTGCACTCTTGCTCACTCTCTGGATACTAGTACTTCTTTCATTCTTAATTGCTTTATTTGCATAACAACACTAATTACTTAATAGTGTCATTCTGCCTCAAAAAAAGTGTGTACCTGTTACTACCTGTATAAAGTTTCTTTTTTTAATACATCTCTGTATATACTTGTAACCAATGCCATTTTTTATGTTACGTGTATAAAGATTGTACTTTTACGTATGTAATTGGAGCTTTTCTCCCCGGGCCTCCACTGAAAATGGGTTCTTCCTGACCCAGTTGGGCTTTCCCAGTAAACAAATGTAAACAAATGTCAAATAAATAAATATAGTGCAGTAAAGTAACAGTGCACATTGCATTTAGATGCATCATCTCTCTCTGCAGTGTTCTTCTGGAAATGCTACAATGGATAAAGCTGAGTTCACACTATAAAACATACATATGCTACTGTAAATGCTTTCTCCAGAACAGCTTTGTCAGGGGTTGTCTTGAGAAGTCAACATTGGCCAAGAACACAACTAAAATATCTCCCAGAAAATGTAATGTTTCCATAAGGGAACTATCTTCTGGTGGATAACCTGACAACTAGGAGAATGAATTCTCCTTCTCAGAATCCTGATAAGTTGCAGAATAAACCTGCATCATAGAAAGCTTCCCCTTCCCTAGAAAAATCAAGGAGTTGTATTCTTTTTCTTTTCCTCTTGTCCCCTAGAAACTTCACATACATTTGCAAAAGTCCATATTTTGTCCACAGACACTGACATCGATCCTGTGAACATATAGACATACAGTAGATCTCTGCTGTTCCACTCTGGTTTTTTTGCTTTATATATTGAAATAATCATTTACAAAAGTTGTATAAACAAAGAAATACTGTCATAAAACAGAAGCATGTTTTGATGGTGCTATGGAAGACCTGGCTTGAAAAAAACCTCCAGAAGATTTAGATTTTTTTTTTTTGTGAAACAGTGGTACATAATACAGAGTAAACAGTAGTTTTTATGGGAGGGTGAAGAAGTCTGCAGTAACTGTTCAGCCAGTTTAAATACACAAGTCAGCTGTAGGGAGGATGAGGAAGAGTATGATAAATGAAAATGAGGGAAACTATCGGTAATTAGAAAATATAGATCAGATGAAGGCAAATAAAAGGATTACAGCACAAGGGCCAACTGTCAAAGAAAGAATGTCCTAGTCAAGATGTAAGCAATACCACAAGTAACAATGCAGAACCAAACAGTAAGGAGAATGTCCAGGTCAAGCTTCAAATAATGCCACAACTGCCAACATAGAATTGGTTGTCAAGGAGAGAATTTCAAGACCAGGTTTAAGTAAAACCACAATGTAGTCTAAACTGACAGAGCAAATGTCCAGGTCAAGATTTAAGTAATATTTTTCAGGGATGTTCTGGAGTTGATGGGGATGACTTAAAATCTTAGCAGCAGAGTAACAAGCATTGCCAAATTTATTTTTGTTTGCAGTATACTAGCCAGCTAAACAAGTGATGGCCAAATGTCAAGTAATTATCCAAATGCTAACTTTGATAAGAGAGAGTCAATGAGGAAAAATATACTCAAGTATGACTAAACTTTAATTGAAAAAGAGATAGTTATCAGTCAAACTCTAGCTATCTTTGGAGTTAAATGGCAATGGGTGTGGTCATGATGACCTATAACACAATATGTTGTTCTCTCGTAAGTCTGCTGGAGTTTATAGCGGAGGGGTGGGATAAGACTGGTAAGACAATGTGCAGAATGCAGGACAGATATGGATATAAACTGCCCACGGACAACATGGCATTAGGTATAATTTGCCATGCTTTTAAATCGTGATCATCGTGTTAATCACGTACCTGTTGAACTGATTATCATTGTAAATTGTATTGTTAATACAAACAGGAAACTTTAGTAGAATTTATTTCTGCTGTGGGAAAGAAGTCAAGGGAAGTTATTTAAAGATACACAGTCGAATGAGTTGGGTTATCATCAATATCAATGTCAGAGGAAGAGTCACAGACAGAAGACAGGAAGGTTTTCAAGAAGAACAACATGAAATTTTACAAAGGCATCCATTTGCAGCCCAAGTACTTTAAGACACAATTGCACCAAGTGAAAGATAGACAGCATCCTTGAATTAACTTGGTCATTAGTAAGGCTAATTAATACAGTAGTACAGTCATCACCATTTTTGAATGAGCATTGACTCTTCTTAGTGGTTAAGCATGTCATTTACAAATATTCTGAACAAAAGTAGGACTAATATGGAGTCAATCACCTCAATAGTTAAGCGTGCCATTCAAAAATACTCTGAACCAAAGTGAGCCTATTACGAACTTCCTTGGAACTCTGAGGTCAACTGGAAGGAAGGGAGAGTTATCCCTTTTCCATCCTATTCACTCTAACTGCTTACCTTCTATGACTCATATAGCTAGAAACCCACTTCTTGCAAATGGACAATAAAACATAGTCTTGCAGAGTACGTTTCAGTTTTCCGTTATACAATGTGTCAAATGCTTTTGACAGGTCCAAGAAGAGGGCAACTACTAATTTTCCACAAATGACTTGACTGCATATTTTATTTATTTTATTTTTATTTTATTTTACATTAATTGACCGGGATAGTCCGACTGGATACATGTCCATTTTCAGCGGAGGCCCAGGGAGAAAAATTCCAACATTAAAAACATTACATTGAAATTAAGCATGAACATTAAAAACAATTCTTGTCAGACATAGCTGAATCTTATATGGTTACAGACAATCAGATAGACGCAGCTAGGTATTCCTTACAATACTGTTTCATATACTATAGTATGGGAGGAGTTAGTCTGGATTCTGGCAGGGGCAAAGCCAGTGTGTTATGAAATACTGTTTGAGATTTTTCTTGAATTGGTTTAGTGATGGTTCTAGTGTTAGATCAGCTGGAAGTGAATTCCAAATGTTGCCTACTGAGTTAGAAAACAAGGAGTCACCAGCTGAGTTGTTAGTTTTGAGTATTTGAATTACTAGTTTGTTAGAAGATCACATTGGCCTTGTGTTCCTGTGGGGATAAATAATGTTTTTAAGTGCAGGGGTATTATCTGGTTGGTTGAGAATTTTGTGGGCTACTACAAGTTGATTGTACTGAAGTGAGCTAGTCAGTTCTGGCCATCCTAGATGTTTAAGGTTTTGACAGTGGTGTGTTCTGTAAGTAGAGCCAGTGGCAAATCTAGCAATGTGATTATAACAGCTTGAGAGTTTGTAGAGTTCAGATTTGTTCAAGTTAGAGAAAATGGAGGAGGCATAGAAAAGGGTAGAGGGAAGATGAGTGTGGGCAATGGCAGTCCTTGCTAATGGGGTAAGGAAAGGTTTTTTATATAGGGAGCCCAATTTTTTTATTAATGGTTTTAATGGTTTAAGTGATATGCACGTCAAATTTAAGGTTATTATCAATAGTTACCCCTAAGAGTTTAGTATGGTTATCTGGGGAAATAACAGTTCCATTGTTACAGAAAATCGTAAAGGAAACTGGTGTTGACCTGTAAGTGAGGGGGAAAAGTAGTAGTTTGTTTTTTTAGGGTACAAGAGCAAACGACAGCATAAGAGCCAGTTCCCAACTGTGTTAAATGTTTTCTGGGATAGCGTATGTAGGTCAGATGGGGTGGAGACTGAGCAGATCAACGTGGAATCAGCTGCGTATTGCATGCATGTAGCATCTGGAATGGCTGAGTAAAGGTCATTAATAAAGATTGAAAAGAGAAGAGGTCCTAAGATAAAGCCCTGGGGAACTCCAAGGTTGTGGGGTAGTAGAGCAGATACATTTCCCTCCCATAGGACAGCCTGTTGTCTGCCATTCAGATAGGATTGAAACCATTGAATGGCATGGTTATTCAAGGGAATGGATTTCAAAGTGGCAGTGAATAGTTGGTGGTTGACTATATCAAAGACTTTGGATAAGTCGAGGAATAGGGCTGAGGATAGTTTGTTGTTATTACGGTTATGATTTATGGCATTGGAGAAAGAGAGGAGGGCAGAGGAGGTACTATGGTGTGGCCTAAAGCAATGCTGAGAGTTAGCCAGCAGATTGTTGTGTATGAGATAGTGCAAGAGTTGTTTATGAATACATTTCTCCATTATTTTGGCCAGTGGTGAAAGTATGGCAATGAGTCTATAATCTGATAGTTCTGTGGAATTGCCACCTTTGTGGAGTGGTATGACATGGGAAGTTTTCCAAATGGAGGGGATGGAGGCTTCAGATATGGTTCTTTTGATCAAGATTGAGACTGGATAAGCTATGACATCTGTGGCTTTTTGTAGGTACTCTGCAGGTAGAAGATCTGCAGATAGGGTGGTCGGTTTTAGTTTTTTAAGCAGGGATTGGATAAGTGAGATAGAGACTGGTTGGAAACTTAAGGGGGGATGGGTAGTGGGTGAGGTTATGATAGAATTAGTGCTTGTGGGTGTTAGCTGGGTAGCAAGGGTCTAGACAGTCTCGGTAAAAAAGCTGTTAAAGGTATTGACAATCTCTTTTGAAGATTTATGGGCAGAAGTGGAAGGGGTAGGAGTGGTGGATTGTCCTGGATGGAGGAGTTTATTTATGCCTGCCCAAAACTTTTGTGGTTTACTTTGATGTTTTTGTTGAAGATTATAATAGTAGTTTTTTTTGTCTAGCAGAATGGATTTTTTTGTGTCATTACGAAGCTGCCGATATCGCAGATGGTCTAGAGGGGCTTTGGTGTCATGTCAGGTGGCCCATATTTTATTTCTAAGTTTGATCTTTGCTTTGGTATCCTTTGCAATCCATGATGCAGTTTTTGTTTTAGTTCTAATGGTAGGTACGGGGGCATGTGAGTCAAGTATGGCAAGAAATTTAGTATTAAAGAATACTACAGCTTCATCAAGTGGCAGCTATTTTAAGATTGACCAGTTACATGCTTTTAGTTCATTTTGGAAGTTGGCGGGATTTAGGTTCTTATTGTTTCTAATTGTTTTGTGAGTGGGCTGGTGGGGATCATCAGTTTTTTTGTCTGATGATATAAGTTAGAAAGTGATCACTGAGGTCATCAGGGAGGGTCCCACCTTTATACATATGTGAATGACTATTGATAAGTATCCAGTCTAAGATGCTTTCTTTTTTATTATGTTTACTGATCCTAGTGGGGGAGGATATAATTGTGTGTAAACCAGTATAGATTTATATGGGTGGAAGGGAATTCTAAGGAGTATGAGTTCCAGTCTGTATTGAAATCTCCTAGCACAATATGTGTAAACTATATGAGAAGTCCAGTTTCTATACAGAATTTTGGACTAAAGACATGCTGAATACTGTACATCAAGGATGAGATAAAGAGATTTTGTCTAAGTTGAGAACATGCACATTTTTCTAGGATTTTTATTTTGAGCACCCCCATAAGCACCCATGAAGGAGCTGCTAGTCCTTTGTTTTGACAGCACCAGGGTCATTGAGAATTTCAATATGTCAGCAAATTGCTATAAGTCCTTCCTTATCTTTAGGAATTGTTTTAATCATAATACTGTGCTCAGAAATCTGAACTAGACCAGATATATTTTATGGTTTTCAGGTCTTTTGCTGCTTCCTTTGATGATTTGCCTTTATTATTCTCCATCACCTTATTCTCTCTCTGTCTCTCACTCTTGCTTTTTATTTTACTAAATAGGGTAGCAAAGGAAATGAAGGAAAAACACAGCTACTTGTGACAAAAAATGGACAAATGCCTGCTGCAGAACAATACTTCCATGATGTTTTAAATGAAGATCTTAATGAAAAACAGTTGATGAGTACACTACATCAATACACAACTGCACAATTTCTAAAGCAGAATGTGAAGCAGTGAAAACAAAAAGAACTGAAGAAGCAGTATTGGTATAATAACAGTGCCTCACATACCAACAAAGGTCAGATAGGATGCTGTCACATGACCAATATTGTTCTTCATAGGGTATTGGACACTGTTGATGGAAATTTCTAGAGAAGTAACAGGATATATAAGGAGATTAATCCCCGGTGTTGTAAGTTAATGGTGTATTGGCTTTCCCTAGAGAAGATCAATGCAAATATTTTTAAACACCTTTATTAAAATATCACTTAAAATATAAGGACACATACATTAACAGAAAAGAAAAAAACACATTAACATTTTTTTCTAACACACATTATACATTATATGCTTTCTTTCTTTATAACAACTGTTTTTCAGTCCAGCATTACAAAAATCACACAATTCCTGCCTTCCCTTAAACCTCACTCTTCCTCCTGAACATTATTTCTCATGTACTGTTCACGCAATTTCCATTTATTTCAATATAATTTGCTTCTTTCCTTTTCTAAAGATTCCTCTTCCAGTTTATTTCTAGTAACTGTTTTTGTTTTTTTGTTTGTTTTGGTTTTTTTTAATCAATTAATGGAATTAAATTGACATATATAGACAATTCAGAGCCTGCATCCCGGCACTGTAAAAATTATAGATTCAGCTATAACTGCCACCAAAGCAGGTCTTTCACTTAGAACTCTCCTATCCCTTTCTCTTTGCCTGTACTCTGATGGTAGGGAAGGTAGGCTCTAGCCTGCAGTCCATATATCTTCCTGGTCTATCCCACTCTATTACCTTTCACTCTCCAGTTATTTGCTCCCAATACCTTGGCTCCTTTGCCTGTTTTCTCCAGTAAATTCCAGTCCTCTATTGCCTATTTTCTGTACCCCTACTTACAGTCACCCATACTGGAAAATCTTTCTCCATTTTTGTGTCGGCATAGTTCTTAGAATACTTTCTGCTACTTTACGGATGCAATATTCTGCATCATTGTTATTATTCTCCTTAAGGATCTGCATCTAAAATCCCACTTTCTTTATTTCTTGACCCTGCCCTTCATCATTCCTTTACATTTTGAATTATAACCTTCTGCTCGTGTTATGTATATGAACTTTAACTGTCTAAATCAAAAGTATTCCATCAAAGGAGATAATCCTAAACCACCTTGTTCTATTGGAAAAGATCAACTTATCCCCCTTACTTCTTGCCTTCTTCTCCTCACAAATTAATTCCTTTAACACTTTATTAATTATTGTCCACAACTTCTCCTCTGTTTGATAAAATTATGCCTGACCCATATATCAAACTAAATGGACTAAAACATTTTACTGTTTGTATCTTACTATCCATATCTATAAACCAGAACTTCTAGTTTCTCAGTTTTTGTACTATCTCTTGTTTAGTCGCTTCCCACACTTCCTTATCAGCAATAACAGAAGTATTTTTAATCCGTGCTCTTAAATAATTCATCTTATTATGTCCCCATAAATATGGGCATTGCTGAACAAATTTGTGTACTGGTACAAAATGTATAGCTATAGTCTTGTTTTAATTGTATACCCTGAAAACACACACAAAAAAAAACTGTCAAAATGTACCACAATACTGAGATGCCCTTTTCTGGATTTACCAGGCAAAAATAATATCATTTGCAAATAAAATCAACTTTTCTTGATTACCATACCAATTATATCCTTGTATTTGTGAGTCTCTGATTTTCTTTGTCAATGGCTCTCAATATAAAGCAAATAAAGGTGAAAGAAGATACCCCTGCCTGGTTCCTCTGTTCAAACGCAACATATTAGAGAGGAGACTTCTTACTTTATGTGTTTCCTCTGATCCTACAAATGTCCTCCTTTTTAACATTAATATTGTATCAGGGAATGAAAATGCTTTAATTGTTCTACTAATAAAATCCCAGCTTACTCTGTCAAATGCTTTCTCTGCATCAAGACCCACCAACAACAGTGATATTTTTTAATATTTTGCTTCACTCTGGATCATCATTGTTCTACTAACTTTGGCAAATGTTTACCTCCACTCCACAAAAAAGACATTGATCCGTGTATATATATATATATATATATATATATATATATATCAGTTGCATAGCACCATTGTTGCTCTTAAAGCTAGTATAGACATAAACACTGAAATGAGTCTATGAATCTGGGTCTGATAAATATTTAATATCCTTGGGTAATATTGTCAGCATAGTGTCCTTCCAAGAAGTTGGTACTTCCCCTTCTTTTAAAATACTTTTGAACAAAATTGCCCAGATTATCACTTTCTTCCTTTCTAACTTACTAACTACTACAGGAAAACCATCAGTTCCTATTAACTTTCCTGAATATTGATTATACAGCACCATTTGACCTCATCTCCTCCTATCTTCATTACGGATGGCACAGTGGTGCAGTGGTAGCGTTGTCGCCTCACGGCAAGAGGTTCTTCGGTTCAATTCTTGGCTGGGGAGTTTCTGTGCAGAGTCTGCATGTCCTCCCTGCATTTGTGTGGGTTTTCTCTGGGTGCTCCAGTTTCCTCCCACGTTACAAAGACATGCATCTGGAGCATTTCTCCCCGGGCCTCCGCTGAAAATTGGTTCATTCCAAGTTGGACTTTTCCCATTAACAAATGTTAAATAAATACAAATCTTAATGGTTATTTGTTGAGCCTTATCTTTCTCTAACCTTGTCATAATTAAGTCTTCCATAAATATTTACATTTGTGCTTTTACCTGATTTCCTAATTTCTCAACTATATACAAATATTCATAACATTTCTGAAATAATTCTAATACTCCTATAGGATCTCTAGTTATTTTTCCTGTTTTAAGCTCCCTAAGTTTGGTGACAACCCTTTCTACTTTCTGTTGCCTAATTTGTTGTGCTACAAGTTTTTGTGCTCTAGAGTTATCAAAAATAGTTGCTTAACAGCACTCCCTTATTTTCTCCTTAGCACTCTGCATTTGTGTCTCTTCTTATTCTATGAGATTCCTTATATTCTGCAACACTTTAATGTTTGTCATCCCCTCTAAGTAATTCCTATTACTTCTTAACCACATCTCTTTCTCTTTTTTCTACCCTATTTTTTAAACTTCATTTCATTTTATCCCACTCACTAGCTTTAACTTTGGAAGATATTTCTATCTTCCCTAATAGCTCTTGAATAATTTCCACTAACCATTCTTAAATTCCTTTCTTTTTAATAGGTAAGTGGGAAAGCATCAGTGTCTCACTTTTACTTAGACAATGGGCTTTCTGTATATCAGTACCCTGACTGGAGAACAAGCATTGTACAGCAGGGTATTAATGTACAAGTAGTGCCTGTTAAAAAACAAGTCCGCCACTTCACAGCAGCGTATCAAGCAGCCGTGGAGCTCAAACTACTAAAGAAATTAACAGCTGCACAAACCAAAAGAATGGTGGATGAAAACCTTGAACCAAAAACACACCACCAACATGACCTCAGAAACACTGCTCAAATAACCATAGCATAATAGTGTCAAAATCGCTTAATACGTTTTAGTCAACAGACTTCTTCAGAATAAAATACAACACTTCCATCCTTACTTTTATATCACAAAATAATGAATTTATTACTTCATTTAAAACCAATTACACATAATTGTTTAATTGCCATATTCACAACTACGTTAAAAACTTTGCCTTTTCTTACACATAAGAACACACAAATAAAACACAATAAAAACATTTTATTCAAAGAACTTTTCACCAAATCTTTTCACAATCATTTATACAAGACTTTTAACCTCTTGTTTCTTAAAAAGCATTTTATATTTACATTTTCATTTAAACCATGGGCTTTGTATGCATTCAGTTTCACTTGCCACTTCACCTGTAGCGTTTCTAACTTGTTTTTTAAACTACCTCCCCTTAAGTCAGTAGAACAAAACTCTAATACTGTGAATAAAAACGTCTTGTGGTTCAGACAGCTCTTAGAATGTTTGTATAAAGCTTTATTTAAATCTTTAACTTTAATACGATGCAAATGCTTCTTTATACGTTCTTCCAAACTATGTGTGGTCATGTCAGCATAAAAACTGGGGCAGCCTGAACACATAGCAAGATATATCAAACTTGTAGTTTTACAATTATACCTTTCCTTTAAATAGATCTTATAATCCATACATTCTAAATAAATATGTTTGGTAACATTAACAAATTTACATGCCCTACATGAACCACAACTAAACATGCCAATCTCTTTCTGACTTGAAAAAGAGTTTTTAACAGTCTCAGAAGTTTCTAACATGTTTTTGAAACATTTGGTTTTATAGTATACAAAACCAGGATGTGGTCCAACAATATTCCATAGTTCTTGGTTATCCTGCAACACTTTCCAGTTGTTTCCGATATTTTTTTCAATAACCTTTGAATCTACTGACGTATCTATTTTAAAGTTAGAGTTTTTATTTTTATTTTCATAACCTTCATTGTTGTTGTTCCTTATACTACTCATGTAGTCAGATACATAACTACTTTTCAATATTGGTGCATACTATGTTGGTCTTTTTTCATAGACCTCAAGTCCTCTGTCATATAATAAGTCTTCTTTATAACCTCTAGCTTTAAACATCTCAATTACTGTTCTTACCTCTTGTAAAAAATCACTATCCCTAGCAGTCATTTTGGATCCGTGTATCATTTGCCCTTTTGGAATATACTTCTTGATAAAATTAGGATGCCCACTTTTAGAGAGTTCAAGATGGCCGTTGTTTTGTGAGCACTGCTAACACCTAGCTCTCTGAAATACCCTGGATTAAAATAAACCCAGAAGGCATCACAGAATAAAAAACCCAGAAATAAGACTGAACATCTATTCCAAATAACAAACAGCAATCAAAGGAAGAAAAAAAAATAGCAGATTCCTTTTAAAAACAACAGGACTATCAAAGATCTTAGAAACAACTGAAGCCATGTGGTACTGAGGCCCTGCACTCATATAAAAAGTCTGAAAAAGTACCAAACAGCAGGATGTCAAAAGAAGAAAATAATATGGACACTGTAACAGCTAAAACCAAATTCTCAGTACTAGCCTCACCAGATAAAGATACAACTCCAAAAAGACTAAGGAGAAATAAACAATCAGACAATACTAAATCTACAGGCAAAACCAAGGCAGACCAGCCAGCTAACCTGGAAGACATTAAAACTGCTGTATTACCTTTTCAGCAAGCAATACAGGAACTATATTTACAATTTCAAACATTTGGTGATTCATTTAGCCAAATACTATCTAGAATGGAAAAATCTGAGTTGAAAATACTAGAAAATGAAATAAAGATAGAATCTATTGCTCAAAGAAGTGATTCCCATGACAAAGATATGCAAAGTCTACAAACAAAAATAACAGACCTTGAGGCAAGGACACAAAGAGGCAACATTATCATCAGAGGAATCCCTGAAACTGTGTCACATAATAATCTAATACCAACTATCAAAGTCATAATAAAATCCCTGCTGGATGACCCTGAAGAAACTCAGCAAGTGATAATAAAGAGAGCCCACAGAGCTCTGAGAGAAACACAATCGTCACTGAGACCAAGACCTGTTTATATTAAAATATTAAAATACCAAGATGTAAATAAAATCCTATTTGAAGCCAAGAAGAAAGATACACTCACCTGGAATAATAATAACATTTTCTTTGCTCAGGACCTTCCCATCCAGATAAGGCAAGCAAGGCAACGTCTGTCTCCATATTGCAGGTTTCTGATAGAAAAGAAAATCAAATTCTAGATGAAATATCCAAATCAATTAATTTTCAATGTTAAAGCGGTTAAATACATGGTCGCTAACCCCAAAGAGGCAAAAGAGACATTCCTTTCTGTTTTCAAGCAGATTCCACCTCCAAAAAATGAAATAAAACAATAAAAAAGTTGCAGGCATACCTCGAGTGAAAAACGGACCGAATCGTGACCATTTTGGATGGGATTCAAACCTGAGAGCTTCCCCTTACTGCCAACGCCCTTAAATCAATGAATGGAGCCACGAGGAGCACAGAAGGGGAAAAGAAAAACGTGTAGGAACCAAAACTCTACTGCCGTTTCCAATGCACGATTTATAGGAAGGAACTACTTCCTGGGACTCTGCTATGCATAATCTTTCTCCCTTCGACCTCAAGGGCTCCACTACAAACTACGAATGACCTGGAATGAAGATGAAGCAAGTTTAAGAAGTTAATCTTGCCATATACACCCATAAATCAACCTAAACAAGCTGATAAGGTAAACCAGACTGAAAGATGACCAGAAACTTGCAAAGCAAGAATCTGAAGAATAAGGTATGATTTTACCAAAACAACTAATAAGTCTGTGAATCTCTTACTAAGACTTATCATAAACAATCCAGACTTTATTACTACATGAGAGACTGTCAGAACCAGCCTATCTTAAGGATGTATGACAGAAATAATGATGTTTAACTTGAATAAAGATAAATAAAGTGTAAATGCATTTTAGAAAAGGAAAATACAAGAACACACAAATATAAAACTATTTGACTGCAGGAAGCAAACATAATCTAAATATGTAGGCTTTGGCAGAATATATACCTGGCTAAGCCTGAAAACATTTTTTTCTCTCTCTTCCCCTCATTTTCCTACTTCTGATTATAGGTGCCAATAACTTTTTTTTTTCCTGGAATCTGCTATAGATTGGCAAAGTAGTCTGTATAGGCACCGAAGTAGGGGAGAAAAACTGTTTAAAGGAGAGGGGAAGGTAAGAGAAGACTAAGGAAAAGGAAAATGTAAACAAGACAAATCTGCCTTAAAATCTAAGCTACATTGTTGTATATCTTGATGTAGCTAACTGAGGGTTTGATTACTAACATGTTTAAAAATGCATTATTAGAAGGAATAAGCTGCATGCTAAAAAGCTATAAGTTATGTGCTGTAACCATAATACTATAATTGTATAATAGTTCTAAGGAAGAGATTAGGGATATTTCACAGCAGTGTTTTTTTAGGGAACTAGTTTGTTAAGCTTGGTCCGTAGTGTATATAGTAACATAAGGGGGCTAACATGCTTTCAACCTACACATAAGAGAAAACACAACCAAAGATCAGAGGGAAACTAAAAGTATATGTTAATTTCTCACCTTATTTCCCCCTTTTATTCCTGGTCCAGGGGTACAGTGGATAGGCACAGGATAGGGACAGGAATAGTTTGATGCTTTCCAAAAACACATATCAACATCACATACAAAGTCCATAAAACCAAACTAACATACAAGTCATGTAGAACAAACATACTTAACAAATAAATGTGAGAAATAAAGACATGGAATGTTAAAGGACTCCAAAATAAAGAAAAAAGAAAACTATTTTTGCATCTTAGCCTGAAAAGCAAAGCCAATCTTATATTAATACAAGAAACACACAACTATAGTACAATGGACAGAAATTGAGGGGAAAATGGATAAGACAAATTATAGCAACAGGGGATAAAACAAACAGTGCTGGGGTTGCCATAATAATTAAAAATCAATTACAAGACAAGTTACTTGAGACTAAGGCAGACAAAGAGGGAAGATGGTGTTACGTAACATTTACCAACCCAGGATTACCAAAACCTATAATGGTGCTTAATCTATATGCACCCTGTAGTAACCAACATAACTTTTTATGTCACTTTACCCAATTCTAAACCAACTTAAAGATAACTACCTAATAGTTGGGGGGTGACTGGAACACATATCAAAACCCAGAAAAAGACAAATCTAACCCGATTAAAACACATAATAAACAAGCCACAATAGCTCTAAATGAACTTAAACAAGACTTTAAACTATATGACCCTTTTAAATATGGGAATAACAAGAATAAGTCCAGCAAATTCACATTCTACTCACAGTGCCACAACATGTTATCAAGAATAGACTTCTTAAAAAATTTTGGGAAGACATTAGAAATTTTCTGCAAGCTTTATTTTCAGACACTTTTGTATTAACAAAATCCTTAATCTTCCTGAATGTTACTGAAAAACTAGAAATGAATAGAAAAGATTTATACTTGCTTTGGACTATTCTAGCAGTGGCTAGAAAATGTATTTCTAGGAAATGGCTTTCCAAATCCGAACCAACTTTTGAAGAATTTTTGAATCTTCTAAATGAAACAGCATTAATGGAAGTAAAAGAGTCAATGATTATTCCTAAGAAAAGGAGCAGCAATCCATGGAAGAAGGTAACTCATCTTATTAAAACATTGAGAATGGATTCAGTCTCTTCTTGAAAGTTCAATATCAAGAAGGTGTAAGATAAACTTATATCTAAAGTATCTGCATATTTGACTTAGATTGGTTTATTATATAATTTATATTCAGGCCAATGTACATAATGTAAATATCTCAGTTACTCTTGTTGTTATTTACTTCTTGATATTTCTTTTGGATAATTTACAAGTAGTTTGTATTAAAATTTCAAGAAAATTAATAAAAACTTATGAGCAAAAAAAGAATAAACTTCTTTTTAATCTCAGACATACTCATTAACATGGATCCAACAAAAGTTATATACACTAGATTTTTCTCGGGTCATTCCAAAGTCACATTGTTTATCAACTGGGGCAAAAAACTGTACTTAACTAATAGAGGTCATAACTGGTCATTGAATCCTAACTTGCTCATCAAAACAGGTGTAATAAAAGAAGTTGAAGAAATATTAAAGACAACCCTTGCAAATATCTCCAGATCCCAAATCTCAATAGATATAAAATGGGTTGCAGCCATATCACAAATCAGAGGAACATTCATCAAAAAAGCAGCATATTACAAAAAAATACAACTAAAAGAGGAGTACACATTAAAAGGGAAAATAGAACAACAGGAAAGAGAACTACTAAATAACCCTAATAGTCAAACTGAAGTTGATCTCCTAAAACTACAAAGAGACCACAATATGTTAAAAACCAAAAATATGTCATTTTCTGACATAAGAATGTTAGCTAATTACACAAAGGAAGCCCAAATACCATCCAGAGCCTTGGCCAGAATCATCTCTCAACACAAAACCACCTCAAATATATTAGAAATAAATTGCAAGGACAAAAACTACACAAGAAATTAAGAAATTATCAAAGTATTCGAACACATATACTCTCAAATCTATGGATTACAAACATTACAAACCAATAAGGAAGATAGAGAACGTTTTCTTCAAAAACTAAAATTCCCTAAACTAGATTTAGATAAAAAAAAAACTAATGGAACCTATTTCCATCAATGAGATAAGCACAACAATTAAATATTTAAAGTCACATAAGGCCCCAGAACCGGATGGACTTATGTCAGAATTTTATAAAACTTTCATCCCCCCCAATTGCTAAACTACTGTACTATGTGCTGAACTATATAATAAATAACAACATAAATGATATTCACTTCAATGCCTCCAAAACTATTTTTATACTAAAAGAACATGCAGACCCCAAAATCCCAGATCGTTATAGACCCATCTCCCTTTTAAATATAGATACAAAGATTCTGACCACAATACTCGCAAGTAGATTAAAAAAACCTGATAGAGAAAATAATTTCTCCAGAGCAATCTGGATTCACACCACAAAGACAGGCCAGTGACAACACTCTAACATTGGATGCATTAATATCTTTTGCAAATCAGAGGAATATTAATATCTATGCAATGGTAGTAGATGCCCACAAGGCATTTGACAGGGTCAACATAGAATTTTTACTTCAAACATTACCTTATTTTGACATACCTAACAATTTCACTCAGATCATCCAAATTCTCTATAGCAATCCATACACATCCCTATATCTAAATAAAACATAGTCAAATAGAATTATGATAAAAAAAGGAACAAGACAGGGATGTCCTTTATCGCCCTTTGTATTCAACCTATACCTAGAAACCCTATTTCTTCATATTAAACAAAACACATATCATAACCCCCCCCCTCAACACACAACTTCAAAGTATATCTCACCACCTTCGCAGATGATCTGAACATATACTTCACTACACCAAAGTCAGACATAACCAAAATAATAACTGCAACTGAACAATTTTCGATCATGTCTAACTACAAATTAAACCTCAATAAAACTAATATCTTCCCCTTAAAGCTGCCCAAACTTATCTCGTTAATACCATTAGTAGCTACAATAAAAATTAAAGAAGAAACTAAATATCTGGGAATTACTTTCTTCAAGAGCAACAAGGAATTCTAGCAGCATAACATAACTCTTTAATGGCAAAGCATATATGGGTCCCCTTCAGTCGATTGAATGTTTACAAGTTCAAACCACATATGGCTGAGACCATATTTTCGAATTTGTAAAAGTTTGATCGGACTGAATGGAGATCTCCATACAGAGCGGAAAGGGAAAATGTCTCATTTTTGCAATGTAGTGTGATCTCGGAGTTGGTATATTTAAGTAAGGGAGGTGTGGGGGGCAAAGCCCCCCACAGGAGGTCCCCTGCTATATAGATGGTTAGTTTTGTGTTTTTTTGTTTTATGTGTTTTTATTTCAGTGTGCGAACTTTTACGAGTTTGAACATATGGTCTCGGCCATATGTGGTTCGAACATGTAAAAGTTCAATCTACTGAAGTAGATCCATATATATATATATATATATATATATATATATATATATATATATATATGAGTCTACTTTACATTACCGAAAGTCCATAATGCCGAAGATAAATTGGCTGAGATGAGAATAACAAAACTTAAAATGCCAAACCGAGTCATTTGTCCCAAGTCTTTACTTGCCCAGTGTAGGGAATAATGCCCTTTCCCCACTGTAGTGCAATCTCAGAGTCAGTATATCTGATTGGGAGGTGTGGGAGTGCAGGACCCCAGCTAGGTGGGTATCAAGTAGTATGGTGTGCTGTGTAGTTTTGGACAAGTGTTTACTGGCACTGGGAAAAACAATGAAGTTTGGCATTTTAAGTTTCATTATTCTCATCTCGGCCTATTTGTCTTCGCTGTTATGGGCTTTTAGTAATATAAAGTAGATTCATATATATTTATTTATTTATTTATTTATTCCAGTTTGATGACCAGGGAGGTCCACTGGGCTCAGGGAGCCCATTTTCAGTGGGGGCCCGGGGAGAAAAGCTCCACAACACAACGTTTACTTACATGAATCATTACAAAGCTAGTTTACATTACAAACAATAGGTTGCATTCAAAAAAGAAAAGAAAACAAACAATCACACACACACATACACATATATAAACATTGACAGAAATATATATATATATATATATATATATATATATATATATATATATATATATGATTGTGTCTTTCGACTTTTCCCGGTTAGGGGTCGCCACAGCGGAACTCCAGTCCGCTAATGATTGGTAGTTGATTTTTACATGCCGAGTTACCAGTGCTGACGCACAACCTTCAACGAAGGTACGCCCATTTACGCATGTCTCCACGCAGAAGACGCTCTAGCTGAGAATCGAACCGGACAGTGTCTTACTGTGAGGCGACAATGCTACATATATATATATATATATATATATATATATATATATATATATACATATATATATATATATTTGTAGTTTACTGTAATCTCAAAGGTTTCCAAAAATTGATCAAGAAATCATCAAGAAATGAGGACATCTTCATCAGCTCTTCATCATGAAATTTGGTAAACCTCTAAAAGAAACAGAAATCCTAGATTGTCTTCCTGACTGCAGAAGCCCTGTCAGCAACAACCTATAATCTAGGTTCATGAAAAATTTTAAAAATATATTTCATTAACTGCAGCATCATTTTAACCTCTCCTTATTTCAGCAGCCCTTTCTTAGTCCTTGAAAAAGGGAATATATTCCCAATACCCAGAAGTAACTCATCCTCTGAGCTTTCCCACTTCAGATCCTTACCTATACTACTACATCTAGGAAAACTACTTGAGAAGTCTGTGTATCCACAATTAAGTGACTACATCTATAAGCATAATATCCACTCCCCATTCCAACACAGATTCACCAAAGGCCACAGTATTTGCACAGTCATGGTAGCTTTTGCTGAGCCTATCCCTACAGCCATCACCCACCATCTACTCACTGGGGCTTTCTTCACTGACCTATGAAAGGTATTTGACACAATAAACCATACTCTACTGCTCAAAATCTTACACTCCTGCAACTCTGGAATCTCCACTGATGGCTGTTTACAAAGCTACTTAACAAATGCAGAATTCCAAGTTAAACTGGATTATTCCTCTTCAAGTATTCAAGAAATATGAAGTGCTATTCTACAAAATTCTATCCTTGGCCCATTACTATTGTCCCTCTTCATAAACAATTTGTCTTACCTGACTAAAATACCAAACATCCTAATGAATCTCAGATGCATAGTAATTTACAGCTGCTAAAATACAACTCCATCCTACAAGTCCTCCACAATAACCTATATAATCTACATCAAATACTTCCAAAAGACCTATTATTAAATCCTAGCAAAACAAATTGTATCTGCTTTGGAACTTTCTCAAGGCTAAAAACAATACTCACTATAACCCTATTCCCTCCATGTCAATAACTGAACCATCAAAATGCTACATCCTTCAAATATTTGAACAAACTCTTTCACCCTTCTTTGTCCATAGTACCTTACACTGAAAAACTTAAGCTTAAGAAAACAATCAAAGTTTATCACTTTATATTATTTCCTATTACCCAAAAGTAAGAAGAACTATTGGAAATGAAATGTTCCTTCAGCTAGAATATGGTCTACTGCCATTAGGCTACTAATCCAAAAAAAACCTGCCTGACCGGCAGATTCCATCAAATTGCATATAGATTGCTCCTCCTTTACTCCTCCATTTAATCCTTCATTTGAATATAGCTGTACATCTCACTTGAGGACCCACTGGCTACTTGTTCAAGAATAGTCTGTCCAAGTCTTCCTCACTCTTTTTGCAATGATATTAAAAGTCATACTTGTCCATGGTTCTCATTCAAGCTAAACAACTATATTTTTATACAGTTGTACCAGTAATGTTACCTTCCCCCACTGACTATCCAAATCGATGTAAGACTGCTCCATGGGTGTTACAGATTATCAGGGAATTTATTTTTCATTTACTTCAAATTTTGTGGATCTAAAGATCACTTGGAATCAGCAACAATGAAATGTACTTTACAATGCTTACAGATACTGCTAGAATATAGTCAGAGACCTTTTTAATTAATAATAAGGGTGTTCTACAGGACACAGTATTGGAAGTGTACATTGGGAACATGGATCCATACACAGAGAAAATGTAACCAATGTGATGTAAACCACATAAATGTAGTAGCAACATAGCTGCATGCAAAAAAGCTGATCTACAGCCACAACAACCTGAAACAATTGATATTTTTGGTAAAGCATCACCACAGCCAAGGGCCACGGGGTACAATATATCCACAAAGATTCTGTGCAATGAATACTCCAGGATGGAACACAGAAAGCCCAGACTGTGGAATCCAGGGCAGCACTATCAGTTGTCTTAGATCACTCAGGAATAGCTGGATCATCAGGTAATATAACAAATAAATTATGACAACAATGGAGAAGTCATACACACCAACCAATAATGGGAAGAAATGGGACCTGCATTCCACTAGTAAAGTTAGAGAGATAAAACCATAAGTCACAAAGAGACTATTATTAACTTTATATCATATACATTGCCATGACCTGTTACTGCTAGTTGGAGAAAAGTTTTGAAATCATACACAGTTTCCTAATGAAATGCTACTGAATATCTGGTTCTTGGCCAGAAAAATCCAATGGAATTTTTTGGTCAGGGATGATGTGAACTCAGATCAGGCAAGTTATAGTA
Source organism: Protopterus annectens (assembly GCF_019279795.1). Taxonomy (NCBI): domain Eukaryota; kingdom Metazoa; phylum Chordata; order Ceratodontiformes; family Protopteridae; genus Protopterus; species Protopterus annectens. The sequence goes on along the minus strand of NC_056733.1, from coordinate 1,980,475,894 downwards.
GTGTCCTTCACAATAGAAGCGTAACTGGTTCAACCATGACCTTTAGCTGGTACTAAGAACCAGCACCCCACCCCCTCAGCTGTTGAAGTGAAGAGCAAACTTTACTACTTCACTTCACTTCACTTCACTGTAATAACCCAAAGTAAGGGATTGGCTTATTATAGTTAGATCTATGCCACCCCTAGCTCTTTCACTGAAAAGCAAAAAACAAAAGGATGTTGCTTCTACTGGTACACCAACCAGTTTGCAAGATGCATGAAACACAAGCCCCTCCCTTCCTCCTGCAGCAGCCATTCAGGTCCATTCCTGTGCCCTGCCCCCAACCTTCCTTCAACATATTTTATTTAAAAAATTTAAGCTGTAGCAAACTATGTAGCAAATAATTGCTAAAGTTTATATCCTGCCTGCATGGAGCACTACGGCAATCAAGTTTTAGTATAAAAAAAAATATTTTTTAATTTTAGTCATCTGCTTGCTGCAAAGATAGTAAACAGCTGCAGTTTATACCCTGCATGAACAGAGTTGTACAACATTCAAATTTTAGTTTAAAAAAAATCATTTAAACTGTGGCAAACTGCTCATTATAAATGTAACAAATAGTTGCTACAGTTTATACCCTGCCTGCATAGAATGGTGTGTGGTCTAATTGGCCATCATATGTGCAGACATTCCCTGTCCATGTCCAGCTCTGTTTCCTATATGAGTCTGGTAATCTTTACTAGTGTACACAAGGAGGTGGCCATAGATGTTGTGAATGCCACAATACTACACATTAGGATTATCATGGCATTCCCTGGTCTCCACTATTTCCATTTACTGATGAAATCATTCACATATACCCTGTAGTACTGTCACCATCTCTGACCCTTTGTGGCTTGAGACTGAACAAAGTCATGAGACATCTGCTGCTGGACAGACAAGGCATTCTATGTCTCCCAAGCTAGCTATGACATATGCCTTTGTTTTGAACCTCTTTGCAAAGATGTCAGAGTGGTACTGCTAAATATGAAATGATAGTATCTTCCTGAATGTGCTCTTGTTCACAAGAGACTGGTGTTGAGCTTTGCAGCATCTTCCCTTTCAGGTTGTAATGCTATGTCATCATTGTGTTTATTGTGTGAACCTGTATCACTAAGTTGGTACCTGCCAGTAAACATTGCAATTGTATGCCTCTGTCCCCACTCTGTGCCTTAAATAAGAAAGTTATGGCATCATTGTCAACAGCCAGTTTAGTCTGTTGTGGTGTCATAGTAGAAGGGTTTGGTTCAGGTTCTGAGCCTGTGAAGGAATAAGTGATGACATGTTTAGATGTCTGAGAAGCAAAAATGGTTTATGCATAAACAGATGATACAGACACTTCCCATGCAAACAGTGTGAACTTTCTTGCATGCCTGATGTAGAGGGGATATCTGATGATATAACATTTAATGGATTACATATACACAGCTATTCTGGACAGTGTATGCTATAATGAAGTATTGCCATCCACTATGCACTAACCTTTGTATATGCAACACTGTGGCTGCTGAAGTGATCTGAAAGTGCAGGTATCTACACCTCTTCTGATGATTCCTGTGGCATCATCATCTGCATCATACTCATCACCCCATATCAAATGAAGAAACTCCTCATCAGATGTTAATGTTTGTAGGATTGTGGAAAGGTCTCCACCAGTGCTACATCAGACAACTGCATTCTCCCTAACTTTTGCCCTTGCATTTGCCCACTAGATCATTTGCTCTTTTCCTACACTGTGCCAGTGTGTGGTTACTTCCCCCTACAGCATTGATGTCAACCATTACTTGATTCCATGCCTTATCTCTCTCTGCCTGTTTTTGCCCTCCCTTTCCCAAACAGCAATTTTCCATATGTACTGAGACCATCCTTTAGGATGGGGTTCTTTTCAGGTGTGAAGTTGCCTCTCCAGTGTCTTGATCCCTGTTGCTGCAGCATGTTGTAACCTATTAATTCAGGGGCACAATTAAACCTGATTCATATTACACCCACACACTGAGACTACAAAGAATGTGATTTTAATTTTCCTCAGTTACTATTTGCAACCAGTAAATATATATGTATTTACTATACCTATGCTACTTCATCTTACACTGCAGCCCTACTTCTCTGTAACCCTTATAAAAGCCAGAAAGTACCAAAATACATTGCACACAGCTGACAAAACAATGGGCAGGATTCACAAAGGCTTGCACGGAGTGTAAGAGACGTGTAACACTCCATGCAAACCTCGCGATCCAGGAACAGCCCTAAACTCCGTGTAAGAGACCAGCTAAAACGTATCTTACACGGACTGGGTGTGGATATGCTAAATACCTCACTTGCAGCTGAAAGGTATGCAAATGAGGTATATTAGCGATCCACGAAGCAGAAACCAGCCCGTGTAAGAGACGTTTTAGCTGCAGAAATGTACTCAGTTGACAACTGAGTACGTTTCTGCAAAAATCACAACGGAGCCATGTCAGCTCCAAATAAAGGGTGCATATGTGTCAGGCAGCATGCCAATGGCCAAATATGTGGCCATTGGCAAGGTAACCCGATGCAAAAATTATAAACGCAGCGCAGCCCCGCGCAAATGGGTTGCGTTGTATAAAACATAAAAATGAAGGTTATAAACCCACAAATGTGGGTTTTATGCAATACATGGAATGACAATGCAGGGACCAGCAGACCAAAAACAACATGGCCACCGTGTAGTGGTTGCTAAGGGGGGAAGCTGAGTCTAAGACATGTAACTAAGCATTAGTAGGCAATCTCATGTAAATGAGGGTTAGGATACTGAATCCCACAGTCACATAGCAAATGAGCACAGTCTGAGTAGTGTAAGAGATACATAAAGGGGAGGAATAGAGTAGGAGATAGGTGACATCACAGGAGGGAATGGTAGAAAGAAATGCAGTTCATTGGAGGTCAGTGTAAGATGACAGATGACAGACACAAATCAGGGAAAGAGGAGTGCCACAAGATAAGCATGGGAAAGTCAAGAAATGGAAGGTATACACTGTTACTTACACCAAAGTTTCTTGCTGGGTGTACATGCGCACGTGTGCGTGCCATGAAGTGCGAGTAGGGCATTGTGCGCGTGTGTAAGGCAGACTGAGCATGTGGGAGCGTGTTGGTAGATGTTTAACACTGTTTGCGCTGGTGTGCGCGCGTGTAGGGCAGACTGAGCATGTAGGAGCCTGTTGGCAGACCTGTAACACTGTTTGCGCGGGTGTGCGCGCATTTTAACCCGAATAGGCAGATCCTGAACCGTGTAAGCATGTGTGCGCGCGTGTAAGCCACTGTGAGTGTGTTTCTGCTGGTATGCACGCTGCTCCCCCCTGAGGAAACAGAAAGGAAAAAGGAAGCAACAGAATTAGTAGGAAGCTAGCAGGGAATACTGCTGGAGCTAGCAGGTGAAAACAATTAGAAGCAGGCAATTACACAGGCAGAATAGTAGCCCAGCCCAGCACTTAAAACTCTGCAAACAGCAGTGCAGGATGTTTCTCTCAAGAGACACTGCAAGACAGGAGTAAGCTATTAGAAGTGAAAACTGAAAAAGCTGAACTCAGAGCAAAAATGTTAGGGGCTGCCATAGCTGTCATAATGAGACATAGGCGACTTGCTGAGGGTGGTGACAATGCAGATGGTGCCAGACAACCCACAGTGAAGAGACAGAGAAGAGTGTACAGGCCCAGGGTCACCTACCACGGGTTATATGAGCTGGAGGTAGTAGAGTGCTATAGAGTGGACAGAGAGCTCCTGCAGCAAATAGTTGAGCTGTGCAGGCCACGCCTCACACACAGAACCAACAGAGGGGAACCCATCCCAGTGGAAACCAAGGTATGTGTTGGCCTAAGAATACTAGCAACAGGTACCTTCCAAAGACCAACTGGTGATATGATGGGGATATCACAGGCATCAGCCTCCAGGGTACTGCACCAGTTCCTGGATGCCATGTCAGCACATGTCAGTAATCATGTATATTTCCCCAATGCCCATGAGGTATTGGCCAGCAATATGCATCTCTTCCAGCAAATAGCGGAATACCCTGAGGTAGTGGGTGCAATAGACTTTACGCACATATGCATCAAAGCACCAGTCGGTGAGCGGGGTAGGGCCTACATTAACTGCAAGGGCTTCCCCTCCATCAACTGCCAGGTCGTGTGTCATGCCCAGGGCATAATAATGAATGTGTGTGTGCTGGCTGCCCTGGGAGCTACCATGATTCCCACATCTGGCATTTGACGCAGCTGTACCAGATATTTGCCAATGGGGACATCCCACACGGACACCTAGTGGGGGATGCAGGTTATGCACTGGAGCCATGGCTGATGACACCCATCAGAAATGCACACATACCTGAACAGGAACGCCATAATGAGGCACATGCACAAACATGTAATGTAATAGAGCGTGTGTTTGGGCTGCTCAAGTCATGGTTCCAGTGTCTGGACACATCTAGTGGAGCCTTGCAGTATACACCAACTACATGTACCCAAATTGTCATGGTATGTGCTATGCTACATAATATAATCTTGCGAAAACAGCTGCAGCAGGACCAGCATAGGGCTGGGCCAAACAGCCCCCCACCATTGTTAAGGCCATCACAGGCAGAGCGTGACTCAGAGGAGGAACAACCTGAGCCTGCCCCAGTAGGCAGAAGGAGGCATGCCCAGTATGCCCTGGCCTTGGCAAAGAGGCAACGCATAGCACATACACTGGCTCAGTAGGAACCCTGGGAATGATACCCCCTCTGACTCACTCAAATAATAACAGGGATTTCTAAAATGACATGACCTGCTCACAAACATGTACAGGGAGTGTAATATGCGCATCCGACAGAGGCAGCCCTGCAGCGCCACCTGAGGCATGAATGTCATGTGTTAAGTAATGTAACACCATGTACTATATGCACACCTGAGGACCCTGACTAACATCCACCCTCACCAAGCATGAAGCCACAAAATGACGATGGGATGATCAATTGCAATAACTGGCTGAAGTAATGCAGTTAGTCAAAGGGGAGCCAATGTGTTCCAGCCTGGGAAGACATGCGGAGCATGACATGATGCACCACCTGCTAGGGGTGGCATGCACCTATCAGTCCAGGCCCCATGGATACTGGCAAAGGCTGTCAGTACCCACAGCATGCCCTGAATAGGTAAGTCTCAAAACACAAACCCACCTTCATAGGTACCACAAGGGATAGGAACCTAGATGTAATGCTACCCAATGCCAGAAGTCTAAACAGCAAGATGTGTGCAGTGTAAACGCACACAGTATGGAGAATGTAGATATCAGTCCTGAAATAGAAAACTGGGTCAAGGCTCACATCAGCACCCTAACACTACCAGGTCACACCTCATACTGTGCTGTACAGCCGCAAAACATGGAACAAGCTACAAAAGGAGGGTGACTAGCAATAAATGTCAAGGATAACCACACCCCATGTTGGTACCACAACAAGAAGCAGCATGGATTAGCCATGGTCAAATACCAATGGCTAAAACTGCCTCCCAGTATATAGCCTGCTGCAGACTACTGTCCTAATACCAGGAACTGCACCTGGCCTATGTTGGAATACATGAATATATCAAGCCTCCCAAACCACATTATATTGCTTGACTGAAAATACCCAGACATACACTGGGAGCATTATACTAGCACCAACACAGTAGGAGAAAAGTTCCCAGAATCCATAAACCAAAATGCCCAGGAACAACGTACCACTCCCACAAGAGGGGTAAGCATACTGGATGTGATAATCAGCAACATGTGTACTGGATGGCAAGATGAGAAGTGTATCCCTCACTGGTAAGACCAGACCATAGAGTAATCACACTGGATATACACATCCTGACCCCAGTCCCTGGCCAGAATGCCACAGTGAAAAACATGTGTAAAGCATAGGTTGCACCCCTCCAAACCGATGTGGAATCCACGAAAGGCCCTGTGCAAGTGCAGAATATGGGACCCACCGCAGAACATGTTATACAGGCATTCCATGAACACAGCCAGGAATGCTTGGCGTATGCAATCACAAATAACAACAAGACACAATGCCATACACGCAGGCATCTGGCATGCTGGACTCCAGCCATTACCAAACCATGCAAGAGAATGAGGAAGCTACTACATGATAGAGCAAACATAAAAAGGGAAGTAATCACTGATCAGTAGTATGGCAATAAAATATGTCCACACATACAATCCACTAAGGCCAGCCACAACAAGTACAATCTGTGAATCCAGAGGCAATGTGACACCTGGCCCAAGTACACAGACAACCCACAACTCCCCTCAATAAATACAAAATATATGTGAGAGATGCAACCATGTATCCAAACCGGAGGCTGAGCTCCCCCAACTCAGTACTGTCAAAACTAGTCAGGAGGAGAAATTAACCATATACACCACAAACCCAGTCCCACATAGACCTATCACAACTGTAAAACAAACACATAAACACAGAAAAACATTCCCGGAGGCCCTAATTACAAACACACCACACCAACAGAAGCCTCCAAAGTAGATCCCAAGCAACCACAACCTCTAAACATAGCACATGCAACACATAGTACACAAAGCTGGTGTGCCAAACAGTCACAGGCCAGAAGGAGAAACAACATACCTGATACAGTTGTAATAGGTGTCTGTATAGGCAGACACACTGCTGTCCCACTCACTAGACTGAACAAGGGAAAGGGTACAGTAAGCTGCCTGTAGGCTGCCACAATATGCCACATAAGACAAGTACGCAGGTCACCCAAAGCAAGCAGAAATATGATGCACTCATTGTCCATGCTGGTGTGAATGACCTGAGATGTACCTCCCTGGACTACATGAAAAGAGACATGGATGAGCTCTCTGAGTATGTACCCCAGGCCGGTATAACACTGGCCATTTGCAGCATCCAACCCTCACCAAGAATGATGCCACAGTACAAACACAGAATGATCACCTTTAACAGGTGGCACAGTTACAGCTGTCAGTCCAAGAGGGTCTAATGTCTGTCTGCTTGAGATGTCATGCATGACAAGCCATGCTGCTGTTCCAGGGATGGCTTGAACCTGTTACCCCTGGGTGTCTGGATACTGGATAACGCCTTTGCCACCTCCATAGAGCCGTACGTAGGCAAGGCCAAAAAGACTACCCACTACCCCAGAAAACATAAGTGGTAAGAAACATAAGGGTAATGCTGACCAATGCCAGATGTGTAAACTGCAATATGCATGCCCCTGAGGCACTTCCCAGTATGGAGAACATCGATGTCTGTGCAGTGACAGAAGCCTGCTGCAAGCCTACTGATAGCACACCAGCACTACCAGGTTATACCACATATCATGCGTTATGCCCCCAACACCTGGACCAAAACATCAAAGGAGGGGGAGTATCCATATGCAGCACACACACCCATATGGCCAGGTAACTGACAATGCACAAAGCAGTGGAGACCACCCATGTGCACCTAAGTGTAGTCAAAACTGCTGTACAGTCTGTAGCATGCGAAAGACCACACTCTCACACACAAGAACTCCACCCAGACATCCTGAAGACACTGGACAGTATGAATGTCCCACCAAATACCAGACAAGGCACTCACAAATTACCACATAGGTGGTAAACCATTATGTATGGAAGGAGTAATCAGGGACCTAGGGACACAAGTAGACAGTAATCTGTCATGTGACACTGACAATGCCAATGTGGTTAGGAAGATTGTCGATATTGGACACCGTATCATGAAATGATTCACATCTACATCAACAGAAGTCACTGTGCCCCTGTACTGTTCCCTTATCAGACCCATAATCTAGTACAATGACTCATATGGGATGTACCGTACGTGACACATGCAGCAGTTCGGAAGACCTCAAAGGTACCCCACCAAGAGGATAAAGGGTGTCAAATATATGTCATGCTGCCTGGCTGTAGACACCCCAGCTGAATGCAGTCACAGACTGCCTACACAGAGGCATTGTATGTCTGTTGTACAAGGCCATGTCCAACACAGGAGTAATGGGCATGCTCCACCACAGGAAATCAAAGCCATTGGAGCTGTGAGAGTGACAGATATCAGCCTCAACACATAATGAAATAGGATGTGCTGGAGGGACAGATACATAACCCAGAGGCTCCCCACACCCAGAAACAGGATCCCAATCCATGTTAGGCAGAGCCCCTCACTGACACCCCTCAACAGGAATATTGCCAAGTGGATGGATGATCGTACATGTACACTGGTGGTCTTCACTGTGTCACGTCCAGACAGAGGCACAGTAAAGAAAATCATAAAAGGCCATAATAGTCACATAGCAAGGAGCGCGGGAAGACACACACACTCTGGCTTGGCTTACTAATGCCCTAGGGTGGATAGCCTAGTATGAACCCATGAACCTATGAAGATACAAATTGTACAGGACACTAAGGATAATCACAAGGCTTACTTAACTGATGGTAGGAACCATGTTGGGAATCCACAGATATGCTCTGAATCACACAGATATTACAAACAACATACCAAACACACACACATATTGCCCACATACAACCTGACAGGTGCAGTGCAACCCCCCCCCCCGAGAATGAAAAATATCTATCCCAGCAGACTGCTGGTCCCCTGACATTGCAGATGCTGAAGTAACAGCCATCATCTGCAAAGCAAAACACACAGCAGCAAAGGTATGTGATGGTGTCCTTGGCTGAGGCCAACATGGACTCCAAGAATAATGGAATGCCAAATCACACTACTGCCCAATGTCAGCCTTACCACAGGATATGTACCCAAAGAGCAGTGTACAAGAACAGTGGTCCTTCACAACAAAGGTGTTGCCTGAATGGATACTGCAAACTACCACCCCAGGATCCTGACAAGCTTGGTCTGCACAGCTATGGAAAGGATCAGTATGTACCGCAGACATAAAGCTATCGTGGACCTACTGATACCGGACCCTACACAGTGTGGCTGTCGTAACTGCAGATCCTGCCCCTAAACATGTTTGGCCCATTTGAAACAGTCATTAAGGTCATTGATGAGGGCAATGTGGTCCACACAGCGTAGCTGGACCGTGAATATGCTTCCAGACAATACCCTACGAGTTCAGTATGGATATGTTCACCAGCTTAAATATATACTCCTATGTCAGTAGAGGGGTTGCAAACCAGCCCAAGGACAGAACTGACATGGTCAGACATGCTGCATCCATGTCAGACTACAAAGCAGATATGAGTGGCATCCCACAAGACTTGGTCCTGGGACCCCCCCCCCCCGTTCCATATATATGTCCCATAGGTACAGGCCAACATGGAAGGACTGTGACTGAACATGTATGCAGAGGAGTACAAACAGCCCACCATATCCGACCCCCAGCTGACACAAGCAACCCACAAAAGGGCCATCTACAAACAGACAACTGGAGCCATAGCCATGTCAGCAAGCTAATTGCAGAACTGTGTATAGACAACCACCGTGGATATACAGTAAGTAGCCACAAATTACCACACAGGTGTTAACCCATTACGTACCTAACATGTAATGAGAGACCTGGGGACACAAGGTGATAGATATCCTGCACTGGACAAACATGTGGCTGTAGTGTTCACAGAAACATACCATATACCCACCCAATCATGAAGGTTGTCAGATGTAGATAAGGGGAGGTCACTGTGGCTCTGCAGTCATCCTTCATCAGCGTCACAATTGACTACAATAGCCCCTGTGGGATATACCTCAGCAAACACCTCCATCAACTGTAAAGTCCACAACAGTACCCCACCAGGAGTAGCAAAGAGCATGAACAGATGCCATGTGTTGCCTGAGTAAACAAACTGCAGCTCCACACACTGCCATACTGCCCAGCCAGAGGCAAGCTGTGCCTGATGTATGAAGCCATGTCCAAGCTGGAATCAATGAACATGCTGCACCTTGTACAATCTGAATGGCAGTGAGCTATACACATGAGAGACCTGAACCCCAGCACTGACATACATAGGACAGGCTGTACAGAATGATCCATAACACAGAAGGCACCCCCACTCTTGAGTAAACTCCCAGTACAGGTTAGCCAGAGAGTCACCTATCGACACCCCTCAAGAGGAATCCCGATGAGTGGATGGGAGATGGTAGGTTAACCCTGGGTATCACTGTTATGTCAGAGGTAGACGGAGGCACAGTATACTAACCATGACATATGTCATGGCAAACTCCAGTTACAATGTGTGTCGAAGGACAAACACACCCTGTGACTAGCATCAGAAATGACCTAGGGAACATTGCTAATGTTTGCCAATGTCCACCCATGTTGTGGAATACACTACCAATGTTGGACGAGCCTGGTGTAGGTAGTCCATATCTGAACATAATGCAACATGGTCATATGTGCACAACTGGTCCCTACACAGTCTGTTGTGCTCACTATGAAGATGTCAAGCAGTGATAGGACTAAAGCCCAGGATACTGTCCACCACAGGGAAAGTACTGAACCAGTACACTATATGGTACTACAGTGTTAAGTCATTATGAAAGTATGTTGACAACTGTCTGCAAAGTATCCCATGCAATCCCTGCAGGCACAGTATAATCCCTGTTGTGGCAGACACAAAGCAGTTGGCCAGTTAGTACACAACATGACACCCAACACACAACCATAAACGTGAGATATTGTTGAAGTTCACACACACCCAAATATGTGGTGGACTTCAGAGTTCAACATATGGAAAGCTCACACTGGGCATGCTCGCACACTTTGATAAATGAGGCATATGTCAGACAACATGCCATGGAAAGGCTGAACTGGGCATGCTCACACACTTAGGCCATATCTCCGTTTAGCAGTTGGCCACATATATCTGGTATTTGCACGTGCCATTCCAGGAACCAACCACAACACAGCAATCTGCCCAGTGCACACAGTAAATGACTACAGAGACATAAGTGATATAGTGGATCACCCTCATATTCAAACATCTTCCACAGATACACAAGTTGTTCATAGGAACAGGGAATGCTATGGCAATAAAGACCTGCAAACAGTATAACAGCACAACAAATATTGTGCATCTGACAATTGAACATATGGGTGTAGAGGTCAATACTAGGCTTGTTGCCCTAGGGAATGACAGCTTAGCCAGAGTGTGCTTGGCATCTGCATCCCCAGTACAGTAGGCTACTGTGCCACTGTAAAGTAGGTCACATAAGGCAACGTGTGAGGCTAGTGAGCTGTGCCTCTGTCAAGCAGGGGCACAGTGGAGATCCCAGGGTTTGAATGTGCTAAGCCACAGCCATGTTGTTGGTGTGTGCTGGAAGAGGGTTGCTGAGGACCTCTAACAGTAAGTGGCCATCAATAACAGACTGAGGGGAGCCCTATCTGCATTGTCTGGACAATTCCACTGTCAACACTGTGTTGTGATGATTATGTGGGAATGAAGTGTCGTGCTGGAACTGTTCACAGATGTCCTCCCTCTGTGGGCTATAGCTCTGCAATGTATTAGCTCACTCTGTCTGTTGGACGGCTCATATATGGCTGGTGTACACCTGACAGGTGTCTTGTTGTGGAGCAATCATGGGTATTTGTGGGATAGCATGATCAATGCAAACCTTACACATGCTCATAGAATGCAATTGTCAAGGATTATGCAGAGTGGCCAGTATAGTCCCCCAGCATGGGTCCTTTGAAGTCGTCCACCCCAGTCTTCACAAGTGTAGAGTCTGCTTGTGATAAATACAGTTTGTGTGCAGTGACAACCTTGCCTGGGGGTGGGGATGGGATATGGATGTCCAGGGAAAGGTGGGTATAGACAGATATCAACAATGGTGGTCTACCTCTGGTGTGGAACAGTGAATACCCATGTTGCAGATGGAAAAGTGCAATATGTATTCCACCATGTGGCTGTGGTGTGTGGTTCTGCCATAGCACATGGACCCACAAATTGTAGTGGCTGTAGGGTAAAGTGGTAGAGGCCTAAGTAGTTCTCACACACAATATGCCTGTACCTGATGTTAACAACTGGAATGATGTATGTGAACACCTGCATATCCCGGTACTGTTCCCAGGGAAGCAAAGTGTGTGTCCTGGATGTGGGAGTGCTGTTCTGGACTGGTTGTGTTGTGTGTTACAGGTCCTGTGGTCACGAAGCATGGTATAGAACATAACCTGCCAGTGCGATGTGCATATCTGACCCTGATGTAGGTGGCTGCAAATGCATATATATGCTATCCCCCACCTGACAGGTAGTACTAGATGTACATACCTCTGTAGAAATAAAGATGTCAGCACCCTATAAATACTGCAGGTGCAGACCAAATGACCAGTAATTCGGTTAGAGCGCTCTGCTAATGCGTCTCCCTCAAGTGTCATAATATAGGTAGGTAGGAGTTCGAACCATGCAAATGCTCAGTGTGTGTGTGTGTGTGTGTGTGTGTGTGTGTGTGTGTGTGCGCGGGGTTGATGTGTGTGCAAGTCTGTGTGAGGAAGATGTCCCTTTTGGCAACTGTGAAAGCACTCTACAGGATGCGCATTCCCCTATCTAAGCACGGATGATGTCAGCACCCTATAAGTACAGCAGGAGAAGGGAAACCTCCCAGTAATTCGAATAGTGCACTCTGCTAATGCGTCTGTCACAAGTGTCATAACATAATTAAGTAGGGGTTTGAATCCTGCAACTGCCCAGTGTGTGGGGAGGGGGGTTAGTGTGTGTTCAAGTCTGTGTGAGGGAGATGTCCCTTTTGGCAACTGTGAAAGTACTCTACAGGATGCACATTCCCCTATCTAAGCACGGATGATGTCAGCACCCTATAAGTACAGCGGAGAAGGGAAACTTCCCAGTAATTCGAATAGTGCATTCTGCTAATGCGTCTCTCTCAAGTGTCATAATATAGTTAGGTAGGATTTTGAAACCTGCAAGTGTGTGTGTTTGGATGTTGGGAGTTTGTGTGTGTGCAATTCTGTATGAAAGACATGTGCTTTTTTTGCAATCAGGAGATCACACTACATGATGCACATTACCCTTTCCAAACACTGATGATGTCAGCACCCTATACATACAGCTGGAGAAGGGATACCTCCCAATAATCCGAATAGCGCACTCTGCTAAAGCGTCTCTTTCAAGTGTCATAACATTGTTAGTTAGGGGGTTGAAACCTGCAAATGGCAAGTGTGTGTGTGTTTGGATGTGGGGAGTTTGTGTGTGTGCAATTCTGTATGAAAAACATGTTAGTTTTGGCAATCAGGAGATCACACTACATGATGCACATTACCCTTTCCAAACACTGATGATGTCAGCACCCTATAAGTACAGCCAGAGAAGAGGAACCTCCTAGTAATCCGAATAGTGCGCTTCGTTAATGTGTTTCTCTCATGTGTCGTGACATAGTTAGGTAGGGGTATGAATCCTACAAATGGCAAGTGTGTGTGTGTGTGTATGTGGGGGTAGTAGGGTGTGTGTAATTGCAAGTGTGAGAGAACAGATCCTTTTGGCAAATACTACAATACACCAGATGCTGCATATTCCCCCAGTAAACACAGGGGATGTCACCACACTATCAGCACAGCCAAACAGGGCTAGTTGGCCAGTAATGCCAATAGTGTGCTCCGCTACTGGGTCTATTACCATTGTCAGAGTACAGATAGGTATGTTTGGAAACCCACAACTGCCACGTGTGGTTGTGTCACACATTATGACCTTGTGTGGGTCTTTGTGCATAACAATGCATGCCATTGCCTAAACCAGCAATGGCAATGCACACATGATGTATGTGTGTGACACATACACATAAATACCTGTGACCTGCAGTAGTTATCATGTCTGACATGTGCCTTGAGTGGATAAATGGTATTTGCAATGCATAACAATATGAATGTGTCTTACTGTGCAGGGGCCGCACGCGGTATGTGTCTATACAGTGTGGGTGTATATGGTAAAATACCTACAGCAGGGGATACACATCTTGTCTGGGCCATATCGTCTACATGTAGTCGATGTACAGGTGCTGCATGTTCCCACCTGTTGTGGGCATGGTAACATGTTATTCCACTGCAATTCAGTGACCACATGCTGGGAACCCTTCAACTAGTGTGTTGTAGCTACAGTAATGCTCACGCACAATGTTTGGCTGGATGCAGTCCAGCCATATAAAGACAGTTCTTGAGACTGTCATATTGCCAGTGTTGTTATGGAGGATAGGTGGGTTTCCTGTGTATGGGAGGGTTGTGTGTGCCAGGCTATGAACCAGAAGGCAGCCCGACACACTGTTAGCTGCACATGAATAGGCCCTGATGCTTTGTGCTGTGCCAACAACCTGGAGGTGTGTGTATCTGTGGTGCCTTGGGATACCACCCCCCGTCCATGTGTGTTACATGTGTAGGGGACGACAGGCATGGTATGAGGTATAACCTGGCAGTGATGGGTTGCACCTGTGAGCCGTGAATCAGGACTCTGGTACTGCACAGACATTGCAGTTCCCCGTGCTGAGGACAGTGTCCAGTGCATGCATCTTGTGGTGTACACTGCTGGTGTTGTGTAGCATCACTGTTAGTGTCCTATCCTGTGTGATACCCGTGGAGGTGGCTATGTAATCCGTGTCCTGCAGCATAAGGCACTATGTGTGTATCAAGGGGCTTTGCCAATATACATTGGCCCATGGGTGTCACGTGCAAGCTGCCCCTTGCAAATCATTGTGGCTTCCCTAACATGTAAGCACACATTGACAGCCAGTGGATACCCTATGAATGACATTGGAGATTGAGCAGAATGTAGACATAGAACACCCTTCCTACATATAGTGGTAGCATACCTGGTGAGGGTATGATGGCAACCAAGATCAGGCTCACACTGGCCTGTGCCACATGCTGAGAGATCCCTTATATGTCCCCTATCATGTAGTCCAGGGAGGTATGTCTCAGGTCATCCAAAGTGGCATGGTCAATGACTGAGTCATATGTGTCCATGCCTCTGAGTGACCTGTATGCATTTGTTTTGTGGTGGACCATAGTGCCCCACAGGCATATCACTGTGACCTTCACCATGTACAGCCTGTTGAGCGGGACCCCACTGCAGCGGCCAGGAGAGGTACCTGACACATCTGTAGCAGGTGTGTTGTGTAGCCCTACAGGCTGTGAGTGTGTGTCACACAGGATGTGTGTGCCATGTGTGGCATGTGCTCTGTTCCGACGTAACATATGCCTTTGTGCCAGCTGCGGAGGTGTGTGATGCTCAGGCAGGATGCTATTCTGAGTCTCCAAGTATGCCCCAGTGTGTTCAGATTGCTGTCAGTGCGGGTCTATGTCTGACTGGTATTGTAGTCACTGTAGTATGTCATGCCACCTGACAGGGTATGGCATTACTGGGTTCAGAGTGCTCAGTCCCCAGATTGGCTATGTGCTGGCATCCCACACATGTGTTGTACATTCCTGGCCAGGGGTGATGGTTCTCTGCATACATGTGGCAGCTGTGACATTGCCACATGACTCACATAAACCACAACTGGACCATAGAGGTGATTCACAGGTTACCTTTGCACATGCTACCCTAGTAGTGTGATTGCCATGGTGATTACCAACACATAGGGCCAATGGGGAACAACATACTGAAGGTGTGTATGTGTGGGTGTACTGCTACTGATTTCATAGCACTGGCGTATATGACTGCACACATGGGTAAATGCCAGGTAAGACATGTGCAATGTGTCACAGGCAACGTACATGCGAACAGGACAGACAGTGACGTTCTGTCATGTGTAAACTTGACATAATGATCGTATGCTATGCAGATGTCACTAGGAGTCCACAGAAGCACTGTAACTCTGCATTGCAGGTGGAAGCAGTGTCCCAGGGAACCCCAAGCGAACATGCATGGAAACAAAGCTACAGTAAGCAGGGCTGGAAGTAGTCCATTGTACAACAAAGAAGGGGTAACACTAACAGTAGGTAACAGTGCAAATATGTAGGCACTATCAACATGTACCCAGGAATGCACAGCGCAGATGCCCATGGTAGAACTGATATTATGTCATAGTTAATTGTGATTTGGATTACATTGGTACTGCACACATATCAACATGCGCAAACATCCACATTGCATAGTCGTTGTGGGCAACTTGCCACCATTACTGTACATGTCCATCATTGCGTATCACTACTTGCATTAGCTTCCCCCCTGTGCTACCCATGTATGTGGCTATCTGTTGACATCCTTACCACCGGTATGCAATAATGTGCAGCTGTTACACTTTGGTACGTACTATGGGTGCAGATAACAATTCAGGACAGTCATAAGGTTACTGCATCAGGCATGCTGGGATATACACACAGTCATATCAGCATACTGTACTGTTACCAACATGATACTACTAATACACTTCTATGTAGTCACCCTGTGCATCAGCAACGTGTTTACCTGTTCCTGCACTGATGTTGGGGATTGCAGGAGGTGGCACAGTTTCATCATATGCACAGAGTGTGAATTAGATATGCATGAGTCTGCCACTGATACCACCAATTGACATGTGTGTGTATGTGTGTTGGTGAGGGACAGCAGTACAGGGTGGGGCACTGTTGGTGCAGTGTGTGCATGTATGTGGTAGCCCTAGGTGTTAACATTTCACATGTGTGTATGCACGCACACAGTTCCACCTCATGGCTGCTATATACAGGGGTTTGTGGACAGCCACAGACTGCACCTGGCAGGTCATACAGATCAGTGTCTGTGGGCACGGACACGGTACCTGTGCCTGGCAGGGGTGCTACGGACCGTATCCGGTACTAAGCCAGACTGGGTACTGTCATCAGAAGTGGGAGTGTGTTGATTGGACACAGGTCCCTGTTGGGACTGTCCAGAGCCACGTGCATGTGGTCTCCTGGGGCGTTCCGATGACAGCACAGACCCAGCATTGCTGGGGCTGCTGCTGGCACTATGGGGGCATGCGCGGGCCTGTTGTCATCTGCGCCCACTGCCAGCTGCTGCTGTTGCTGGCATATGGCCACGTCGATGCCGCAACCGCCCACCATTGCCCTGGCTCATGGACATGTGGTTGTGGAACTGCTGTAATATGTCCCCACAACGTCTGTCTATGACATCGGTGAAATTATGGATAGCATCCCCGATGTCACGCATACTGTCAGTCATGGCTGTGCGACATGCTCTCAGCTCCCTCAGACCCTGTCTGGTGTACCTTTCCATATGCGACTGTGCCTGCATGACAGCCCGAAACATAGCTGAGGTTGACAGACCTCTTTGGGCATGTCTGCCAGAGGCAGTACACCCACGGATGCTCCCACGAGAACCCATGGGCAACTGTCTGTGTGGTACCATCGCAGGACCCTGCCCATGGCTGCTGTGTGGGGAAGCATGTGCCACAGATACCACATTACCATGGTCAATGCCCACTGTATCCTGTCCATCACCTAGGGACAATGGTGACATAGGATGTACTGGCAGGATGACTGTGCGCAATGATGGGGTTGACAGCTGTGTACTGCCAATTGACTGACCAATGGCAGACCCTGACACACCTTCCTGTGCCATTACACAGATATCATTATTACCAGTACCTGTGGCACCAGATTCAGGTTCCCTGCTGCAGGACACCAGAGCAGCACCAGAATCTGTGGGAGGAAGACAGGAAGCACAGTTTACAGTGTCCACACAATGTTACCAGTGATGCACTTATGCACACATACACACATGCACACGTGGACACATGCACACATGCACACATGCACACATGGACACAGGCACACATGCACACATGCACACATGCACACTTGCACACATGCACACATGCACACATGGACACAGGCACACATGCACACATGCACACGTGGACACATGCACACATGCACACATGCACACAGAGACACAGGCACACATGCACACATGTACACATGCACACATGCATACATGCACACATGGACACAGGCACACATGCACACATGTACACATGCACACATGGACACAGGCACACATGCACACATGCACACCCCGCAGTATACACACAGAGCACTACTGAGTTACACTAGTATTACTAGCACTATCAGGACTCTTATAGGTATTGTTAAAACACACTCACCAGCATGGATGGCCTGCCGTGCTGTAACACCGGAGGGACCTGCAGAAATGAGGAGATTAATGTCAGTGGGCACAGCTGTGCCATTGATACTGCATATGATACAGTGCAGTAGTACACCAGTTGCCTTTCACACGTCAGCTGCTGATATTGCCAATATCACACCTGCACAATTACATACTATGTTGACAGCTACATACCACAGACACACCTTACACATGCATAAACTAACAGTGTACAGAACAGTCAAGTGTACATATGGCATATTACCTGAATGCTCCATGTCGTGCTGCTGTGTGGATCCAGCCTCCATCATGATGCAGGTGTATTGCTGTTGCTGTTCCGGGGCTGGAGCCACAACACTTAGGAGTAGCCCCTCCAGTCTGGTGAGGGGAGGATTTGTGGCCACCCCACCTCCTGTGGCAACCTGTTGCCTGTGGATATACGACGCACGCTGACGGACATTTCTGATTAAATCACTGCAGTGATGTCGTATCTGCTCATATGTCCTATTATGCGTGCCAATGTCATTTACCCTACGGACAAGGTCTTGCCACAGTGCAGCCCTCTCCTGCTGATTCTAGCTGGTGCGGGAAAACAGTATGTCATAATCCTGCACCAGGCTCTGGTGTATCTCCTCATCTTCTGCTACAGAGTAGGTGGGATTACACTGACGCGCCATCTCCCTGGAAGAGAACACAAACAGGATATCAGCAGACTATGTCAGCAATATATGGCACACATACTATACATGATACTCAACTGTAGTGATATACTACTACTCCCATATGTAGCATGTGTGTGTCTCTTGGTGGATACACAAGTACATGGCCAGATATCAGTGCTCAGCCAACACCTGTGCAACAATACCTGCCACATTCTATATAACATAGTAGCATGCCCCATTGGTCAGCACACTGCGACAGGTCCAATGCACAACCTCACTCTGGGGGTTCATACCAAGGTACTGTATCTGGAATGCCATCCACTAGTGTGATCTGGACACAAGTTACTTGGCCCTGGATATACATATCCCACCACCACCAGCACAGTAGACTACTTTGATATGTATGTGATTAGACAGTTATTCACTTGTTAGGACTGAGATGGTATCCATGCAGCCTACTGGGCCAGTGGAAGCCACAACCCACACTGCTGACCCCTTTGCGAATGCTTCCCACGGACATCCCAAAGATTGCATGGAACATGCACACACATTTCTAACCCAGACCCTATGCACAAAGGTTAGGCATCCTGTCCGGTGGACCTCAGCCAAAGGCAGATTGTATAACAATAGAAGGAGGCTACTGCAGGACAGAGCAGATTCACATTAAGGGAAGGCATCTGTGGTCAGCACTGGTAATAAGCTACGGTCTCTCATAACAACATCCACCGCCTACTCTGGGAGGGAAATGTCCACGAACACTATAGATAACCACAAGGCCTTCTTCAGTTATGTTACACATATGGACAAAACGCCTCAGATATGCTCTGAGTTAATACACACCTACTTAACATTCACCGAACACACAGATATTGGCAACATTCTTGCAGACAGGTTCGGTGCACGTATCCCCCCTCCTTCTCCCCCACAAGTAGAAATACTTATCACAGCTGAATGTAACCTCCCTATATTCTCATATGTCCAGGTGAGGGCCGCCCTCAGCAAAGCAGAACACACAGCATCAATGTGACCTGATGGTATCCCTGGATGTGTGCTACGTGAACTCCAAGAGGACATACAACCGCATATAAGACTGATATTTCACCTTGTACCTGAACACTGGCATACAGCAACAGTGGTCCCACTCCACTAAGGAGGCACCTCTACTGACCCTGGGAACTACCGCACCATAAGCTTAACCAGCCTGGTCTGCTAAGCTATGGAATTATTCAGTATGGGACGCATATACAGCGATATTGGGTACCTGCAGACACTTGTTCCTGGCCAGTTTGCCTTTGTGATGGGCTGATCCTGCCTTTTGAACCTGGTTGACCTTTCAAAACAGTCACTACAGCCATTGATGAGGGCAACGCAATCCATACAGCCTACCTGGACTTGCCTAAGGCCTTCAACACAGTACTCCACTCAGGCATCATAGACAAGCTCATTAGCTTACATGTTACTACATATGTCACATGATGGGTTGCACACTGGTTGACATACAGAATCCATAATATCGATATTGTAGGAGCCATGTCAGACTCAATGCCAGTCACATGTGGTATCCCACAGGCCTCTGTCCTAGGACCCCTCTTCTTTGGCATTTATTTCTCAGATGTAAAAGTGAACATGTGCGGGTTGTGGATGACAAAGTTCCCAGTTGACTGCTAACTAAGCGCCATAGTCATTACACCAGCTGACACACACATCCTACAGACAGGCCTCACTGCAACAGAAAACTACTGCTAGGATCATGGCCTAACACTGACTGACATGTAATGTATAATCATCCCCTTTTGGTGGAACTACGTGCACACAACATATCACATGGACATACCTATAGATACAGACCTATGACACATATGGAGGGTTCACAGTATGTAGACTATTAACCTGCTACTTTACATTACCTGTGTTTGTCGCAGCTGGTTGCATTACCACTACTAATGCTTCCTGCTGCTGCTGGCACGGCTTGCTACTGTCACTGCTGACAGCTTAGACTCAGTGTGTGTGCCGTGTGTTGTTGTTTGTGTTTTTTTTTGTTTTTTGATTTCTCTCTCTCTCTGTCTCTGTCTGTCTCTCTCTCTCTCTCTATCTGCCTCCAGACAGTGCAATGAACGTATTGCATGTGTGGAGTGTGAGTACAGGATGCTTTTGTAGGTATCTGCATAAGTCCATGTGATGGCCTCTGCACCAATTGTAAGCCAGCATTTGCTAATTGCATGCAGCCAGTTGTGTACTGATTGCAGTTCTCACTGTGATTTCAGAACAGTGCTATAAAAGGGTATGTGAGATAGGCGTTGCCCTTTCAGATTGTAAGGGTGGAGACCATGCTGGTATGCTGTGGACACTGTTCTGTGAGTGTAAAGGTTAGTATCTCTCTCATGACTCAGGCTGTGTTGTAGATTCACATTTCTCCATTCCTCTCTCCTGTTTCCTGTAGTAAGTGTGTATGCACACTGACACCTACAACTATATATATATATATATATATATATATATATGTGTGTAAATATACATACATTTATATATGTACATTAACTGACATTATTACCTACTAGCTACCAACTAGCATGGCTGTTTCTGTTCACATACTACTATTATGGAAATCCACTAGTTTTGACAGTAATTCTAAATAACATGCTTTGTGTACTACACATCCTATATTCCCTTTACATTCATTCCTACTATTACATGATATATTTATTTTAGCACAATGTTCTTGTATAAAAGTCATGGCTTAGTGGTAGGTCATGCAGACTACTGTTTCCAAGGTCCTGGGTTTGGGACTGACAGTGGGATTTTATTTTGCTTTTGATCTGACTACAGGACCTGTCAATCAGAGTGACTAAGGCACTTTTAAGCAGTTGTAACCGGGTTAGCGCTGGTTTGCGCGGAGCTCACGCATGCGCACTGGCGTTTAGCTCCACGCACAGCCGCTTAAAACCGCTTAACAGTGCTTACTCTGGCACACACCCGTGCTATTTTCTTTGAAAGAAATGAAAATGGGGAGACAGGAAAGTGGTGAAAAAGGGGTCACAAAGAGGGTAAGACAGTAGGGAAACAAGCTTGGGATTTGCAGGAGGGATGTAGGTAAGGCCCATAGCTGCCCATTTCTTCATCAGCAACAGCTGTGCATATGTATGTAATTTGGTGTGACATTTGAAACCTTCCACCCCTGAGAGAGGTGTCAGGACAACAATAATACTTGTTGTACAGCCAATTGTAATTGATAGTTTCCATGTCCAGCAGACATGTGTGTGGAATGGGCAGCTATGTATGGGGCATAATTTTTTTGTGGGTACAGAGTGCCCTTTTTTTTTTTTTTTCAGGTGAGAGTGGTATGTCAGGTGAAGGAAGTCGGTATAGCTGGGGAGGTAGGTTGGGTAGGTCAACAGACAAGACAAACAAGATGCATACAGGGGCGGTGTATGACACATGTGGGGGGGTTACACAATTGACGGGGACGGATGCTTGGATATCCAGAGCCCATGAGCCCACAGATGGCAACAGTGGAACTGATATCCCCACCCATGGGCAGTTGCCACTGTTCCTTCACTGCCCAGGATGGGGCTGTGCTGGGGGCTGTGTAGGCCGGGCAACAGACATGCCCATAAGTTGTGCCACCTGTGCCTCAAGCTGGCATAGGGGCCCAAGAACAGAGTCCTGGATCTCCCTACGCACCACAGTCCGGATGCTACGGAGGGTGAGTGGTGGTTCTCCTCCGGCCACGCTTGCAGAGCGGGGACGGGCCCCATCCCCTGCAGTGCTTCCACCCACAGATGGCACAGGGCCACCAGAGGAGGGTCCAGACTGGGCACTAGTGCCAGGTGCACTCGCCAGCTGAGGTGGGAGAGGTGGGTCCGCTGGAACCCGCCTTCCCTGTCGTCCTATGTTTTGCATTATGTCATGACAGTTTGGGTTAGTAACATATACTACCATTCGCAATTAGTTGTAACAGCATGCATTAGTATTCCCATTAACCAAACACCCAGATATTCACACCATTGAACAGCGAGCATAACACATGCATAATTTGAACAGCAATACACAGTCCAACAACATGCAGCGTTGATTGATGGCAACAGGCCATCAGGTTTGGTGGTATGAACAGGGCAGATGCATCAACGGACATGCAAATATTTATGACCCAACAGGACAAATGTCCAGGGGTGTTAATTGTGATTGCACATACCATTTTCACGTGGAATGGGTTATATGTGGTTATAGGGTGGGGTGAAGTGAAAATAATATTAACACCTTCGAATACCAATATATATGCTGTACATTTCTAATAGCTGCACATATATATACACACTACTGTTCTAACTACAGTTTCCTATATGATAACTACTTCAAGTTTGGTGATAGGTCTGTTACTGCTACATCAGTATACATTTTATTGTTCTTCATACACATTCATATCTGGCTTTGTTCAGCTACATCATCCCGCTACATTTGCTTTATATAGCTATAGACAACTGTGGATGTTTGGTATGTCAGACAATCATACTATCTGCATATTGCAGACTGAGAGCAACATATCCAGATTTTGGGATACACATTCCAGCTGCAGCAACACTTTGAACAGATTTCGCTGTTTGGATTTGCTTCTCACATTCATTTCATTCTGTACTGACTGCAGTATACATTATTCAGGGGTTATTACTACTTTATTGGTGGATACATAACTCTTTCTCACACTCTTTCACTTGTTTTCATTTCACTATTCAGGATGGTACTTACTTCTAGGCTTTATTGACATGTTTTACCTGTAGTTATTACAATCCTTTCCAGCAGTCTCACTTCTGTCATGTTTCAGTATTTCAACAGGGGTATATTTCACACATATGATTTGCTCATCTTCTGCAGCTATACTTTTCAGCCTGCTGCAGGTTGTGTACTATTATATTACAGGTGGGGCATCTTTATTTTAGACTTTATTTCAGACATTTTCATTTTTCTGTTTGGATTACAGACTGCAACACACTTTTGTAATCAAGCAATACTTGCAAACACTCTTACACTGTTACTTGCACATTCTATTACTTAGTGACTCCACTGCACTCTTTTGCTAACTGTCATACTTTTATATTTCTTTACAGTTACTGGGAGAGGATTACTGACCTGCCTGGTGGCGCAACCGCACCAGCCTATCGCCATAGGCTCTGCGGTTCGCAGAACGGACACCCGCAGCTGTAATATAAATGAAGTAATATTGGAATACACATCTCCATAATATCAGCTAGTTTAATTTCTTACATACATAATTAAATGTAACTTACTCAGTAGTGGGGCGTTGGGCATTTGCCGGGCCTCCTGGATCCAAAGGTTCAATTGGTCCTGCTTGCGTCTCTTCAGGTCTGAATGGTGGTGACGAACCTGCTCACCAGTCCTTGGAATCCCTGTGGCACTGGTGAGATCATGAGCCAACCGGTCCCACGCCTCAGCCCTATATGCTCCCCACAGGACCTGGCCCTGCATGAGTTGGGCCTCATGATTGTGGACTAGGAGCCAGACCATGTATCTGGACTCCTCAACGCCCCACCTCTGTGCTCGAAAGCAACTACCCTCACCTACTCCTGACATTCTGGCTGCAAGTTAGTTCTACAATCGTTTATGCTGTGTATTCCCGCCTATGGGGCTTATATATGCCGTTTTTCCCGCACATATCTGTGATTGGCCATTTTGGAATTGTATCAACTTCACAAAACCTGCTTTGTCATGCTCCACTTTGTATTCATTCCTATATATTTGCTATTACTGCATTTATAGGTACTGCTGTCATGGCTTAGTGGTTCAGTACCTTGACTTTGGTGCATAGTATCCTGGGTTCGAACCTGACCACTGCTTTTTATTTTTTATGACTGTCTAGACAGGCTGAGGGGTGTGTCTGTGTAAAGGCAGTTTT
This sequence comes from Protopterus annectens, assembly GCF_019279795.1. Taxonomy (NCBI): domain Eukaryota; kingdom Metazoa; phylum Chordata; order Ceratodontiformes; family Protopteridae; genus Protopterus; species Protopterus annectens. The sequence continues at coordinate 1,980,451,258 of NC_056733.1, read as the reverse complement.
GATACGGCTTGCTCAACGTTGCCCGACGGTTAGCGTGTTTGCACGGTGCACAGCTTCGCACAAACGGGGTACGCTGGTTTACCCTTCATTTGGCTGTTAGCATGCATATTACACTCAGCTCAGCTAGGGGCACACAGTTTCAGCATGTTAAACCACTGCTCACCTACGGGCACTCATTTTACACCTGTTAAACCACTGCTCACCTACGGGCAGATGCACTCACCTTGTTAAACTGTAGCTCAGCTATAGGCACATCTCGCATTTTTTATTGTTTTGTTATCTCACATTTCTTCAAAATAAATGGACTATTTCATTACATTTTACATAAACTATGATTTTATATGTGTACATGTTTGTCAGGGACTTGTTTCGTGCTTATTTTACTAAAAATAAAAATTGATGTTGTGGGGTCTCGAGCCATGAATGCCTGCTCTTCAGCCGACGTCTCTACTGCTACGCTATTGCTTCTTGGCTTACTTTGCATATTTAGTTCTTATATCCTTTTCCACTGACTGCTAACTGTGGCTAAGCTACGGGCACGCCCACGCAAACGAGCGCACTCACGGGCAAACATCTTTACGATTTAAAAAAAATATATAACATGTTCATTTATATATTTTATGTTCATAGTCTGTGGGGGCATGTGTTGTGTTGTGTTTATTCACATTTCCATGGCCTCTGTCGTGGGTGTTTACTTTGGGCAATTTTACTCTTCTGGGGGCGTGTCCGCTTGCAGGGCTCGGCCTACGGACATGCCCCCTACTGTCTTCCACGGACCGTGTTAGCCAAAAGGTGTGATTCAGCATGCCCTCATGCATATGCATGACATACTGACGTCACACCGTTTAACTGCAGCCTCCATGTAAGCCATGTATCTCTTACATGGAGGCTTCGTGAATCCTGCCCAGTATCTTTTCATTTACCACTAAATTCATTCTTAACACTGTAAAAACATCATATTTGTAATACCTTACTGGTAAACAGATAGTTATGAAAAATAATCTTAATGAATTGTACCGAGATTGGTGATTATCTAAAATTATTGTCAAGCATTACTTCTTTTAATAATTCCTTTTTATTTTTTTTTTAACTTTTCATTGACTACTATCAACAAATGTGGCTCACATACCTCTCAACAGCACAGATTTTTGCAGAATATCCAGATTTTGGCCTAATATATTTGGTCCATTTTTCATAAAATTGTGGTTTTCTAGCAAACTGGAGGTAAATCATTAAAGATTGAATTTAGAAAACAATGACAGACATTTGAGTTTCTGACTTCATATCCTTCAGAAAAATCCATGCTAATGCAAAATCTGTTATTCTATCAACTTCCTAAGTTTGTAAGAGCAATATTTAAAAATGTTACCTATTTTGGGTCTTTGTCATACTTTTATTTATGGATTTGACCAGATTTCTTGCTCTAAAAGGTTGAGAGGTATGGTGTCTCAGCGAAGGTTAATATGGTGGGCTTCAGCTTATTGGCATATAGTCAGGTTGATTTCTGAAAATCCTATAGAAATGAATCTCAGCCAGGCTGAGCTCTATGAATCACACCATTGCACAATTGTTTAGCCATTTCAAAAGGAGTAAAGTGACTTTGGCTTTCCATTTTGGCCAGTTTGCCACCTAAGCAGACACCCAAACAACCACCACCTCAGAACACAGCACCTGCAACACATAGACCTCACAGTCAGAGTGTCAAACAGTCACAGCCCTTAAGGCCAAACACAATGCCAGACACACTAGTCATTGGTGACACCATAGTCAGACACACTGACGTTCCGCTCACCAGACTGAGTAAGGAGAAGGTCACAGTAAGCTGCCTGTCGGGCGCTAGAATCCGCCACATAACGCAAGCACTCAGGTCTCTCAACAGCAGGTACAAATATGACTCAGTCATTGTCCATGCTGGTGTGAACGACCTGAGACGTACCTCCTTGGACTACATGAAAAGAGACATTGAGGAGCTCTCTGATTATGTAGCCCAGGCAGGTATGACCCTGACCTTGAGCAGTATCCTACCTTCACCAAGAATGATGCCACAATACAGAGATAAGATGATCAGCTTTAACAATTGGCTCAACCACTGGTGTCATTCAAAGGGGATCCAGTGTCTGTCTGCCTGGGATGACATGCTGGACAAGCCACGCTGTCGCAAGGACGGCTTGCACCTGTCACCCTGGGATTCGGATATTGGCAAAGGCTCTTGCCACCCCCATAGTGCCTTTTTAGGCAAGGCTCAAATTCTAAACCTACCACCCTAGAACACAAAAAGGAAAAAACTAAGGGTAATGCTGCTCAATGCCAGAAGTCTAAATCTCAAAATGCACACTCGAGGCCCTTCTCAATATGGAGAACATCGATGTCTGTGCTGTGACAGAAACCTGGTTCAAGGCTCCTGAGAGCACCCCAGCACTATCAGGTTTTACCTCATATCATGCTCCGCCCCAAAATCCGGACAATACCAAGAAAGGAGGGGTATCCATATTCATCAAGGACACCCACACCTCAAGACTGGTGGAAACGCACGATGCATCGGAGACCATCCAGGTGCAATTAACCATAGGCAAGACTGCTCTGCAAATTGTAGCATGTTACAGGCCACCCTCACAAACTCAGGAACCTCACATGGCTTTCCTGAAAACACTAGAGGGATAAATGTATCACCAAACACCATCATACTAGGTGACTTCAATTACCCTAATATAGACTGGGAACACTACTCAAGCCCAAACACCCTAGCCCAAAAGTTCCTGGAATTCATAAACTCAAATGCCATGGAACAACTAGTCACCATCCCCACAAGATGAGATAACATACTTGATCTCATCATCACGAACATGGGAGCACAATGTTCAACACCCGAAGTATACCCCTCACTGGTGAGATCAGACCACAAACTAATCTCGCTGGAGGTCCTCATACCACCCCCCCTCGAAATAAAAAAGACCACAGTAAAAACTTCTGAAAGCCGACTTCACACTTCTAAAGACTAGTGTGGTCTCCTTTAAGGCCCCGAGCTGGAAAACAGTACTCAAGCCGCTGAATCACTCACAAATGCCTTCTACCAGCACCTGCAGGACTGCATGGATAAGGCAATCCCAAGCAAAACAAAGACTCTCTGTACCAAAGGCAAGCGTCCACTCTGGTGGACCCCAGCCATAAACAAACTCTACAACAAAAGGAGAAAGCTACTACAAGATAGAGCAAAATCCTTAAAAGGTAAGACACCCTTGATCACTATAAGTAAAAACTAAGAGCTCTCATAAAATCATCCAAAGCAAATTTTGAGAGAAAAATAGCTAAAGACTCAAAAGACAATCATAAGGCATTCTTTAGCTATGTTAGAAACCTGGGAGGAAACTCCCAGATATGCTCAGAACTAGTCAAAATAATGTGAAGTTTACTGATCCTACAGACATTGCCAACATACTGGCTGACAGGTTCAGTGCAAACTTCTTCCCTCCCCAAAGGAGAGATATCTATACCAAACGATTGCGGCCCCCCAAACATTTCTGACGCCCAAGTTAAAACTGCTCTCTCCAACCAAAAACACAGCATCCATGGGACCCGACGGTGTGCCCGGCTGTGTGCTCCATGAACTCAATGAGGAATTAAACCCACAACTAGGACAGCTATTTAATCAAAGTCTTACCTCTGGATATGTACCCAGGGAGTGGCGCACTGCAACTGTGGTCCCACTTCACAAAGGCGGTGCTTCCACCGACCCTGGAAATTACCGGCCTATTAGCTTGACAAGCCTTATCTGCAAAGCCATGGAGAGGATCATAATGGACCTCATAAATAAAGACATAGGGAATTTGCAGACCTTGGATCCAACCCAGTTTGGCTTTGTCAAAGGCAGATCATGCCTTTTAAACTTGGTTGACTTTTTTGAAACAGTCACCAAAGCCATTGATGAGGGAAAGGCAGTCCATACAGCCTACCTGGATCTGGCGAAGGCCTTCGATACAATACCTCACTCGGTATCATTGAAAACTCAGCAGCTTAAATGTTAACCCATACATCACAAGATGGGTTGCAAACTGGCTGAGTGACAGAACCCACAGGGTCAGAGTTGCTGGCGCCATGTCAGACTCAAAGCCTGTCACAAGTGGGGTCCCACAGGGCTCAGTCCTGGGCCCACTCTTGTTTGGCATCTACTTTTCCAGTACAAGCAAACACAGGAGGGTTATGGCTGACAAAGTTTGCAGATGACTGCAAACTGGGAGCCATAGTAGAAAACACATCTGACACAGATATCCTTCAGAAGGGTCTCACAGAAACGGATAACTGGTGCCAGAGCCATGGCCTAAAGTTAAATGCCAAAAATGCATAGTCATACCCTTCGGGAAAAACAAGGTTACCCCTAGCTACCAAATAGGTGGCAATCCACTGAGCACAGAAGAAGTTATCAGGGACTTGGGGACCCAGGTTGATTGTAGTCTGTCATTCGACACCCATGTAGCTAAAGTAGTTAGGAAGACCTTCTACATTGCCCACCTTATCATGAAGGGATTCTCATCTAGATCAAGGGAGGTCATGGTCTTTACTCATCACTCATCAGACCAATGATTGAGTACAATGCCCAATTCGGAATGTATCTGACCCGACACTTGCAGCAGCTGGAGAGACCACAAAGTTCCTCACCAAAAGGATAAAGGGTCTCAAAAATCTGTCCTATGCTGCCCGACTGAAAGAACTCCAGCTCTATTCAGTCGCTTACCGCTTGCTCAGAGGTGACCTTTGCCTAAAATACAAGGCCATGTCAAACCCAGATTTGATGAATATGCTTCACCTCAAAAAATCTAGATCCACCAGAGCCACAAGGCGGGAGACTTAAACCTCGACACGGCTATTAATAGGACGTGCTGGAGGGATAGATTCATCACCCAAAGACTCCCTATGCTGTGGAACAAAATCCCGGTATATGTGAGGCAGAGCACCTCGCTGGCCTTGTTCAAGAGAAATCTTGACCAATGGATGGGAGATCGCAAATATACCCCAGGGATTACCTCAGTGTCACTGCTCGACAGAGGCACAGCAAAATAATGGGTATAGTTCCCCATACTTAAGGAGTGGCGTAAGCCACAAAATGATGGGCTAGGCTTGTAAATGCCCTCGGGCAGATAGCCTAGTATGAACCTATGAACCTATGAACCTATTGATGAGCTATGCTGAAGGGCACTCATCTAGAGGATGTATGTCAGCATATAGCAGGTCACAGACAGAGTAAAGTATGCCATACTTTTGGAATATGTGTGTAGTATTCTAACAATCAGTAGAACAGTATTCTAACCTACCAGTGATATAGCCTAAGACCCATACAGCAACTTACAGAGTACTATCTGCTTGAAAGTGGACACATATAAAAAAATGTAAAAGTTTAGTAATTAACTGATTTAACATAAAAAATGATTGCATCATACAAACATAGCTTACATTATCAACCATAAGGTCATGCTATCATAACTGCTTTCATTACCCAAAGAAATAAAAAAATTACAGCCTATTGATTAGATACACATACAATAAAAAGCAACAACTCCAACACATCTGCAGATATTGCACTGCTGAAATGTTTTCATTCACATAACTAAAGAAGCAATAGCACTGACTGAAACACTTTGGAAATCCACTTCACTTATTTAGTCAGTTAGTAAAGCAACCATGACACTGCTATCAGTTCCAGAGCTACTAACCCCATATGGCTGTATGGATTGGGCATACTGATGTCACACCTCAGAGTGTGTGGCTCACACCCTCTTATCCCCTGACTTGCATTTACATCCTTCAGTGTTTTACTGCCAATTTGCAAGATGGCATCTGTGAAAATCCAGGGTCAATCCCCAAGCCGGTCTGAAAAAAGACCAAGATACTTTGCTACCTTCTGCAAGAATCATACATACAGGAACTTGAAAAGGCTATGGCCAACATAGAGTAGAAGAAAAATTATATTTGTTAGGAGCTGGGGGAGCCCCCATAATCCCTGACAAGGATCCCTCACTCTAGGCAGATGTGTTGTCAGATATACAATGACCTGCAGAGGATGAGGAGGTGGAAGAGACCAACTGGTCCAAAGGGTAGCTCAGGTATAAGACAGAAGGCCATAGTGCTAAAGTAAGTGTTTTTTATCTTTTCTGTAATTATGAAGTCTGAAGTTTTGGACAAAAGTGCTTAACTAAAGTTTGAAAAATAAAGGAGTTTCTACTCAGGTTATTGTTTACAGCCTGTTTCACTGTTTCTACCCTGGTAGACTGGTTTCATTTTATGTAAAGTAATGATTACTTCTGGCTATTTTAGGAATTGAGAAGTGAGTGCATGGTTGTGCAAGCCCATGTATATTACTGGCACTCAGTTAAGGAAAGTGGAGCTCAGTTCAGCTATGTAGTAGTGAATTTTAAAAAGGTATTATGTACTGAATGTATAGATGTTTTTTATCTGGACACTCTACTTGCGTTTTTATAAGGGTGGAGAGGGGAAGATGGGACAGCTAGAAATAAGGAAGAGACAAGAAAACATCCATACAAAAGGAAGACATCAAGTGGGTTGCATTGGAGGAGATGGGAGAGAAAGGTACTATGTTTTGGGTAGGAAAAAAGAACCCCTATTTTTCAAAATATTTTATATAAGAGGGAAGTTAGGAAAGGAGTAAGGAGTAAGAGAAGCTTAGGGAAGAATTAACGAATAGATGCAGCATAAAAGACAGACAAGATAGACAGGAGTACTATGGTGGGCTGACATTGATGTGTGGCACAAGACATACAGATGGCAGACAGACACAAAAGGGGGAGGTTGACAAAGTGTTAGATCAGGTCTCAACTCAGTCCAAAGGAGCTGAAATATTTCCAGAGCCTGATGCACCTGCCAAGGGCGAACTCAGTAACATGGGAATGGAGGTCTCTACTGGTTTGATGGATTTAATCGACCAGTTCATTGAGTCTGTAACCCACTGTTGGAGGTTTTGCATGGGCAAAAGGTATATCTCCACAGCCCACTCAACTGCATCATCTACCAGGTCTCAGAGCTCACTCTGTTCACATTTTTCAGGCTACGTTGTACAGGGATATCCAAAGAACCAAAGCAACCATCCTGACCCTGAGAAGATGTCCCTGGGCGAGAAGAGGGAGATGGCAAGTTGTCCCTGACCTGGAAGATATGAGGCTGAGATGCTCCTGGAATCTCTGCACCTGCCAAAAAGGTAAATAAAAAGTGACAAATAAAAAAGGAAATAATATATAAATAACTAAATATGACAGAGATAAAAAGACACAAAATGGATAATAGAAGGAATTATATGTTGCTGTTGCAGTTTTTATTGATAGTGCACATTGAACCTTTCCTAGACAGGTTTATTTCATGAATTAAACCTTTACTAGACAGGTTTAGTTCATGAATTTTTGCTATATATTACAATTTTGAGTAATGCTGTCAAGTGGTATTACAACTAACTTTGGTGAAAGTGTTACTTAATTATATTGTTTTCTGATTACCATTTATATTTGAAACAGTTCATCAAAGCTTCTAACACAGTCCGTCCTTTTATTTGGCTAGGAAATGTTTCCATTTCTTTAGTAAAATGATACCCATAAACACCTTCTATTCGTCTTTTCAGCCTCCTGTGGGTCTGATCCTTAATGTAACTCCACTCCTCATCAGTTATTGAAATAATAAGAGCATTAAAGCATAGTTGTTTACCTATACTATGAGCACATCTGAGGAATGCATATTTTTCTAACAGATTTTTTTTTCTAGAATATGTGATACAATGGATGCTTAGACCTTTCTTTATTAATGCAAAATGTTAGCAGTAATGAATGCTCTGATTAGTCCCTGACAATATTTATTTTCATTTGCTAAGTTCTCTATTTTTGGGGTACAGAAAATATTACAAGACGTACTCTGTTCCTGTAAAATGCTACACTGAGAGGCACCAGAGTGTCCACCATTATTTTTAAAAATACTTAACTAATTACAACACCAATCACAGTTCAAATTCAGATCATGTCATAAAAAAGTTTGAATTCATGTGATTAAAATAGTTTATATATATGCATATTTATAAATACTTAAAACAGTCAATAATTTATTCAGACAGTATTGAAAAACTATATATATATATATATATATATATATATATATATATATATATATATATATACATACATATGTATGTGTGTGTGTGTGTATCAAAATATATAAAAGTATGATAGAATATAAAATTTAAGGCTGATGGTAATAATAAATAAATACCACAGGGAGAAAATACAAACATGAAAAGCACTAATCTGTCATATGAATTTGATGGTTAAGTAAATACATGTGAGGGATATAGTAGATTTCTCAGCATACATATAATAGCATTTAACCTATATATATATATATATATATATATATATATATATATACCAAATATATTAAATATAAGTGCATTAAATATATGCATAACATTAATAAAGTATACTAATATATGTATTCATAATATTTAATGTAAATAAATAAATCCAACAATTCAACATTTAAGAATGAATCCAATAAAATTCATGCTGAAAAAAAGATTATGTAAATCTTTTTAAAACGTAAACCTCCAAAGCCAACATCAATAGGGTAAGATAAAATATACAATATGCAAATTTAACACTTGAAAATTTTCCTGATGTATATTGCGTACATCCAACTACAATTTTGTCACATGTACAAAACACTTAAGATAGATATGTGGTTATTTTAGCCAGGCCACACCATGGCATTCAACCTAAATAACCATAAAAGTTTTTTAAATTATGTCATATTTTCCCATGCCCCCCTCTCCCCAGTCATTCTCTACTTTTTTAATCACTGTAAACTTATACTTGATATCAGCTTTACCACTACACTGAGGTGTAACTATACAGATCATTATTAGTATTAGCTTTAGCAACATCATACAAATGATCATATATCCATTTTCTTAGGAGGAATTCACTTTTACCAATATAATAACATTAAATGTCCTTGAAACTCAAAGGTTGTCCTTTGTATAGAACTGGGAGTACGTCATCATCTGGGGATGGGGTCAAATTAAATTCACTCCAAAAACCCCAGTATCAATAAATAACCAAATGGTATTTTGCATACTTGCAATGGTTATAACATATTTAACTTTAGTAGCTTGGTTATAACCAAGTGGCATTTTATTTTATTTGAAAAGGGATTTACTTCTATACCCCAAGTTAAAGATGGCTTGGCTGATTAATTAATTCAATTAAAAGTGTTCTCTAGAAAGTTGAATTTGGCCTACCTTTAAAAGGATCATGCCAACAAGACTGGCTTTGTGGGAAATCAATGTGTTTCGTGTAGTTAACACAACCCCCTTTAAATCTCATCATTCTTTTTGAAAAAGCCTACAAGTCTGACGTTCGTGAGATTGTTAAATGGGAAACATATGCAGGTATCTCTTAATGAAATGAACATAGCTTATCAAACAATAGATATGTTGTCACATGACAGTTTAATGAAGGGGGCTGTTGACACTGATGAATACATAATTTTATGTGCCTGTAAACCTAAGATTCCCACCATTTTTGTAATACCCAAAACACAAAAGAAATATTGGATCCACTTCCCCCATCAGACCCATCAGTCCTGTGAAGGAATCAAAAACTTACCCCCTGGCATTGTTTATTGACAGATGTTTAAACAGTTTTATACATTATTGCCCCATATCCTGAAGGAACTGTGGAATTTTCTAATGAATATTAATAATGACATGTGGAAGTAAATTTTTCATTAGTGACAGTGGATGTGGTTGACTTTTTTATTAGTATACCACATGGTAGGAGTTTAAACATTTTTAAACACCTTTATTGAATTAGTACTTGTGACATATGCAAATTTACATTTATAAAAAAGTGATCAAACTGTATTAACAAATTAACATTAACAGACATTATACTTCACATATATTGCTATATGTCATATAACCTAAGCAACATTGCATACATTATGCAATTCCTGTCCCCTTTTTTAAACAAAAAAAAATCTTTATTAAACTATCACTTACAACATAAGCAATCATACATTTATATAAATGAAAACAAAACACACAGACACTATCCTAGTTGCAAGCATTTTACAGCACAAACCATACTGACACACTCCCGGTTGCAAAAATTATACATCACTTATAATCTACCCAATCATTTTCACTCAAACATTACATAGCTCCCTCCCCTGTATGTATGGTTTCCACAATTCTCATTTTTCCTGCATAGTTTGCTCCTACCCTTTTCTAAATATTTAATTTCCAGTTGTTTTATCTCTGTTACTATATTCATTGCTTCTAATCTAGTTGGTTTAGATTTTGATTTCTATTTTTAGTAACTGCATTTTTGGCTGCAACCATAATTAGACACAGCAAGGCCTTACCATGTCTAGGCAGTCATAGCTCAGAAAAATCATCTCCCTCATCACACCAATCCACCCACCCAGCAGTTCTGAAATTCCATCCATCAGGGAATCCTTAAAAGTCTGTCAACCCACCGCACTCCCAGAGAATATGTTCCCAAGTACCTCTTTCTTTGACAGCGGTTTAAACTTGTTCAGTGAGGCACTTATTTCTTGTAGGTTTATTGACTCTATTAGTTAAATTTTATTGTGAACCTGAAGGACATTCTTACATTTTTAAGTAGGTACAAGGAGTGGAAATAGGTGTAGCTTGAGCTAAAATATACATCTGTAGTTTTAACTATCCTAGGTCCATATATTAAATGCTATTACATGTATGCTGAGAACTCTTCTATAGCCCTCACATATATTTATTTTATTTATTTTATTTATCATTTGTTGACCGGGAATGTCCGACTAGGTTCCACAGAGCCTGTTTTCAGCGGAGGCCCGGGGAGAAACGCTCCAGATGCATGTCTTTGGAATTACTTTATATTTACTTAACCATCACCTTAAGATGCTGGATTAGTGTTTTTTATGTTTTTATTTTCTTCATCTGGTATTTATTTATTGTTACTGTCAGACTTAAATTTTATATTCTATTATTTATATATGTATGTATCACATGATATATAATAATATACCACCCAAACAAATTATTGCATTTTTAGGTATTTATAAATGTAAATATTATAAACTATTTTAATCACATGAATTCAATATTTTTATCATATGATCTGAATTTGAACTGTGATTAGTTAAGTGAGTTTAAACATGGTGGTGTTTTTGAATAAGCTTTAGCTCTGATGAAGTCCTAAGTTTAGAATAAAAGAGCCTAGCTAAAATTTGAAAAATAAAGCAGTTTCTATTTGGGTTATTATTTACTGCCTCTCAGTTTTTCTAAACCAATACACTGGTTTCATTTTATGTTATTAGTTCTTGAATTCAGTATTTGCTATTATTGGTCAGTCATCACTTTATACACTCAGTTACATTCCTATTTAAATATGTTAGCTTCTGGGGGTATCTGCGCAGCCTTTCACTTTTGTGTAGTCAATGTTGTCAACTGGCAGTGAACATTTTTTCATAAGGGCATATGGGCACTCTTTGCTGTTTGAACTTGCTTACATATGCACCCTGAGATGATGAATAACACCCTTAGTGCACATATATACCCAGCCTTGAATCAGTGGGCAAATAACTCCACCACCACTACGGAAGCGGGTATAAGCTGCATATAAGAGGCCATATTAGAGTTCCCCTAAGGCAGTTTACAATAAAAAACATGGAATTCTAATTCAATAACTAAGGTAAAAAGCACACATACATTTCTATTGGAATACGCACCTTCTGGGATGGAAAACCAAATTAGTCTGTGAAGTCATCACATAAAATATAATGACCATGTGGCACTATGATAAATGCTGGATCCCCCAATAAATCATATCAATAATCATTCAGAAGTGATCTTATAATTGTGATTTCCTTGGGTCTATATTAAAAGACCAAAAAATGCCTAAAGAGTGAAAGAAACAGAACCTCAAACTTGCTATTGTGGGGGACTGTGCCCCCCACCCCACCCCCACTAAATATATATTCCAACTCCGAGATCACAGTGACGAAAGGGCAAATATTCCAATCTTCACTGTACTGCAATCTGACAACAGCCCTTCGAGGTTCCGTTTTTTTTTTTCGCTCTTTAGGTGTTTGTGGTTCTGTTCTTTCAGTCTTGTAATATAGACCCGCTTTCCTTTTATACAGTATCTCTCCTCCAAAAATGAAAGACACGTTCATTATACTTCTGATGCCTTGTGAGAAGAAAATGAAAAGCATAATGGCTGTAGTAATATATTTCATCTTGCTTTCAGCTTGCTGCTGTTAGACAAATACATATCACCCAACAAAACATATATATTTTTATTTAAAAATGATAATATACTGACCAAATACTTTCACATATAGAAATAGGTGTGTGTGTGTGTGTGTGTGTGTGTGTGTGTGTGTGTGTGTGTGTGTGTGTGTGTGTGTGTGTATATATATATAGATAGATAGATAGATATGTGTGTGTGTGTTGTGTGCTGTGGGCAGGGTGTACTCTTACCATTACCACAGATCTATCTGATCTTATTCCAGTAAATAAGAAAAATCACATAACTGCAAAAGAAGGTCTTCTCTGAAGATCAGAGGTCTCATTTTCCCACTTATTATAATTTATTTATTTATTTATTTTTATTTTATTTTTCATTTGTTAACCGGGATAGTCTGACTGGACAAGGTCCATTTACAGTGGAGGCCCAGGGAGAAAAGCTCCACAAATTAACATATACTGTAATAAAGTTTTATAGATATAGAAGAAACATAGTACAGTGACATACAAAATATCAAATAAAAAAAATGTTTTCAAACATATGCATTGTCAAGGAAGTCTAAAGTTTGAGTTTTCATGCTTACTAACTGTGGCTTATCTACAGTAGGTAAGATTAGGAAGGATGCTAAGGAGAGTAGGAAAAAGCAGAGATATTTATGTAATACATGGACATTTCTACTTTTTAGTAAGATATGACTTGAGTGAGTTTTTGAACTGCAAGATATTTGAGGCAGATGAAATAGAGGTGGGAAGATTGTTCCAAGTTTTAGCTGTGGTGTGAGAGAAAAAAACATTCCCCACAGTGTTATTAGCCCTAGAGACAGTGAGAAGAGTTTTGTCAACAGAGTGAAGAGGGCAGTTGGTAGAGTAGTAAGACAAAAGTTAATTTAATGCAGGAGTTTTATCAGGGTATATTAGGATGTCAAAAGCAATAACTAGTTGATGGTAGTTGAGTAAGTGTGGAAGTTCTAACCACTGGAAGTCTCTTAGTACCTGACAGTGATGTGTTCTAAAAGTGGAGTTGGTAGTAAACCTGGCAATTTTATTGCAGCATGAATCAAGTTTGTCAATATCAGTTTTTCTAGTATGGGTCAGGACTGGTGCTGCATACATAGGAGTAGACAGTAGGTGAGTTTGGGCAAGGGTAATCCATGCCTTATCTGTGAGGAATTTTTTGTTTCTATAGAGAATTCCCATTTTTTGGTGTATTTTTTAATGGTTTGAGCAATATGTACATTGAAGAAAATATTTTTGTCTATTTCTACACTGAGGAGTCTAGTATAGGAGGTTGGAGAGATGACAGTGCCATTTTTAGAATTAATGGAGAAGGAGAGGGAGGAGGGTTTACATTTATTAGGAGTAAACAGGAGCAGTTTAGTCTTTCTTGGGGTTTAGAATATGTTGGATGTTGGTAATGCAACTTTCAACAGAGCTAAAGGATTCTTGGGTGAGCTTTTGTAAGGAAGTAAGAGATGAGGCTGAGCAGATAAGCACCGAGTCATCTGAGTACTGTATGAGTGAGGCATGCTGGGTGGAAGCATGTAGATTGTTTGTAAAAATGGAGAAAAGAAGTGGGCCCAAAACTGAGCCCTGTGGTACACCTATGGTAGTTGGTAGAAGGGGAGATAGCATACCTTGCCATTGGACAGATTGCTTTCTATCTGGCAGGTAGTTTTTGAACCAGGAGATAGTAGTAGGTGTAAAGGATAGAGAGGCTATAGAATCTAATAGTATTGGGTGTGAGACCATGTCAAAAGCTTTGGATAGGTCTAAAAAGATAGCGGATACATAATTGTTCTCATTTTTGTATTGGTTAACCAGATTAGTAAAGGAGAGAAGTGCAGTGGTTGTGCTGTGGTGTGGGAAAAAGCCATGTTGTGTGGGAGAGAGGAGGTTATGTGTGTTCAGGAATTGCATAACTTGGGAGTGAATACACTTCTCAAGACGTTTAGATAAGGGAGACAGAATGGCTATGGGACAATAATTAGAGAAGTCATAGGAATTGCCACCTTTGTGGAGGGGAATGATATAAGACTTTCCAGAGTTGAGGGACATATGCTTCCTGAATAGATCAGTTAATCAGAATTGAAACAGGATAAGATAAGGATTCCGCTGCTATTTTTAGGAAGTTGGCAGGTATGTTATTTGCTACAAGGGTGGTAGTTTTAAGTTTTAGGAGGAGTTTTTTAATTGTGGAGGTGGGAACTGGTGAGAGAGTAAAAGAGGGCATGTTATTTGGACTTTTGGTAGAGATGGTTGAGGGGTTGTTTATGGATAATTCTCCTGATAGTGACTGGATAGAGTCTATCAAGTGATGATTGAACTGGGAAGCGATGTCTCTACTATTATTAGAGGAGGTGGGAGTGGGAGTAGTCATGTTGCCAGGTTTTAAAAGGGAGTTGATGGCTTGCCAAAATTTTGGGGGATCTTTTCAGTATTTATTTTGGATAGCTAGGAAGTAATTCCGCTTATCAAGATTTGTTTGCTTTTTAGTCTGATTCCTAGGTTGTTGGTAGACTTGCTTAGTTTAGATAAAGTTATCCTTTTTCCATTCTTTCCAGGCTTTGTCTCTAGACTTTAGTAAGGCTCTAGTGTCCCTAGTTAGCCATGCTACATAGTTTGCTTTAGCCCTAATGTTTCTGATGGGAGCGACTGTATTGAGAACATTGGTAAATGTACTGTTAAAGTAATCAACTGCCTGGTCTAATCCTAGAGTTTGTAGTAGTTGCCAGTTACATTGTTTTAGTATAGTGTTTAGTTTGGGGTCATCTCTGATTTGTCTATATACTATATGTTTGGGCATTCTGATACGTTTCCTTAGGAAAAAGGTAGGGTGGTGGTCACTAAGGCCATTTGGTAGACAACCTACTTTGCAGTTTTGTTTGGGGTAATTCATTAGTGCCCAGTCAAGAATAGATTATTTGTGGGATTTTTTTATCTACACTAGTGGGTTCATTGATAAATTGAGCAAATCTGAATAGATTAATGTGGTTGGTGGGATTCTTAGAGTTACAGGCTAAACAGTCAGTATTTAGATCATCTAGTAGGATAGTTTCTTGTGGAAGGTTGTCTCTAGCCCACTGAAGGGTTTTCTCAATTATGGGGGAATTATTTTCTGGAGGGATGTAGCTGCAGAGAATGTTATTTTTTTTGTATTGTTTATAGCCAGTACTGCTCCTAAGGTTTCGGCATTATGAAGTTTTGGTAGAGAGGTTTGTAGAAGTTGGAGGTTAAGTGTATTTTTAAAAATAATTGCAACTCCACCTCCCTTCCTGCCTGTTCTAGTTAATCTTAGGATGTTATATCCTGGAGGGAGAATTTCTTCATTTTGGATGCTGGGTTTCAGCCAGGTTTCAGTTATGGCCAGTAAGTCTGGGGAGTATTGGATTATGAATGCATGTAAGTCAGGGAGTTTATTGGAAATACTCCTAATATTTAGATTAATAATTAGTAGGTTGGATTTCCATTTGTTAGAAAGTATGGTGGGGCATGGTCCTAGGTCTGGGTGTATGTCCCCTGAAATGATTAGCCTTTTGCTAAGAATTATAATTTGTTTGATTGTATGTACTATGTCTATGAAGGATTTGCATGGTATTTTTCTTGTATAAGATCCTGCTAGGCAGGTCTTACATATGTGTAGTATGGAACTGTCTTTAAATAGTGTGGAATAGATAGGGAAATGTGTGTGAGATTTTAACTGTGAGGTAGTATGTGTTATGTGGTAGGAAGTGTTGGGTAATGGTATATTGATATGAACTGATGTGATGAAAGCAAGGGAAGTAAGAGTTGTTAAGAGAAAAGATAGTGTAATTTGCATTTTGCTGTGGAAGTGGTGCTTGGTTATTTGTAGTCTTTAGGTGTAAGAATAGGATCAGGTCAGGAGCTGTGGTTATTTGCTATTATTTGTACTTTTTTGGCAGAGAGTTAGGGGGTGTGGGTGGGGTAGTTAGGATCAGATAGCTGATAGGTGTGGGGGGTGGTCAGGTGATCTGGGATCAAAAATAAATCGAGATGTAGTGGGGTGGGTGGGAATTGGGGGCAGTGTAGAGGAGTGGAGAGAGCCAAGTGCAGCAAGGTGAATCGAGCGTGTCCCAACCAGACCTCGACACTGCAGAGACAATCTGTATGTCGTGTTCAGGACAGAACAGGCATACAGCACGATTGGGTAAGAGTGCAAAAAAAAGTTATGTACTCAACATAATATTCCATGTGAGTTGTTCATCTTATCTGCATTCTCATTGATGGGTTCAGAGCCAGTCCTTGGCTCCACTTTAGCCAAATATAAAAGCTCAACGTCTTCAAGTAGCTCATGGCCTATTATCTATCCCATGATGCAGTGGTGCTTCCCTCAGATCTTGTTTGCAGCCAACTATACCGATAGGTAACTACATGGTAAGAAAAATAAGAATACAGTAGATAAAGACAAAATAAAGATTTGTCTCAACTTCCTAATCCTCAAGAAATTCATGGTAGGGGGTTGGTGGGTGGGACATAAGAATGAAGGTAAGATGAACAACTCACATGAAACGTTATGGTGAGTACATAACTTCTTTATGTGAAGTTGTTCTATCTCACCTTCATTCTCACTGATGGGTTAGTGTCCCAAGCACCATCTTTCTTTGGTGGCTCAGGGAAGTATATTCCTCAGAACCATGGAACCAAAGAAGGCCCTGTCCCTGGAGGCCCTATCCAATTTGTAATGAGTGATAAAGGTATAAGATGTAGCCCACGTGTCTGCTGCACAACTGGAATCTATAGGTAGCTTAGTCAGAAAGGCTGAAGATGTGGAAACAGCTCTAGTAGAGTAGGGCTTTACTTTATGATTTAGTGGCATGTGGCCAGAGCTGTATATGAAGGAAATGCAATCTGACAACCATTTTGACAACGTGGTTTTTACCACTGGAGTACCCTTCTTTGAATCTGAAAAGGAGACAAAAAGCTGTTCTGATTTTATAAAGTCCTTAGTCCTGTCTGAATAGAATCAAAGTTGCCTATGGACGTCAAGTTTGTGCAGCATATATTCCATCTTGTTAGTATATTTGGGGAAAAAAACAGGTAATTCTATAGTCTGGTTGAGGTTTGTTTCTGAACAAACCTTAGGTAAAAATGAAGAATTTGTTCTCAGCGGGACTATGTCATTGTGAAAAATCAAGTATGGGGGTTTGATGGACAAAGCATGTAATTCTGAGACCATTCAAGCTGAAGTAATAGCTACTAGAAAGATGGTTTTCCATTTCAGGTCACAAGATGAGGCTGGTTCAAAAGGGGGTAAGATGATTTGTGAAAGAACAAAATTTAGGTCCCGTGGTGTAGGTGTGGGTCTAATAGGTGGTCTCAAATGGCTAGCACCTTTAAGAAAGGCTTTAGAAAGTCTATGGAACATGATAGAAGCTCCCTGATCGCCAATATGAAAATTAGAAATTGCTGCCAATTGAACCCTAATGGTTGCTGCAGCACCCCCTTCATTAAAAAGCTTGGTCAGAAACACTAAAATGGATGAAGTCAAAGCCAAATATGGGCCAACATTGTTTTGGGACACCCATGTGGAAAATCATTTCCATTTACCAAGGTATAGCTTCCTGGCAGATGATTTATGAGAGTATGTTAGGATGTTCTGAGCTGTAAGTGAGAGATTGTGGAACCTGGCTATTCTTGGAATTGAAGCAGCCAAGCTGTCAATCTGAGGTATGAAATGCAGGATGAAGAGTCCCTGATGAATGCATCAGAACATCTGGAACTGGGTCCAGGATCCATGGTTCTTCCAGTAGATGAGGCTGAAGAAAGGGGAGCCAAATCTGACGAGACCAATAAGGGGCTATTAGAATGATGGTCCTTCCCAGAGTCCTGGCATTCTGTAAGAATTTGGGTATCAGAGGAAATGGGGAAAGGCGTAAAGGAGACCTGGGGGCCAATTGTGTACAAGCACATCCCTTGGGGTATCCCCTTGATTGGGGATTAGGGCAAAGTAGCTGCTTAATTTGGTGTTGGTGGGAGTAGCAAAAAGGTTGCAGCAAGGCTGGCCCCATCTGCGGAATATCCTTTCCACTACTTCTTCTTTCAGAGACCACTCATGAGGCAATAAAATTGCTTTGCTCAATTTGTCTGCTACAACATTGGATCTCCCCGGGATGTGCATTGCTATCAGAAAGCGCTGGGTGGATATTGCCCACTGCCCTACTCTCAGGGCCTCTCAACAAAGGGGTAGCATCTGGCTCTTCCTTATTTGTTTATGTACCAGACCACCGACATATTGTCCGCCTGTATTACAAAAGTCCATAGAGGAAGAAAGTGTTGAATGGACTGCAACGCTAGTAGTACCGCTCTCTTCTCTAGGACATTGATATGCAGATGATCCTCATGTTTCTCCCATGTGCCTTTGGCTGTCCTTCCCTGAAAATGCCCCCCCCCACCCTATCAGGGAAGCATCCATGGTCACAGGGGCAACAGGAGTGGGTAGAACAAAAGGATGTCCTATTGTTACTTGAGGAGAAGTCAGCCACCAGTGAAGATCCTTCTTGCATGAATTCGTTATTATAATCGGGTGAGACATTGGAAGATTTTGAAAGGACCATTGTGTGAACAGGAGCCATTGCAGTATCCACATATGCATTTGACCAAAAGGAATGGCAATGATTGCTGCCGCCATTGTCCCTAATATCTTGAGCACTGTTGAAGCTGGGGCTTTTTGTTTTGATAAGAGGTTCAGGACTTGTTGTCAAAGGATTCCAACTCTTTCCACTGGAAGCTCTACTGTCATAGAGACGGTGTTGAGATCTTCTCCTATGAAAATGGTACGTTTGGATGGCGATAAAGCAGATTTCTCTGAGTTTATGGTAATACCCAATTGACTGCAAAGATTTAAGGTCACATACCTTGCTTGTATGAGTCGATGCTTGGTGGTGGCAGAAAGGAGCCAGTCGTCTAAGTATGGAAACACCTGGAATCCTAAATGTCTCAGATGAGCCGTGAATACTGCCATGCATTTGGTGAACAATCTGGAGGCTGAAGTGAAGCCAAAGGGCAGAGCTCGAAACTGAACGTGACTGGCTCCCAGCCAAAAGCGCAGATGATCCCTGGATGGTCTGGCCATTTTTATGTGATAGTACGCATCCTGGAGATCTGTGGAGCACATCCAATTGTCTTTCCCTAGAAAGGGAAGTATAGACTGTAGCGTGACCATCTGGAACTTTGTTTTATTGACAGATTTGTTCAATCTGCTGAGATCCAAATTGGGTCTCCAGTCCCCTGTTTTCTTTGGATCTAAAACGAGCCTTGAGTAAGTTCCGGATCCTCTCTGGTCTGCTGGGACTGGTTGGATGACTCTTTTTTCCTAGCAACCTTACAAATTCTATGGTTGCTTGTTCCCTGTGACTGGGTGGAATGTCTGGGATTTTTGTCACAAGGGGTGGAGGGGTGGCGAAGGGAATGGAGTATCCTCTGGATATTATGCTTTGTACCCAATGGTCTTTTGTGATTTTTCACCAGGTGTCTGGGTACAAAGATAAGTGTCCCCCAATTGCACCCAGAAATGGACAGACAGGTCTCCTTTCAGGAGTGCTGATAGGGCTTTCCAAAGAACTGATCCTTGTCACCCTGATTTTGTGGGCCCCCTCTGCCATGTGGACAGCGTCTTCCATTATTACCCCCTCCTCTGCTTGAGAGGTGGTTTTACCACGTGTGTCAAAGAAAGCTCCTTGGGATTTATGGAACTACATTTTCCTTTTCTGACCTTTAGGATAAGGTCTGGTAGAGGTGGAAAAACAGACTCCTACAGCAGACAGAGTCTTTCCATCTTGCTCACACCTGGTAAGCGTTTCCTTCACTTTTGGTCCAAAAAGGGATGAACCATTAAAGGGGGTGTTAACAAAGGATGACTTATATGGCTCCGTAAAGGAACATAAGCACATTCAGGAGTGTCTCCTAAGAGCAATTCCTGTACCCACTGCCCTGTTCATTCCATCAGCTGTATACAAAATCAGATGTATGGAAGAGTTTATGAGGGAATTTAGGGTAGCAAGCTGGGAGGTTACCTTGTCTGAGACCCGGCAGCTACTACACCCTGTAGAGTATCTCTCAATTCTTTAAGGAGATCTCTGTGTAGTCTAGTAAAATGTGTAAGATAGTTCAGGGATCGAAGCGCAAAGGCTGCTGAACTAAACATGCGCTTTCCATATCTGTCCATGATCTTAGAATCCCTATTAGGAGGATGAACAGATGTAGCGGTCTCTGACAACTCCTTTTTGGTGGCTGCCGCCACCACCATAACATCAACGGGTGCTCCTTTGGTATGGAAAGCCTTGTCCTGGGGTGACATTATGAATTTGTTAGGCCTCCAAGGGACAGGTCCCTGGTATCTGGGGACTCTTGTCCCTTTCAAGAAAGAAGGTCTATCAGCTCACCAAAAGGTGGAATCACCCTAGAGGTGGAGGGTTGAGACCTGAAAGTCTTCAGAAGTATTGACTCATCATCAGTAGGGTTAATGGGCTTCCAGCCACCCCTCTGGTTCAGTATTTCCAAGATATCACCAAAAGAGATATCTTCAGAGGGGGACCATGGGGACCCTTCTGACTCATCTAAGTCAGTATCTCATGTGATGCATTCCTGTGGGGAATCCAGATCCTTCCTCTTGCAAAGCCTCTTCCTGGGAACCTCCTCAGTGGGAGCTTCTGGGGAGGTCCTGGAAGAGCAGGGCTGACCCAATGGGGCAATCTGAGGCTCTGGGTACTATGCTTTTGAGGGATCAGTGAAGCAGAGGCAGACGCAGGTGCTTTATAGGTTCATAGGTTCATAGGTTCATACTAGGCTATCTGCCCTAGGGCATTTATAAGCCTAGCCAGAATGTGTTTGGCTTTCGCCACCCATTTTAAATTTATTTTGCTATGCCCTTTTTTGAGGTTAGTATACTGTGCCTCTGTCTAACAGTGACACAGAAGTGATACCCGGGGTAAACCTACGATCTCCCATCCACTCATCAAGATTCCTCTTGAAGAGAGTCAATGAGGGACTCTGCCTAACCTGGAGTGGGATTTTATTCCAGAGTGAAGGGAGCCTCTGGGTTATGAATCTGTCCCTCCAGCATGTCCTATTTATTTCAGTGCTGAGGTTCAAGTCTCTCGAGCTCGTAGCTCGATGGGATTTGGATTTTCTGAGGTGCAGCATGTCCATTAATTCCGGGTTGGACATGGCTTTATATGTCAGGCACAGATCGCCTCTGAACAGGCGGTATGCCACTGAGTAGAGCTGGAGTTTCTTTAACCGGGCAGCATATGGCATCTGTTTGAGCCCTTTGATCCTCTTGGTGAGGTACTTTTGGGGTCTTTCCAGTTGCTGCAGGTGTCTGGTAAGGTACAACCCAAAGGGGCATTGTACTCAATTATGGGCCTGATGAGGGATGAGTAAAGAGGCACGATGACCTCCCTGATCTAGATGTGAATCTCTTCATGATTAGGTGGGCTATATAAAATGTTTTTCTAACCACTTTGGCCACGTGGTTGTCAAATGAGAGATTGCTATCAACTTGGGTCCCCAGGTCCCTAATTACTTCTTCTGTACTTAATGGATTACCACCTATGTGGTAATTTGTGGGCACTTTGTTTTTGCCAAAGGGGATGACTATACACTTTTTGGCATTTAGCTTGAGGCCATGGCTCTGGCACCAGTTGTCTGTTTCTATGAGGCCCTTTTGGAGGATGCTTGTGTCGGCTGGAGAGTCAATTATGGCACCCAGTTTGCAGTCATCTGCAAACTTGGTCAGCCACAGTCCTTTCGTGTTGGCCTGTACCTCCGAGAAATATATACTGAACAAGAGAGGTCCCAGGACTGAGCCTTGTGGGACACCACTTGTAACTGGTTTGGAGTCTGACATGGCTCCAGCAATTCTAACCATGTGGGTTCTGTCCTTGAGCCAGTTTGCAATCCATCTAGTGACATAGGGGTTTATATTTAAGCTGGTGAGCTTATCTATAATGCCCGAGTGGGGTATTGCATCGAAGGCTTTTAAGCAGGTCCAGGTAGGCTGTGTGGACCACCTTCCCTCGTCAATGGCCTTGGTGACTGTTTCAAAGAAATCAACCAGGTTTAAGAGGCAGGATCTGCCCTTAACAAAGCCGAACTGGGTAGGATCCAGTGTTTGTAGGTCCCCAATATCTTTATTTATGAGGTCCATGATGATCCTTTCCATAGCTTTGCAGACCAAGCTAGTCAGGCTTATGGGGCGATAGTTTCCAGGATCCGTTGAGGCACCACCTTTATGGAGAGGGACCACTGTTGCCGTACGCCACTCTTTGGGCACATATCCTGTAGTAAGGCTGAGATTGAACAGTAGTTTTATGTTTGGGTTTTGCTCTTCTTGGAGTTCATGTAGGACGCAACCCGGGACACCATCTGGTCCCATTGATGCAGTGTTTTTTGCTTTGGAGAGGGCGGCTCTTACCTGAGCATCTGAGATGTCAGGGGGGCAGCACTCTGCTGGGATAGATATTTGCCCTTTTGGTGGGGGGGGGGAGTTTGCGCTGAACCTGTCAGCTAGGATGTTGGCAATGTCTGTGGGTTCGGTGTATTTTTTGTCATTTTGGACTAATTCTGAGCATATCTGGGAATTACCACCCAGGTTCCTAACATAACTAAAGAAAGCTTTGTGATTATCCTTAGTGTCCTGTGCAATTTTTCTCTTGAAGCTGGCCTTAGACAATTTTATGTGTGCCCGTAGTTTTTTGCTAATACTGATCAGTGATGCCTTCCCTTTTTGGGATTTTGCTCTATCATTTAGTAGCTTCCTCCTTCTATTGTATAGTTTGTTTATGGCTGGGGTCCACCAGACAGGATGTCTGCCTTTGGAGGATTGGGTCTTGGTTTTATTTGGGATCGCATGATCCATGCATTCCTGAAGGTGTTCATGGAATGCATTTATAAAGGATTCTGCGGTCTGGGCCGTATTTTCCACAGGCCCGGGGCCTTTGAAGGATTCCACCTTGGTTTTGAGGAGTGTGAAATTTGCTTTAGAGAAGTTTTTCACTATGGTTTTCTGGGCAGAGGGTGGGGTCGGGATGTGAATATCCAGTGAGATTAGTTTATGGTCTGATCTTACCAGTGAGGGATACACTTCTGGTCTGGAGCATAGAGTCCCCATGTTGGTGATGATCAGGGCCAGTATGTTTTCCCCTCTTGTGGGAGTGGTAACAAGTTGTTCCATAGCATTTGAGTTTATAAATATTAGGAACCTTTGGGCTAGGGTGTTGGAGCTAGAGTAATGCTCCCAGTCTATGTTTGGGTAGTTGAAGTCACCCAATATAATGGTGTTTGGAGAGACCTTCATATTTTCCAGTGTTCTCAGGAAGGCCGAGTGGGGTTCCTGGGTTTGGAAGGGTGGTCTGTAGCAGGCTATAAACTGGAAGGCAGTTTTACCCACTGTTAGTTGCACATGGATAGTCTCTGATGCTTCATGCTTTGCCACCAACCTGGAGGTGTGTGTATCTTTGATGAATATCGATACTCCCCCTCCTTTTGTGGTTCGGTCCAAGTTTTGGGGCCGAAAAGCATGGTATGAGGTATAACCTGGTAGTGCTGGGGTGCTCTCGGGAGCCCTGAACCAGGTTTCTGTTACTGCACAGATATCGATGTTCTCCATGCTAAGGAGAGTTTCGAGTGTGTGCATCTTGAGGTTTAGACTTCTGGCATTGATTAGCATTACTCTTAGTTTCTTATCCCTTGTGATACCTATGGAGGTGGGTTTGTCTTTTGAGCCTTGCCTAAAAAAGGCACTATGGGGGTAGCAAGAGTCTTTGCCAATATCCGAAAGCCCAGGGGTGACAGGTGCAAGCCGTCCCTAGCGAAGCATCATGGCTTGTCGAGCATATCATCCCAAGCTGACAGGCATTGGATCCCCTTTGAATAACACCAGTACTTAAGCCAATTGTTGAAATTGATCATCTTGTCTTCATATTGTGGCATCATTCTTGGTGAGGGTAAGATGCTACTCAAGGTCAGGGTCATACCGGCCTGGGCTACATGCTCAGAGAGCTCCTTTATGTCTCTTTTAATGTAGTCCAGGGAGATATGTCTCAGGTCATTCACACCAGCATGGACAATGACTGAGTCATATTTGTACTTGCCTTGGAGTGACCTGAGTGCTTGTGTTATGTGGCGGATCCTAGCGCCCGACAGGCTGCTCACCGTGACCCTCTCCTTGTTCAGCCTGGTGAGCGGGACGTCAGGGGAGGAGGTTGCTGGTAACGATGATGTGGATACCCAAGGGGACAATGCTCTCCTCATGGCATTGAAGGCCCCCTGGCTCTGATCCAAAGAGACACCTGGATCCGCAGAAACAGGCAGTCTGTGGCACTGAAGTGGTGGGCTCAGAGCCCGAGGTAGGTGCCAAACTCACCTGAGCCGAGGCCCCAAGAGGCAAAGTCGGAACTGACAGGTCAGTACGACTATCCTCTCTGGACCCGACCGGTTGGCACCAAAGAAGTCAGAGCAGTTGGAACAGATAGGCCTGGAAGGGGTGTCATCTCCAGCGGTTCCACAATCATCAGCTCAGAACACTCCGGCTCTGAAAATTCGGATAGAATCGGTGGAGGAACAGTAGAAATGGGCTGGATCCTAGTCATTTCCGAAACTCCAAGGGTCAGCCCTGACAAAATTTTTGCTAGTGCCTGTGTCTGCAGAAGCCTCTCACCACACAATCCACATCCTTATCAGTTAGTCTTGAGGACTGGGAAGAAGCTATAGAAGAAGCCACTGATTGCAGGATTGGAGACTTTAGAGTAGGAGATACTGACTCCAATATCAGGGACCAACTCTACTGACAACAACCTCTAATTCTGTAAGCAATGGAGTTGAGGTGGTAGTCCGAATCGGTTTAGTGGTCGATGAAACCTTTTTCACCTCTGACCCAGAAGACGAGCTAGAAGACAAAGTCTTGGAGGATTTTGCAGCTTTGTCCAGTTTGTCCCTATCTAAAGATTCCTGGAAAGAGGACTTCAATAATCCCCTGGCCATTAACTTGCTCCTACATTCGTGAAGAACACAAGAGCTAAACGAATGACAGATGTCACAATTCTCCTGCAGGTGGACCTCACCTAAACAATAAACACACTCTGTATGAAAATCTGTAATCCACATTATTTGTCCACATTTAGTACAATTCTTGAATCCATATTTAGCTTTCTCTTGTTGAGACATGGCTATACAATAATGTAACTGTTAACAGGCAAAAACACACTATATGAGTGACTATGAAGAAAGCACACAATACTATATATAGGATAGCCCTAATAAAAAAAAAAAACAGGGCTCTAACTCTTACAATTTTTTAAATACTACAGCACACACCATATGTCTAACTATAAAGAAGCACACAATATTATGTATATAAGACAGCCCTAATAAAAAAAAAACAGAGCTCCAACTCTTACAACTTCTAACACTATAGCACACAGATAATAAAGCAAACTACTTCCCTAAAAAAATCCAGGCTCAGGCTTAACATACTCTGTTTCTAACTCTACAGCACACACTATAAGGGTAGGGAGAAAAACTCAGGACTGGCAAAACCAGACAGGAGGAGAAGGTAACCACACACCATAAACCCAGTCTCACATAGAACTATCACAACTACAAATCAAACACATAAACACACAAAGACATACTCGGAGGCACTGATCAAAAATCTGCCAAAACAGCAGAGGCCTCCAAAGCAGACACCCAAACAACTGCCACCTCATGACATAACACAAGCAACACATAGATCACAAAGTCAGTGTGCAAATCAGTCACAGCCCTTAAGGCCAAACACAATGCCAGGCACACTTGTCATAGGTGACTCCATAGTCAGACACACTGACGTCCCACTCACCAGACTGAACAAGGAGAGGGTCACAGTAAGCTGCCTGTCGGGCGCTAGAATCCGCCACATAACACAAGCACTCAGGTCACTCCACAGCAAGTACAAGTATGACTCAGTCATTGTCCATGCCGGTGTGAATGACCTGAGACGTACCTCCCTGGACTACATGAAAAGAGACATAAAGGAGCTCTCAGATTATGTAGCCCAGGCTGGTATGACCCTGACCCTGAGCAGTATCTTACCTTCACCAAGAATGATGCCACAATGCAGAGACAAAATGATCAGTTTTAATAATTGGCTTAATTTCTGGTGTCATTCTAAGGGGATCCAATGTCTGTCTGCCTGGAATGACATGCTTGACAAGCCACGCTGCTTCGCAAGGGACGGCTTGCATCTGTCACCCCTGGGTTTCCAGATATTGGCAAAGGCTCTTGCCACCCCCATAGTGCCTTTTTTAGACAAGGTTCAAATTCTAAACCCACCGCCCTAGTAAACAATAATGGAAAAAAAACTAAAGGTAATGCTGCTCAATGCCAGAAGTCTAAATCTCAAGATGCACGCCCTCAAAGCCCTCCTCAGTATGGAGAACATCAATGTCTGTGCTGTGACTGAAACCTGGTACAAGGCTCCTGAGAGCACCCCGGCACTATCAGGTTTTACCTCATATCATGCGTTCCAGCCCCAAAACCCGGACCGTACCACAAAAGGAGGGGGTGTATCCATATTCATCAAGGATACCCACACCTCCAGGCTGTTGGCAACTCATGAAGCATCAGAGACCATTCAGGAGCAATTAACCATAGGCAAAACTGCTCTACAGTTTGTAGCATGTTACAGGCCACCCTCTCAAACTCAGGAACCCCACACAGCCTTCCTGAAGACACTGGAGAGTACAAATGTCTCTCCAAACACCATCATATTGGGTGACTTCAACTACCCAAACATAGACTGGGAACATTACTCAAGCCCCAATACCCTAGCCCAAAGGTTCCTGGAGTTCATAAACTCAAATGCTATGGAACAACTTGTCACCATTCCCACAAGAGGTGAAAATATACTAGACCTGATCATCAAAAACATGGGGACAAAATGCTCCACACCGGAAGTATATCCCTCATTGGTGAGATCAGACCATAAACTAATCTCACTGGAGATCCACATCCCGCCCCCACCTCCAACAAAAAAGACCACAGTGAAGAACTTCTCAAAAGCCAACTTCACACTTCTTAAGACTGGTGTGGTATCCTTCAAGGCCCCTGAGCCATTGGAAACCACAACCCACGCTGCTGAATCCCTTACAAATGCTTTCTACACCTCCAGGATTGCATGGATCAAGCAATCCCAAATAAAATCAAGACCCTTTCCACCAAAGGCAAGCGCCCGATCTGGTGGACCCCAGCCATAAACAAACTTTACAACAAGAGGAGAAAGCTACTACAAGATAGAGCAAAATCCCTAAAAGGGAAGACATCTCTGATCAATACTAGTAAAAAACTACGATCACTCATAAAATCATCCAAGGCCAACTTTGAGAAAAAATCGCCAAGGACTCAAAAGACAATCATAAGGCCTTCTTTAGCTATGTTAGAAATCTGGGTGGAAACTCCCAGATATGCTCAGAATTAATCCAAAATGATACAAAAATCACTGAACCCACAGACATTGCAAACATACTGGCAGACAGGTTCAGTGAAAATGTCTCCCCTCCCTCCACCCCAAAAGGAGAAATATCTATCCCAGCAGAGTGTAGCCTCCCAATCATCTCAAATGCCCAGGTGAGAGCTGCTCTCTCTAAAGCTAAAAACACAGCATTAATGGGACCGGATGGTGTCCCCAGCTGTGTGCTACACGAACTCAATGAGGAACTAAACCCACACATAAGGCTGCTGTTTAATCTTAGCCTTACCACAGGATACGTACCCAAAGAGTGGCGTACGGCAACTGTGGTCCCACTCCACAAAGAAGGTGCTTCTACGGACCCTGGTAATTACCGCCCCATAAGCTTAACAAGCCTGGTCTGCAAAGATATGGAGAGGATCATAATGGAACTCATAAATAAAGACATAGGGGACCTACAGACATTGGATCCTACCCAATACGGCTTTGTCAAGGGCAGATCATGCCTCTTGAACTTGGTCGACTTTTTTGAAACAGTCACCAAGGCCATTGATGAGGGTAAGGCAGTTCACACAGCCTACCTTGACCTTGCAAAAGCTTTCGACACAATACCCCACTTGGGTATCATAGAAAAGCTCACCAGCTTAAATGTAAACCCATATGTCACAAGATGGGTTGCAAACTGGCTCAAGGACAGAACCCACAGGGTTAGAGTTGCTGGTGCCATGTCAGACTCCAAGCCGGTCACAAGCGGTGTCCCACAGGGCTCAGTCCTGGGCCCCCTCTTGTTCGGCATCTACTTTTCAGAAGTGCAGGCAAACATAGGAGGATTGTGGCTGACAAAGTTTGCAGATGACTGCAATCTGGGCGCCATAGTTGAAAATCCATCAGACACAGATATCCTTCAGAGAGGTCTCATAGAAATGGATAACTGGTGCCAGAGCCATGCCTTAAGCTAAACGCCAAAAAATGTATAGTCATACCCTTTGGTAAAAACAAGGTAACCCCAAGTTACCACATAGGTGGCAATCCATTAAGCACAGAAGAGGTTATCAGGGACCTGGGGACCCAAGTTGACAGTAACCTTTCTTTTGACACTCACATTGCCAAAGTGGCTAGGAGAACCTTCTACATTGCCCACCTGATTATGAAGGGATTCACATCCAGATCAAGGGAGGTCATTGTTTCCCTGTACTCTTCACTTATCAGACCAATGATTGAGTACAATGCCCCATTCGGAATGTATCTTACCCGACACCCGCAGCAATTGGAAAGACACCAAAAGTTCCTCACCAAAAGGATAAAGGGGCTCAAAAATATGCCATATGCTGCCCGACTGAAGAAACTCCAGCTCTATTCAGTCGCATACCGTCTGCTCAGAGGTGACCTGTGCCTGACATACAAGGCCATGTCCAACCAGGAATTAATGGACATGCTCCACCTCAAAAAATCCAAATCCACCAGAGCCACAAGAGTAAGAGACTTAAACCTCAACACGGATATAAATAGGATGTGCTGGAGGGACAGATTTATCACCCAGAGACTCCCTATGCTGTGGAACAGAATCCCGGTCCATGTGAGACAGAGCACCTCGCTGGCTCTGTTCAAGAGGAATCTTGACCAGTGGATGGGAGATCGTAGGTTTACCCCGGGGATCATCTCTGTATCACTGCTGGACAGAGGCACGGCAAACTAATGGGTATAGTATTCTTCAACCTAAGGGGTGGTGAAAGCCACACAACTCTGGCTATGCTTATAAATGCCCTAGGGCAGATAGCCTAGTATGAACCTATGAACCTATGAACCTAACTAAACAACTCTCTAACTTAAACAAGTTGTGAGAAACCAGCCTAGAAAAAAGAACTGCCACTAATAACAAATAAACAATGCACTCTAAGTTTTAAATTATCTAATACTAGAAATCACTAGAAGCTAAGAAATAGCAAGAAATATCAATAACTATTGAGAAATATTGAGGAATATAAGAACTACTGAGAAATATTAAGAAATTTCACTTATACTGGCCAGAGCTGTCGAAGAACTCCCAATCTGTTGCAGCGGCAAATGAGATTTGAGGGAAGCACCACTGCATCATGGGATAGGGAGTAGGCCATGAGCTGCTTGAAGACCTCGAGCTTTTGTATTTGACTGAGTCGGAGCTGAGGATCAGCTCCGAACCCATCAGTGAGAATGAAAGCGAGATAGAACAACTTCCCATTAAAAGTTTCCTTACACTATCCTTGCTTATTTCCCTGTTAGTTTGTAACTACCAATTACAGGAATTACAATTATTGCCAGTGCTGCTGATTCCCGAGCAGGACACTACCATAGTTTTACTCTATTTAAGCAGGAAATATTAAACATTAACAACCTTGTTTCCTTTTCTGTACAGTAAAACTTCAAAAAATATAAGTAAGCTGCTAGTGGACTCAGGATCTCTGGAAAAGGCCTGAGATAATTAGCTAAGAGCAGCCAATCACAAATACTTAGACTACTCATGTTCTATTATTTTATTTGTGGGGGTACAGGTGACCCATCTCTGTTATCTCTTTTATCTTCCTTGTCCTTTCTACCCTCCTTCTTTTCTTTGAGCTGCTCTAACTCTTTATCTTGCCTTCCTGTGTCTTAGACCTTGAACAACTCTTTATAGTGACAAATATTTTTGCATCTTCTTGGGCTAGGCTTATATAGGTTCCAGGGCTGTTAGCCTAGTACACACCTATGAACCTATATAACCTGATAATCTATGCATACTGATGATAGTCCACTGCGTATACTTCCCTGTACTTAACAAAATATATATTCATATACAACCCATGTAACAGATTTTTAATCAAAACTGTTTGAAAATGAAGTAGCCAATAGCAAGTGTTTCTAAATAGTGGGACTCTTGCTCATGAAAGAAAATGACGGTAAATGATGAAACAATACATATGATGTCCATGATGTTTGTATAATGGAGCTTTTCTCCCTGCACCTCCTCTGAAAAAGGACACTGCTCATTCTGATGTTTTTTGTATAAAAATGTCAATATATAAACAAATAATAAATAGCATAACTTCTCATTTCTGGGCTAGATGTTCCCATTGACTTTAATGGAAAGTTTTCAAGTAATTTTTTGGCAATATAGTTACTGTAGAAGACATAGTTGTTTCATAGGTATGTTGTCTGAAAAGGAAAACTTTCTTATTTTAAAATTGGTTTCATATTAATTTTATAATAAAAAGATACATTAGAAATGAGTTATCACTGCACCCACAATTGCGCCCTTTTACCTGTCTTCTGCCATAACTCATGGTCTGGAATTAAAGGTTAATACTTTCAATTCTTGGCTTGTAACATTAATTAACTAACATTTCTGACAGTAATGGCTGAGGGGGGTATTACTTTACCAACTAAATGACATATAAACTGATTAGCTGATTTGCTAGAATTAAATGCAGGAAGTCCTAGATGCAGACAAGAAATTGGCAGTTAGTCAAATCAAACCAAGCAGCTAAATAATTAGTTAACAGGATGTTAATGAATTATCCAATAACTCTAGAATTCTTTTTAATTAGCAAACAGATTACAGAAAGTTTAATGGCGCAGTAACCTGTCAGTACAAGCAATTTAGTGAATGAGATAAAAACAGTAATAACATTTTTGATGAATTGCAAATGGTTTGACAGAAAATTAAGAGGCTGACAGAGGAGTAATAAAGTCTGAAAGAAACAAAGTAATATTCAAAACAGTAGTACCAATTTTAAGCTATTCTAACAGAAAATCCTACCTACACTAAATTACAAAATCATAATTGTTCTTTAATTACATTTTTTGCTATGAGACTCAGATGTTGACAGGATAGTAATGGTATTAAGGGTCCATGATGTAATTTTTTTTCATTTCGGGCATATTCTAAAAAGGTCCTAAAATAGCAGAGTATCCATAATTATTTAATACAGTGTTCTGTGGCAGACTTTAAAAGGTTAAGTTTATTCATATTTCATGAAATTTCATTTGTAGGTTTGTTTGTTTTTCTTTATCCTTCCTACCTCTGTCATTCCAACCATTAAGCCTCTGCCTAATGGAGTCAATCCCATTCATTCCCTAGAGATGGAGATAACTGCAATGTGAGGGATGATTTCAGATCCCCTAAAGTGAGACCTGTCCAGAGGTGCTGGCACCCTGGCAGATATCAGGGATTTTGTGTCCTCACTGGCATCATGATAAATGGGGAAATTATTCATAGTGTCCTGACTCCTTCCCCTCACTGCTGATGTGCACATAATCCCACCTGTGCTCAGCAACCTGACCATATGCATTCCTTGTCACCTTGACACTTGTGGGCAACAGCTACCATCACCAGCTTGAGAGGCCCATTCATTCCACCCTAAGATGGTCCCTCTCAAGACTCACCTCCAGCCACCAAAATGAATTCTGTCCTTTCCAGAGCTGTGACTACAGATGACCATGGACACCATTCTTCCTCCCTAAGATGGGCATGCCATTATTCATTTGTCTGCTCTATCAAGCACCTAAGCCTCTAATCAAACTCTGGTCATCTGGACTATAGCCAGGCTTTATACTTCTGTGCTGCTAAAGCAGGTTATGTTTTGTCACTTTGCAATTTGCACATTTTGAGATGGTAATCTAGGAAACAATAATTAAGGAAATGCCCACAATGGATTTTTTTTTCATAAGAATTTGTGGGTACTGAAGGAGGTATATGAGAGCTTAGATTTGACATCTTCAGGAATAATCTAGTCATAAAAAAATACTTATTCACAAAGATTTTACCTCTCATATCTGACAAGTTAAAAACATGCCCATGAGTGCTGGTAAAATAAGTAAATTGGGGGCAGCAATTAAAGGTTTTGCTACACAACTTTATATATTGTAGTAAATACATCAAAAGCATGTACTTGTCAAATCTGTGACAGATTTAGAAGTATTTATTTATACAGTTGTGCACAAAACAAGGGACAT
This sequence comes from Protopterus annectens, assembly GCF_019279795.1. Taxonomy (NCBI): domain Eukaryota; kingdom Metazoa; phylum Chordata; order Ceratodontiformes; family Protopteridae; genus Protopterus; species Protopterus annectens. The sequence continues at coordinate 1,980,418,532 of NC_056733.1, read as the reverse complement.
ATATTCTTGTTAAATACCTTTGTTAAGTTTCTGACTACAGCTGAAAACATAGCAACCATTTTTACATTTATGATTTGGTACTGCCAGACACCATAGGGAGAGAGTACAAATTCATAATTGTCTGACACTTTGTTCATTAGGTGGCAATAATGGTTTCTTTGTTATATAGGTTTGCTTAGCCACTGACTATAACCTAAATAAACATTTTTTTGTTATTATTTTACTTTTGCTAAGATACAGTATGCAGATATTTCATTATATATTTTTTGACATTCCATTTGACATTTAAATAACTCTCAAAACAAAGTAAGTTATGCCCTCAATTATTACTTTATAAAAATAGACTTTAAAGTTTTATAGATGTAAAACATCTTGCTCTATAATATTTTTACTTCTACCAGCTATATTGTAATATACAAAGTATAAAACTAATGACACCACTTCAGCAAAAGTTTGAAATTGTACTATAAAATTACATGGTCAGATAGACGTTGATGTCACTTAAGAAAATTCACAAGGCAGTGGATCACAGACTCCAGTATTAAAATGAAGTACACGGTAGGTTACTATAAGTATCTAGTGTGTGACACTAACAGGTTTTGTGACCAGAGACCCTTTAAATTCAGAAATCAGATTTGCCTCAGTCAAGCAGACACATACAGTGCCTATACAGACTTAATGTGCATCATTAGGAATAAAATCATGCATAGTTGTAGCTGGTAATGCAATGGACATTGTATATAAAAGGAAAGGAAGCATACATAGTATGAAAATGCACATGACAGAAATTCATAAACAGTAGATTACACATATGTTTTGCTTCTGCTCTGTTTATATAGTAGGGCTTTTTCCCAGGGTAAATCTGAAAGCATGTGGGGCATGTTCTTAATTTTTTTTTTTATCATGGTTGACCAGTGAAGCCCCCAAAGCTATTTAAACTTATCTTCATGAGTGGGCCTTTTTCCCTTTGTTAGTGTAATAGAGTTTTTATTCAAATTAATGCTGGAAACAGACGGGGGTATGTTCTTAAGTTTCTTTTTTTTATCATTGGTAGCTAGTGAATATTTCAAAGATTTTAAACTTGTGTTAGTGAGTGACCCTTTTTCTGCTTTGTATGAGTAGTGGAGCTTTAGCCTAAAGTAATTTTGAAAGCAGAGTTGGGGACATATTTTTAAGTGTTCTTAAGTTATTTTTCTAATCACTGGTGGACAGTGAAGCTCCAAAAGCTGTTTAAATTCAAGTCTTTGTATGCATGTTGGTTTATTAACATGATAGTATTATTGTGTGACAGATTATAGGTTCATAGGTTCATATAAAGTCACTAGGCTAATGGCCGTAAAGCCCTTGCAAGCCCAGCCATGTTTATCTCGAGTTGCCCCAACTGTCAGTAGGTAGATGAGTGGAAGTTCATAAAGGTAAGCGTCTATGGTAGTTAATAACAGCTTTCTCTGTTTAGGAGGGCCATGGTCACCACCACAGGAGTGAATGTGCGGTTACCCATCCATTGATCTAGGTTCCATTTGAAGAGGGTCAGGGAGGGGCTCTGGAACTGGAACTTTGTTCCAGAGAAGTGGCAGCCTCTGGGAGATGTATCTATCTCTCTGACATGACCTTTTGTGTCAGAGGCTAGGTTTAGATCCCTAGAGCAAGTGTTCCTCATGCAATTTTATTTATGAATGTGTAGCATTTCCATCAGGGATGGGTCAGAGACTGCCCTTTAAGCCAGGCACAGGTCACCCCTTAGCAACCTGTAGGAGACAGGGCTTTCAGTCTTTCTGCATAAGACTTGTTTTGTGTATCCTGTAATTTCTTGGTGAGAACCCTCTGTGTTCTCTCCAGTTGTTGCAGGTGTCTGGTGAGGTACATGCAAAAAAGAGTATTGTACTCAATTACTGGTCTGATGAGGGCCATGTATAATGGAATTATAACACCCTTAGATCTAGATGTGATGCCTTTACTTATAAGATGTGCCAAACAGAAGGATTTCCTTACTACTGTGGATACATGGTGGTCAAAGTTCAGGTTGCTATCAACCTGAGTACCAAGATCACGTACCAATGAGTCTACACTTAGGGGGGTGCTGTCTATAATGTAATTAGCAGGGATGCCAACTTTCCCAAAGGAAATAATAATGCATTTTTTGTAATTAGCTTTAATCCATGGCTTTGGCACCAATCATTTGTCTGCGTTAACCCTGTCTGCAGTATATTAGCATCATTGGGGGACTCAGTGATTGCTCCCAATTAGCCACAAGCCAGTCAAGTCTGCCTGACTTCTGAGAAATAAATTCTGATCAGTAAGAGGCCCAGCATAAATTCTGATCAGTAAGGGGGTCAGCACAGAACCTGTTTTATGCCACTGGCGACTGTTCTTCTGCTAGAGGTGACATTGCCCACTTTGACAGTATGTGTCCTGTCTGTGAGACAGTTGTGGTAATGTAGGGGTTAATTCCCAGTTGGGAGAGTTTCTTTATAAAGATGTTTTGCATTACTTGGCTTTTAGGTATGTTTTTGTTTGTTTTAAAATAAAGATTTTTCAGTTTGTTTTTTAGAAATTGAGAGTTGTTTTTAAAGCTAGCCAGGTGTGTAGATTTTAATCCAATTGTCATATGACAAAATGGAATCGTTAAATAGTTATATGATACAAGATCTTTTATTAAGTTGCTATTTATGATTATGTGCAAAATGTAAAAAACAACTTTAAATTGGGAAGTAGCATATTACAAGAGGACTGTGAGTATTGTGTCAAGTGAATGGCACTGTGGGACATTTTGAAAATTAAGTTGGACAATACTTCTGATATTTTTTTTATTTATTTTTATTTATTTACATTTGTTAACTGGGTAGCGTCCGACTGTGTTGAAAAAAAAACGTTTTCAGCGGACACCGAGGGAGAAAAGCTCCACAACAAAAAGAACATTTGTTCATGTCAGTACATGAAAGCAGTAGGTGCTATTAAGGAATGTGTAAGTGATTTGACTGAATATATGAGATTTGAGCAGGATAGTAAAGAAGAAGTGAGACAGTCTCCAGCTTAGACAATAGTAATAATTGTAATATAAATGAGGAATCTGAATCCAGATCCTGGTCATTAAGTGAAGAAAATGATAGGAATAATAGGCATCAATTAAGTTGGAGAAATAAAAACATAACTTTGCTACTCCATTACAAGGTACTAATTTAAAAGGAATAAACTTAAATGCAAGTATTCTAGTTAATAAAAAAAAAAGGAAATACAGCTTATAACTGTGAAATCACGGGAAAAAGAAGATTTCGTTATGGAAAGTAAAAATAAATGTAAAAATGAATCATGTAATAATGTTGGATCATTATTAGATTCTGAAAAGGTTTTGCCCATGAACATATTTTTTCAGAGGTAGTTGCTGTAAATAGGGATGATTTGGTAAGTACATTAAAATGGAGAATATGGAGAAATGGTGTGAGGTAGGTGGGACATCAAAAAGGGCTGATGGACATAAGAATAATGGCTTACATTTACAAGTGGATGAAAGGAGTGATACTCTTGTAAACAGTTTTCCTGTAAATAGGACAGACGTGAAAAGTAATTTGGACACAGAAAATAGTTATGAGACAGGTAGATCATCTAAAAAGTTATTATACAGAAAACTAATGAGTTTCATAAAGAACACGTGGAAAGGTGTGGCAGCCTTATTTTTGAATTCAGTTCAGAACTGGTAGTTCAGACTGAAATAAAACAAGCTATATATGGTAAACATGGTAAAGAAAAAAACGGGAACATGACCACTGGAAATGACTTTATTACTGAACCTAGTTCAGAATTGGTAGTACAGACTGAAATAAAACAAGATTAATATAGTAGACAAGGCAAAGGTAAAAATAGAAATATAGCCTCTGGAAAGAAAGATAGAGGTAATAAAATGAAAGGAAAGAACATGGAAATAGTAAAGCAAAAAAAAACTGATAGGGTAGATTATATTATTGGTCAGATTACAAAGGGAGATGATATGGTTATAAAGAATGATATAAATAATATCATCATTGTGGGCGACTTTCATCTGAGTTAACAACTTAAGCCCCTTAGCTCGCTGAATAGACATATATATATATATATGTATATATATATATATATATATATATATATATATATATATTGTATATATATATATATATATATATATATATATATATATATATATATATATATATATATATATATATATAAAGTGCTAAAAATAGTTTAAATTGTTTCTATACAAATGCACAGCACTTAAAAGAAAATGAAGGAATTGGAGTTCATTGCAAAACAATACAAGTTAAAGTTAATTGCCATTACAAAATAATGGGGTTATAGTAATTTGAATTTTCTTGGGTTTCATAAATATAAAATTGTGACAAGGAGGAAAAGGGGGGAGGGGTTATGTTACTTATGAATTCACGGAAGGTATGGACCCCACGGAAGAAGTTCTAAGCAAATTTTTGAATAATGTTGCACCTTGGGGAAAGTGGAGAATTTTGGTGGTATATAGAAGCCCAAAATAAAATAGTGTTTACAACGATCTTTTCTGCATGCATATGAGGGATACCTTGATGAATGTCCAACATTGTTATTAGGTTATTGTAATTATCCAACTATTAGTCAGAGAACAGCTTCCCATAATACATATGCAAATAACTTTTTATATGATGAATGAATATAGATTCACTCAAAAAGTGGAGTACCCTATATCAGACCTAAATATTTTAGATCTAATTTTGGTTAATAAAGCAGGGTTCATTTCAAAATGTGAACATACATAAGGAAAGTTAGATGTTATGATATCAGTCAGTTAGATAAAGAGGCCTTGTTTTAAGTTTTATATATTTTTTACAACACCTTTATTAAATTATCACTTGTGACATAGGCTAACTTACAGTTACATAAGAACTAATCAAACCATCTTAACAAATTCATATTTACAAACATTATACATCACATATATCACTCTGTGCCTATAATCAAAGCAATATTATGTAAATTGTTCAATTCCTGCCTTCTCTTAAACATCATTCCTCCCCTAAAACATCTTTCTGCATATATTGTTCCCACAATTTCAATTGTTTCTATGTAATTTGCTCCTACCCTTTTCTAAAGATCCCACTTCCTTTTCTTTCATCTCTGTTACAATATTCACTACTTAAGTATAATTGGTTTAGACTTTGATTTCCATTTTTTTTAGTGATTGCTTTTTTCAGACCACCAGAATTAAACTTAACAAGGCCTTACTATGTGTAGGCAATTTAGATCTTGTATCCTAGCTCAAAAAATCATTTCCTTAGTTACGCTCATTTGTTCAGCCATTATTCCTGTATCCTGTAAGGAGTTTTAAAGTCTGCCAACTTATTATATTCCAAGAACATATGCTCCCAGGTATCTCTTTCTTCCCCATTATACCTCCAAGATTTGCCATCTACCTGAGGAATTCTTTGGAATCTCTTAGAGTATAAAGGTATCTGTGCAAACACTTCCAGACAAAAATCCTAAATCTTCTAGATTTTGTTGCATATTTGGGAGTCATACATATGTCCTCCCATTGTTTCTTTGTGAGTTGCTTATCTAATCTTTTCCCAACCTTTTCTGATGTTCACTGATTGATTCTGATACTTACTATGCAATATTTTATATTTCCTACTAATTATCCTTTTGTGACAGCAGCTTCTGTTCTAGATTCAATTAAAAACTCAACTAGTGCAGGTCTGTCATGTAGTACTCTCATTATCCCATCCTTTTTTTCTATACTCTGATATCTGTCTTGATAGGATAAGCAATTATTAGACTACAATCAAAATGCCTTCTTGGCCTCTTCCCATTCTATTACATTTTCCTCTCTAATTAATTGTTCCCAATACTTTGGTTCTTTTACCAGCTTCTTCCAGTAAATTCCAGCCCCCTCTTGCCTATTCTCTGTAACCCTGATTGCAGTCATCCCTATTTGCAGAATCTCCATTCTTGTTCCCAAATTGGCTTAGATTTTACTATACTTTCTACTACTTTATGACTATAATAATCTGTATGACTGCTGTTACGCTCCTTGTGATCTGCTTCCAAAATTCCCCTATTTCTCTCTTTCTGTATTTCTTGAATTGCCCCTATATGTTTCATCACTTTCCCTTTACACTTGATTTGTAGCTTTCTACTTGTGTTATGTATAAGAGCATTAACTGTGTAGCTCCAAAATATCCCTTCAAATCAGGTAATCCCAAGCCTCCTTATTCTTTTGAGACAATCAACTTATCACTCTTAACTCTTGCCCTCTTCCCCTCCCAGATAAATTCTTTCAACTCTTTATTAAGTACTATCCACAATTTTTTCTCTGTTTGATAAAAATATGCCTAATCTGTGTATGCAACTACATGGACTAAAAACATTTTTGCTACTATTGTCTTGATATCCATATCCATATGCAATAGCTTCCAGTTTCTCAGTTTTTGTAATTTCTTTTGTTTAGTCTTTGCCACATATCCTTAGCTGCTATGACAGAATCCTTTTTTAATCCATACATCTAAATACTTAATTGTATTATGTCCCCATAAATATTGATATTGATAAATCAATTTATGTGTGGGTACATAGTTTATAGCTATAGCCTTTGCTTTATCTTCTTTAATTTTATATCCCAAAACCCCCAGATGTGTCTCAGAATGTTCCACAACACTAGGATGTCCCATTCTGGTTCCATCATGTACAAAATAATATTATCTGCAGATAAAGCCAACTTTTTTAACACTGTACCAGTTATACCCTTGAATTTCTGAGTCCCTTATCTTCTTTGCCAATGGCTCTAAATATAATGCATTTAACAAAGGGGAAAGAGGAAACCCCTGTCTGGTTCTTCTTTTCAGACACAACTTATCAGAAAGGAACCCTCCCACTTTGATTTTTGCCTCCAATCCCTCATATATCCTTCTAATTAACCTTATTTAGTGTATCAGGTAATGGAATGCTCCCATTGCCTGATTCATAAAAGTCCCATTTTACTCAGTCAAATATTTTCTCTGTATCAAGCTCCACCAACAACAGCAGTATTTTTTACATTCTGCTTTCCTGTGGACCATCATTGTTCTACTAATGTTGTAGTCCAGAAAGATGATGGAGAGAAACATTATGCTTTCAGATGTTTATTCAGAATGTAGTAACTAGTGCATATAATGCTTCATCAGGTTTACAAATAAAATCACTCATAGTCATGTTTAAATAGAGATAGAAATCATGTGATGTCAGATTCCAAAATTCATTGGTGACATTGTTAGGTGTAACTAAAACTCATTAATGGTTCATTAGCCATAAACTAAGACATCAATTAACATTTAATCATATACAGTGACACTCTGTAATTGTTAAATATAAAATAGCAGTAATAATAATAATAATACAACAATAATATTGTATATAGTTGCTTATTTATTATCAAATTAACTGTTTATGTTTTAAAACTGCTTTTAAACTTATTGCATTATTTAGCCCTGGATAGCAGTCAGCTCTTAAAGATATAATCCATTTATACTCTATACTCTCTTTATATATATTTAGGTTGCTTTTTCATTTGACTGAGCTCATCCTTATCCATGGCTTGGTACTTGTTTGTTGCCCTGTTAATTTTGTCAAATGTTTGCTTGCCCTCCACATAACCACATTGATCCAGATCTATCACTTTTGATATCACCTTTGCCATTCTTTGAGCCATTAAAGACATAAACACATGGTTTAAAATTAAAGTGGGCCTATATAAAGTTGAATCTAGTGGGTCTTTACTGTCATTACGTATTACAGCCACCGGAGCTTTTTTCCAAGCTGTTGGTGTCTACCCTCCTTTTAAAATGCTATTAAACAAAACCTTCCAGATCTTTATCACTTTTGTCCCTCCTAGCTTCCAAACTTCCACCAGAATACCATCTATTACTGGATAGTTTCCTGCAGATTGGTTATACATTATCATTTATATCTCATTCCCCCCTAACTTAACTGTTAATTGTTAAACCTCATCTACTTCTAACCTTGGCATATTAAAGTCTTCCATCAATATTTCCATTTGTGTTTCTTCTTGATTTGCCCAATTCTCTGCTTTATATACATGCTCATAAAATTTCCAAAATATCTCTAATATCTCTGGTTATTTTTCTTGTTATAGGTTCCCTACGTTTAGCAACAATCTTTTCACCTTTCGGTTGCCTAAGTCATTATGCCAACAGGCTTTGTGCTCTGGGGTTATTATCAAAAACAGTTGCTTAACAAAACTCTTTGTAAACTTATGCATATTATCCAGGTACTTCCCATGTTTTCTCTTTAGCAATCTGCAGTTGTGCCTCTTCTTGCTCTATGAGATACCTCTTATTATGCAATATTTTATCCTTTGTCAGCCCCTTAAAAATTTTTGTTACTTCTTAACCAGTTCTCTTTTTCTTTTTTTCCTACCCTATTTTTGAACTCCACTTTCATTTGATCCCACTCACTAGTAATAACTTCTTGAGTACTTTCCATTTTCCCTAAAGAATAATTTCTACTCCCCATTCCTTAAATTCTTCTCTTTTTAACAGGTAGGTAGGGAAGCACCAGCATCTTATCTTATCAAAATTCTCACTAAGCTCCTACTACTGAATTTATATCTTTCATTTCAAATATGTTCAGACATTTCTTCAGAAGTCTACCCCCTTTTGTTATATTTTTCCTTCCAGACTCCAGATACATCCTCATTGCTGTGAATCTTCTAGTCCCCACCTATACATAATATTCCCTGCTGAAAGCTGAATACTTCCCTAATTTTTTAAAGCTCTCTAATAGGGGTTTTAGGTAGAATATGAACACATGCCACCATAATGTTCATACTTTGCCAGTGACCCCTTGCTACCACAAATCTGTTATTATTATCTTTTATGCCTCTTCTATCACTCTAACAATTAACATAATTACTCCTTTTTTTTCCTTTGTCCCTGATATTCTGCTGAAAATCTATCCTGAAATCTTTTCTTTATCAAATTCACATATTAATTTCTTTCCAAACAAGTCTCCTGCAACATTGCTATGTGTACTCTGCATTTCTTAATGCAATTAAATATTCTTTCCTTTTTGTCTATACTGGTGAGACCATTCACATTCCAAGATAAATGGAAAGTGTTGTCATTATGGTAAGAAGTCATATTCCCACCTATTATATATAGCATCATTTTTAAATGTCTGTTTCCAGGTTTTGCAATACATGCAACCATTGATGTTTGGTAGGTTAATCCTTTATATATTTTTTCTTATCATCAGTGCTAGAACCTATGTCTCATTTCACAAGACATTTTATTTTAATAAAAAACATCAAACAAAAAACAAAAATATCCCCTGAACAACTCCAGAACCTATTAACTTTACTACAAATACACATAATTATGTACATCTTCAAATAATGTTTAACCTTTGTAATAGGAGCATTTGTCCCAAATAGATAACTGCTAACCAAGGCCTTAATTAACCAGAAACTGAAATTATCCATGCTAAGATGCATGTTCTTACCTGTGCTTCTACTTACACTGATTTGTGTCTATTCTTTTTTATCTTTATTTCCCTGCTTTTCTTTCAGAAAACATTAATGTTTATCCTTGAAGAAACCAATGTTCTGGCTTCTATTGCCTTATTGTCTGCTTGTCTCCATGGAAATGTAAGAAAAAAATGTAGTCTTCTGCTGCAGCCTGAAAGACAAGCTGAAACATTTATTGCTAAAGGACAACTTTTCTTTACATTTGGTATTCTCATATTTACTTGTTTCCACTTAAAATTTGTTATTGGATTAAGCCAAGGATCTTATTCCAGAAATTTTCCTATGCAAAAGTAAAAGAAAACATATCAGCTCCATGTTTATTATGATTGGTGTACTTTTGCACCCCATCCCCCATCACAACAACCCAAAATTACAGCCTATTAACTTAAACATGCTTTTGTCTACCTTTTCTTCTCCTTTTGCACTTAATGTCTACATTTCTTAATTCCAAAAAAGAAATAAAGAAAGAAAGAGAAGATGAAGAAGGAAAAGGAGAAAAAAGGCATCTGTTTACTTTAGTAACTTTATCATATACAAGAACATGTGAAAAGTTTCATAAAAATACTGCCAATAACAGAAATTGTTTTACTTACAGTTACCTTTTCCCATCTTCTTCCCCTCTCCTCCCTTCAGTGTCCTTCCAACATTATTGACATGAAGTGAAGCAAATGTTTTTCAGTTCCTCACAAGTTTAACAAAGTTAACAAAGTCTGCTCTTTCTACGTTTACTTCTTCTTTCTGCTTATCCCAGTTAGGGGACACCACAGCAAATCACCTGTCTGCTCATGATTGGCAGTTGAGTTTTATGGTGTCGAGTTCCCAGCCCAGCACCCAACCTTCCACAGAAGGCACACACATGCATGCATTCATGCATAAGGCCAATTTAGAGTATCCAATCCACCTACAGCATGTCTTTGGGATATGGGAGGAAACCGGAGCACCTGGAAGAAACCCACGTGACCACAGGGAGGACATGCAGACTCCACACAGAAGGCACCCCAGCTGAGGCTCAAACCGGAGAATCTCTTCCTGTGAGGTGGCAACGCTAACCGCTACACCACCGTGACTGCCCACTCTTTCTACTTTTTCTTATAAAGTAATATTTCATAAATCTGACTGATGCTTTGCAGTCTCACATGTATTCACTAATTTCAGTGTTGCTGGTCTTCTTGATCATCTCCATTGCTCAACTCCAGATTCTGATTCATTTCCAAAGTACTCCCAGTTCATCTGGTCAAGTCCTGTATTTTTTCATTGTCTCTCAAGCACTTTTTCTTTGGATCGTTGGAAAAGATTTAACTGGCAAAGTCTCAGTGAGTGCTTTATTATCAGAAGAATGAGAATCTGAGTCCCTTTATGCTTGATGGCTCACTATTTTGTTGAACAAACTTTTACATGTCCTCCTTAGCCTTTTCTGCATCAAAATGACTTTGGTCCTCCAGGAAAAAAATATTCTGAAGACAGCTGGATACAGCAGCTTGAATTTCACACCTGTCAGATAACTGGAATAAATTTGTTTCTCATATGTCTTGTGTAGCGTAAACAATCATGTTCCTCAAATATTCTACTGTCCTCTACTTTGAATACTTTGCCCTTTTGCTACAGTTTTGACAAGATAAACTCTTTCTACTGGTAAGTTTACATCTGTACTAATACAGGACTTGGCTGCTTTGTCATGGCCAGATTTGTAGCATACACACTGTGTGTCCATTCAATTAATAGTTCCTGCTGTGAAATATTAGTCCAGTTGCTTATTTGTGCCTTTATAAAATTAATACAGTCTGTTCCTTCTATTTTCTCTGGTACAGCAGAAAATCTCAGATTTTCCCTATGTGCTCTGTCCTCTACTTATACAATTTTTGAAACATCATATCTTGAACAGTATTATACTCAGCCAGCCTTTTCTTCATTTTAACCTCTGAATTTTGTAGTTTTAGCAGCTCATCTGAAATCTGCTTAAAGCTTCTTCCATTTTTTTCTAGCTCATTTTCTTTCAAGCTCCATTAGTTTCTTCTTTGCTGGGACATAGGCAGTGTACTTACTAGCCAGTAAGTGAAAGAGTTCCTGGCCCTTGTGTTTCTGTTTCTTTTTTCACACTGGGAGAGTTAAAGTTAAGCTGTTGATTAGTGTGTAGTCATCTTAGAAAGTCAAAGTTTTATTTTGAGATATGCATATAACAATAATTTATTAATGAGAAAATATATGGGCCTAAGCATATTAGTACACAATATGGTTTTATTAAAGGTAGATCTGCTGCATTAGCATGTCAAGGTAAGTTTTATGACACAATTTCAATTATGAGAAATGGAGAAAGTTGGATTTGTTGTCAACTTGGATATCACTAAAGCACTCTAACCTTACTGCATGATCAATAATGTATTGTTTGTAAAGATGAAAAGTGTACCTTTATATTTCAGACTGGATTGTTAATTTGTTGATGGGTTGTGACAAATGTGCTAAATTTAAAAGAATAACATTAAGATGGCTGCCAGTTGCCAAGGGTCAATGTTGAGGCTGATATTGTTTGGGTGTGTAAATATGCTAATGATTATACAGCGTGGGCAGTAATAAACAACTCTAATGATGCAGATGACAAAAATTTCTACTAAAATAACTTTGAAGGATACTTTTTCAGGTAGGTAGCAAATCCTGAGGAGTGATACTGAGTTCAAAAGTAATTGGAAACACATCTTTTGACAACAGAACAAGTTAGCAGATTCTGCAAATGCTGTACAGAACACTTTGACATAAATGTTGAAGTATCAAATTAGTGTAACTAAGGAAATGAGTACTCTGAGTTGGAATACAGGATCTGTATTACCTATACATAATAAGGTCTCACTATGTTTAATTTTATTGGCTGCCAAAGAAACAATTGCTAGACAATGGAAATCAAACTCTATCCCCAACATAAAGGATAGTCTGATTATTCTAAAGGAGATAAAAGAACTGGAGGAAATTTTAGAAAAGGGAAGGTATATGTTTCACAGAAATAAATGGAATTTGTGGGAACCATACTTACATAATAATGTTCAGCGGGAAGAATGAGGTTTAAAGGAAGGCAGGAATTGAGCAACTAAGCAACATATGTGATGTTAGAGTATATTAAACTTGTTTAAAAGAAACCATATATGTACACCATATCACAGTTACAATGGAAAATGTTATTATGGTTTGTTTTCTAACAATCTACATAAACTCATGTTACAGACTAAAATGGGAAGACAATATAATATATGTAAAAGGCTGCAGTTTAAAAATGTGATGATAAAAAATGTGTTTAAAACAAAAAGTGATAGTTACTATGGTATATAAAATATTGTATAATAAATATAAAAATTAATAGAGGAATTTAGAAAAGACTGGCAAAAGAAAAGAGTAAAGGCAATTTACAAAGGGGCAATAGGAAGAAATCTGTAAGGCTCTCAGATATGCAACAACATCTAGAAGGTTTAAGATTTTTCCCTGGACATGTCTGTTTAGGCATTTTGTACCCTAAGTAGACTCCAGAGGATTCTTCCTTAGGTAGCTAATAAATGTTGAAGATGTGATAGGAAAAGATAGGAAACTGGGCACGTGTTTTGGGACTGTAGCAATTCTGTGGGTTTTAAAAATTCCATACAGAGTATTTTAACAGAAATGTTGAGGGAACAAATAGTAATAATTAAGGATATGATTATCTTGAGCTAGGATAGAGGTTCTAAATTGCCTAGGCGTAGAAATCATCAGAACACCCATATTGGAAATAGAAACTGAGGTTATGCTTTACCTGTTGAAGTGAAGGATTTAATGTAGAAAATCTAACTTGGATAACATCACAGCAGGATAGAGCAATGTATCCTCAAATTAAGGAGAAACTAGTGGAGCAGGAAACATCTGATCAGGTGTCATATGAAGATACTTTGGAGCCTTTCTCATGAAACCAGTACAAATGTTCAGTTGGAGTTGCACAGCAGGAGAAGGGACAGGAAACTGTGGCAACTCTGACACAATCAATGTTGTGGAGTGATAGGCCAGTGAGCTCCCATATGAAAGGGCAACGGATGACGCAAGGTGAAACTGAAGAGAATGTGACAAGGAAGATGTTCTCAAGCTTTCTATAGAATGCCTGCAGGAAATGGAGAATAAAGAATGTGCCCTCAGTTTAGAAGAAAATTATCTAAGAGAAGAGTTGTTTTTGTTTTTTTTTTAATAGAAATGGACGGGCATATTAAGATCAATAAAAGAAATAGACTACAGAAAGTCAATAAAACCCAGAAAGGTAGAAGTCTGATAAAACAAATAAACACAGTAATTAGGACTGTCCATAGAGATTCAGGTAATATAACAGAAGTAAATAAGATATATTACTGTGCATCTAAATTAATGACAGATAAAGTCTTACTACAAAAACACCGGGTAGTAAGGGAAAAGAAGGGGAGAAAATGAATGTCATAATGGAAGTATCAAATAGAGAAAACTATAAAGCAACTAAGACAAGAAGTGTCACTTTTAGAAGGTTATAGAAGAGGTAATAGATCAGCAAAAAATACTCAGAAAGATAGACATGATAAAAACGAAATGCAATATCAGAACAGATCAGGCTCTATCAGCACTATCACAAATAATAAACTAAAAATATCAGCACAAGCAGAAAAACTTAGAAGATCTGCATATAAGCATAAAGTAAAAGTACAAAATAAGTAATTTACTGATGACCCAAAAAAGTTTTATTGAGAATTGGGAAACAAGGCAAAAGGAATTGAAACACCACCATAAAAAGAAGAAATAGATACATTTTGGAGAAATATCTATGAAGATCCTGTGGAACATGACGAAGATGCTAAACAGATAGAAGATGTAAAAGAAAGAATAAGAAGTTCAAATGTACAGGATATAAAATGGGATGACGTAATGGCCAGAGAGATTGAAGCAAAGTTAAGAAAAGCTCCTAAGTGGAAAACCCCAGGACCAGATGTAGTACCTAACTTCTAGCTAAAAGTATTAACATCTTTACATGAAGATTTAGCCATGAGTAAGAACTATTTATATGCATATACATATTACATATTACCTTAGGAAAAAAAAGCTTTCTGTAAAACTACCACTATTCAGATAAACTGTATCTGAATTTAGAGGTAGTGTTTTGATCAAGTGATGACAAAACAAAATGAAATGTTATGTACTTCCAATAACAATAGATCCTTATTCTCCTTCTCGATCCATCTGAATGGTTGGGTTATTTACCCTAACAGCAGATCTGAGCTGGTAACATTGCACTCAAAAGCTTCTCCAACACTCAAGCATCTCCTGTTACCCATGATGCAATGCATTTCATTGATCCACAGATTGAGTTTCCCTTCCATCACATACAAAGGAACTGAGTAAGTCCTGAAGAAAGGCTTTGGGCTTAGATTTACCAGGTCTGTCCAGGAAGGAAAGTAACAAGTTGGTTGGAGGATAATGGGTGAGCTATTGAAAACAAACAAGGACAATAGGGATGTATCATTATGATAAGCACATAACTTTTGTATCCTTTATTGTCCCTCCATCCATCTCGACAGTTGGGATAGAATCTCTAGCTACTGCATTCCCAGGTGGCATCATGGCAGGATACCCGGGGGAATGGTAGAACACAATGAGAATGGATCTTGATATGAGCTTCAGTTAATAGTGTTGGATAAGGCATACATTGCTTCTCTGTTTACTGTAAGACAAATGTCCTCTATGGAAGGGTAACCTTCAGTAAACTGTAGAGGTATAAATAATTCTAGCTGAATATTGACAGTAAGGGTTTGTTATGAATGGAATAAATAAAGGAAATGCAGTCCAAAAGACAATTGACAAGTCACTTTGTATAACTTATATTCAAGTTTTCTGAGGTAAAAGATCTAAAAAGTTGGTCATCTTTTCTAAATGGTTTTATCTTTTGAGAGGAAGACTCTTAGTTGTCTGTGTACATCCAAGGTATGTACCTGGTATTCTCCTCTATTGGAATAATTTGGAAAGAAGACCAGTAAACAAATGGGCTGGTTCAAGGCTGTGTCCAAGGCTGCTTTAGAAACAATAGGATATGGTAGCTTGCAGGCTAAGGCATGCAGTTCAGATACCCTTGCTGCTAAAGTAGCCTCCACTAGAAACAGTATAGTCCAAGCAAGTTGCTTAAAGGATGAGATGGAGGCATGTGCAAACTGTGGTTTGTAAGAGCTTTCAGAACAAATGTAAGATCCCATGATAGAGTAGGGTCTTTGATGAAAAATCCTTGACGAAAGGTGCATTTCAGGAAAGCTTTACATACATTTTAAAATGATATCCCAAGTATAGATATGAGAGGGCAACTAGCTGGACCATGATAGCAGAATAGCTGTGACCAGAACTGAAAAGGCTAGATGAAAAATATAGAATTGAGGATAAAGAGGCTGAGTATGGATCCAAGCCTTGGCTGACTGCCCAAAGGGAAAATCATTAACATTTCCCGTATAAAGTTTTCTAGTAGACTGCTTCTGGGAAGCAGTTAGAAGTTGAACTACCTTGGAAGGTAATGCTGGATTATTTACCTATATTGGAATTGCAGAAATCATGAGGTTAGTCTGAGGAAGATGATGCTCAGATGAGGCTGTCCAGATGGGTAAGACAGAAGATCCTGTTGTAGATCTAGTAGCCAAGGAGGGTTAGATTAGGCCAGAGAATTGGGAATCATATTTGCCTAAAACGCTATAAAAAAGGACCAGCACTGCAGTAAACAAAGTCCATGAATAAGAAGTCCTTAAATAACAAAAAAACACAAAACTTGGACTATGGAAATGTCCAAAAGTAAACTTTATTCCAACAAAGTAAAATGCAGCAAAGCTTTCAGGTTAGCAAAAATCCTTCCTCAGTGTTTCAAAGTACCCTAAAGCTCTCCATTTTATAAACTTCATACCGTCATGTGACACAGTCCAAGTCTTATTTAAAGCAATAGTATTACAATTCAGCACATTAAAACCTTAAAATAATTATAAAGAATAAATAAATATATTCAATCATATCATGAGATCAAAAATATTCATAACTATATAAACAAATCACTAAAATATAGAAATATATATAAAAATATATTAAAAATACAGAAAACCTTGCAAAATATCATGTCAACGTATGCTCCTCTGTTTTTTTCTTAGAACAGGTTTGATGCTAAGCATGAGCATTCAGACCTGGTTCTGTGTCAGCTTGTAACCATAAAATCCAATTTAACTCACATATTTCTAACTTATTATTTATGTCCCCACCTCTCAAATTCTTATATATAATCTGGATGACCCTAAATCCAAATTCATGGTCAGCCCCTTTGTCCATCATATGCTTTGCCAAAGCATTAGTAGAAACTTTTCTACGTACTTCGGAGTGATGCTCTGTAATCCAGTCTTTCAATCTACAACTACACTTTCCAATGCAGAAAGAGGTACATCTCATACAGGTACCAAGATATATGACCTTAATTGTATTACATGCTGCCGAGTAGGAAAAACTGTACTTCTTTCTTGTTATTGGATGAACAAAAACATTCTCACTTACTATGTACTTACAGTTAACACAATTAAGGCATGGATAAGTCCACAGCTTATTATATCTTAAAACTTTTGTATTTAAAGGTGCATCTTTATAACACAAACATCTTTTCAGATTTGGACTATAACTAAAGGACAGTTTTTTATCCACTATCTCCCTTAGCTCTGGCGTACTTTCAAATACCCTCCAATTCTTAGTGATCATCTTTTTCATATGTTCCACATTCCTTGTATGTGTTGTCACATACTGGAATGGTTGGACTTCATTACGTTTAATGGAAACTTCAGGTTCTGAATGCCATGGTGCAAAATAGGGCCTTGCAGAGTTATGCCTATCACTTATTACCTGCACCTTTATTTCTTCCAGTAATTCCCTTTTATAACCCGTCTTCAAACTCATTTAACATTTCATTCATTTGCTCTTCACATTTAATATAATTGGTGTTTAACCTACTAACACGTAGTAACTGGCTCTTAACAATGCCTTTAAAAATGTGGGGTGCATGCATGGTCTTTCTGTGAGTATATTTATTTTTCTGAACTTCCTTTTTATAAATACATGTATGGATATCATTATTTATTTTACTAATTTGTACATCCAGAAAGCAGCGCTCCATATCAGATGAATTAGATTTAAAAGTGAGAATGTTGGTGGTTCCATGCAGGTATTCAATAAATTAATCTAATTTGAGCCCTATATACAGATACTTTTTCCCATTCATTCAAAGTAATATTGTCATATTTGTTGGCAATGGGAGTACCCATTGCCACACCTGAGGGTTCATGAAAAACTCATTCCTCAATCATAAAAATATTCTTTTCAAGGATAATTTCAGTAACTCACAAACTGTTTCAATCTCTGTAACTCCTATATCCATGTTATTACATAAAAAAATGCATACTGAGTCTACTCCAATTTCATTGAGGATTACAGTAAAGAGTGAATTAATATCCAAACACTCAAACAAAAAGTCAGTCATTCTTTGATTTTCAAACCACTCATATAACTTATTCAAAAAAATCACCAGTGTCTTGGATATAACTCTCAATCTTAGTGAGGTAATCCCCAAGTATCTTCTGCAGATATAGGGATATAGGTTCAGTAACCCATCTCCCAGCAGACACTATAGGTTTCATAGGGGATGGCAGAAATCCTTACATATTCTTGGAAAGCCATATAACATAAGTGTCACAGGACAAGGAACAGTGAAAAAGTCAAACAAGACATCAGAAATACCATGTGCCAACAATAAGTCATACAATAACTGATTGACTTTTGCAACAAAAGTGGAAACCTTGGCTATAGCTATTTGCTTAAAAGTATTAACATCATTCAAAAACTCATACATCCAATTCAAGTAGTCTACTTTGTCCATTATTACAATTGCACCCCCTTTATCCGCTCACTTAATAACAATGCCATTATTGTTCTGCAAGCTCAACAGGGCTTCATGCTCTTCATTTGATAAATTATAAAATTTCTCTTTTTGCTCTTGTTCATAAAGTTGATGCAAATCACGTTCACATAAATTGGAAAATGCCAATATTAATGGGCAAGTCACCGGTATGAATGTGCTTGATTTTCTACAAGTTTCAGGTCCCAGCATAGGGAAGTCTCTAAAAATCAATTTTAAACTCAAGTTCTTCACACAAAAAGTTTTAAGTCAGTAATGGCATCTGTTATGGTATCATTACTAGCCGGAATAAATTGTAACCCTTTATTCACTAGTGTAATATCTGCAGAAGTCAGACTTAAATGAGACAGATTTATCACAGTGTGATTATCTACCACCCCTTCTGCCATGACTGACTGCGGGTTTGAGGACCACTGTAATTTTTTCTTCTTTGGCCCCCTCCTCTTCCCACAGAACACCCTCTGGAACAGTCCCTGCTGCGTGTCTCTACATGCTCCGGAAGCTGTGGACAAATGGGGGCAAGAAGCTGATGGAAATCCTCCATCCTATTGGAATTTACTCCAATCACAGAATTTTGAAGAACATTTACATTCCCAACTAAGGTGGGGTTGCAGCCACCATTATTCAAATCAACCCTGGCAGATTCAGGGACATTACTCACTGCATCAGCATCCTCCCCAGCCACATGTATTTCAGTATGAAAGAATGAGTCAAGCGCAATACACTGAGTTTTTCTTTGCATCACTCATTTTCTGCACCGAGTGAGGCTTCAGCCATGAAAAAATATTACCAACTTTAAAGTCGTTTATGTCCCTAAGTAATTTATGCGTTTTAACAGATTCAGGCTTAAGTTCAAAAGTATTCAATCTCTCCAACATTAAATTATAAGCTGACGCATTATTTTTAAAACTAGGTGAGCCAGTTAATTCACATTCAAGCTTCAAAATTTCATCCTGCAGCTCGTTCTCAATTTTACTAAAAAAACTGGTTCATAAGAACCATATACTTGTTTTCCAACTTCGTAATTTGAGCCATAAAAGAATTCTTCATAACATTACCATTTTCCACATTGCCCAGTGCTGAGTCATTCAAATTCAACAGTAAAGGATTGGGATGAGCAGCAATAAACTCATGTAATGAACAGCTTGCTGACTGCATGCCTATATTTCCACTCAGAGAAACAGGCTGTGTCATAATTCCTACTGGGCACCCAAGGCTGAGCCTAAGAAATGTCCAAAACACTATAAAAAAGACCAGCACTGCAGTAAACCAAGTCAGTGGATAAGAAGTACTTAAATAACAAAAAAAAAAAAAAAACCCACAAACTTTGGACTATGGAAAGGCCCAAAAGTAAACTTTACTCCAACAAAGTAAAATGCAGCAAAGCTTTCAGGTTAGCAAAAATCCTTTGTCAACTAAGCAGGGGGTATTGAAATGCATGTGGCTGGGGAGGATGCTGATGCAGTGAGTAATGTCACTCATGCTAGCATCAAACCTGTTCTAAGAAATAAACAGATAAGCTTACATTGACATAATATTTTACAATTTTTTTCTGAATTTTTAATATGTATTTTTATATATTTTTTTATGTTGTATTGATTTATGTAATACATATTTTTGATCCCATGATATGCTTCAATTTATGATTCAATGTATTTATTCTTCATAATTATTTTAAGGTTTTAACATGCTGAATTGTAATACTGTGATTTAAATTAGACTTGCCTGTGTCACATGACTGTATGAAGTTTATAAAATGGAAACCTACTAGGATACTTTGAAGCACCGAGGAAGGCTTTTTGCTAACCTGAAAGCTTTGCTGCATTTTACTTTGCTGGAATAAAGTTTACTTTTGGGCATTTCCATAGTCGGAGGTTTGTGCCTTTTTGTTATTAAACCATATTTACCTAAACCAGAAGGTGCCTATGAGGATTACTTTCACCTTGCACAGAGATGCTTTCTACAGGACATTTGTCACCAATGGAAGAGGAGGAAAGGCATAGAAAGGCAGAGGAAAGGTCTAAGTGGTGAAAGATGGACTACAGTGTCCCTGGTTGTCTGTACTTATGGAGGGATGACAGCAAAGTAGCTGCTGCATTTGGTATTGAGTGGAAAGACAAAAAGGTCACAGAATGGCTGGCCCTAGAGGCTGAATATTTTGTTTGCCACTGTTGGATTCAGGGACCACTCATAGGGAATAAGGATGCAATGGCTGAGGCTGTTCACAAAAAGGCTGGACCAACCTGGAATGCAAGTTGTTGCCAGAAAGTGCTGCAAAGATGCCACCCATTGTCACAATGGCTACTTGGCACAAGGAGAAAGACTGGGTTCCTCCTTGCTTGTTGATGCACCACACTACAGATACATGTTTGTGTGAATAGATATCACACCTGGAGAAAGAATCCCTGAAGTGCTTGCAATGCTAAGTGGACTGCCTTCATCTCCAGTACATTGATGTGAAGTTGATCCTCTTGTTGTGACCACATTCATTGGACTGCTCTCCCCTTATAATGACCCCCCCCCCCCACACTGCAGAGAGAGGAAACATACATGGTAATTGTGGCTGGTGGTAAGGGAAGAATGAATTGATATCCCATTTTCAGAAGGAGAGACTGACTCCTCCACTTCGGATAGTCTTACAGGGAAGTGTATTGACTGACTGAACATACACCATTAACCACTGAGTGTCCACTAAAGGATCTTCATACATAATCTGGCATGATAAATCAACATTATGGTGATTGCCATTGTACACAGTATAGATTACACTAGGGATGCTGCAGGAGATTCATAACTGAGAAGGTCCAGGATTTGCAGTCTGAGGGAGAGCAGCCTTTGGTTTTGGAGCCTTTCTATTCATACTTAAGTGACTGAACAGCAACTTATGAAGGCTGAGAACTGGGAAGACTCCAGATTTGGCTTTTCAAATTTTACTGAGATTCCCAAAGACCAAAACAAGCAGAGTAAACAATCTCTTGCAAGGATAAGTAATTATTTTGTGTCTGCAGCTAAGAGCCATTTGTCAAAAATGGGAATACACAGCAACCTTGCAGCCTCAGGTGTGCTATAGCTACCAATAGACACTTAGTAAACACCCAAGGAGCTGTGGTGAGACCAAATAGCAATGGATGGAGCTAATAATGACTGGCTCCCAGCCAAAAGATGAAGTGCTTTCTGGAATTCATCATGATCTTGATATACATGTAAACATCCTAAAGGTCTCTCAAGCACATCCATTCCCCTTTGTGTAGGAGTGAAAGGATGGATTGCAACACGACCATCCATAATTTTGTCTTCTTCACATGGAGATTCAGCCTACTGAGATCTAGGCTGTGACTAGGGTCCATTTTTGGAACTAAAAAGAATCTTGAGTAGACTCTGGAAATTTACTGATCTGTTGGGGCCTTTTGAAAAGCTTTCTTTTATAAAAGCTGATAGACGTCTTGACCTGCTGCCTTTTTATTGTGGAGTGGAAGAAGAAGGTAATTTTTTGTGGGGTGAATATGAATGATATAATGCCTCAGGATATAATTTTTTTCACCCACTTGTCCTTTGTGATGACAGACCAAACTTCAGCGTAAAGAAAAAAATGCCCCCTGACTACCTCCAGAAGGGAACAATTGGCCAAATGTTCAGGAGTGTGGGAAGGATTTTCCTGAAAAGGAAAGACTGAACTCATGCTTCTGCATGGAGTGGATGTCAATGGCAGCTAATATCTTCCCCTCCTGCTCACTCTCCATCAAATTTTCTTTCAGTTTCCCACCAAAGAGAGATGATCTACTACAGAGAAAGGTTATGAAGGACATTTTGAAGTTGTCTGCAAAATCACACAACCACAGCCTGGCATGATGGTGCATAGCAATGCCTGTGTCTGCTGCACTAGCTTTCCATTGAATGCATTATGGAGTAACCTCATGGGCAGGTTGGCAAAGGATAATATTGTAGATAGCTGAGCCTCAATCAGTTTCCTGGTACCTGGTTTTGGGGGGGGGGCTCCAGAGGGAGTCTAGAATGTGTTCTGCTAAATTCTCTGGAACCAAGGCATGTAAGTAACATAATTTTATTCCTTCAGAAAAAAAGTTCCCAGTGCATAGGCCTGCTTTTAAAACTGAGCCACTGTCCTAGTCTCACTGTTAAAAGAATGAACCATGGAACTCAACTCCAAAATTTCTGCTGCAACCACAAAGAGATCAGTCATTGGGCCCTTACTCCAATAGGATTAAGTACTTGGTGGTTCTGAGGATCTTCTTCATCTGGGAATGGGGGCAGTGCACCAGGTCCCCCTCTGATGAATTATTTCCTTGACCTCTCCAAATGAAACGTCTTCAGGAGTGGTGTGAGGGGAATACTTCACTACTGAGGTCAATATCTGGTGTCAGTGATTCTGAGGGCGAGAGACCACTGTGCCTCCTCTTGCACTGACATTTCCTAAGAACTTCAGTTGAAGTCATCCAAGGATCCAGAAATGTCTTTGTGGCCTCGATGAAAGGTGGATTCAAGGCACTCTGAGCTGAGCTGTCCTTGGAACCAATGATAAGAGTTGAAAGTTTCTGGTGAGCTGGTGCCTATGGGTGAAGACAAAACCAAGATAGAAACCTCTTCCTGAGTCATTGGTTAAGCAGCAATCTTCTCAAAGAACCAGAATAACAATGCTAGTTGCAACAGCCTGTGGCGGCATCAGCCTGAACCATCTTTGTTTTCAAAGAGGCAGATGGAGCTAATTGGTGCTTCCCCAGTGTTGAGGGTCCATCTGAGACCAAGACCAAGATTAGAACCAATGTGTTGAGTACTGAAGACTCAGCAGTCAAGATAGGACACAAGCAGGTTGGTACTACTAGGGGTTCTTGATCAGTGTTCCTGACTCCTCAATGTTGAGACATAGTTGACTCCAAAGGCTTTGGAGTCAAATGTGTCAGATATAGAGTCAGTGTTGATGGAGGGGGTGCACTCAGCTCTGGCTGGGAAAGATCTGGGATTGGTTTCAGCTCTGAAACTGCTAACAATATAATGTGTTTTGGGGAAGGAGCAAGAAATATAGGAGTTGTTGGGGCCATCCTAGCTGCCCTAGTTGTGGAGGGGGATAGGATGACACCTATGTTTATCTACCCTTTCATAAACACCCTCATCATTCAATTCCACTCTATGTCAACTACACCTGGACTCCAGAAACCTTGAGAATTCCCTCTCTAAGGACAACTTGCTCTCTAAGGTGTCTTTTCTAGGGGACCTATCATGAATGACTATGATGTCTGTGTCGACAGACATCGACACTGTAGGTCTAGAGGGCATCAGTTCTGATGCACTCAGAGCTGACGCAGAAACAGTTAAACAGGCATGTCTATTTTATAAGCCTGAAAACAGGGTTGAGAGCTGTCTCTCTGTCTCTTCCTCTCTTCTTTTTCCTTGAATTTCTCATTTTCCTTGGATATTTTTCTCTATGGTTGTCATCTGAGCTTTCTCAAAACATTATTTTTAACACCTTTATTGAATTATCACTTAAGACATAGGCAAACATACATTAATATAAATGAAAACAAACCACATTAATATAGTCCCATTTACAAACATTATACATCATATATATTCTTTTGCATATTTATGATCTATCCGACATTATATAAATTGATCAAGTCTGCCTTACAAATTGATCAATTCTGCCTTCCCTTAAACCTCACTCCTCCTCCAAAACATTATTCTGCATGTATTGTTCCATCAGTTCTGTTTTTCTATGTAACTTGGTCCTACTCTTTTCTAAAGATTCTACTTCCAGTTCTTTTATCTCTGTTACAATATTCAGTACTCCAAATACAGTTAGTTTAGACTTTGATTTCAATTTTCTAGTAATTGCTTTTCTGGCAGCCGTTTGAATTTAACTTAATATGGCTTTACTGTATCTAGGCAATTCAGATCCTTTAGCCCAGCTCAAAAAAATGTCATTAGCTACACCCATTTGCTCACCCAATATTTCTTTCAGAGAACTCTGTAGGGCATTTTTAAAGTCTAATAACTCATTACACTCCCAGAACATATGTTCCCAGTTACTGCTTTCTTCCTGATCGCACCTCCAACATTTGCCATCTACCTGAGGAAAAAAATCTCCTCTGGTTGATAAAAATATGCCTGACTTGTATATAAAACCAAAGGAACTAAAACATTTTCACTGCTTGTGTCTTGCTATCCATGTCCAAAAACAACAGCTTCCTGTTTCTCAGTTTTTGTGTTTAGTCTCTTCCCACATATAAATAACTGCCATAAAATAATACATATTAATTCATACTCCTATATATTTCATTTTATCCTACCCTTTAAATATGGGCATTACTGAACCAATTCATTGTGTGACAAATAGTTTATAGCATTAGCCTTTGTTTTATCTTCATTAATTTTAAATCCTGAAAAGACTTGAAACTGTCTCAAAATGCACCACAATATTGATATGTCCTCTCCTGGTTTTGTCTGGTACAAAATAATATCATCTGTAAATAAAGCCAGCTTTTCTTGATTACCATACCAAGTATTGGAATTCTGAGTCTCTTATTTTCATTGCCAATGGCTCTAAATATAATGCAAATAACAATGGGGAAAGAGGACACCCCTGTCTGGTTCCTCTGTTCAGGCACAACTTATCAGAAAGGAACCTTCCCATTTTAATTTTGCCTCCAGTCCTTCATATATCCTTCCAATTAACCTTATTATTATATCTCAGGAAATGCAAATACTTCCATTGCCCTTCTCATAAAATCTCAGCTAACTCTGTTGAATTCTTTCTCTACATCAAGACCTACCAACAACAGAGATGTTTTCTTACATTCTGCTTTCCTCTGGTTTATCATTGTTTTATTACTGTTGTCAAATGTTTGCCTCCCCTCCACAAAATCACACTGATCCACATGTATCAAATCTGGCAACACCTTTCCCATACATTTAGCTATTATGGACATAAACACTTTATAATCATGGTTTAAAATTGAAATGGGCCTATATGAAGCTGGGTCTGATGCCTTTTTTACAATCTTTAGAGATTACAGTCACCACAGCTTTCTGCCAAGATGTTGGTGTTTCCCCTCCTTTTAAAATGCTGTTAAACAAAACCTTCCTTCTTTATTACTTTGTTCCCTTGTAGCTGCCAAACTTCCACAGAAATATTGTCTATTCCTGAAGAATTTCCTGCAGATTGATTATATGACACAATTTTTATCTGTTCTCCTCCTATCTTAACTGTTAATTGTTGAGCCTCACCCACCTCTAACTTTGGGTTCCCTATTAGAAGACCGAAGATGCATTCTTTTGAATGCATCTTGGTCGAACTCAAAAGCCTGAAACAGCAAAATATCAAAGCGGCTTTTAAGCAAATTCTTTCCCTGGGAAAGAATTTGGTTGGCCGCTTTGTTACTTTGCCGTTTTTGGCACTGTAGAGCGGTCTCGGAGTTGGTATATTTAAGTAAGGGGGTGTGGGGGAACAGCCCCCACATTGGGGGTGTGGGGGCAAAGCCACCCACTTAATGTAATGTTTAAAGTATTTGTTTTGTTTTGGTTGTTGTTGGACCAGCAATTTTTTTTCCTAGGAAAAAAAATCGCTGTTCTGACAGTTTGAAATTGTAAGCTTTCGCTTACATAGGGTCGAGTAATCACAGTTTGCTTTTTTAAGCATTCGGTGATCTAAGTTATTGTCCTAAAATTTGTCCTTCTCTTGAGTTGTTGTCAAAATCAGATGCTTAACAGCAATCTTTTTAAACTCATGCATATTATCCAGAATCACCCTTATTTTTTATTTAGCACTCAGCAGTTGTGCCTCTTTTTATTCTGTGAGATTCCCCTTATTCTGCAATACATTAACCTTTGCCATTCCCTCTGAATAGTACTTGTTACTTCTTAACCATATCTCGTTTTCTTTTTTACTACTCTCTTTTTAAACTCCACTTTCATTTTATTCCACTCAATAGCTATAACTTCTGAAGAAATGTCTGTCTTCCCTAATAACGCAGGAATAATTTCTACTACCCATTCCTTAAATTACTCTCTTCTTCACAGATAGGTGGAGAAGCCTCATTTTTACTTCATCACCATGCAGTTTTATTTTAGCTGTTATTGGTGCATGATCTGAAATAGTTACTGAATGTGTGTGTGTCAAAGCTTTCAATTAAATGTACATGTTCCTGTGAAATATAATTTCTGCCTAGTCTAGCCCAATTATTGTACCATGGGGAATAGTATATAAATTCACTCTGAGTTTTTGCTACTGAACTCATGTCTTCCATACCAAATATTTTCATAAATGTCTTTAGAAATCTATCCTCTGTTGTTATATTTTCCCTTCTAGGTTCCCCAGACATATCCTCTCTGTTGCAAATCAAGTTTTAGTCCCCACCTATAAGTAGTATCCACTCCTGATTATTTCTCCCAAATATTCTTAAGATCCATAATAGCAGCTTTAGGTGAAATAAAAAAATGCCAGTGTAATCCTACTCCCTTGCCAGTAGCCCCTTGCTACCACAAATCTATCATTATCTTTTTTCCTCTTCTCTCAGTATTGGAGTTCCTCTTAGCAATATAAGTACTTCCTTTTTGATATTTTGCTGAATATCCACCCTGAAATCCTTTATTTATCAAATTCACATGCTCACTTCTTTCCAAATGTATCTACTGTAGCATTGCTCTTTGCAGTCTGCATTTCTTAATATAATTCAGTACTCATACCTTTTTTTCTATACCTGTGAGGCCATTCACATTCCAAAATAATGTGGCTAGTAAAGCTGTTATGATAAGAAGTTATTATATCTACCTATTATATATATGTCAACTTTTTTAAATGTCTATTTCCAGTTTTTGTGTTATATGCATACGCTAATGGTTGGCAGGTTGATCCTTTATACAGCTATTTCTTATCAGCACCATTTAAACGTATGTCACATTTTATAAGACATATTGTTTTAATGAAAAAACTCTTGCAAAAAAGAAAACACACACCAGAACACCCCATAGCTTATTAAATTAAAACAAGCACACAAAACTATGTACATCTTTGAATAATGAAGTTTAACCCTCCTAGTCCTAATATGAACAATTGTCCCAAGTCAGCAGCTGCACCAACAGCTATTACCTTACCTAAAATTAAGGTTAGCAGTGCTAAAGTGCATGTTGCAGCCTGAACTCTTACTTACACTAATTGCTGCCTGCTCTTGTCTCATCTTTATTCCTCTCGCAAATGTGAAAAACAGCTTGTATGCTTTCAGAAAACATTAACTTTTAGCCATAAGAAAAAGTGCAGTGACTATGTTTAAGTAAAGCTAAATTATACACTCTACGTACCAGGAAAACTGCTATCTCTTATTCATTTGCAATCATTTCAAACTTATTTACAAAGCTGCTTGGTCTTTGTAGCTTTTAATTTTACATTTCTCTCAAGAAACAATGTCCAGGGCTCTCAAGATTTATTGTCTGAACCTATAGTCGGCTTGTCTCCACAGAAATATAAGAACAGAATGCACAGATGCCCCCACTCACACTGAGCATTAATTTGCTAAAGGAAAACTTTTCATTACATTCACAACTATTCTCTTAATTTTATAGAACACCTACTTACACAAGAAACGTTATTAGATTATACTAAGTGCATTAATCCAGATATTTACCTATGCATAAGTAAGAGCAAACATCTCAACTCTACATATATTATGTTCTTCTGGCTTTTTCCTAGTTAGGGGTCACCACAGCAGATCACCTGCCTGCTCATGATTGGCAGTGGAGTTTTTATGGTGTCGAGTTGCCAGCCCAGCACCCAACTTTCCACAGAAGGCACACACACACACACACACACACACACACACACACACACACACACACACACACACACACACACACACACACACACACACACACACCTAGGGCCATTTTAGAGTGTTCAATCCACCTACAGCATGTCTTTGGGATGAGGGAGGAAACCAGAGCACCCAGAGGAAACCCACGCGACCACATGGAGGACATGCAAACTCCACACAGAAGGCACCTCAGCCAAGCATCAAACCAGAGAACCTCCTGCTGTGAGGCGGCAACACTAACCGCTGCACCACCGCGACTGCCTTAACTCTACATATATTATAATCAGTACATTTTTACATCCCATCTTCCATCCCAGCAACCCAAGATTACAGCATATTAACTAGAGCATTCTTTTGTCCAGCCCTTCTTCTCTTTTTACAATGTAATGCCTACATTTCTTAAAACTAAAAAAGAAAAAAGTACTTGCTTACTTTAGTATCTTTACCACATACAGCAATCACTGAAATTATTTTACTATATAATAAGTAGTTTATATCATGAAATGCTTTATGCAAATACTGTTAAGAACACAGAACAAAAACAAAGCACAAACTACCATTAACTGGAGAAAAACTAAAGAAAACACTAAAACCAGAGTTGACAGGAGCCCCGATAAAAATCACCATGCAGCACACAAAAGAAGTGAATTAAGAGCTTTTGTTTAATTTACTTGTAGAACTTCATCAGAATAAAACAAAATGCATTCAAACCACTTTTAAATAATTAAACAATGACATCACATTATTAACAGCCAATAAAATCACACTGGAAAATGTTTTATTGGCAAAGTCTCTCTATTGGCTTTATTATCAGAAGAATGAGAAGCAAAGTCCTCTTCTATTCAATGGCTCACTTTTTGTTAGATAAATTGTGTATCTCTTCCTTTGCCAGTTCTGAATCAAAAATAACTTTGATCCTCTGGGAAGAAATATTCTGAAGTCAGTTGGATACAACAGGTTGAACTTCATACCTTCCTCTAAACATTCCCTGCTTGTCTGGATAAATTTGCTTCTCTCCTATTGATGTACAGTGAATAATCATTTTCCACAAACACTTTACTGTCTCCAATTTTTAGTACTTTGCTCTTCTGCCCACAGTCTGTCAAGATCATCTCTGCTGGTACGATTTCATCTTTATTAAAACACGTATTGGTTGCTTTCTCATGGACAGGTTTGGAGCATACACAATGTGCCCTTTAAATAAACAAATCCTACTGTGGAATAACAGTCCAGTTGCTTATATTTTGCCCTCATGAAATCAATACAGTCTGTTCTGCCCAGTCTCTCTAGTACAGCAGAAAATCTCAGGTTTTCTTTGTGTGGTCTGTCCTCTAACTACAATTTTTTGAAACAGATCTTCTTGAGCAGTCTCATACTCAGCCATCTTTTCTTAATTCTGACCTCTGATTTTAGCAGTTTTATCAATTCATCTGAATAGCTGTTTAAAACGTCTTCTATTTATTCCAGCTTTTTGTTATTTGAGTTGCTATACTCCTTCACTGTTTCATCTACTTTAATCAGCTCTGAGCACATTTGATTTATTTTTCCTCTAAATTACTGGAAGCCATCTCTTGTACCAAAGCTGGAGCTTGAGCTGCTTTTTGCTGAACAGTTGCAAGATTCTTCCCCATCAGTGTTTTCTGCTCATGTTTTCTAGTTGATTTTCTTCTAGGCTCTTGAAGTTTCTTCTTTGCTTCCATCTAGGCAATGTACTTGCTAGCCAGTAACTGAAATTTGATGAAACTGTCAAAATTACTAGCCTTTATCTCTCAAATTCATTTTACAAACTGGGAGACCTGAACTCAAGCTGTTGATCAGTGAGTAGCCATCTTGGAAGTCCCCCTTTTCAGAAAGTTTCAGTCAATGATAGGCAGAATCCCCATCCATTTCTTCCCCTATAACTATGAGAGACTACAGGCTGAAAGATTTGCAGATTTTTCACTGAGCACTTAGGTACCCTGGCCTCAGGTAAATAGTGCAGTGGTCATGCATATCCTGGGGCAGGCGATGCCTCAACATGGCATACTTCCTAAACCCACAGGCTTTCTCCATCATTATTGAAATAACATATATATATATATATATATACACACACATATATATAAGACAAAAAAAATTTGAACTGCAAAAAATAAAGTCTCAAACTGCACAAACCACAGACACTCTAAAGCAAAAAGTACAGAAGTTTATTAAGATAAGTGCTTTCATCCACATGCAAACAAAGGACTTCATCAGGTAAAAAAATTCTCCCCTTACAACAGTTTATATCCTGTTAAACACCGCCATCTAGTGGATGACTCACTAATCACATTGAAAATGTTAAAAAAGTCAAATAAACATTATATAAATAAAATACATAAAAACTTCACAAATCATTCCACAGACCAATTGTCAATAGAAACAATGTATAATTTGATTAAGGATAAAACTTTATATCCTAGAGCTAATAATCATCAATAAACTAACTGGAAATTGTGTTGTTGTTGGCAGCACTCAGCAGAACTTGCCAATATAATTCATATATTTTGACATAGGATTCCCAGTCACCATACTTCTCAAAAGGTGGTGCCTTTTCTAATATAAAAAAGTACAATTTTTTTAAATTCCCACATACTTTGGAATGTTTATTCAAAGCATTGTTGTTGTCCTTTCTCCTGATATCATAGCAGTGCTGGTAGATTCTATGCTTTGGGTGTTCACCGTCTTCCCTATCTAAAATGCTGAACATGAATTGCATTGGGCTAAACAAACTACCCTTGTTGTATTACAATTGTACTTTCTGTTGGGGTAAATGGTTTTGGGGTAGTTTGCCACAATAATGCTGGAGCCTTTGTAAATAACCCTACACTGGCTACAGGGTCCAAATTTAACCATATCCTTCGCAGCCATGTTGTACCCAGGATTGCCAGACGTCCCTATCTGAGCAAGACTGTCCTGAGTTCAGCAGGCCAATCAAGAGTCCCACATTACCTCTAAAAAATCCTGGTTGAAGTTAATGAACCCACTGTTCCGCTGTTCTGCATTGAATAGAAGTGGCTCCGCTTTGCAATTTTTGATTGGCTAGTATAACGGTATACGAGCCAATCAAAAATCGCAAAACGTAGTCACTTCTATTCAATGCAGAACACATAGAAATATTTTTTTTATGTTGCTGTGGTTTCTAGAATAGTTGTGCATACTAACTCTGGTACTAACTGTTTGGGAATCCCTATTGCCTGCACTACCCCCAAAAAACCCAAGTCTATGTTTTAAAACAGACTTGTATCAACCCTCTCCTTTCTTAACCACTTCATCCATCAACTCTCAATAAAATCCACTGGGTATTGCCTATCCCTGAACATAGTAATCAATGTTTTAATTTCATCAAAAAATGTGCAGTCTTCTGAAGCTAAGCGTGATAATCTAATAAACTGTCTTAACTACATTTTTCTTCTGCCAAACTGGATTGTGACTGTAACAATGTAGTAAACTGTTAGACTAGGTCTCCTTTCTAAATACAGTGGAAATAAAAGCCCTACATTCAACATCTTTAGAAATTTTAGTGTCCTAAAAGTCAATGGTTAGCTCATTATATTGACTCTTAAATTGCAAGAAAGATGTACTGTTGTTCAAATAGTCGAAAAATCATCAATTTCTGAACTGCTGCCAGACTATATAATAAATATGTCATATATGTCATCCAAAAAATGCAGTTAACTGTTGAGGAAAACATTGTAGATGGAATTGAAAATAAAATGCATACACACACACACACACACACACACACACATATATATATATATAGAGAGAGAGAGAGAAAGAGACAGATAAAGAGTAAATAATTTAACACAGATAAAAAGATCTAGTGGCATTTTCTTTTCAGCTTAGGTAATCCCCAGAAGAGTATAGAGAGGAGGGGAAAATATAAAGAGACCAAGCTCTATGGAAAATGATGAAAATACCAACAGTACTACAATAATAAAGCTTATAGTACCCTAAATGTTAAAATATTAGTAAAAACACATCTTTCTATCTTTTTCTTTGAGTGGTGGAGCATTGTGTCTGATGCTAAAGATGGCAAATGAGGTCTGAGGAGCAACAAGCACTGTATTACATCATGGGAGAGGAGAGGGGAAGAACTCAAGTGCTGGAAAAACTTCTGAGTACAAAGTTGCCAGCTTGGATCCAGAGCTGGATCCAGCAGTCGACAACTTAGGCAGTCACCTAGGGCCCCATGGCCGGAAAGAGGATCACTCTGGCCAGGAGGCTTAAATATTTATTTTAATAATATATTTAAAAAAAACCTTCTTACAGCTCTGTGGTGCTATCCTCTACTTTAAAACGAATAATGTGTGTGCTGCACACATGCCACCTTGGAAGTAAACACATTCTACACTTGCTCGCAGAATTTAAACTAAGATGTTCCATTAAAAGAAAAGAAGAAAAGGTACGAGTGTGTGTGTGTGTGTGTGTGTGTGTGTGTGTGTGTGTGTGTGTGTGTGTGTGTGTGTGTGTGTGTATACTTTAAACTAGAGAGAAAGTGTGTGTGTGTGTGTGTGTGTGTGTGTGTGTGTGTGTGTGTGTGTGTGTGTGTGTGTGTGTGTGTGTGTGTGTGTGTGTGTGTCTGTCTGTGTGTGGGTGTATGTGAGTGAAATGTAATTTAAACTTTACTATATATATGGGTCTACTTTTGTTGATCGAAATATCATTATTTCAAACAAGAAAAGTACGACCCTACTTTCACAAAAGTGCATTGCAATGAAAGTGCACTTTCGCGAATTCCGGTTCAGCGAGCCGGCAATAAAAATAAAACAGAGCACTACAGTGGGGATAAGGGAATATACCGGTTTCCCCACTGTAGTGCGATCTCAGAGTTAGTATATATAATATAGCAGGGATGGGGGGGGTGCAAGGGGGAGTTTAAAGTGTTAACTTTTATTTTTATTGCCGGTTCACTGAACCGGAATTTGCAAAAGTGCACTTTCATTGAAGTGCACTTTCGCGAAAGTAGGGTCGTACTTTTCTTGTTCAAAATAATGATATTTCGATCAAAAAAAGTATATATATATATATATATATATACATGGGTTCCGTCAATATATTCGAAGTTTCACTACTTCCAACCCCACTTCAGTCACACTACAGCGTGAAATGGGAATATTCCCTTTTCTCCTCTGTAGTGCGATCTCGAAGTTGGCATATTTAAGTAGGGGGGTGCAGGAGGTCCTGTTGCCCCCCTGCAAAAACATGTTTTAGTGTTTTTATTTTTGTTTTAGGAATTAGACTTCAGCAAAAGTGCACTTCCGTTTAAGTGGACTTTCACTAAAGTGTAGGGTCTACTGCTTAATTTCAGAGAAGTGTCTTTTCGATGTCAAGCAGTAGACCCATATATATATATATATATATATATATATATATATATATATATATATATACATATATATTTGTGTGTGTGTGTGTGTGTGTGTGTGTGTGTGTGTGTGTGTGTGTGTGTGTGTGTGTGTGTGTGTGTGTGTGTGTGTGTGTGTGTGTGTGTTAAATTAGTCTCACAAACGTTGCAGTTGTATTTTTAGGTAGAACCATGAGCAGCGGTTTAGTTAGCTGAATGTTTGTAATTGTTTGTGATTTTTTTGCCATGTGCCTCTTATAATTAGTGATGATCTTGTTAATTAATAAGGATAATAAATAATACTGAAGAATGCAACAGCAATTGCTATTTTCTGTACACACAAGCACATACAGAAACATACACACACAAATACACACATTTGAATCTATTTATCTATTTATCTATCCATCTATCTGACTGTCTAATCTATCTGTTCTTCCCAATGTATATTCCCAGATCACTTATGACCTTTACTTCTGCTAAAGATGTCTTGTTGAAAAGATCATCATTAAAATTGGAAGGCACTAGACCCATTTGCATGTATTTGTACTTAGTTTTGGACTGTGATCTTTTACTACCCTCTGACATCTTGCACGTAGTTATTAATCAACTTCAGTTTCTCAGAGGAAGAAATAATTAATTTGACTTTGATGTTATTCACATACGTTGATATGCATTGACGGCTACCTATTGGTACAGTCAAAAAATGCATATTAAAATGAATATGGCTCAACCCTTAACCTTATGGAAAACCAGCAATACCTGGAGGTCACTTAGATGTATTTCTTAAATGAAAGCTCTTCTTTTTTCTGTTAAGCAAGTAAGGGTGAATTTTCTCCAGTGAAACCGTGCTGATATGGGTCTGTTGCTATTGTGCATACAATATCTTGTCTTAATAATAAAATCAAGCATCTTTCAAAACATTTGCATCAAACTGATATAAGGCTGATAGACCAAAAATTTGGAACAGTATCTGTTAGACCTCCTTTCTGAATTGGCACTACATGGGTTCAAGGTGAGCACTAGGCAATCATCCCTGATGGGATAGTTGAAG
Organism: Protopterus annectens; assembly: GCF_019279795.1. Classification (NCBI taxonomy): domain Eukaryota; kingdom Metazoa; phylum Chordata; order Ceratodontiformes; family Protopteridae; genus Protopterus; species Protopterus annectens. The sequence continues at coordinate 1,980,383,813 of NC_056733.1, read as the reverse complement.
CCCAGCTATGCTTTCCATTTGTCAGCCAGCTGTATTATCCCATAGTGTTTAACTATCCATGCCATAGCTATTTTAAATACTTTTCATTTGCAGTAGATTATTTTGTTTGGGTTTCTCCTTCAGTGTATTAGGGTACCTACTGTAAGGTAGGACATTTAAGCACCTCCTTTGTTCATTAGGAGGATATGGATCAGTCCTTGTATAAACTTCTTATTTTCCATTAGCTGTTCCAAATTACCTCTAAATAGGATCATGAAAGGTCTTTGTTTTACATATATGAGGAGTCTGTCTGGCAATGTTTTACTGTAGTAACCTCCCGATATGCAGTAGCAAGGCCCGTCCAGACCCTGCCCATGACCCAGCACCAGGTGACATGTATGAACATGGATGAATACTCATGCTGATGTCTTCTTTGCCCACATGAATATTTAGCTGGCACTCTGAGCATGTGGTATACAGATCCTGCGAACTTGTTATAATATCAAGAAATAACAGTTGTTAGGATTAGTCTTTCCTTTAATAATGATGCAAGGTGCATGCCCTGCTCTAAGGAAATACATTTTAAAAATGAAATGTAAGGAAAAGGAAAATGTGCACAACTTGTAGTAACATTAAACCCTGTACTGACCCGCTGATGGATACGTAGCACCATTATTATTAAAGAGAAGATTATTTCATCCACGAACGTTTATTTCTTTGAAGTATAACAAGTAGAGCAGGATATGTAATCCACATGAACAGTAGAAAAATAGACACTCAGCTCTCCAAACTGCACTGAATAATAGCAAAATGAAATGCTGGCTTATAGCAGCCGTTACAGGTGCATCAAGCATCAAGCATGCATGCGTGTATGGAAACCGGTCCGGCACGGAACAGTGAATCTATACTTTTATTCACTGTAGTGCAGTCTCGGAGGTGGTATATTTAATTTAGGTAGGGGTGTGGGGGTGCGGGGGGGGGGGGCACTTAGTCCCACTGCAAAAACGAAAAAAATTATTCTTGCAACAGAACACGACTCCAGCTGCTGTGTTGTGGGAAGGGTTCTTCAACATAAAATGAGCAGCATCTGTAATAAAGAGAACAGTATTTTATCCATGAAAAATCACAGGATCTGTATACTCAGTCTCAGGATCCTTCACAAATCACATGCACAGGGGGTGATTTCCACATGTGTCAATCAATAAGCAATGTATACATGATGTCACTGGCAAATATGCATGGCATGTCAATCATGCATCATTTCCATATGACATTACTGCCATGTGGTAAGTCAATCACTCAGACCATGCCCTCTTCTGTCCAAAAAGACCAGGGGGTTACTACAGTAATACATTACCATCTATTCCATACTAGTGGTATCCCTGGGATATGTACCTGTTCCTCCAGATCATTCTATTTATGTTGCAGAAGAGGTTAAGGTTTCTGGACTGGGTATTTCTAATACTATTAGACTTCTGGATATGCAGTAAGTTTGTTAGGGTAAGAACTGTTGATGCCTTATAAGCCAGGCACAATTCATCTCCTAGCAGTCTGTATGAGACCAAGTAAAGTGACATGGCTTTGAGGTAGTCCATGTAGGATATGTGCCTTAGGCTCACTGTTCACAGGTTCATAGGTAACTACTAGGCTAGTTGCCCTTGTGAGACATTTTAAACCTAGCCAATTTCCCTCAAAGGTGAAAGTCAAACCCCGGACCCTGTGTCAGTGAAGTAAACACTATAGCTATTAAAACAAACTTCAACAAAGTCTTATTGCAAGTGGGAGATAAAGCACATTTGAAAGGATGACCTCACTGGTATTTTGCAAAGCAGATGTTTCGGCGAAAAGGGACTAAAACTGACAGAAGAGTCCTCTTCAGGTGTAAATTTAGACAGCATATCCATTGGTTAAGCCAGTCCTATCTAGCACTAGAGTCACATTCACACAAATTCATACTAATCAGTCATTGCTGGATTCGAACACCTACCTAGCTGAATACACAAGCTAGAGTACATTGTATCAACAGCCAGTGCTACTTTTTACAAGGAACCTTTGTGGACATTCCAGTTGTTCCACGTGCCTGGAGAGGTACATACCAAACGGGGCATTGTACTCTGTGGTGGGTCTAATGCCAGCTGAGTAAAGTGGGTCAGTTACCTCTCTGGACCTAGATGTATCCCTTTATTTATAAATTTTACAATGTAGAAGGACGTCCTCACAACCCTGGACACATGTTGGCCAAAAGCAAGGTCACTGTCAAAAGAAGTGCTCAAATCCCTGACTACTGGGTCTACTCTTAGGGCCATATTGCCAATGTAATAATTCCCAGAAGTAGTTTATTTTCCAAAGAACACAATAATGCACTTTTTGGCATTTTTTTTTTGTCCATGACTCTGACACCAGTTATTTGCTAGGGAAAAGCCCGCCTACAGGATTGTAAAGTTCTTGGGGGATTCGGTGACTGCTTCCCATCTTACAGTCATCTGCATACTTGGTCAGCCATAGGCCCTTGATGTTTGCTTTGGCTTTTGAGAAGCAGATGCCAGATAAGATTGACCCCAGGACACTTGTGACAGGTCTTTTTGTTGAGCAGGCAAGCCCTAATACCTTGATGGGAATAGACCCCATTTCTAAGTCAAAGTATGATTAAAGTTCATAAAATTAGTATTGTTTCAATCTTTGATGTTAGCCAGAAGTGCTCTTCGCAGCACCTGCAATGTGCCAATAATGACTCCTTCTGCAATTCATATGGAGTTACATGTATCAGTAACATATCTAAATACGACTGAAGGTTCTTTTTTATAAGACCTGTTGCTCCTACTACAACTGGAACTGCCTGGCTATCTTTTTTCCACATTTCTCTCATTTCAGCCTGCAAATCCTGATATTTTATGACCTTGTGTCTATCTGTACGCAAGACACTGCATTCACTGGCTATAGGGGTCCTATTAGATGACCGAAGATGCATTCTATCGAATGTGTCTTGGTCAAACTTAAAACAAAGAAAAGGCAAAATAGCAAAGTGGCTTTTAAGTGAATTCTTTCCTAGGGAAAGAATTTGCTTGGCCGCTTCCATTACTTTGCCATTTTCGGCACTGTAGTGCGATCTCGGAGTTGGTATATTTAAGTAGGGAGAGTGTAGGGGCGAATCCCTCCCCCCCACTTTATGTATTATTTCAATTTTTTTCTTTTTTTTTTTGGAACAGCGATTTTTTTCCAAGGGAAAAAAATCGCTGTTCTGAGCTTTCAAGATTGTAAGCTTTTCACTTACATGGGGTTGATTATTCATCATTCACTTTTTTAAGCATTCAGTGATATAATATAGACCCTGACTATAGCAATTTTATTGATCAATGCTACTTTTGTCTTCTTTTCATGGACCACTATAACTGGTTTTCTCACATCTATCTTTTGAACTGTTGGTAATGGGTGAACCCATGTGATATAGACTTCATAATTTTCTGTGATGCTTTGTGGCTCATAATTTCAATGTTTTATAGCTACTTCAATATTATAAAGTTTGCACAATCCCCAGTGCAACAGTCTTGCCACATTATTATGCCTTTCAGTATACAGTCCTTCTGCCTTTAGTATGTCACAACCAGCAACAAGGTGTACAACGCTTTCAGATTCTGTTTTATAAAATGTGCTCTTCCACATGTTCAATGGGCTTTCTACACCAATGTGTACATAGTACACTATCTTGGACTGATAATACTAACCTTCATCTTTTGGTTTAAATTTGCCTCTCCTTAACCATTCCTGCATTCTATCCTGATCAACATGAGGTTGTTCCAGGAGTTTTCTATTCTTGCAGCTATATTTATGCATTTTCCACTTTTCTTGCCTTCTCATCTAATCCTTCACCTTATAGTCTTTATTTTGGTTTTTGCCATATTAGTTGGTACCTGATTTTTATCTACTTCTGGTTTGATTTCCATTCCGGCTTGACACTGATATGCTTTTGCTAGACTAAGCAGGGAAGTCATCTTAGATTTATTCTCCTCATGTTTCAAAACTTTCACTATGTTTGGGTCTTGTGAGGTCAGCAGATATGTATGCAGTCCGACAATTTCAGATTTATACATGTAATCAATTTCAAGCAGTCCCATATCTCCTTCGGAATGGGGAATATATAATCTTCGTATGCACTGATTTTTATAAATCATTTGACCAGCTTGAAGCATCCTTCTTGTTTTTCTGTCTATCCAACACCTTTTGGGGCCAGTCAGTCACTCTAAAACTGTAAGTTAGGACAGGAAGAGTAAATCAGTTTATAGCTTGAACTTTGTTCCTAGATGTCATCTCTATTTTCAGGATTAATTTAAGTCTTCTAAAATATTCCTTTTTAAGTTTTATTTGCATTTATTCGTATTTTATTGTTGATCCTTCATCAGTTCCCAATTATTTATACACCCCCACTTGTTCAAGTTCTTTTATATCACATTCTTGTCCCAAACTGATGGTGTCTTGGTGCTGCAGCTTTCCTGCTTTAAAGGTTGCTTTTGCACATTTATCAAGATCAAATGACATTCTTATATCATCTGAAAAAGATTTGACTACTTGCAGTTGTGCTTTCAGTTTCTCATCTGATAGCTATATAGTTTTAAATCATCTACAAAGAGAAGATGAGGAGGCTTTATGCTTTGTTGCTTTCTGGGAGCTAAATTATAGGCATGACCTAATTTGTTAAACAGACAGCTTATTGGGTTAAGGGCAAAGGAAAAGAGCAGCTGTGACAGACAGTCTCCTGGAATATCCCCCTTCAAATTTTTATCCCTGGAATAATAATTTGTCCTTTATCATGACTTAACTACAAAGTGGTATGATACTGCTTCTATGCAATTGTGCCTATGTTGGCAAAAGTTGATGGTATATGCTTCTGCATAAACAGCAGAGCTTTTTTCAGGTTGGGAGGGGGATTTCAATCTAACTAGAGAATCGCTAAGAAGGAGAAAGTTATAGTCTTGAAGACGTCACTCATTAGTAAGAAGTTAGTCTTGGAGATGTTTTTCAAAGTTCCTAAGTCCTGGTACAACTCTGGTTTTATCTTTAGTGTAAGGGAAATGGCTTTATGGTTGGGCCTGATAAGTGAGGATGCTACACCTGAGACAGAGCATGATTCGCCAATATTAGTGAAGACAAGGTCAAGGAAGTAGTTTCCCCTAGTGGGTTCCAGGGCACTTCTATTGACAATGTCCAGGAATCTCTGGGCTTGCATTGCATGCTAGTGGTGGTATTTGTTTTCCACTCCATGGCTGGATAGTTGAAGTTGCCCAGGAATATATTTGTATTAATTCTAAGTGACTTTAGTTTGTTTAGGCAGGTGCTATGACATTTCTGAGTTATTAAGGGCATTCTGTAGTTCACCAGGATATGTTAAGGGACTTTGTTGATGTAAGGTTGGGCATGAAGGATCTCAAGGGCATTATGCTGCTTTGTCAGCCTTGATGCAAGCATTTTCTGGAAGATGACTGAGATACCTCCACCTTTCTTCCCTTCCTGTATAATGGCTGGTTTAAACGTATGGAAGTCATTGTAGCCCTGCACTGTTGGAGTGTTCTCTGCCAATCTGAACCATGCCTTGGTCACTACATGTATGTCTATGCCCTCTAGGGTGAGAAGGGCTTGCAGAGAGTGCACTTTTTTTTTGTTTGTTTAAGCTCCTATCATTGATCATTAGTACCTTTAAGTTGCCCTTAGTTTGTTTTGTTGTGTAGGTAGGTTGATCTGGTTGATATTGGATAAAAAAGGCACAATGTGGGTGGATAATCTTTTATCCAATATATGAAAGCCTAGAGGGGACAAATGCATACCATCCCTTGTGAAACAGCACAGTCTGTTGACCAAGTCCTTCCAGTCTGACAGATATTGTAACCTCTCCCGAATGACACCAAAAATTAAGCCAATTAATGAGGTGCTTTCTGTTGGAGTCTGCATGTCCACCCTGTATTCTTGTAGGTTTTCTCCTACATTCCAAAGATATGCAGTAGGTGGATTGGACACTGTAAACTGGGCATATGTGTGAATGTGCATATAAGTGTGTGGTGTGGAAGAACTACCATGGCAGAGCTAACCACCAAGCCATGTAAGACTTGGATCTAGATGACTGTCACTGTTGACACCCTGAACCCATGTGCAAGAATGGGAAAAAGGGGGTTGTGGATGGATGGATTGATGGATGGATGGATGGATGGATGGATGGATGGATGGATGGATGGATGGATGGATGGATGGATGGATGGATCCTTGGAGAAGGCAGACTTTTGCTCAGTGCTAGGCTCATAACTGCCTGGGTCACATAGTCAGTTGGAGAGCCCCGTGATGTCTCTCTTCTTGTAATTCAGGAGTGTGCATCTCATGTAATTAACACCCACATGCATCATGACAGAGTCATATGGTATTTGCTGTTTAGATGCATGATTGTCTGTGTGATCTGTAGTTTCTGTTGCAGAGTTGCCATAACTGATCAAAACGGGTGCTTAGTTATCTTTGGCTAAGTGGGAAATTACTATATCTTCTTTAATTATTTTTTACTTATTGACATTTTATTACTGGGAAATGCCAACTGTGTAGGTGCCCTTTTTCGGTGGAGGACCAGGGAAAAAAACTCCTAAGTATTACAAAAGCATTTTAAGAATAATAATTTTACAATTTTCAAAAATAATACAACAACATCTAGAGTTTAAATAATTATACCAAATTAGACATGATGTGAAAACACTGGTTAAGACTAGTTATATCTTATATGACAATGATTTAATATTTAGAGAAGTGTTATCCAGTTTTGAGAAATTAAAGGTAAGTTATACAAACAGGAAGCGCAATATGAAGAGAGAGAAAAACAGGGTTATGGCATATTTAGGTATGGAGGAAAGGGAAAAAACTGATTGAAGTATGGAACTGAGTGAAGAAGGGGGAGTAAGGAGGTATAAGGTATGAATAGTTACATGTTCATATATAGGAATATAGTTCATCCTCAGGGTGAGCAAGTAACGAAAGAGATTTTGGCTAGTAAGTCTTTCAGAATGGTTTTAGAGGATTGGGGGGAGTATTGACCTGATGGATATAGTTAAGGAGTTCAGGCTTTAGCAACATGGTATGAGTACAGACAATACCCAAATGATTTGGTATGTCTGTGGACAGACAGCTCTAACCAAGTGGGAACATAATTCTTTAGAATAACATTTAGTTCTGGACCAGCAGATGGATGCTGGATAATTTTATAAGTGGTAAAAAGCTGAGTATATGTTAGTTGATAGGGAAGTACTAGCCAATTTAGGCTATTTAATGCTATACAGTGGTGGCTTCTGAAAGGGGTATTTGTTGCAAATTTAGCCACTTTATCATAGTGTTGTTCAACTTTTGCTGTTTGAGATGCCTAGAGGTTAGTAAGGATGAGAGTGCCATGAAGTAGTGAATGGAGAAGGTAAGTAGTGACAAAAGTACTTTTAGTTGCATTGGTGAGAATGTTTTTGGCTTTGTAAAGAATTCTTAGTTTTTATGTGATTTTTTTAATGCAATTTTGTATATGCAGGTCGAATTTAAGATTATAATCCACTATCATCCCTAATAATTTGCTATGAGAAGTGACTTCAATGGTTTTATAATTAAAAGAGAAGATTGTTAAATTTTGTTTTTTCATAAGAGAGGGATTTGGGGAAAAAGAAGCATTTTTGAGCATGCGCTGTGAGCTACAAAGCTATGTTTCAGTGGCTGTTATGGCTTCCTGAGTCATTTTTGTAGATAGCCAGGTTGTCCAGTGTGCATATGAGTGTGGAGTCATCTGCATATTGTATTAGGAAAGCCTGCTGTGTGGATATGTGGATAGTGTTGGTGAAAATGTTAAAGAGGAGGATACCAGGGATAGAGCCATGCAGTACACCTTGGTGACTGTGAGGTATGGAGAAAGGATAACATGCCATTTTACTGACTGATAACTATTCAACAAGTAACTTTTGAACCATAGAAGGGTGGGGATGAGATACACATGTATATACATACAAATATTTCAAGCACATGCATTAATGCCCTTCTAGCTTGCCAATATACCAAAACACTTGTTCCCACAAAAAATGTCCAGACTGTTCTTAAAAATATCTAAACTAGTACTTGCTTTAATGTAATTAGGTAGTCTGTTCCATGCATCGGCTACTCTGTCAGAGATTCTCTAGTAATTTTTGATAACTCCAAACATTCCCAGAGGTAGCTCTCTCTAAATGCCCTATATACCTGAATAAGATCTCCTGTATCAGTAAGATACACTGTACAAGTTCACATATTTAGTCTTTCATAATAACTTAAATTTTCACATCCATAGATGCCCTTGGTATATTTCCACCATACTCTTTCCAGTTTACTGATGCTTGTTTTCTTATAGGGTTTCCATATTGTTATTCCATACTCAAGTTTGGGTCTAATGTAACTAATAAACAATGACTTCATTATTTTGATTTCCTAGACTTTATAAATCTTTTTATACAACATATAGTTCTATAACTATCATTAACCAATTGGTTGATATGATTAGAAAAACTCATAGCTGAATCTACCCAAGTACCCAGGTCGTTAAATGAGTCTACAGTTTCAATCACTGTGTGCTGTATTAAATATTCACCTTTCAATTTATGTTTCCCAAATCTCATATGCTTAGTTTTTGATGTATTTATCAACATATTATTCTCCTGGGCCCAAATGGTCAATTTAGTCAAGTTATTTTGCAGATATGCCTTATCTGTAACACATGTAATCAGTTTACCCAATTCCAGGCCGTCTGCATATAGACTGTAGAACACCTCAGATGAAAAAGTTAGGTATGAAAGATGCAATCTAAACAAGTGTGGGCCTAGGACAGAGCCCTGTGGGACACCCTGAATGTAACCAAGGATTTCACCTGTCCAGTTGCTGTATGATACTTGTCATGTCCTATTTGTAAGCCATGCAGCTATCCATCTTATCAAGAGTACATCAATACCTACATGTACTAATTTATTAATTAGTGTTTTGTGTATAACCCTGTCAATTACTGAAGTTAAATCTATATAAATTACATAACAGCACAATTTTTCATTCATAACTCTTATTATATTGTAATAGAACATCATGTTACAGGTGGTAATAGATCAGTTTTCAATATATGCATGGTGAAATATGGTTTCAAGTCCCAACCTATCCAGTTCTGGCAATAATTTATCCAATATTACCTTCTCCATTATTTTTCCAAAACATGAACGTAGACTTAAGAGTCTATATGACTCTGGGGTTTTCCCACTTCCCTTTCCCTTAAAGACAGGCTTAATAAGCGTATGTCTTCAATTTTGAGGAATCTTCCTATATTGATATGACCTAGTGAATAATAAATATAATGGTAGTGTAAGTTCTTGCTGAAGTGTTCTAAGGTCATTGTTACTTATTCCATCTCCTCCCGTGGTTTGTTTGGATCCAGTTTGCACAGTTCTTTTTCAATATAATCTAACTTGACTTGATTCCAGTATCTGGGGTTTACTGGATGTCACTCAGATAACTTATCACCCCTTTTGTGGAGCCAAACTGTTTTGCATAAGATTTTGTAAATATATTTGTAATCTGTCGTGTCTGAGAATAAATTTTAGAATCTGCACACAGTTGATCAATTTGTGTGTTTTTACTCCTTCCACACATTATGTATCTATAAAAAGGTTTCCTATTATGCTGAATATCTTTATATAAATTTTCTTCAAATTTTTATTGATCTTGTCTCACACTATGCTTAATCTATTTGTCCAGCTTGTTTATTTCAGTTTTCAAAGTTGTAGTTTAACCTCTCTTCCATTTCTTATATTTTTTGTCTCTCACCTTAATCAGATATCTTGAGTTTATGGAAATATATCCCCCAATGTTGTATGCCTAGATCTTGATGTTAAACATTTTTTTTGATGTTTTTGCACTCAATTTCTCTTTCAAAACTTTCCACATTCCATCTGCAGTTTTTCCACTAAACACTTCACTCCAGTTAGTTTTACACAGTGACTGTTTTGCTTCCATATAATCTGTAAATAACTTTCTGTGCATTGGCTTAGATTTCAGTTTGGCAGAATTATCTAGCAACAAATTAACCTTTATAACTCCATGATCACTGCACATCAATGGTGGTAAAACTTGACTTGAAGTTACAGTAATTTCTTTGGGAACACAAACAATGTCTAGTATGTTCCATCCCCTGGTAGTTTTTTTTACAATCTGAAGCAATTGTTGTTCCTGAATATATGCTGTGAATAATTTCCTTATTAATGTTGTTGAATCAATAATATTCCAGTTTGTTTCTGGTAAATGTAAGTCCCCAGCTAATATTACTCTTCCCTCCTGTGTTTCATACAAGAAATGTATAAATTCCTCTAGGTCATCTGCACTTGACTTTGGCAGTCTATACACACCAACAGTTGTTATATGTTCCAGGGTTGTCTTTATTGTCAGTTACACAGTCTATAGTATTGGTGTTATCATTGAACATGTAATAATCACAGGTTTCATAATTATCGTTAATCCCTATCATAACACCTCCACTTGATTTTGTCTGTCTGTTACAGCAAAAACATTTATACCCTGACAGAACTGGTTTCCAGTCATTGCTCTTTAACTATGTTTTCACAAACTATAACATCAATCTTCTGGGAATATAGGAAATTTTCTAATAAAAAAAACTTTATTATTAATGCTCCTAGCATTAACAACCATCAGAGATGCATCACATTTTGCTATCTGTGAACTGTTACATTTTCGACCTGGCAAAAATCCTGCCTAGTGTTTGTCAAATACTGCAAAATATCTGCTGCAAAAATTCTCTCCCTGACCTTGACAAATGCACACCCTCCTGTCTGAACACATGTGCCCAAAACTAGACTTGCATGCTCTACACATTTCCATGTTTTAAAATAGGACATTTTTCATTCACAATGACCTGATTATCCTTTCTATAGGTGATTTGTGAAAAATACATCCTATCACCAGTACAAGCTATACTATCTAAGCAGGCTCTCAGTTCCCTACTAACAGTCAAGGAATCCTTGCGGGTGACATAATTTGTACCAACATGAATAAAAACATATCCATACTTCCTTACATTAAGGCTCTCCAAGGTTTGTCTCACATCTTCTATTGTTGCACCTGGCAAGCATAACACTATTCGATGTTCATTATCATCTCTACAAATATAAGCATCAATTCCTCTAATAACTGAATATCCAATTGCAAGAATATCTTTGCTGGCCAGCTCTGAAGAATCTTCAGCTTCTAATACAGTAATATCTTCTCTATCAATTGTTATGAAGGATAGGTCTTCATCACTATTAGCCTTATTAATCCCACTGTTATCACTGTGTGTTAAATTCTCATACAGCTCATATTGTAAATCCACAGTTTGAGCCATGTAGTCAACATCTGTCTTTCTCTTCTTGTTTCTTACAGTAAGATTCTTCAATCCTTCAACGTTCAATTTTGATTTCTTCCTTTTCACCTGCCCCTTGCCTCTTTTTTCTACCTTCTCCATTGGAAAAATTATGCCTTTCTCTGTAGACTAAAGGTTTTCTGATATACAAATATCATCATTCCCTGTAACCTCTGTGTTACATAACAAAACAGTGTCATTTTTATAACATATTCTCTTTCCTTTGCAGTCTTTGCAGTCATTAATCAGTTTCTTTTTCTTCCTTGTTAGTTGTTGTGAACTTCTTCTTTTCTTTATTTGTTTTCTTGTTTCCTTCTAAACAAACTCGATCCTCAATTGCTGAATACTTGCATCCAGGATTTCAAAGCTGTCAGGGGCATCGTTTTGTTTCATAGGGGTTGAATGATCTTTGCAGAAAATAGATGCATCATTTCCTAAATCTGTTCTATTTGTTCTATGCCTAACATTATCAGTCCAGTCATTAATATATGAAACAACAGTTCTCCAAGCCATGTCAATTGCACAAGTGCAATCATCATCAAGTCTAGATTTACTGCTAACAATGGTAAGCAAATCATCCAACTTTTCACACAAGGAACACAGATCACCAGTGTTATCAGCTGTTATCTTTAAATATGCATAGCATTTACTACACTGTACAAGATATTTGTGCATTAGCAAATCGCTAATTGCATACTGATTGAAGGAATCCATATTCAGCTTCAAATGAATAAAATATTGCAAAAAGTAAAGAATGATCAAAATCAGTATCCACAGAATTCAAAGAGACAGACCTAGTGAAGACATTTGAAGTAGAAATATGCTGTGACAAGCATAAATGAAGCCTCTAGACAAGTCTAGAAATAAGGAAGAGACCAGTTAACCATGTTGTATGGGGGATAGGAGTTCCTCCTGCAGGAGACAGTTTAGCAATTGTTTTTGAATACATTTTTCAAATATTTTGCTGAGAGGGATAAGAATGCTATATGTCTAAAGTTAGTGATGTCTGTTGAATTTCCTCCTTTGTATAGAGTTTCGTAGGTTCATAGGGGTATACTAGACTAACAACCACTATGGCCCTTATAAGCCTAGGCATGCTGACTGCTTCTGTCCATCAGAGACGTAGGTGCCAGACCGAGAGGAATTTCTGATTACTCATCCATTTGGCCAAGTTGTGCTTAAATAGGGATAGGGAGGAACACTCCTTCACACAGATGGGGATAAATGTATGATTTTTTTTCCCAGAGAAAGGGAACATAGGATTCCTGGATTTACCTACTTATAAAGACTGAGACAAGATAGGCAATGTTATTGGCTGCACTTTTAGGTACTCACTTGGTAGGTAGCTCATCAGCTGAAGCAGAACATGGTTTTAGTTTAAGAGTAGTTTTGTATAGGATGGGTGCACAGGTTTGTAGGTCAAACTGGATATGCTGGTATGTGGCTGTTGGACAGGATTGGGATTAAATATTAGGAAATCTTTGATTAGGGATGTTATACTATCTATGAAATAAGAGTAGAATTCTATTGTAGTTTTGAGTGGTGAGTTATTAGAACAGGAGTTAGGGTTGAATTTTTGGCTGGGCTGTAAGATTTCTTTAATGACTGTCTGGAATTTTTTAGAGTTGTGTATACTATTGATATCTCCACCCAATTAATATGGGCATCACATAGAGGTATTGGTTTCTTCTGGAATTGTTATGTTTAGTCAATGTAGGATACCTTACAGTGTAGCTGTATTGTTGCCAGGAGGGATGTAAAGGATAGTAATACACATCTGTTTATATTTGTTAGGAAAGTAATAAAAAACTCTGCTGAACTGAATTTTGGTATTGGTTTGTTGTAAGGGAAACATGGTAGGTTTGGGGAAATATTAGAACAATACCACCACTTTTCCTCTTTATATAGTTGTTAAGGATGATATTATAGCTGGGGATGTAATTTTGGAGTCATTTAGTGAAGTGAAGCCAAGGATAGTGGCCTTCCCCCTTAGGTCAATTATTACAGAGGAAAAGAAGTTATGTCTTACCATAACATTCCATCTGAGTTGTTGATCTTTTTCCATTCATCACTGATGGGTACAGTTCCAAACCCTCAGAACCGAGATGGCCAAATACCAAGCTAATGTACACCAACCTCTTGAGCCACGCTACTACCAACAATGCCCTTCATCCCATACCTCAGATCGAGTTTGCAGAACATATAGTAGAAACATATATTAGAAACAGAAATAAAGGCAAAGGCCATCTCTGCGCAAAAACCCTAACACACCAAAATGACGCGAAGAGCCGCCAGGAGCCTTTGGCAGGGGAAGGTGGGAGGGTGTGATGAATAAAAGATGGAATGTTATGGTAAGACATAACGTCTTTATCTGAAGTTGTTAATCTTCTTCCATTCCTCACTGATGGGACCAAGTCCCTAGCTACTACAGAATCTGGGTGGCCCTCATGGAAGAACATTCCGGAGTACCATAGAGCCAAAGGCAGCTCTTCCCCTGGAGATCAGATCCAATTTGTAATGCTTGATAAAGGTATGGGGTTTAGCCCAAGTGGTGGCTGCACAAATATCATCCATGGAAGCCCTAGCATGAAAGGTGACAGAAGCGGCCACAGCTCTAGTGGAATGAGGTTTAATGCGGCCAGGAGCTGATTCCTCCTCCAGAGAATAAACAAAGGAGATGCAGTCCCTAAGCCATTTAGACAAGGTAACCTTATACACTGCCAATCCCATTCTAGAGCCCGCAAAGGCAACAAAAAACTGATCTGACTTACGAAATGACTTTGTCCTGTCCAAATAAAAACGTAACTGTCTGTGGACATCCAAGGAATGGAGATAGTATTCCCCTTTGTTGGTATAATTAGGGAAAAACACAGGCAACTCAATGGACTGATTAATAGAGAATTCCAAAACCACCTAGGGTAAGAAAGTGGGATTGGTGCGAAGTGATACTCTGTCCTTATGGAAAATCAAATAAGGACTTTTAATGCATAATGCTTGCAGCTCTGATACACGTCTGGCTGAAGTAACCGCCAACAGAAACAAGGTCTTCCAGGACAGAAATTTCACATCACAGGTTGCAGCTGGCTCGAATGGAGGTAGAGCCAAAGTTTGAAGCACCCTAGACAGATTCCATGATTCCACAGGTTGCCTAATGGGAGGTCTAGAATGAAAAATCCCCTTCAAGTAGGTCTTACACAGACGAGAAGATATAATAGGAATTCCGTCTGAACCATCATGGAAATTGGAGATGGCAGCTAGATGCACCCGAATCATGGATGCAGAAGCCCCATTAAGGAAAAGATCGGTCAGGTATTGAAGAATTGTAGCTACTGCAACAGAGACAGGATCCAGAGACAGCTCTTGTGCCCACAAGGAAAAGTGTTCCCACTTGTCTTTATAAAGTTTTCTGGTAGAAGGTTTATGGGAAGCCAAAATAATATCTTGTACCGGAGAAGAGAGTGATTCAAGCCTGGCTACTAACGGAAGTGGAGCAACCAAGCTGTCAGTTTGAGCATGGTCAGATTTGGAGATGACAACCCTTGGGGGTGAGAAATGAGAAAAATTAGATCCTGACGGAAGTTCAGGATCCAAGGAGGTTGGAACAGGTGTGGCTGAAGGAAGGGGAACCAAACCTGTCGAGGCCAGAATGGAGCAATGAGAATCATTCTGCTTCTCAACTGAGTAGCTTTCCTTAAGACCAAAGGTATCAAGGGGATGGGAGGATAAGCGTACAGGAGACCCGCAGGGCAATTGTGAGTCAGAGCATCTCTTGGGGACTTCCCATGCAGAGGAAAGAGGGCAAAGTAGCTGCTGCACTTCGTATTGGAGGAGGAGGCAAACAGATCGCAGCAAGGCAGGCCCCAGCAGCTGAAAATTTTCTCTGCCACTCTCGGATTGAGAGACCACTCATGAGGAAGCAGGATGCAACTGCTCAGCCTGTCCGCAATCATGTTGGAACTCCCTGGGATGTGTGTAGCAATCAGGAAATGGTTGGACGCTATCGCCCACTGCCAAATTCTCATAGCTTCACGGCAAAGGGGGTAAGATCTGGTCCTTCCCTGCTTGTTAATGTACCAGACCACAGACATGGTGTCGGACTGGATAGCAATCGGTCCGAAAGGAAGAAGAGGATGGAGAGCTTGTAACACCAGTAACACAGCTCTGAGCTCTAGAACATTGATATGTAAGTTGACTTCTAGAGGAGACCATGTGCCTTGAACAGATTTTCCCTGAAAGTGCCCCCCCCCACACCCTATCAGGGAAGCATCCGTAGTCACCGTGGCATTGGGCTGAAGAGGTTGAAAGGGGCAACACCAGAGACTTTTGTCCATTCTAATCCACCACAGGAGATCCTGTTTGCAGAGATCGGTGATGCGGATTAGCGCGTTCAAGGGATGATGATTGTGTATCCATTGAGTTTGAAGAAGCCACTGTAACAGGCGCATATAAAGTCTGGCCAATGGAACAATGGGAATGGCTGCTGCCATGGAACCCAGAGCCTGCAGGACTTCCCTTGCAGACACTTTCCTGTGGTCAAGTATCACTTGCACTTGTGCTCTCAGTCTTAAGAGCCTGTGATAAGGAAGCGATATTAGGCCAAGCTGAGTGTTGAACATAGCCCCTATGAATTCCAGTTGTTGTAAGGGCTGAAGGTTTGATTTTTCCCAATTGATAGTAATACCCAGAGACTCTACCAGAGACAGAGTGTAGTGAAGGGCCCTGGTCAGTAGATGCTTGGTGGGGGCAGAGAGGAGCCAATCATCCAGATAAGGAAACACCTGGAATCTATAAAGTCTCAAGTGAGCTGTCACCACTGCTAGACATTTCGTGAACACTCTGGGGGCCCTCGAGAGAAAGAAAGGCAGGGCTCTGAATTGAAAATGATTGGTTCCCAGCCGGAAGAGCAGAAGTCTCCTGGAGTGTTTGTCTATTTTGATGTGGTAATACGCATCCTGGAGATCTAGAGAGCACATCCACACACCCTCCCGAAGGAATGGAAGGATGAATTGAATAGTGATTATGCAGAACTTGGTCTGTATGACTGACTCATTCAAACAACTGAGATCCAGCATGGGCCTCCAGTCCACCATCTTTTTTGGCACCAAAAAGATTCTGGAGTGGAACGCTAATCTGCATTGATCTGGGGGGGACCTGTTGGATGACTCGCTTTAGAAGAAGCTTCTTGATTTCGGAAACTGCCTCCTCCCTTTGACTGGGTGGTATGTCGGGAAGGGAAAACTGAGGTCTTGGAAAGGATTTGAGGGGAATGTGATACCCTCTGGTGATAATTCTCTGCACCCGTCAATCATTGGTAATGGAGGACCATGCCGTTTGGTGCAGAGAGAAACGCGCCCCGACTGCTTCCAGAAGAAAGCAATCGGGCAATGCTTCAGGAGCGCTGATAGGGTCTACCGGAGAAAGAATCTCTGGAGCCCTGATTCCAGTAACACCCTCTGCCCCTAAAGGGGCGTCTTCCACCATCAACCCCCCCCCCCCTTTGCCTCTGGAGGAGTCCTCGCCACATGTGTCATGAAAGAAACCTTGCAACTTCTTGTGCCACAACTTTCCACTCCTCTGGTTCCTGGAGAAGGAACGCTAAGGTTTGGAGAAACACAGGCCCATGGCAGACAAGGTCTTTCCATCCTGCTCGCACCTGGCCAAAGTATCCTTGACCTTAGAACCAAAGAGCACGGAGGGCTCAATAGGGGCGTTCAAAAAGGAAGACTTGAAGGAATCTGGTAGGTCAGAAATGCGCATCCAGGCATGACGTTGGACAACCACGCTAGCACCTGCTGCTCTAGCTCCTCCTTCGGTTGCATGGGAGAGTAACCTCATGGAGGAATTTGAAATCGCTTCAAGGGAAGCCACTTTGTCATGTGCTCCATCCAACACTTGACTCGCAAGGCTACCAGACAGTTCAGAAATAAGGACTCTCTGGAGTCTCGTAAAGTGTGCCAGGAAATTCAGCAAATGCACGGCAAAGGTCACTGCAGCAAAATCTCGCTTCCCTAACGTGTCCACCACCCGGGACTCCCTGTTGGGTGGATGAACAGCAGGACTCTCTTCCACCAGGTCCTTTTTTGTGGCTGCTGCCACCACCACAACATCTACTGGCAAGCATTTTGACCAATGGGGTTGATTCTCTGGAGGAGAAAGTACCTTGTCTGATCTCCTGGGGATAGCTTCTACTGAATCCGGACTCTTCCATGCTCACTGCACGATGAATGTGACCAACTCATCTGCAGGAGGGGTCACCCAGAAAGTAGTGGGCCAGGAGCGGAAAGCTTGTAGGAATACGGATTCCTCCGGGGAAGGGGTGGAAGATTTCCAGCCACCACGCTGACTCAAAATCTCCAAGATATCCCCAAAGGAAACATCGTCAGGGGGTGATCTAGACAAACCTTTCCCATCATCGTAATCTGTATCCTCAGTAAGGGACTCTTCAGGGGAGTTCATGTGTTTTCTTTTGCACACCCTCTTCTGAGGGGGCTCTTCAGTGGGGATGTCCAAAGAGGCCTCGGAAAGGGGGGGTGCTTTGGATCGGTGGTCCTCTGCTAAGGGCCGGTGATGGCTGAGTTGGGGGGGTGAACCAAAGGTGGAGCTGAAGGAGGGGGATTGCTAGCCACCAGCACCCTTTCCATAATTTGGAAGGTGGGCCAACCTGAAGAGGGATGGGAGCCCAGAACCAAAGAGGACTGAATCAGAACCAGGGTCACACCCCGCTCTGAATGGCCCACCTCTGAGACTGGAGTTTGAGAAGGGTTTGGTGCGGATATAACTCTCGGACCCGAAACGGGAACTGAAAGGACCGTTGGTGCTGTGGCCGAAACTGAATATTCCACCCCCAAAGCAAAGGGTTGAGTAAGGTGGGATGCTGTCGGAACTGACACCCACCAGGGCTTAGATGCTTCAGGTATCATAGTAGTCGGTGCTGAAGGAAGGGGTCCCATTGAAAGCAACGGGCAAGGGGGCCTTGGAACCGAAGGATCCCCAGCAGGAGAATACGAAGGAGTCGAAGGAGGAAAAATCCCAACACCCAGAGTGGAACAGGGTCTGGAGATTCCTCTTGCAGTCAGTACCTGATCAACGAGATGAACAATGTCTATTTTGGAAATGCTCCTGGCAGACCTAACCAATATCCCGGAAGGGGATTCAGGTCAGTCCAGAAAGGGACTGTAGGCTTGTCCGGCAAATCGGTCCACTGAAGATGAATACCTAGTCCGTGGTAAGGAACTCAATGGAGCCGAGGATTCTAATTTGAATTGCATAAATGGTAAGGTCGGCACCGAGAGGGGGCTCGGAGCCGAAGTCACAATCAGAGTAGTAGTAGTCAAAATCGGATCCAAGGTCATCGGAGCCGGTGTCTGTAAAGTTGAGGTCGGTGCCAAGGTGTCCAGAACCAGACTGGTCAGAACCGAAGTAATCAGCGTTTCAGTAGTCGTCAGTGCCGAGCCTGGAACCGACAATTCAGACTTCCCAGAAACTGCGCTCGGCACCAAAATTGGTGGCACCAAGGCAGCAAGCTGATGCTCGGAGGAAGATCTACAGGCCTTAGATCGATGGGTCATGCCCCTGTCACTGGCCAGTGAAGAAGGGTCTGAGCGGGGACGCTTCTTGTCCTTGACTGGAGGGGTTGAGACCTCCGCAGAAATAGCCTCCAAGAAAGGAGAGGAAAGCAATCCTTTCAGAATCAATTTCTTGCACTGTTCATTCAATGTCCGTTGACTAAAACTCACACAAATATCACATGCGGGAGTCGCAGAAAGGTGCGAAATGCCCAAACAATAAATGCATTTAAAATGCAAGTCGCTGTTCAGTAATTTACCACTGCATGACATGCAGTGTTTAAAACCTGAAGTACCCTTTTTCTCTGACATACTAGCACTCACTCAGACAAAAGGAGAGAGGGAGAGAAAGGCAAGACTACCAGCAATGGTATGAAGAGTTACCACGAGGGTGGTAAAAAGTAAGGAAAGGCAAGAAAATACCAACAATGGTAAAAAAAGGAATACCTGTGGGTAGAGCTAGACTATGAGAAAGACACTAGTAGAAAAATTAGTGGAGAAATACACACTTTATATAAGTCAAAACTAAGCTGGAGAGCTCGGTGAAATCACTGCTATAGGGCTGCGCAGCAAACGAGATCTGAGGTATGGGATGAAGGGCATTGTGGGTAGTAGTGTGGCTCGAGAGTTTGGTGTACGCTAGCTTGGTATTTGGCCGACTCGGTTACGAGTGTTTGGGACTGTACCCATCAGTGAAGAATGGAAGAAGATTAACAACTTCAGATCAGTCAGTTTATAGCTGGTACAGAGCAATTAACAAGGAGGGACAAAGTAGAACAGAAACCAGGAAGCTAGGGAAACTAAGTAACTGGCATATAACATGTAATCTATTGGTCAAAAGAAAGGACAGTGTCCTACTTACTAAATGGTCCTTAAAGTGCAAGGACTACACCTTTGGAAGGAATATCACATCCACTTCCAGCACAGGGCAGGCACATATTTGACTTGTCTTATCTATGCTCGGAACAGTTGAATGAGACAACAAATTCAGTGTACTGAATTCTGTTTGATTCAAGCAAGGCTTCCAGGGTAAAAAGCCATTGCATATCCTTCCCACTATCAAGTAAGACCTATGGCGGCAGTGCATTGAACACAGTACAAGGCATATTGTAGGAGATGATCTAGGACAGTAATTAAAAAAGACAGAACCTAAAGCCAATGGAGCTCTGTAACACAGGTTTTGCAGTGAATCACAGTGCTTTCTCTACTGCAAGTCTAAGCTACAAGTCTGTGGTCCTCGCCAGGCTAGAATTTCATGCAAATGTAGATATTTATATGGGGGTAGGGGGAAGTAACAACAAGTCTGTGGTCCTAGCTAGGCTAGACTTTGAAGCTGCTGCAGCTATTTCTGTTTGGGCAAGGAAACCAGTAACAAGGATATCAAACAGAATGCATAGAAGTTAGAAACAATGTAACAAATAGAAAAGAAACAGGGAAATGATGAATGATTGTTTCAAAATAGTAAGTAGAGCCTATGTGGGAACTAGCAAGCTGAAAGTAATGTTTGCAAGTATACTTTAAATGAAAAACAGTTCTAATGTATCATATGTCATGCAACAAAATCACAATACTCCCACTATTACAAATCACACTTACAAGAATATAGCACCAGACCAGGCATATTTATGAAAGTGCAATTACTTTTAGCAAGAAGGCAGTAAATCACAGTACTCCCACTATTGTCAATCAAACTACAAGACTATGGCACCAGACCAGGCAGAGTATGCAAATACAGTTACTCTTAGCAGTAAAGATGTAGCAAGTCAGGAATTGTGAAATAATCACGTATGAAAATTGTTTGAAATACAGATCTTGCAATAAAGCACAATACTCATAGTATTATGAATCAAATTGCAAGACTATGGCACCAAACGAGACTGAAATTACGGGCAAACAACTTAAAAAAAAGAGTAAAACTGCATGCAATACAAAAATAAATGTATAATTAGATAGGTAACTTTAACTGCAAACATAAATATGCAATCCAAAGTTGAAATAAATTCCTTTTCTTCCCTTTTGATGAAAAATGTTGTTTTGAATGCCCACTGTCCACTACAATCAGCACAAATCTTCTAGCAATGCTTCTGGTCTTCCACACTGTTCAGAGTCTTGATTCAATGATCCTAGGTGAATGCAGCTCAGAGAAGATTGCAGGAGATGAGCTCAGATCTTAAACCAATTAAAAAGCAAGAATGTTGAACCAATTGAGCTCTGTACACAGGTTTTGCAGCAAACTACAGTGCTCTCACTGCTGTGAGTGTAAACTACAAGTCAGTGGCCCTGGCTGAGCTAGAATTTCATGCAAATATAGCTATTTCTATGGGGGCAGGGGAAAGTAACCACAAGTGTGTGGCCCTAGCCACGCTAGATGTTGAAGCTACTGCAGCTATTTCTTTTTGGAGTAAGGAAACTAGTAACTATATAGCAACTAGCAAGCTGAAAATAATGCTTCTCAAGCATACTTTAAATGAAAAACAGGTCTGATATAGTATAGGTTATGCAGTAAATCATAATCTCCCACTATTGCAAATTAAACTTCCAAGACTAAGGCACCAAATCACGCAGATTTATGGAACTACAATAACTTTTACCTAGAAGGTAGTTGAAAAAAGCAGGAAATGTGAAATAAATGTTTATAAAGGGATTACATAGCACAGATCCTGCAGTAAATCACAATACTATTGTCAATTAAACCTAAAGACTATGCCATGAAACCAGGCAGAGTATGCAAATACAGTTACCTTTAGCAGTAAAGACGTAAAAAGTCAGGAATTATGAAATAATCACTTATGAAAGTTGTTTAGAGTGCAGGTCGTGCAATAAAACACAATACTCCTAGTATTATGAATCAGATTACAGGGCTATGTGCCTAACAAGACTGAAATTACAGTCAAACACCTTAAAAAACAGAGGAAAATTGCACAAAATGCAGAAATAAATATATAGTTAGGTAGGCAACTTTAACAGCAACACAACTATGCAATCACTTTTGGTAAAAAATGCTGTTTTTAATGCTCAGTTTCCACCACAATCCGCACAGCTCATTAAAAATGCATCTGTGCTTCCACAGTGTTCAGAGCCTTGATTCAAAGACCCTAGATGAATGAAGCATGCAGAAGATTGTAGGAGATGAGTTCAGATGTTAAACCAATTAAAAAGGCAGAAACATGAGCCTATGGAGTTCTGCAACACAGGTTTTGGAGTAAAGCACAGTGCTGTTACTACTGTAAATCTAAAGTACAAGTCAGTGGCTCTAGCTGTGCTAGAATATCCAACAACTGTAGCTACTTCTGTGGGGGCATTACTAGCTCTCCAATTTGTTGGTACCTTTCCAAGTGTTAAACATAGCAGTCAAAGGGACAACCAAGGGTTCTTTAACTCTGTTGATAAATTGCTCTGACAGATGGTCTGGTGCCATACTACTGGTCTTCCTTGCTTTTAATATGGACTTCCTAACTAGCTAGTAGCAGAAAATGTTGGAATGATCACTTCTGCTGTATCCTAAGCTATATAGGTTATAAAAGCTTCCACAGCTTAAGGGCACCTTCCATGCACCCAGTCTGTTGGAAGCCCAAGCAGAGCATCCAGAAAAAACAGTAGTCTAGGTATGAACCCCTTCAGAGCTTTCATGCCAACTGAAGAAGGAAGCCTAAGCCCTGAAAGATGTTAGTGCTAGGTAAAAAGAATCCCATTCCTCATTCTGGTACATAAAAATTATGCAAAAACAAGGGGGATGGAGCAACTACTGCAACAGTGGTCATTTGAACATCTGTTGTTATGATAAGTTTACTTACACAACTGTACTATATTTATCATTTGATCAGTGCTGCAGTAGCTTTACCCATATGGGTAGAATAGCAAAGCTTAGAAAGAGAGGGAGGAGTAATGGTGAAGGTCCAAAACCCTCTGTAGAATGGTCCTAGAAAAGGAGTCTCCTTTGTAGTGCTTTGTAAAAGTAGGACCAAGATGCTGCCTCTAGAATACATCTAGAATCCACCCCTTTCCAAAGAACCACCGAAGAAGCCAAGGCTGTAGTTCAGTGTGCCTTGACCCTGCCTGAAATTGACTTATTATGGTGGGAATAACAAAAGGAAAAATATGGGACAGCTATTTGGAAACTGTTTTGACACTGGTTCTCCTTATTTCTTACCTTCACAAGAAATGAAAAACTGGTTAGAATTTCTGAAGGTTTTAGTTTTGTAAAGATAGTATCTAATTTGTCTCTGGATATCAGGAAAATGAAAGATCCGTTCTCTTTAATTTTAGATTCTGGAGAGAAGATAGGGAGATGGATAGCTTGTCTCAAAGTAAGTTTGGATACTAGTTTAGGTACAGATGAAGGATTCAGTCTCAATGAAACATTAACTTTCAGGAAAAAGTGATAAGGCTGACCTGCAATAAAATACTGTATCTCAGTCTTCTTGCAGGAAATCAGAGTAATCAGTAACACTGTTTTAAATGATAAGAACCTCAAATTAGCATGAAGAGTCAGTTTAAATGGAACAAGCGATATTTTTTTCAAAACAAATTTAAGATCCCAAGAAGGAGCTACCTGTTTTATAGGTGAACAGATATCTAAAAAATCCTTCAAAAACAGTTTGACATGTCAGAGGATGATCCATGGGCCAACCTGCTGAAACAGCCAAAATATGAACCTTGGTAGAGGAATAAGGAACACCAGAGGATAAACATTCACACACATTTTAGAACCTGTGAAATCCATCCATCCATCCTCAACCCCTTTATCCCATTTTGCACATGGGTGAGGTGTCACTTCAACAGTGGCAATCATCTCAAGCCAATGTTTACACTGCTGAGTGGTTAGCCCTGCTCGCCTCTTGTTTTTAATGTGACACCAAAACTAGAAAATGTTATGCATAAAGTAACATACAATTTTTCTCTTAGCAGGTTTCTTTACCTCCTATAATACCTGCTGCACATCATTAGTAAAAAAAGGTGCCTAAAAGTTATTAAGATGTTATCATCCAGGCAGTTTGCTGAAGGTGTGTCAAGTTGGGGAGTGGCAAACAACCTATATCTAATGTGAGTCAATCCAGTCTGTGAAGAAGCGTGTAAGTAATTGCCTTTGGCCATTTGTAAAAGAAAGAAGAACAACTGTCTCCTGGGCCAAAAGGGAGTCACCACAATGATCTTTGGAGAGTCCTTCTGAATCTTCAGAAAGATCCTGAATATCAGGGGAAAGGATGGAAAGGCATACATGAACATTCCCATCAAAGAAACAGAGAATGCATCTCTTCTCCAAACTGTTCATAATGAGACCTGGAGCACAAATTTGCCAGTTTGTTGTGAATGGAGATGAACAGATCTATTTCATGTGTTCCCCCACAGCTGGATCAAATCTTGGAAGAGATTCAGTTTCCATTTGTGAGGACCTGTCCTGGTCCTACTCAGCTTGTCTGCCACAAAGTTTTTACTCTGACTGAAAGTAAAAAGCATGTAGAGTGAGATTGCACAGAATTGCTATATCCCACCATGGGTAATCTACACATAGGGCAAGATCTGGAAACCCCCCATTTGTTTATGTACCAAATCAGTGAGTTACAGTTGGTTTTAATGTGTAAACATCCAGGGGACTACATATGACTGGGAAAATGGAATGCATTTATTACTGCCAACATCTCGAATGTTTAAGTGTTTTGATCTTTTCTTTTTTTCCAAAAGACTCGGCATTTTTACTGCCAAAGACACAGCCCTCCCAAGCATAGGTTGAGGCATCTGCTGTTACAAACTATAGAGGATCCCTGTATGATTAGGTTTCACTCAAATGTAGTTTGTTTATATATATATATATACAGAATTTTTTATGCATAGGCCTAAAAATACATCAGTATTAAAGCAGGCTTATATCTTCATTTTATATTTTGCATTTTACATGCAGTTTCAATAGAAAGGAATGTTTCAGTATAAATGAATAACCTTCAGTCAAGAATACTGGTAAGAACAAAATGTGCTGACAGAATATGCAGTACATTTGCTAAAAACAGATCTTGTTTAGATGGTATGAAGCTTGGGAACTTAGGTTAAAGAGTAGTGTAGAACTTGTAAGAAATTTACAGGATTTTGAGTGTTATTAGGAGAGCTACTTCAGACACATAAGTCAGTTCGAAATGATATGCAGAAAGTCATTGCAGTGCAATCCACAGAAGTTTGGTACAGACACTCAAGAGTGAGTGCAGAAAGCAGGTCAAATATCAAACATTCCAGAATATTAATTATGTTATTGAGGAGGAGGAAAGGAAGCTGCAAACATTATAATTTAGTCTGTTTCAGTTTATCAGCACTGTTTTAGGAGACAGTAAGATTTGATTCGGATATGGCTGACGTCTACCTCCACTGTACATAATAAACATTCTTAGCCAAACTACAGTGTATGCAGATACTTATTCTGAAAGGTGCAAGAAGATTTGACACATAAAGGACAGACTGTTCAGTACAGTTCTTGGTAATTAAAAGATAAAGACATTCATTCCAGTTCAGTCCAATTATTTCTGGTTTATTCCAGTATTCTATAGTCCTTTCAGTTGTTACAATCTTAAAGGTAGGATAACTATTTTTTCTCCAACAAAACAGTTCCATTTTTACATATCCCAAAACTGGAATTTGAAATGTCAGAGGGTGTCAATATTGGTACCATACAGATCTTAGGTAACACTGAAATTGCAATATATATATATATAGATAGATATACATATATATATATATATATATATATATATATATATATATATATATATATATATATATATATATACATACATATACATATATATATATATATATATATATATATATACGTATATATATACATATACATATATATATATATATATATATATATATATATATATATATATATATATACATATATATATATATATATATATATATATATATATATATATATATATATATATATACATATATATACATATATATATATATATATATATATATATATATATATATGGGTCTACTTTTCTTTATCGATATTGCATTATCTTGAAAAAGAAAAGTATGAGCCCACTTCCGCGAAAGTGCACTTCAACGAAAGTGCACTTTCGCAAAAGCCAATTCACCGAATTGGAAAAATAAAAAAAATAAACATTGCAAACAATTCATCCTCACCACCCCTCCATATTATAAAAAAAGAACCATGAATTAAGAGTGATGAAGCCAGATAAGGGAATGGGTATTGTCATCATGAGAAAAACAGATTATAATGAGTTTTTTTTAAGCACTTTGGAAGGTAATGTATATGAGGGCTCAAGTATATCTGAATTAAATACTTATTATGTTAGAATCAATAACCAGCTGAGGGATATGTTTATTCAAGGATAGATAACCCTGGATGAATTCAAATACTTAACTATCATACCCCTGTAGTTCCAATAATTTTTGGAGTCCCCAAGATCCATGAATCTACTGAGACCCCCCCCCCCCCCATGAGACCTATAGTAGATGGATGGAGATCTAGCACAGTGGCATGTGTCCAGTATGTGGATTATAAGTTAAAGCATCTACTAGCAGATGAACAACATCTTTGCAAGGATTCATGGGACTTTAAAATGAATAATGTCACTTATTCTGAAACAGACTTAGGTTTATATGTTGATACTAGGCTATTGGCCCTAGGGCCTATACAAGCCTAACCATAACAATTCAATGGCTATTTCTTCCCACAATATTTACTTCACTGGACCCCTGTCTAGCAGGGTGACTGACGTGATCCCCAGGGTGAATTTTCTATCTCCCATCCAATCGTCAAGGTTCCCTTTGAAGAGGGCCAAAGAGGCAGTCTGCTTGACATGTATGGGCAGTCTATTCCACAGTCCGGGGAGTCTCTGGGTCAGGACCCTATCCCTCCAGCATGTTTTGTTCATTGTGATGACAAGGTTTATATCCCTGGAGCGTGTGGCTCTGAGGGATTGGGATTTCTTTAAGTGTAGCATGTCCAACAGCTCTGAGTTTGACATGGCCTTGTATGTTAAGCAGAGATCACCTCTGAGTAGACGATATGCGACAAAGTATAGCTGGAGTTTTTTTATACGGTCAGCATAAGGCATCTGCTTTAGACCTGTGATTCTTTTAGTGAGGTATTTCTGCGGCCTTTCCAGTTGTTGCAGATGTCTTGAGAGGTACATACTAAATGGGGCATTGTATTCTATAATGGGTCTAATGAGGGATGAGTACAGTGGGACAATTACCTCCTTTTTTCTGGATGAAAAGCCCTTAGTGATGAGGTGTGCCACATAGAAGGATTTCCTGACTGTTGTGGCGATGTGGTTATCAAAGGTGAGACCACTGTCCACCTGTGTCCCTAAGTCTCTTATCACACTTTCAGTGTTTAGTGTACTGCCACCTATGTGGTAATTCACGGGTACATGTTTTTTCCCAAAGGGGATAGCTATACATTTCTTGATACTGAGCTTGAGCCCATGGCTCTGGCACCAAGCATCTGTTTCTGTAAGGCTCTTTTGTGGAATATCCACATCATTTGGGGATTCAATAATGGTTCCCAGTTTGCAGTCATCTGTGAACTTTGTTAGCCAGAGTCCCTTAATGTTGGCCTGTACTTCAGAGAAGTAGATGCCAAACAAGAACGGTCCCAGGACTGAACCCTGTGGTACTCCACTTGTCACTTGCTGGAGCTGGATTTGGAGTCGGCTACTTTTACAGTGTGGGTTCTGTCAGTAAGCCAGTTGGCAACCCATCGAGTGACATAGCACTTAATGCCCAGCTTAGTAAGTTTATCTGTGATTCCAGAGTGGAGGATGGTGTCGAAGGCCTTGGAGAGGTCCAAATAGGCTGTGTGGACCACCTTACCCTCGTCCACAGCTCTGGAGACTAATTTGAAGAAGTCAATTAGGTTCAGGTGACAAGATCGGCCCTTCATGAACCCAAACTGGGTGGGATCCAGTGTTTGAAGGTCGCCAATGTCTTTGTTTATAAGTTCCATGATAATACATTCCATGGCCTTGCAGATCAGGCTCATCAGACTGATGGAGCAGTAGTTCCCAGCATCCAAGGTGGATCCCCCCTTGTGGAGTGGGATAACTGTAACTGTGCGCTACTCAGTGGGCACAAAGCCTGAGCTGAGGCTATGATTAAACATGACACTTAGGTGAGGTACCAGTTTATTTTGTAGTTCAAGTAGTACACAGTCTGGGATGTCGTCTGGTCCCATGGATGCTGTATTCTTAGCTTTGGAGAGTGCAGTTTTTACCTGTGTGGCCGTTATTACTGGAATTTGGCAATCTTTCGGTATTGAGATGGACCCTTTAGGGGGTGAGAGGGGGGGTGAAGTTGGCACTGAATTGATCTGCCAGGATAGTGGCAATATCCTTGGGATCAGTATATTTAATGCCATTCTGTTGTAGCTCAGAGCAGATCTGAGCATTGCCATTTAGATTCTTGACATAGCTATAGAATGCCTTGTAGTTGCCTTTGGAATCTTTGGCAATTTTATTTTCATAACTGGCTTTGGAGAATTTTATGAGGGATCTCAGCTTCTTACTGAGGCTGGTAAGGGAGTGTTTTGCATTCTGGGATTTTCCTCTTTTCTGCAACAATTTCTCCCTTTTGTTGTAAAGTTTGTTTATGGCAGGGGACCACCAGATTGGCTTTCTTTTCTGGAGGAGAGCATCTTTCTTCTATTTGGGATGGCACAATTCATGCACGAGTGGATATGCTCGTAAAGTGCCTTAGTGTAGGATTCAACAGTCAAACTTTCATTTCCCGTCTGCATGGGTGTCATAACGTTTGTCACTTCTGACTTGAGTAGCATGAAGTTGGCTTTGGAGATGTTTTTTGCAGAGGTTTCCTTACTGGGGAGTGGGGGAGGGATGTAGATGTCAAGGGTGATTAGCTTATGGTCAGACCTGACCAATGAGGGGGTGTCCATAAGTGTGGAGCTTCGATTTCCCATGTTGGTAATGACCAGGTCTAGGATATTGGAGCCCCTGGTGGGACTATGGATTAGTTGATTCAGGACATTGGAATTTATGAATTCCAAGAATTGTTGGTCACTATTGATGTTCATGACCTATATACAGTAATACCACATTCCATAGGTTTAGAATGGATGCATGAATACTTGGAGAGAAGGGGCATGGACCAAAGACGTATTAATAATTATGTCAAATTTCTGGAAATTATTTTGAAGAACAATTTTATATTCTTCGAGGGTAGGATATACAGGCAAAAAGACGGGGTAGCGATGGGATCAACAATGGGCTCTTGGTTAGCTAATATTGTAATGCTCAAATGGGAATTTCTGTACATTTTAAATCATCCTTACATGAATTCCATGAAATTATATTTACATTACTTGGATGATATTTTTATAATATGGAGGGACGGTGAGGATGAATTGTTAAGCTTTATAGATTTTATCAACAGGAGTACAGAGTGTTGTCCTTCACATACTTCTACCACATGAAAAGGATGGCATATTTGGACGTAATGATAGAAAAAGATATGATCTTGGAGTATGTTTCAAGCGTATTTAGGAAGCCCACATACTCAAACATGCTATTGCATTTTACTAGCTCCCATCCTTATAAGCAGAAAAGGGCCATAGTAAAGGGACAATTAGTTTGGGTGGCCCGAATGAGTACTTCAGATAAGGGCTTCACTATAGAATGTGATAACCTATTGAGAGTGTTTTCTAAAAGGGGCTATCCTATGACTATGGTTCAAGAACTTATAGATGAGGTTTCTGTGAAGAGGGGGACGCGGCACTTTAATCCTATACTTAAATTAGATAATAATGGGGATATTATGGCATTAGGAACAAGGGAGGGGCATAATGAATATTCAAGAGCTATGATTACCTCCTTTAATTTGGAGAGTTCAAACATTAGATGGACTTTGATTAAGAACATGGACATCTTGAAGGAGAATAGTAATGTACTTGAAACAATGAGAGAAAGACCCATTATTATATATGAGAAGGGACTCAACTTGAAAAACATGCTGGAAAAGAAAAATAAAACTGTTGTACATCCTAGGATGTCCAAATGTGATAGATGTAGTATGTATAAGTATATAATGGAGGGTGACAGAATTAGTATAAACAACAAAGACATTTTTTTGCAAGGTAAATTTAATTGTGATATCACAGGGGTGGTTTATGGGGCCCGGTGCCAACTGTGTGAAGCCTTTTATATAGGCAAAATGGAACATAGGCTCCGTAATCATATTTACGAACATATTTATGACATATACAAGAAAAATCTACTAATGCCTTGTATATTCACCTTGACCAGTATCGTGACCATTGGTTCAAATTTAGTGTGTTGGGAAGGTTTGAGCAAAACCCAGCGGGGGGGGGGTCCATGGTCTACTCTACTGGAAAAGCAAGAGTTCATTTGGTAATTGAGGTTAGAGTTATATAAACATCAGGGGTTAAATGACAGTATAAGTATAGCCCCTTTATATAATCTTAAATCCCTGGCTAGGTAATACATATTGACAGGATGGGGTTGTATATATTTTGACTAGAGATGTTACTGGTTAGTTATCAGTATTATTTATTATTATTTTTATTAGATATTTTTTACTAAATATTTTTTATTTTAACATTTGTTTTTTGATTGTATGATGCTGGTCTGTATATGGATGCATATATATATTATACTTGTTTAAGAAAATGATCATATGGTAATTAATCGAGGGTCATATGACTTGTGTCAATTATTTAAGAAGGGGAGAGAGAAATGGTACATGTATCTGATGAAGTTTTATAGACTATAGAATGAAAGCGCAATATCATTAAAATTTTGAAAATGTTTTTGGAAGTGGTTGCTTAACTGAGTCCTAACCTGTACCTGGTATTGCTGTTTCCATTTGTGGTCTGTTTGTTGTGTGGAACTTTAGACCTACAGTACTCTCGCATGGAATTTCTGGTTGCCTGAAGACTGCTACGTCTGCTTAGTCTGCTTTTTATGAAAATATCCTGAAGCAGAGATGAAACTTTTAACAAACATGGAAAAGAAAGGCTGAGAAAAGATACCTTGAAAAAGTTTTTCTTTCTCATCACATTTGCTTAGGAAGTCAGTAGCAGATGGTCCAAAGACAACTTCTCTATCAGCTTTTACTTCTACAGACAAATTTAGAGACTGTAACCATGCAAATATTGTCATAACAAACCTAGTGGCTTCTGCTATGGAAGACGCATCAGTTGAATCATCAGTTATAAAAAGGAAATGTTCCTTATATTTTCAGAATAAACAAGTAAAACTATTAACATGTGAGTTAGATAATTAAGAATTCTAAAAATAAGAGTGATAGAAAAAAAATGTTATTTTCACAAATCTACCAAAAACTTTCTCATCCTCTTCAGAAGGAAAGGGATTAGCATTTACTAGGTATTTAGCTACAAAAAGATTTGACAAAGAAATTACTGTAGGGTCAGATCTGGGATTAAAAAATAAATATTTATCAAACTGAGGAACCTCATTCATACAGGTTATCTGTCTTTTTAGGGACTGCAGGCTGATTGTCAAGCATATTGCAGGCTGTAATAATAACATCCTCCAGAGCTAGAAGTACAAGATGAGCAGCCGTAGGCTGAGAAAATTCCATTTATACGAAATCATTATATTTCTATAAAGAAACTGGAATGTCATTTTGTTCCCAATGAAAAATATTAATTCATCTTGGCAATGGTTTCAGAAAAGGAAAACTATTCCAAGGAAAATCAGGAGAAATACTCTGGCCAGAAACAGAATCTGATGCCTGAGGAAAAATAACTGAATTTGCTCACTGAAATTCTGTTCCTTGCTCAGCACAAGTGAGAATAATCAAAAACCAAATAATTTATTTTTCTTTACAGTAAAGCCAGAACATGAAGGGAGTAGAGCCTAAACAGAGTCCTGAGCTAAGTCCAATAAATCTTTCCTATCTAGGGGGAAAAAGACAAGGCAAAATATATGTTTAACTTTTGTTTCTTTTAAGCAGGAAACACCATAGAAGCAGACTGACTCAAGACAGGGACCTCACTCAGAACATCAGGTACCATAGTCCAGCTAAGCAGGTATGGATTCTCCACAAGTTCCTCCAAGACCAACAAGAGTGGTACTACCATGCCTGCCGAGTGCACTCCAACAGCCACAAAAAAAATGTATCTAAACTATGGTTTATGGTGGCTGAAGAGACTACAACAGAGGGAACCAGAGAAAAATATGAGTGTTCTATGGAGCCAGAAATGGCAACTGCTCTGTGGCTGAAACAAGGAAGTAGCCTGCTGAAGTGACAAAGGCTTTTTAGTAATTTTATATTTTTGTGATCAGAATAAGAAAGAACTGAGAAATAAGTAAGCTGTTCCATGGTTAAGTGGAGAAAGAAACCTGAAACATGGTAAGCAATGTCAATAATAAGCAGTAAACACATAAATATGAAAAACGTAGTGTTGCTACAAAAATATACAGTGAGAGACACAAAACACACTTGCCCCAGACCCCAAAGTCAATTTATTAACTTTGTATACATAAAATGTAAAGTAAACTTGGTAAAAAATGAAGTTTACAATAAAAACATTAAACTGACAAAAATGTCTTGAGACAATCCTCAAAACAGTGAAACTTAAAAATAAACAGTTCTTGCAAAAAAAAGGTACTGTTTTGTCATAAAACTGAAAAGTGGACAGTTTTACCCCACAGGGAGTTTATCTGCTCAGCAATGGAGAAGCGCTAGCCATCCATCAATCCTCAAAAATCTGCTAGGGGAGCAGTCTTCTGCAGCAGGAAAGCTCAGAATGGCTTGGTGCCATTCCTCTGGTATTCTCCTTGATCTGCTCAAGCTTCTAGTAGTCTGGATGCATGGAAGGTACCCTTAAGCTTTAGAAGCTGGTTGTCCTTCTGTTATATCCTAGGCAGGATATAACTGATCTAGCTTGGTCTACTGCAGCAGTGACCAAATGAAGAACATCTTCCTTGATCACTGGACTGTTAGCCATCATTGTGTCAAGTCACCATTTTGATGAAATAACATGACCAGAATTAACCACACCAGTGAAATAGTTATTAAAATCCATGACAAGAACAACAGGGTCATCACAGTATTGCTCTTAATAGCAAGGTAACCAACATCAGAATAGTTATTTTATTCTATTTGTACAAACTTTTGGAATTTCATTACAGTACTGGTAATATTAAGAAGGCACAATGATTATCTGAAGGCTTTGGAACTGGCCAAGGAAAGAAGAAGAAGAGCAAAATGTAATAGAAACAGGAAAAATATGTCAAAATGAATGCAGGTTTTCACAGAATAGCAAAGAGAGATGAAGCAAAGCAGTAGAAATAATTGGAAGAATGCAATAGAATGGAAAAGTCAAAAGATATATTCAAGAAGATTAATGGGATTAAGGGACATTTTTAGATAGAAATGGGCATGGAAAAGACAAAAAAAATTATCCAACAGAAGCAGAAGATATTAAGAAGTGGGGGAAATAATACATAGAAGGATGCTAGCATCAGTGATACATACCATAGAATGTTCTCTGAACTAGAGACAGTCTTTCTGGAGAGTGAAGTTAAATTTTCCCTAAAAAAATCTTGCTAATAAGAATGTCACAGGAAGTGGTGGAATTCTAGCTGAGTTGCTTAAATCCTGGAAAATGATGCTGTTTAATTGCTGCTTAGGATTTGTCATCAAATTCAGAAATCTTTACAATGGCAATTATATTGGAAAAGATCAATTTACATTCCAGTCCAAAAATGGCAATTCTAAATAGTGTTCAAATTATTGAACACTTTACTTGTTTCACTTGCTAGCAAGGTAATATTCAGGATCCTGCAAGCTGGACTCAAGAACTGCCAGATGTACAGGCTGTGTTATGAAGGGGCAGAAGCATCAGAGATTAAATTACCAATATCTGCTGGATAATGGACAGAGCAGGGTGTTCCAGAAAAATATTTACTTCTGCTTTGCTGACTACTAAGTCTTTGACTATATTCTCCATAACACACTGTGGCAAGTTATTAGAGAAACGAGGATAGCTGGTCATTTTATTTGTCTTCTGCGGGATCTGTATGCAGATCAAGAGGCAACACCTAGAACCAGATATGAAATAAATTATTTGTTCAAGACTGGGAAAGGAGTTTGGGAAAACTGCATATAGTCACCCTACTTGCTCGGTTTATATGATGACTTTATTATACAAATTATGGGTTAGACAAATTAGATGTTGAAATCAAAATTTCTGGGAAATATTAATAATCTCAGATATGCAAATGGTATCACTGTTAATAAATGAAAGTGAGGAAGACTTGACTTGAAATGTCTGTTGATGAAGTGAAAGCAGAAAGCTGGCTTGTTACTCAGCATCAGAAAACTAAAATAATATAATCTAGCCCTACCATTTCTTTGCAAATAGAGTTGGAAGAAGAGGAGACAGTAACAGTTTTATTTTCCTGTGCTCAAAGATTTCTACAGATGATTGCAGTCATGAAACTGAAAGACATTTGCTTTTTGGAGTGAAAGATATGGCACATCTAGATAAACATTTTAAAGAGCAAAGATACTGCCTTATCAACAAAGGTCTCCATAGTCAAAGCTATGGTTTTCCCAGTAATAACATATGACTGTGAGAGGTGAATTAGAGGCAAGGCTGTGCACTGGATAAATGATTCTTCTGAGATGTCGTGTGGGATAAAAATGTTAGAGAACTCTATGGATTGCAAAAAGACTGAATCAGTCAGTACTTAAGGAAATAAATCCAGACTAGTCACTTGAAGGCCTGATAGAAAAACTGAAACTTAAACTCAAATGATTTGTCCATATTAATGCAAAGACAGGCTTCACTAAAGAAGACAATGATGATGGGAAAGATCAAAGGCAAATGAAAAAAAGGTAGTGGCAGTGGTTAAGGTGGATGGACAGCATTACTGACGTAAAGAATATGAATTTATGAGAACTTAAAGAATCAGTCCTTCACAGACAGGCCTGGTGTGCTAAACTCCCTGAGATCATGAATAGTCAGATTCATCTAAATGACTAAACACCACCATCAACAACAGTGCACTTAATAGATAAATGTTCTATGTCTACTATAGATTCTAAACGGCTGCCTTCTTTGTTCGCTAATTACTTTAATCCGAT
The DNA here is from genome assembly GCF_019279795.1 of Protopterus annectens. Taxonomy (NCBI): domain Eukaryota; kingdom Metazoa; phylum Chordata; order Ceratodontiformes; family Protopteridae; genus Protopterus; species Protopterus annectens. The sequence continues at coordinate 1,980,348,725 of NC_056733.1, read as the reverse complement.
ATTTTAACACGGAAGGTTTCTATCAATTTTTTCACATATTTCTTTATTGATTTTTCTGTAATATCTGGTTACACGTATTTACTAGGTGCTACTACCCCTCAATGTTGTTATTTGAACACTCCTGAACCCAGTCAGTTCAAAATCAGTGCATAAGATCTGCAAAGGTCATCTTGATAAAGTCATACACATTAATTATACTTGGAAAACACTGGTACTGGGTATTGCAAAATCAGCAGCAATATGATCCAAATTTCCTAAAGGATCAAGTGCTTCTATGCTATGTTCTTCATTCTCACTGCTGTAGTAGCCTATGGGTAGATTTTCAAAGCTTACTCTACCTGAAAGGAGGAAGGATAAGGGTCCTTAACTCCCTGGAGAATGGTCCTAGCAAAACCTAGCTGGACCTAGAGAAAGAATCCAGTTTGCAGTGCTTTGTGAAAGTATGAATGGAAAACCAAGTTGTTGCCTCAAGAATACTTCCAGAGTCTACCCCCTTTCCAGTATTCCATTGAAGAGGACAAGGCCCTGGTAGAATGTGCCTTAACTTTGCCTGGAATTGTTATATTATGGTGGTAATAGCAAAAAAAAAAAAAAAAAAACAATAGCAGACGACAACCATCTGGATAAAGTCTGTTTACACAAAAGTTGGCCTTTCTTAGTCCCAGCATAGGAAATGGCTGTTTAGCCTTCCTAAAGGACTTGGATATGTCAAAGTAGTGCCTGGGTGTCTCTGCACAACCAATGTATTTTTTTATTTTTTTACTTTGGGAAAAAAACTGGAAGACTGATGGCTGCTGCTTTCAAGGTAAACTCAGAAACAACTTTAGGCAAGAATGAAGGATTAATGCATAATGCGACCATATCCCAGTTGAAACTAGATACGGTTAACCCACCATGGCGTCTTGCAAGTCAGATATTCACCTTGTAGATATGAGAGCAACAAAGCAACAAGTAAAACAGTTTTCCAAGTAATGAAATGAAAGTCAGTCTGAGAAACCGGGTTCAGAGGAAGTTAAAGTCAGTTTTTCTAAAACAAAATTGAGATTCCAAGGAGGAGGAATTTGCTTGCAAGAGGGGTCTCTTGTGCAACACCCCTTTCAGAAACTGTTTGACCACAAACATAGAAAAGAAGAGGGAGATCCATGGGTGGACAAGCTAAGATGGCTTCAAGATGCACCTTGATGGAAGCATATGACAAGCCATTTAAGTAGCTCATATAAATATTTGAGAACCAAAGGTGATACCTCCCTTTAGGGACCCCTGTGACTGGGAATGCACCAACTAGAAAATCTCTTCCATCTGCCAACAAAAGACTTTTTAGTGGTAGGTTTTCTTACCTCCTTTAGTATCTGCTGCAAGTTGACATGAAAAAAGTGCCATCAGTTGTAGCTGACTGATATCAGATTGCATCAGACTCACCTTGTGCTGTGTGAGTAGATTCTATCTGTGAGGAAACTTGTGGTAATTGCCCTTGGGCAATTCCACAATAAGGGAGAACCAAGTTTACCTGGGCCAAAAGGGAGTCACCACAATGATATTTGGTAATTCTTTATAAATCTTTAGAAGCACCTTGTAAATCATTGGAAAGGTTGGATAAGCATACAGAAGCATTCCTGATCAAGGGAAAGCACAGAGCATCTGTTTCCCATGCTGGGCTGCAAGGATATCTCAAACAGAATTTTTCTAGTTGTCTATTTTGTAAGGAGGCAAACAGGTCTACTTGAGGTGTCCTCCATATCTAGATAAAGTCCTGGAACATGCCTGCATTGAGTTTCTACTCATGAGGTCTGTCCAGGATCTGCTGAATCTTGTCTGCCACAGTGTTTTGTTCTCACTGAATGTTGGAGGCCTGAAGAGTCAGAGAATGCTAAAGAACCAATTCCCAAGCATTATCACTAAAGAGGATATGGCCATGCACAGTTTGTTGAGATACCACATTACTGTGGTGATCTCTAACCACCTGTAAAGGGATAAGATTCCATAGATATTGTAGAGATTTCAAAGCATGAATCACTTATAGCATGTCCTTGATGTTTATATGCTTTATCCTGTCCAGAGAGTCCCGCAGACCTTACATTTGTACTCCCATAGCAACTGCACCCCAAGCAAAATCCGAAGAATCTGTCTGGACAGATTGAACTGGTGCTGGAAGAGAGAAAGGGAGTCCTGTATTGTCAGCCATTTGATCCTTCTACCACTGTAATCCTCACCTTACAAACTTCAGCATGGCAATCTGAAAGTCCAAGTTGTGTAGGTACTGAGTCTAATAATTTTTTTATGTACCCTCAGATTTTTCTCATGTGTAATCAGCCAAATGGTATCATGAGGATCGTAGAGGCCATGAGGCCTAGATTCCTGAAAAATTCTCTTACAGGAGCCTGAAGTTGTTGGGAAAAACTCAGAAAGAACTGCTAGTCACTTGTTACCTTTTCTTTAAAGAAAAGGCCTTTTGTTTGGGTATATGTATTACACACTCCAAAAAGACAATTTCATGAGAGGTGTGAGATTTTTGTGGGTTCAAGTGAAAGCCTTGGTGTGACAGGAGGTTGGGCACCTTTGTTAAGGATTCCAAACATATGGGAGAAGACGCTGCACAAATAAGCAAGTCATCTAAATAAGGAAAAATGTGGATGCTCTGCAACCTATAGTGAGCCACCACTGGGGAAAGACATTTTCTGAACCTTCAAGGTGCAGTGGAGAGCCCAACGTTAATGCAGAGTATGGATAATGTAATCCAGATACAGCAAACCTTAGCTATGTCCTAAAACTATGAGCAATGAGTATGTGATGGCAAGCATCTTTGAGATCTAGTGTTACCATAAGACAATGGTCTGAAGCAGTGCAAGCACTGATTTTAGGGTCAACATCTTCAATTTTTGTAGAAATAAAATACTGAGGAGCAAAACAATGAAGGAGTATAAGTACCAAAGTCCCATTCAAAGAAATATTCGTTGTAAGGATGTGATAAAATCCAAGACACTCAAATAAAACTGAATGAATTTATTGTAGTAATTGAGTAGGTTAGCGCTTTCGCTGGTTAGCTTCTTCAGACCTCATACAACAAAATGCTCATAAACACGGATTTAAATACCTAAAAAGAGCGCGAACATTAATATGCAGATGGGCCTCCAGTTCGGACCAAGTGCATTGGACTGTCTGTCCCTGACATGGCCCCTCCACCCCATCAGAGAGGCATCCATGGTCACTGTGGCCTTGGGTTGCTGGGGGAAAAAAGGGTGAGACCATTGTGACAGATTGTGTGTCATCCAACAATTTAAATCCTGTTTGCACCTATGAGTTACTTGAATCATGGCTGAAACAGGATGCTGAAAGGGATACCATTGGGTGAGCAGTAGCCATTGTAGAAGCCTCATGTGAAACCTGGCCAGGGGGACAATGGTGATGGAGGCTGCCATGGAACCCAACAGCTGTAGAACCGAGTGAGCCATGGATTTCTCCCTTGAAAGGATTGGAATCAGTTTTTGTTTTATCCTTAAAATTCTGTCCTCTGGAATGGCAGCTCTGCAGTTCTTTGTGTCCAAGATAACTCCTATGAATTTTGTTGACTGAGATGGGGTGAGACTGGATTTTTGCCAGTTTATGGTTATGCCTAGCCTTTGTGCATTGAGTAGAGAGTATGCCATGGCTTCTTCCAATAGATGTCTGGTGGGGGCAGAAATGAGCCAGTCATATAGGTATGAAAACACCTGGAATCCCTGAAGTCGCAAGTGAGCTGTGACAACTGCCATGCACTTTGTGAACACTCTGGGGGCTGTAGAGATTCCGAAGGGCAGTACTCTGAACTGGTAGTGACTGGCTCCCGCACACAAGCACAGAAATCTTCTTGATGGCATGTCCACTTTTATGTGGTAGCACGCATCTTGAAGATCTATGGAGCACATCCAATCATCTTTTTCCAAAAGCGGGAGGATAGACTGTATTGTGGCCATCCAGAATTTTTGTACTCTCACAAACTTGTTCAATACACTGAGATCCAAAATTGGTCTCTAGTCCCCGATTTTCTTTGGCACCAAAAATAGTCTTGAGTAGAATCCGGATCCTATCTAGTCTGGAGGGACTATTTGGATGACTCTCTTTCTTAGCAGCTTTTCAATCTCTAATGCTGCTTCTTCCCTTTGACTGGGTGGAACGTCGGGAAGGTTTTTTGAAGGGATGGGACAAAGATCAAAGGGGATATGATAACCTCTGGTTTTAATCGTTTGTACCCAAGAATTGGTGGTGATGGTTAGCCAGGCAGAAGAGTACAAGGAGAAACGTCCCCCAACCACCTCCAGAGGAAATGAGTTGGGCCGCTCTTCATGAGCGCTGGTAGGATTGGCCAGGGAAAGAATCCCTGGAAACCTGGTTACATGGACCCCCTCTGCCCCAAAAGGTGTGTCTTCCCTGAGAGTTTCTCCCTCTGCCTCTAGGGGAGAACTCAGCCTGTGTGTCATGGAAAGGACCCTGAGATTTATTGAACCATATCTTCCCACTCTTTTGGTTTCAGGAGAAAGCACATTGAGGGGAAGAATAACGGACACCTACGGCAGAAAGGGTCTTACCATCCTGTTCACATCTGGCCAGTGTGCTTTTAACTTTGGGTCCAAACAACGAGGAGGGCTCAATGGGAGCATTAAGAAAGGAAACCTTAAAGGGTTCTGCGAAATTGCACAAGCGTATCCATGCATGTTGTCTTAGGACCACAGCTGAACCCGCTGCTCTAGCTGCTCCTTCTGATGCGTGAGATATCAGTCACATAGAGGAGTTAGATATTGACTCAATGGTAGCCAGCTGAGAGGTCACTTTGTCACAGACCTCATCAGACATGGCACCAGCCAAGGTTTCAGAGAGCTCAGAAATCAGATCCCTTTGAAGCCTGGTAAAGTGTGCTATATAATTCAGAGACCTGATAGTAAAGGTCGCTAATGCAAAGGTGCACTTCCCTATCCTGTCTGGGGCCCGGGACTCTTTGTTAGGCGGATGGACTTTCTGGCTTTCTTCTTCTGCCAGATCCTTTTTTGTTGCGGCCGCCACCACCAAAGCATCCACAGGAAGACCTTTTGACCAATGGGGATCCATAGCAGGAGGGGACAAAATCTTATCTGGCCTCTGATGAATAGCTCTGATGGTGTCAGGAGCCTTCCAAGCACGCTGCACGATAAGCCAGACAAGTTCATCGGCAGGTGGAGTAACCCAGGAGGTAGGGGGCCAGGCGCAAAAGGCCTGCAGGAACACAAACTCCTCAGAGGTCGGATTAGAGGGCTGCTAGTCACCTCTCTGTTTCAGGATTTCGAGGATATCACCAAAGGATACCTCAGAGGGTGACCGAGGGGATCTTTCCCCTCATTAAAATCTGTGTCTTCAGTGAGGGACTCCTCTGTGGAGTCCATGTGCTTCCTCTTACACAAAGTTTTCTGATGAACTTCCTCAGTGGGAGAAGCTGGGGAAGACAGCGGAAAAGGGGTTTCCTGTGGGAATATGTCCTGAGGCCCTTGCACCTGGTGTCCGCTCGGTGTGACTTATGAAACCAGTGTACCAGAGGAGGGCAGAGGGATAGACAGTCCAGTATCACCAGCAGCAGCGAAAGCCTTCTTCATGAGTTGGAAGGCTGGTCCACCTGAAGAGGAGTGAATGTCTAGGACAGGGGACACCCCTCCCCTAAGTGGCTCAGCCTGCTGACCCGGAGTCCCTGGATGACTGTGGAGCTGATCCACAAGATGCAACACATCGTGTTCAGAAAGGCTTCTAGTGGGCCTCACGGAGACTGAGGGAGAAACAGGCTTGTCAACAGAAGAGGCAAACTCGGTGCCCATCTCACCAGTCCGCACCAAGAACAACAGTGCCGAGAGAGACTGGACTACGGAAGTCTGCACCGAAGTAGTCATTGGTGCCGAGGTCATGGTCTGCATCGACACAGGGATTGGCGCTGAAGTGGTTGTCGGTACCGAAGATGGAACCGACAAAACTGGAGTCAACAATAAAGGTGTCGGTTCCAAGGAAGATCTCAAAGCCAACGTGGTCAAGGTCTGCACCAACTGAACAGTTGGTGCCAATACAGTGGTAACAGTCTGAACCGAGGAGCCCCTCGGTGCCGATATAGTGAAGGCTGCAGGAGAAGACAGAGCCGAGATCACTAATGGAGCCGAAGGCCTTGGCGAGGGTCTAGGCACCGAAAGCAGTGGGACTGACTGAGTGAGCTCCGGAGCCAAAACTTTAGCCTTTTTAGGTTTTGGTTGGCAGGAGTCCCCAGCCGGGGACAAAGACAAAGATTTAGCCTTGGTAGGAACATCCAAGGTTTTCTTATGGGCTCTAGGAGGGGTTGAGGCCTCCGACCCAGAAATAGCCTCTAAAAAGGGAGATTTAAGAAGTACCTTCAGTAACAGCTTGTTTTTCCTTTCCAACAAGGATCTATTTGAAAAATTCTCACAAATAGTACAGGGCGGATCAATAGACAAGTGGGATGCCCCCAAACAATAAACGCACAAAGAGTGTGCAACAGAAGTAGGAAGTTTGTGTCCACAATCAGAACACCATTTAAACCCCGGACTACCTTTCTTATTTGCCATAATAGCTAAAATAGAAAGCAGAAAAGGGTACCAGCAATGGTACAAAGGAATACCCTAAGGTATGAGAAAAAAGGTAAGAATTACCAATGATGGTAAGGGGAATTTACCTTGCGGTAAAAAGAGAAAAGAGAAGAAAAACCTGAAGAAAGTATGCTCGCTAGATGCGATAGGGTAAGAGACAATGAAATAGAAACTTTCCTGACAGAAAAGTAAAATAAATGGTTATTAAACAACAAACAACTGTACTTAGTTCAAGAGAAGCAGCTTGACACGACCAAATGACAAAGCGACAAACGAAATCTGAGGTAACAGGCAGAGGGGAATTGTGGGTAAGAGTTTAGCTCAAGAGTTTAAAGCTGACGCGAGCTTGGAAAATGGCCGGCTCGGTTCTGAGGTCGGAACTGATACCCATACGTAAGGAATGAACGAGGATTAACTATATCAGATGGATTATTATATTTTACAGTGGATCTGAAGTTCTGATGAGGTATAAGTAACAGGAAATTAAGACTTCTCTGATCTAGAGATGAGTCAGTTAGAGGGTTTTCTGAGCTACAACAAAGGCATGATGGTCAAAAGATAAGAAATTATCAAAAAGAATGCCTATATCCATTATAGTATTGTCTGTTTGAAGAGGTGTGTCACCTATATGGTATGGGAAAATGTTTTGTTTACCAGAATTAACTGTAATACATTTTTTCAATTTTAATTTGAGACCATTGTCCTTGCACTAATTGTTAACATTGTCTAACCCATGTTGGTGCAATTGTGAGTTAGTAGAAGAATAGATATCAACTCCCAATTTACAGCAATCTGGAAACTTAGGTAACCATATGCCAGGAGTGCAGCCAGAAGCTCTGACAAACAGATGCCAAAGGTGAGAGGGCCCAGCACTGAATCCCATGGTACATCACTAGTAGTATTTTTGCTTTCAGAAGTGACACCTGAAGTTCTAACCACATAGGTTCTGTCAGATAACCAGTTAGGTATCAATTACTCAATATAAGGATTTAGATTTAGATTTACAAATTTGTGAATAATGCCTGCATGAAGAATAGTGTAAAAGGTTTTGACCAGCACTACATATGGTATATGTACATGCATATCAATGTCCACTGTTTCAGTGAGACAAATGAAGTTAAAGACCTTCTTTTGACAAAGCTAAAATGATAATGGTCCAGGGTCTGCAGATTTTCGATGTCCAGATTAATGAAATCTGAGATAATACATTATGTAACTTTGCATATAGGGACGAGAGAAACTGATGATATTTACAGTGGTCTGTTGATGGGTCACCCTTGTAGACAGGTTTAGATTAAAGGGGTTAAGTAGAGGTTCAGATAGTCCATTTTTGGTACTGATAATCAAGCAACCTGGTAAGTTATCTGGGTACCTGCTTGTGGTGTTCTTACCTTTAGAGAAGACTGACAGGACTTGTTCCGCAGTAATTAATGGGAGTGGGTGTGACTGTACAATGTGTAGAACAGCTATAATTGTGAGTGAAATAAACCTGCACTAAATTTGTCAGCTAGGATATTACCTATTTCCTTTAGGTTAGAGTAGGCAATATTAATGTGGACTTGCTGCAAACATTACTGGGTGCTAGATCTTAAGTTCTTGGCATAGATAAGGAAAGATCTGTACTTATTTTTGGTTTTAGTGGCTATTTTATGTTCACATTCATCTCTGAGCATCACAACGGTTCCCTTAAGCTTCTTACTAGTTTATTAAGTGTAATCCTAAGTTAAGTAGAATGAAACTTATTGTAAGCATTAAGCATTTTTTCTCTTGTCATATAATTTATTTATAGAGGTATTCCACCCAGGGATTTGCTTTAAAAAATGTTATTGTATTTAATGCAGATAGGGACTGCCTTACTGATACAACTGTTTAAGCGGAACTGGGAGTTAGAGTCATAGGCAGTGGCTTTAGCAATTAGATCCAGATGAAGAGGAGGAGGATTACACAGGAATTTATTTAGGTCACCGAGTAGCTGAAGAAGGTTTGATGTTGAGTAGTCCCTAAATACAGATGTTTTTGTAAGGGAAGTATCACTGTTTTTAAGGAAAATGTTACTGACTTATGGACTGATTTAACAAAGGAAGATGCAACATATATTTTATGGCAATTGTTGAAAGTTTATGTTTATTTGTATTTTGTTAAGTCCATTTTAACAGTTTGTGAGTCTTCAGATAGTAAACTGGAAAACAATAGTAGGAAAATGCTGACACACTGGATTTTTTCTTGACATGATTTGACTGTAAGATTTAACTGATATCAGAAAAATTTATTTACTATGGATTTTACCATTCATATTTGACAAGTTAAAATATGTCCATGATTACTTAAAAAATAAGCAAAAGAAAAAGTCCAAGAACTGTAGCAAGAAAACAAAGACTCCAAGTGGAAAAAACAGGAAACTGGAACACACAAAATCCACTGGAAACACTACACGGAGATGACCACTGTTATGGAAAGCTTCTTTATTAGGAACAGGAACACACAAGCGCTTTCACGTAGCTGTACTACGCTTCTTCAGGTGTAATAAGACATGAAATTAAACAGCTTTTTATACAAAGTCTTTTGGCGCTCAAACTAACCAATTAAAACCCTAATTGGATAATTGTAGCAATCATAGTAGGCTAGTTTAAAGGAACAACATTAACAATTTCGTGTAAAACAAATAAAAATTCCTTAAAACGTTTAAAAATGACATAAATAGCAAAGTTGGCAAAAGACGCCTTAAATAAACTGTTCTGCATGAGTAAAATAGGACAAAATCATCTGTCAAACTGACGGTGCAAGCCTGCTGGCAAACCAAGATTGCTTTAAGACAAAATTGTAAGTATTCATGGCCGGAACACGAAACATAAACCATAAACCGGAAAACAATACTTTCTGAATAAGAGTGTACAACACAGCGATTTCCCTAATATAACTAAAGTATGTAAACTAACTCTATTGTTGAAATCGCTCAACTGAGCTCATACTGAACTCCTTACCGTATAGCATCCGGTTGGTAAACAAACCAAATGCATCAAACAACACCAAATGCATAAGGTGTAATGTGGTGTGAGGAAGTGATATTACCAAACACTACTGTCAATCAGTATGTCCCATACAATAACTACTTATCTAAAAATAAGAAACATCAGTATATTGTAGCTATTAACAAATGCAAAACATGATCTTTGTTAAAAACATATTGATACAACCATCGCAGCAGCAGAACATCAAATAGTGCTGACCTAAACCGCAGCTGCAAAGTGCCCTGAACTTACATTAAATCTCAAAAAGAAAGCGCCATTACCATTCAAGAAAACCACAGGAATAAAATCCATCCATGGCGATCACAGTCAAAACAAGATCGCTGCCATTATCTAAACAGGAGAGTTCACAAAAACGATCAAGACAACAAAAGCCAGTCCGGCGGTAAAAAACATCATACTGACAACAGCAGCTACCAAACTTGAAAGCGAGGTAGCAACCAGCTGCTGGCTTACTAAAGCATTACTGGTTGGCTTATAGCCTAATGGAGGACTCGCCATCTAGCAACACAAATCTGAACACCCATATTAAAAAATAAAAAAAAAAAAAAAACATTACCAAAATGTCTGAAACGGAAAATATTAACAGCAACGGTCAACTATTAGATAACAAGCAACCAGACCACTCACTTCTAATAATGTCAGGCATCCAGAGATCTAGCGAAGTACTGGTGAGATGGTTCACACTAATATTGTTTCACTGGAAACTAGACAAACGCAAAATCTGTCAACAATCAACTCCCAAATGAAGCTGGAAGGTCCAAAAGGACCTGGCCAAAACATATAAATATCAAGGCTGTACTATAGAACATAAATAATAACAATAAGGTGCATATAACATGATAAAAACTGAGCTGAACCAAAACAGATCACAGAGTACTGGATGAAGTTTGAAACCATCTGTGAGTTAACAACAACCTTAATACTATCCAGTTGTCCAATATAACAGGAGGCACAGATATGCCAAACACCAGCATGCCATAAACACAGTAATGCAAAGCATGGAGGACAAAGAATGTTATATATGCATAACTAAATGTCTTAACCAATCAAAAAATGAAACTAACATCATACACAGATAACCACTCCTATATAAGACTACCATCAAAACAAGGACCACGACTGTATAAAATATTATAAAAAAATCAGCCCACTGTTCCCTTATGCCATATGAGGGCCTTAACACAATGCACATGCTGAGTACCAAACAAATCAATATAGGGTAGGTTGTAGACAGACCTATAGCAACCAAGCGCAAGACATAATATATGAAGAAATTATACAATAAATGGCTCTATAGAACCATATCTGAGGAAGGTGAGCCTATTGAAAGAACACATAAAAGGCTCTTGAGAACAGAAAAACAAAATTGGGGACACACTAAACATTGGGCCATACAACAGAACAAATCAGCTTGTGTCTTTACTACCTCATGTTAAGAACAGGTTTGACTGAAACATATTGATTAATACCTGGATGTAAATGCGCCTTTAAGGTGAAAATCCACTTAAGCTCCCTCACGGCCAGTTGATTCATGTTGTCTCCTTCCCTAATATTGGTTGCCAGCAGTTCCAGAACCATAAATTTAAAACTGTGTGTATTAAATTCCAGAATGTGCTTAGCCATGGCACTGCTTTCATTACCTTTCCTGATGTCATAGCAATGATTGTAGATCCTATCATGAAGTCATCTCTTCGTGAGGCCTACATAAAAGGCTTGGCATGAATCACATATGGCCAAATAAATTAGGTTAGTACTATTACAGTTACTTTGAAATCTGGGTGTGAACAGAAAGGATCCATCAGGATGTAGAAAACTAAGATCATTCGATATATGTGGGCACATGTGACAGTGCCCACATGGAAAAGTCCCTTGAGGACCACTGCGGTGGTTATTTATCAAACAACTCTGCTCTACACACAAGGTTTGTTTTAAATTATTGCATGTCTTATAACTAAATGTTGGATGGGCCCCTACAATTTTTCTGGTAAATGGATCTGCAACCAACACATTCCAATTCCTGCTGACAATTTTATTGTGTGCAACAACATCACTGGTGTATTTAGTAACATAAGTAAGTCTATCAGCATGCTTGTAGTTACTAAATACGGGGAAAGGAGCACTATCCCTGACTGGGGCAGCGCTATCTCTCCTACCAAATACTTTCATGAAAACCTCCTGCTTACAATCATCTATTAACTTGGGAGGGTACCCTCTTTCTTTAAACAAGCCTTCAAGTACATTCAACTCAGAGGCCAGGTCACTCTTATCACTACAAATTCTGCAGATTCTATATATTTGGCTCAGAACAATCCCTCTAAAGGTAAACCTGGGATGCATGCTTTCAAACCGTAACAAAGAATTCCTCCAAATAGATTTCCTGTATAAAGAGGTAACTATCTTGTTGGCACTAAATTGCAACTTTAGATCTAAAAAATGGACTTGAACAGGAGAGATTTCTGCTGTAAATCTCAAAAAGGTGGAGGTCAATTCTAATGCAGCAATGAAGCTCAAACAATCCGCTTCAGTCCCATCCCACACAAAAAGGACGTCATCAACGAACCTCTTGTACATTCTAACCTTTTTATAATCTGGATGCTTAAACAGATGTCGCAATTCCCAATGATGGACCACAAGGTTAGCGTAACTATTCGCACAGGGAGTGCCCATGGCAACTCCCCATTTCTGAAGGAATAGCTGATCCTGAAACAGGAATACATTGTTCTCTAATATCATTTCTAGCAGGCAGTTGATCAAAATCTGTCTGCTATTGCTATAACCTGAGTTGCTAACAAGAATCTCTCTAATGGCCTGCATCCCCAAGTCATTGGGAATGCTAGTGAAAAGGTTCTGGACGTCCATGGTCACTAATAGCAATGTTGCCTCACTCCCATCCAACTTGAAGCCTTTAAGGAACTCAATAAGCTGGTAAGAATCTTTCAAAATGACTGGAATGTCATCTACCAAGGGGCGTAATAGCCCTTCCACAAATGAAGAAATGGTGGAGGTAATCCACCGTTCACCTGCAACAATAGGTCTCATTGGTACTGGTACAACCCCTTTGTGGATCTTGGGTAGACCCTTGATGATGGGCAGGGTGGGAAACTCAATCAAGAAGTATTCATACAACTCACAGCTGATCTGTCCACACATCAAGAGGTCATAAAGACTATCATGCACCAACTTCACAATTGTACTGACCTGTTCTCTAGAAATAACCTCATATACTTTATCATCTGACAGCATGTTGTTCATAGTAGTAATGTACTCTGAAGAATTCATAACAACCACTGCTCCTCCTTTGTCAGCTTGTTTAACAATGACATTTTCATTATTCTTCAGAGAAACAATGGAACTCTGCTCAGCTTTACTAACATTATAAAAACTGCATCTTTTTTTATTATTACTTAACCTAAACCAATCATAAAAGTCACTCTCACACATTTTCAGAAAGCTCTCCACGTTATGTGGCATCATAGGTGTAAAACTACTCTTGACCCTGAAAAAACTCTTTAAGGTGTTAGTGTCCAAAACATTGCTGTCTTTGAAAAAAATCTTAAGAGAGACGTTACGACAAAACAGCCTCAAGTCTATTAAAATGTCACTTAAATAACTGACTTGTGAGGGAATGAAATTCAGTCCTTTCTCTAGAAGGGACAAATCTGAATCAGACAAGGTATAACTAGAGATATTGTATACAAGGGAATTCAGTCTCTCATCCTCTGAGTGTGAAGACATAGTGCTCAATTTCTTTGTCTCCTGTTGTTTGGAAAGTTTTCTACTGATCCCTTTCTTTTCCTTGGGCCTCTGCTGCTTGACCGGCCTCGCCATCCTGGCTGTTCCTTGACAGGAAAAGGTAAAAAATGATTACTTGCAGAGGACGAATCCTTCGGTCTGGCAACTGCTGACAAAGACATTTTGGCTGCCTGCTGGTTAGGAGGCGGAGTACTGTTGTCCATATTAACTCCATTGACTGAAGTGGAAGTAGGATTGGAGAGCACTGATGCTGGATTAGTCATGCTGTTAACTAAGGAGGAGGCAGGTTGAACAAGAAAAGGTTCAATGTTGGAACTATCTGTAGGCATCGATGAAAAACCAGCATTATTGGGGAGCCCATCATTGCGTCTGTTCTGCATACGTATATTCTCAGTTCTAGGCCATACAAAGATCTGTCCACTGGCAAAATCATTGGCATCCCTAGTAAGTTTCTTGTGTTTAACTTCTTTGAGCCTTTCACTATAAGATTGTACCTGAACCCAGAGAGAATCAAGTCTCCTGGTAAAATGCTCAGTCTTGAAACGTTCAGTAATCACTGCATGCTGTCATAATTTATTTATAGAGGTATTCCACCCAGGGATTTGCTTTAAAAAATGTTATTGTATTTAATGCAGATAGGGACTGCCTTACTGATACAACTGTTTAAGCGGAACTGGGAGTTAGAGTCATAGGCAGTGGCTTTAGCAATTAGATCCAGATGAAGAGGAGGAGGATTACACAGGAATTTATTTAGGTCACCGAGTACCTGAAGAAGGTTTGATGTTGAGTAGTCCCTAAACACAGATGTTTTTGTAAGGGAAGTATCACTGTTTTTAAGGAAAATGTTACTGACTTATGGACTGATTTAACAAAGGAAGATGCAACATATATTTTATGGCAATTGTTGAAAGTTTATGTTTATTTGTATTTTGTTAAGTCCATTTTAACAGTTTGTGAGTCTTCAGATAGTGAACTGGAAAACAATAGTAGGAAAATGCTGACACACTGGATTTTTTCTTGACATGATTTGACTGTAAGATTTAACTGATATCAGAAAAATTTATTTACTATGGATTTTACCATTCATATTTGACAAGTTAAAATATGTCCATGATTACTTAAAAAATAAGCAATTTAAACACAGCAGTTTGACATAATTGAATATTATGTAAAATATTGAATATTAGATGTAACAAGGAATATTCTAAATGCTAGAGTTGCTGGCGCCATGTCAGACTCCAAGCCGGTCACAAGTGGTGTCCCACAGGGCTCAGTCCTTGGCCCCCTGTTGTTCAGCATCTACTTCTCAGAAGTACAGGCAAACATAGGAGGACTATGGCTGACAAAGTTTGCAGATGACTGCAAACTGGGCACCATAGTGGAAAGTACATCGGACACAGATATCCTTCAGAGGGGTCTCACGGAAACTGATAGCTGGTGTCAGAGCCATGGCCTGAAGTTAAATGCCAAAAAATGTATAGTCATACCCTTCGGGGAAAACAAGGTAACCCCAAGCTACCATATAGGTGGCAATCCACTTAGCACAGAAGAGGTTATCAGGGACCTGGGGACCCAGGTTGACAGTGGCCTTTCTTTTGACACTCACATTGCTAAAGTGGTTAGAAAGACCTTCTACATTGCCCACCTGATCATGAAGTGATTCACATCCAGATAAAGTGAGGTCATTGTTCCCATGTACTCTTCACTTATCAGACCAATGATCGAGTACAATGCCCCATTCGGGATGTATCTCACCCGACACCTGCAGCAATTGGAAAGACCCCAAAAGTTCCTCACCAAAAGGATAAAGGGACTCCAAAATCTGTCATATGCTGCCAGACTGAAGAAACTCCAGCTCTATTCAGTCACATACCGTCTGCTCAGAGGTGACCTGTGCCTGACATACAAGGCCATCTCCAACCCGGAATTAATGGACATGCTCCACCTCAAAAAATCCAAATCTACCAGATCCACTAGAGCAAGCGACTTAAACCTTAGCACGGATATAAATAGGACATGCTGGAGGGATAGATTTGTCACCCAGAGACTCCCTATGCTGTGGAATAAAATCCCGGTCCATGTGAGGCAGAGCACCTCGCTGGCTCTGTTCAAGAGAAATCTTGACTGGTGGATGGGAGATCGTAGGTTTACCCCGGGAATCATCTCTGTGTCACTGCTGGACAGAGGCACAACAAACTAATGGGCACAGTATTTTTTAACATAAGGGGTGGTGTAAGCCACAAAACTTTGGGCTAGGCTTAAATGCCCTAGGGCAGATAGCCTAGTATAAACCTATGAACCTATGAACCTATGTTCTATAAGCTATTAAATACACCGGAAGCTTGTGTTTGCCAAATCTGTGTCAGGTGCAGAAATATGTATTTACATAATTATCTACAATGCAAGGCACATATACACTTCTTAATGAACTTTATTAAGAGTCTAACTATAGCTGAAGACATAGCAATATTTTTCCATCAGAATTGTTAAATACATGTACCATGAGATACGCATTTATACAACATATATATTTTTTTGGTTTTAGCAAACAGGCTTAAAGCATATAAATTCACAGTTATTTGACCACTTGTCCACTAGATGGCAATATGAACCTTAGGGTTCCACAAACTCATTTGGCAGTTCTGGAATTCAAAGCAAGCAATTTTTCAAGTAATTTTTGCTAATGAGAGTAGGCAGAGATTTGTTTATTATATATTAATCTGACATGTTCTATTTTATCTTTTAAAAACTTGCAAAATTAAGGAAATTATGGTTTCATCCATTAGCTTATAAAAATAGACTTGAAGATCTATCACTTTGAAACATCTTTCTCTGTAATCCTTTATTTATTCCAACTATAGAAATACCCAATGCAGCAAATTACATATATTTAGAAGAAATTATATGGTCAGATGAATTTCGATGTAGCCTAAGTTAGAAGCCCCCAAGGCAGGGCTTCAGAGAGGGCAGTATTAAAATAAAGTATGGACAAGTCACTACAATAATAATCTTCACTGTCGCCTTACAGTTAGACGCTGCCCGTTCGATTCTCAGTCAGAGCGTCTTCTGTGTAGCGACATGCGTGAATGGGTGTTCCTTCGTTGAAGGTTGTGCGTTAGGCCCGGCAAGCCAGTACGTAAAAATCTACTGCCAATCATTAGCGGGCCGGAGTTCCACTGTGGCAACTCCTAACCGGGAAAAGCCGAAAGACGTAAACAAACTGTGTCACACCATTACAGGTTAAGTTGCCAGAGATCACTTAACTGCAATCATCAGATTTGCCTCAGTCAGGCAGACATATAACAGTGCCTACACAGACTGCATGTTCATCATGCAGAACAAATGGATGCATGTACTGAAGTTGGTATCGCAAATAGCACTGCAGACAAAATATAAGACTAAACACTGCATTGGTAATGCGCATACGCAGACACATGAAAGCAATTCACAAACTCTAGTCTTGCTGACATATACAAGACAATGCAGTCAGGACAAACTGACATGTTTGGTTGTAATGACATGAATATGTGCATAATCAGCATCATATCAAGCATTTTAAAAATGGGAAGGAAGCTACACTTTAGAGAAATAGAGGGGAGATCAGAGCCCTTGCTAGGTAATTTGGTGTCTTAAGCAGCTGCTAGACTAGCTGTCACCCTCATCCCAAAGTTGAGGACTAAAAAAGGCCACAGTTTTAATACATTGATTTCAGCAGCAGCAATATCAGCCACATCTGCTGAAATGAACCTGTGCAATTTGTTTGCACTTGACCAGCAGTTCTTTGACAGTGCTAATCGTGCTCCCTGATAAATTGCAGCTGAGGCTGCTGCCTCTTCTCCCCACTCTAGTTATGCTACTGGATGTCATGATTCCAGTGACAAAAAACATCTGTATTCAGGATCAACAGGAATTTTACTTCAAATGCAATGACAAGTCAGTATAAAGAACTATTCTAGGTCATTATTGCATTTATACTGAGTAGACGTTCAGTGCAACATTCACAATGGAAACAGAGTACAATGCAAAGTATGGCAGTGAAGACCTCTGAAACAATGAATATGCTACCACTATATATATATATATATATATATATATATATATATATATATATATATTATATATAAATGAAACAACTTAATTTGTGCGAATGTCACTTTGGATGACATCTGTTTAGTTGACAAAATTTGATAAGCTAAGCAGATGGTTGAAAGGGTACAAAACTGCATAATATTTGGGGTAGGGGAATATGTTCTTTATCAGATATTATGCGATCTAAGAATTAGTATATATGATTAGCAGGGTCATTGTTTTTTACTTATTTTTATGATTGATTTTTACATGCACCAAGGCTGTTGCTCAGCACATGAGTAGTAGCGAGTCAATGTTTGCAATGGATCATTCAATTAAAATCACTAGACCCATGAAAATATATATATATATATATATATATATGTATGTATATGGCAAGTGATCTGATCATCTAAATATTGATAGCCTAAATATTGACAAAAAATATTTGATGTTCACAATATCAGATTAGATTTTCTTTTGTCGATATTTAAGCTCTCATTATTTAGGTGATTCATTCAGTTGCCATACAAAGGTCAACATCTCAGTCTCCTTTTTTATTATAAAACTTTCAGTCAGTAACCACAATATATTCTTCTATAAAAGCACATATTATATGATTGCTATTCTACACCTAGGGATTTCATTTTGGTACTGAGCTATATCTGACCCATTTTAGTAGCGTCAGCCTGTGGCATGTTATCTACAGTATTTGGCAAATTACTTCTTTAGTTGAAATATAAAGGATTTTACTTAATTTGTAATGACAGCTCAGTAAAAATATAATCTGAAGTAGAATTCATTTGTCAGCAACCTGTGGGTATGGATCCGATATCGGATCCGAACCGGCATGATTTATCCAGCTATGGATCCGAGCTCCTAGCTCCTCCCCTCGCCCATAATGCCCTGCTCTCCCTACATGACCTCAGATCTAGTTTGCCGCGTTCATGGTGACAGCCTAGATTTCGAGCTCCATAAGCTAAGTGGTTTTTCAGTATTTTACAAGGGATTTTTCTGATTTAAAATACCTTAACTGTGTGAAAGTGTTAGGTTCCCTGTCTATATATATTATTTTTGGGTTAAGTTAACTTATTTTTGTGTACCCTCCCCTCTCTGGCACGTAGCTAGTGTGAGTGTGTGTTTTTCTTTGGGGCCTTCGGTGTGTGTGTTAGTTTTTTTTCTTTCAAAAAAAAAAAAGAGAATAGTATGTCTGAGGCTCCAAAGGCAATCTTCTCAAAATGCTCCGAGTGTGGCCATAAGCTATCCCCTGCTGATGGCCACACTCGGTGCGTTCGATGCCTTGCGGTTGAACACCTCACTTCTGGGTGTTCAATCTGTGCAGGGTTCAACCCCAGGGCATTGAAGGAGCGGAGGTCGAAGCTGGTCTTGGCGGGTCTCTTACCCCCGGACTCGGCTTCGGCCCCCGCCCCATTGGTAGTGACTGCTCCAGCGGTTACTGCCTTGCCTGCTCCCCCTCCTCCTCCCGGGATTCAAACTCCCTCTACGGGTTCGGAGGAGAGGGAAGCCAGGAAGAAGGACCGGAGAGAGAAGCACCACAAGCAGCGGGCCGAGACCACCGTCTCGGCCCCGCTGGCTAAGCGGGCTTCTTCTCCGGCCTCTCTGGCTGCTGGCTCTCCTCCTCCTCGGCTCCGGTCCCCATGTTTTTCACCAGGGCCTGAGGAGGAGGAGACCCGACCTCCTTCGAGGCTATCGAGGCGGCACTCAAGGCCTACCTCGGTAGCCTCGTCGAGGTCTACCTACAGCCTCTCCGACGCTGATCTGGACCAGATGATGTGAAGGTTCATCCAGGCCCAGATGCAGATGGGAGTGCTCCTGCCTCCCCCCCCCCCTGGGAGGGAGCTCGACCCCATTTTTCAAGCCCATAGCTCCTTCTCCGATCCGCTACCTGGGCTCGGAGCGCTCAGAGCCGGGCAGCTTCAGAGCCGGGGGTGGGTCGGCGCCGACAGTACTGGGTACTTCAGATCCGACCCTGCCCTCGAGTTTGTCAGATCCGACCTCTCGGAGCCTTGGCCCGAGCTTCAGATCTGAGGGACTCAGTGTGCCTTCGGCGCCGTCCGTGTCAGAGCGCACTGCTCCCTCGGATCCGAGGGGCTCGGCGCCGGCTCCGATCCACTCCTCGGATCTGAGGGGGAGCCAACTTTTGGATCCTTTGGTCGAGGCTGGCTCCCCCTCGGCTTTTGATGTAGTGGAGAGGGATCTGTTGAGGGCATCCGGACCCCCGGCCCTTGCTTCGGCTCCGTCCCGCACTCCATCTGCTCTGGGTGAGGCTTCCGTCACCCGGCCACTGGGACAGCCCATTTCACTGCCCCAAGTAGTTCCTTTGGAACTGGACACCGCTGGCGAGGGCTCCTCGGACAGCCCCCCCGAGGAAGCACCTCTCAAGCACACGTGTAAGAGGAGGCACATAGACTCCCCCGAGTCTTTAACTGAAGACACGGACTTG
Organism: Protopterus annectens; assembly: GCF_019279795.1. Classification (NCBI taxonomy): domain Eukaryota; kingdom Metazoa; phylum Chordata; order Ceratodontiformes; family Protopteridae; genus Protopterus; species Protopterus annectens. The sequence continues at coordinate 1,980,328,824 of NC_056733.1, read as the reverse complement.
GAGGAAGGGGAAGGCTCCCCAAGATCACCCCTGAGGATGTCTCCTTTGGAGACATCATGGAAATGTTACGTATAAGAGGTGGGTGGTCTGCCCCAAAGTCTTCCTCGGACGAGTCCGTGTTCTTGGAGGCATTTGAAGCTGGCCCATCTACGTCTTGGGTGTCCCCTCCTGCCGACCCCCTGGTGGACCTTATTACCACCAGGGCGTGGCAGGAACCGGACACCGTGGAGCCAATCCCCAAGAGGCCAGACAGGATTCTTAGCCCCCCTGCTGACCGTGCCCACTGTAGCTAGGGACCCCCGGTAGATGCCATGTTGTCAGCAGCAGCCACTAAGAGGGAACTCGCTCAGGAGAGTCCCTCAGTCCATCCCCCGAGCAAGGAGTCTCGGATGATGGACCACTTGGGGAAGCAAATGTTTAGTTCAGCGACCTTCTCAGTGACGGCGCTCAACTACTTGGCACATGTCATTCGGATGCAACGCGATCTTATCAAGGAATACGCTGCATCCCCCCCAGAGTCCATGTCGGAGGAGGACAAACTTTTGCACTCCACCCGTATGGCCACTCTTCGTTCCGTGACCAATACCTCTATGCAGTTACTTTCCCATGCTAACAAGGGAGCTGCTAGAGCTGCAAGAGTGGGCCTAGTCACAAGACGCCAGGCCTGGCTCCGCCATTGAGATTTCACGGAGCCCTTCAAGGTGTCATTCGCAAACGCCCCCTTTGATGGTTCTGCCCTTTTTGGCAAGACGGTTCGCGACACCTTGGTCCAGAGCGAGAAGGACGGGAAGACGCTGTCTGCTGTCAGAGTCCACTTCTCTGTGCCCCAGAGGTCCTACTCTAGGTACCAAAAGGGCCAGAAGAAGATGTGGTTCCGGAAGTCGCAGCAATCCCAACCCGCTCCAGACAACCAGTCCTTCCGCGGCAGAGGAAGACAGGGAGGACGCCGCCCTAGGGGCAGAGGGGCTCCCAGGAATTTTGGGTCCAGAGAACCTTTCTCTGAACGGCCCACGCAGCAACTCTGAGGGGTTGACCGACTGCTCCACTCTGGAGGCAGTCGGGGGACGTTTTTCGGAGCACCTAGCGGCATGGAAGTCCATTACATCAGACCGCTGAGTTCTCCAGATTATATCCAGAGGCTACAAAATCCCATTTCTTCACGTCCCAAAATTAAAATCCCTCCCCGATGTTCCACCCGATCAGAGGGAGGCCGCTTCAGCAGAAATTGGCCATCTGCTGAGAAAAAAAGCCATCCAGCCCGTCCCCCCAGACCAGATCGGATCAGGGTTCTACTCCAGGTACTTTTTAGGGCCAAAAAAGACGGGGGACCTAAGACCCATTCTGGACCTGTCCCTATTAAACTTGGCAGTTCCCAAGGAGAAGTTCCGGATGGTCACTCTACAATCCATCCTCCCCCTTCTAGGGGAGAATCACTGGATGTGCTCTATAGACCTCCAGGATGCGTACTACCACATACTAATGGACAGACAATCCAGGAGGTTTCTTCGCTTCCGGCTGGGAGCCAGTCACTACCAGTTCAGGGTCCTTCCCTTTGGTCTCACCACAGCCCCCAGGGTGTTCACCAAAGTATTAGCAGTGGTTGCGGCCCACCTGAGGCTTCAGGGGGTGCAGGTCTTTCTGTACCTGGACGACTGGCTTCTCACCACCCCAACAAGGCATCTACTATCCTTGGCAAGAGACTCTTTTCTTCGTCTCGCTCCCCGGCTAGGCATCACGGTAAACGTAGAAAAGTCCAACCAGGTCCCTACTCAGTTAATAGAATTTATAGGAGCCAGGTTAGACACAAGGAATTTAAGGGCCTTTCTCACAACCGACAGAGTTCGGAATCTGCGACTCCAGGTGCGGGCCATCCTCCACTCCAGCTCGGCTCCTGCAGAATTGGTCCTGAGGGCACTAGGGTCTATGGCTGCAGCGATTTCTCTTCTTCCACTCGCCCGCTTGAACATGCGGGTACTTCAGTGGACACTTCAGGTGCAATGGTCATTTCTCTCTCTTCCCCTGCATCACCTCATTGCAATCAACAAGGCTTGCAAGCGGTCTCTCTTGTGGTGGCTCCATTCCCCGGATCTCCACAGAGGCCGCCCTTTTTGTGCATCTCCCCCTCTCGCCACAGTGACCACGGACGCTTCCCACCTTGGGTGGGGGGGGCATTTTGCGGGCCGGACGGTCCAAGGCACATGGAATGACTCAGAGACCTCCCTGCATATCAATGTCCTGGAAATGAGGGCGGTGCTCTTGGCGTTGCAAGCACTTCAAGCCTTCCTTCCCCTGGGAACAATTGCGATTCAGTCAGACAACATGTCGGTGGTCTGGTACATCAACAAACAGGGGGGAACCAGGTCTTACCCATTATGTCGATTAGCCATGAGAGTGTGGGAATGGCCAATCTCCACCAACCACTTTCTCATCGCAACGTATATTCCGGGTTGGTCCAACATCCTTGCAGACAAGCTCAGTCGCACCATTCTCTCCCCGTACGAGTGGTCTCTCAATGCTCAAGTAGCGGAACGTATCTTTGCACATTGGGGGACTCCCTGTTGCGATCTCTTTGCTTCTCCCTTAAACGCCAAGTGTGACAGTTTTTTCGCTCTAATCCCACCTCCAGGGGATTCCCCGAGAGACGCTCTGGTGCATGCTTGGCCTCCCGGTCTTCTTTACGCATACCCCCCTCTGCCTCTGATGCTCCAGGTGCTTCAGAAAGCCTCTCGGTTGGGGTGCAGAATGATCCTCATTGCCCCATTCTGGCCTCGACAGATCTGGTTCCCTTACCTAAGGTCTCATTCAGTGAATCTACCTTGGATTCTAGAGCCCATTCCGGATCTGATTTCACATCCATCGAACCTACCAACTCTGAACCTGGACAACCTGAAGCTGACTGCTTGGCTGCTCCAGTTCCACTCCTAATCAGGACTCCCAGTATCTCGTCCCCAGTTAAGGCCATTCTGGTAACGGCTCATAAACCCTCTACCAGAAAAATTTACCGCAGTAAATGGAAGCGTTTCTCCATTTGGGCGGAGCAGCAAGGTCTAGATCCCTTCACGGTTCCCCTTCCTTTGGTTCTAGACTTCCTTACTACTCTCTTTAATGATGGCGCCAGTAGTTCTATGGTCAAAGTTCAGCTAGCGGCCATTTCTCATTACCATGTTGGTCATGACTCTGGGCCCCTTATGTCTGCCAAGTTATGTAAAATCTTCCTAAAAGGCACCTATTTGCTCAGACCCCATGTCAAAGAGACGGTTCCCCCGTGGGATCTTTCTTTGGTTCTTCAGGCCTTGACCGCTCCCCCCTTCAAGCCTGCGGCCACAGTAGATCTGAAATTCTTGTCTCTTAAGACTGCCTTTTTAGTAGCCATTACTTCAGCTAAGAGAGTTTCTGAACTTCAGGCCCTGTCCATGAAACCGCCTTATTTGGTCTTCCATCCAGACTGGGTGTGCCTCAGGATCAATCCCTCCTTTCTTCCTAAGGTAGCTTCGGAAGCTAACATTAATCAGTCCGTCAACCTCCCTGTTTTCTTTCCTAAGTATCAGAACAAAGGTGAATACAAGCTGCATTCCTTGGATGTTCACAGGCAGCTTTGTTTTTATCTTCACAGGACAGCTGGTCATAGGCAATCCGACCAATTTTTCATTTCCTTTGCCAAATTCAATCTGGGTAAGCCAATTTCCAAAGTTTCCTTGTCACGCTGAATTTCTCAGTGTATTCTGTTAGCGTACCAAGCTTCTGGGAGGCCCGCACCGAAGGGAGTCCATGCTCATTCGACCCGGTCTGTCTCTACTTCAGCGGCCTTTAAGTCTAGGGTTCCTCTGGATGACATTTGTTCAGCAGCCACTTGGGCTTCATCTCATCCCTTTATTTCTCATTACAAGCTGGACATCACGTCTAGAGGTAGAGCATCCTTTGGCTCCACGGTGCTCCGGAATATCCTTCCATGATGGCCGCCCAAGATTCAGGTAGCTGGGGACTCTGTCCCACAGGTTGCTGACAAATGAATTCTCCTACTTCAGATTTAGAAGTTATGTACTTACCATAACGTTCCATCTGAGTAGGTGGATTCATTTGTCTGCAACCATCCCGCCCTCCTATCCCCCTGGCCTTATCAGTTTCCTGCATAGGGTGTGTTACCCTTTGGTTAGGGTAGTTGGTGCAGGGCAAACTCAATCTGAGGTCATGTAGGGAGAGCAGGGCATTATGGGTGAGGGGAGGAGCTAGGAGCTCGGATCCATAGCTGGATAAACCATGCCGGTTCGGATCAGATATCGGATCCATACCCACAGGTTGCAGACAAATGAATCCACCTACTCAGATGGAACGTTATGGTAAGTACATAACTTCTAATTCTGGGCCATTACTGTACTTATCGTACTAGGCAGTTAGTTCAGTATAACACCCACAATAAAAAGGAGTATAATGCAAAACATTAGTCTGTGGCATTGAAACCTCAGAAACATTTGAGATTCTCCCACACATAAAAAGACATACCTCAATTCACCTTTCAAACTGTGTAATGAAACTTTGAAATAATAACCACAGTACAGTCAGATGCAAAAACTCCCATGATTACTCATCTGTTTCACATTTCACTACAGCACTATATACTGCATGTTATCAAGTGGCATGTGTCAAAAGACAAAAAAAAAGATTCTGTGAAAATGTACAGTATTCTTACCTCTGATGTAATGATAAATGAACTAAGAAGTTTTTGTACTTAACATTGCAAGCAAAATACAACACAACTCCCACATTGTAAATGGAGTATCATGCAAAATATCAGACTATGGCAGTGAACACTTTTGAAACAAATGATATGCTACTTATGTACAGAAAGCCATACTTCAGCCCGACTTTCTAATTTCATGATAAAACTTTCATGTAATACTCACACCATATTCCACTGCAAAAGGAACATAAATTACTATTCGCTACACTTAGGGGGTTTATTGCCACACTACACTGAATTTTACCATAACACTTTAGTTGTTCCAATATATGACATTTTATATCCAGCATGTCACAAATGAAAAAAATACATATTTTTTCTGGTAAAATATACATGATTTTTACTTATAGTTTAATGGCAATGCAGTAAAAAGTATTCTGAGCTATTACTGTTATCAGCAATATGAGCAGAAGAACAATAGGGAAAAGTATAATGCAAAGCATCTGACTGTGGCAAGGAACATCTTTGAAACAATGGATATGCTGTCTATATATAAAATCCAATTTCGTGATCATCCTTTGAGAGTCATTACACAATTTTCAGGCAGTAAACATTGAGAAATCAGCTACAGAAATCACTGAGATTGATATTCTTCCCTTAAAAGTTTCAGTGAATTTGACCACACCATATAATTGATGCAATCTATGACATGTTATGTAAAGTGGGTACAAATGAAAATCTTAGGGGTTTTTTGCATAAAATAAATAAGCAAAAAAGTGAGTAAGAAGGTGCACCATGCGCTGTATGGTGGTATCAATGAAGCAAAAATAGTCTCATGTAATAAAATCCAAGGTTTAATAACAAAAACGACTGCAGTAGAGTTAGCGCTTTCACGTTTATCCCAAACGTTTCTTCAGACTTAAAAATGCAGTCAAAATCCCTCCCTTTAAATACATCACATCCTCAAATGGCAATTAATTAATTAAAGAAAGCTGTGATGAATTAGCATAGGCAGCAAAATAAAATAAAGCAAGAGATACAAAAATGACATGCTCAAGAAAGTATCATGTTCTTAGTGTATATATATAAAAACAATATAATAATGCATTCATGTGGTAAATATTAAAAAAGTTTAAAAACAACTAATAAAAAACAAACTGTTGGGAAACTAATGATTGAGTGGTCTGGTGGCTAAGAACGGCTTGAGTGCTATCCTATCATTCAAGCCAAATTTATGGCCTTGTAGCTTAAGTATCCATTTAGCCTCCCTTTCCTCAGTTGAATTTCTCATGTCACCTAACCTACTAGTTTTTGTGACTAGTTCTAAAACCTGAAATTTGAATTTATGTGAATCACCTTTGTCTAATACATGTTTAGCTAGGGCATTGGTAATATTGCCCTTGCTGATAGCGTAAACGTGTTCTCTGACACGTTCACGTAAAGATCTAGTAGTCATGCCAACGTAAAAAACATGGCATGACTGACATGTAGCAACATAGACTAAATTGGTGGAGCGACAATCAGCAAACTGCTTGAATTTATAGTAGCGGTGTGTCACCGGATGTGTAAAGCATTCCGTTTGAAGAACGTGAATGCATTGCTTGCATGAATGACATGGATGGGTACCTATCTTCTTTGTGGATCTTTCACATGTCTTGTTCTTATCATAACATAACAATCTGTTCAGTGATGACATGTTTCTGTAAGCTATTCTAGGTCTGTCTTCAATTAAGCTCTTAATTTTGTCATCTAACATCAAAATCCTCCAGTTTTATTTAACACATCCACAACATGATCGTTCCTATTGGTATAGGGAAGGACTATTCTATTAACAGAGGACGTTGGTACTATTGAATGTGGAGTCTCAACGGAACCTGCTTTGTTCAAAATTGGGGCACCAACCGTGTCCCTATACACATCACCCATAGAGATGTCATCCAATACATGCTTACGGTCATATCCTCTGCTAATGAAGTTCTTGGCTAACTCAGTTTTATGGTGGTCATAGGTATTACTCTGTGTGGTCAATTTGGAAATCCTGGTCACTTGATTTTTGACTATATTACGATGTACATGTTTCGGATGCATGCTAGTACGGTGCAATAAGTTGTTTCTCCAACATTGTTTTCTAAACAACTCTGTGTCAAAACCTAATGTTCCCTTGGTTATTTTGACATCTAAAAACTCAATCACATCAAAGGAATATTGGCATTCAAAGCTCAAGAAGCTTGTTGTCTTATTTAAGTAGCTGACAAAAGAAAGCAGTTGTTCAACATCACCACCCCATAATAAAATAACATCGTCCACAAATCTATTGTAGTATTTTAGATGGATGTTGTGTTCAAGGCCTACGTCTAAGACATATCGAGCCTCCCATTGTGCCAATACCAAGTTGGCATAGGCATTGGCACATGGTGTGCCCATGGCCACTCCTTTTGTTTGTAAATAATACCTATCATCATAACATAGGACATTATTCTCAAGTATGATTTCAAGTAGAGCTAAACATCTCACAGTAATATTATTAGGTGTATTTCTTCGGACCAATAGTTCCCTGATATACTCAATGCCAACATCATTTGGTATAGATGTGAAAAGGGATTTCACATCTAAGGTGACCAAGATGTCTCCAGCTTTGGCAGAATTGGACCTAATGTATGCGCCTAAAGATTCCAAGAAGTGTGAGGTGTCTTTCAAAATGTAGCTTATCTCAGCTACTACAGGTTTTAATAGTTTGTCTATATAAATCGACAATGGTTCAGTTAACCATCCACGACTCGATACGATCGGTCTCAAGGAAGGGTCAGTTGCATTTTTGTGGATTTTTGGTAAACCCCTGAAAGAAGGTACTAGGGGTTTATCCACTAAAAAATAGCGGTATAAGTCATTGTCAATAATGTTGGTTAACATTAAATCATAAAGACAAGCTTGCACTTTCTTGATCAAATCGTTTAACATATAATTATGTATAGACGAATAGGTTTCATTGTCAGACAACATACATAACATTTTGCTAGTATAGTGAGATCTATTTAAAATGACAATAGCACCACCTTTATCAGCCTGTCTAATGGTGATGTTAGTATTGTGTCTCAAACTAGTAAGGGCTGCTTGTTCATCACGGGTCATATTGTGGAATGTAGATTTCACCTGCTCATTGTTGTAAAGATCAAATAAATCAAATTCACAAGCCTGTTCAAAGGCTTCTAGCAGGGAATGTTGTGGGGGGACGAACGTAGATGGTTTCCTAAAAGATAAACCATCAGTGTTGGTACCATTGTTACCAAACATCAACTTAAGTCCTAAGTTCCTAGTAAATAACTTGATGTCAACGATGATGTCTGTTAGGTTACAACAACTTGACGGTATAAAACCCAAGCCTAGTACCTTCTTTCAGGGGTTTACCAAAAATCCACAAAAATGCAACTGACCCTTCCTTGAGACCGATCGTATCGAGTCGTGGATGGTTAACTGAACCATTGTCGATTTATATAGACAAACTATTAAAACCTGTAGTAGCTGAGATAAGCTACATTTTGAAAGACACCTCACACTTCTTGGAATCTTTAGGCGCATACATTAGGTCCAATTCTGCCAAAGCTGGAGACATCTTGGTCACCTTAGATGTGAAATCCCTTTTCACATCTATACCAAATGATGTTGGCATTGAGTATATCAGGGAACTATTGGTCCGAAGAAATACACCTAATAATATTACTGTGAGATGTTTAGCTCTACTTGAAATCATACTTGAGAATAATGTCCTATGTTATGATGATAGGTATTATTTACAAACAAAAGGAGGCCATGGGCACACCATGTGCCAATGCCTATGCCAACTTGGTATTGGCACAATGGGAGGCTCGATATGTCTTAGACGTAGGCCTTGAACACAACATCCATCTAAAATACTACAATAGATTTGTGGACGATGTTATTTTATTATGGGGTGGTGATGTTGAACAACTGCTTTCTTTTGTCAGCTACTTAAATAAGACAACAAGCTTCTTGAGCTTTGAATGCCAATATTCCTTTGATGTGATTGAGTTTTTAGATGTCAAAATAACCAAGGGAACATTAGGTTTTGACACAGAGTTGTTTAGAAAACAATGTTGGAGAAACAACTTATTGCACCGTACTAGCATGCATCCGAAACATGTACATCGTAATATAGTCAAAAATCAAGTGACCAGGATTTCCAAATTGACCACACAGAGTAATACCTATGACCACCATAAAACTGAGTTAGCCAAGAACTTCATTAGCAGAGGATATGACCGTAAGCATGTATTGGATGACATCTCTATGGGTGATGTGTATAGGGACACGGTTGGTGCCCCAATTTTGAACAAAGCAGGTTCCGTTGAGACTCCACATTCAATAGTACCAACGTCCTCTGTTAATAGAATAGTCCTTCCCTATACCAATAGGAACGATCATGTTGTGGATGTGTTAAATAAAAACTGGAGGATTTTGATGTTAGATGACAAAATTAAGAGCTTAATTGAAGACAGACCTAGAATAGCTTACAGAAACATGTCATCACTGAACAGATTGTTATGTTATGATAAGAACAAGACATGTGAAAGATCCACAAAGAAGATAGGTACCCATCCATGTCATTCATGCAAGCAATGCATTCACGTTCTTCAAACGGAATGCTTTACACATCCGGTGACACACCGCTACTATAAATTCAAGCAGTTTGCTGATTGTCGCTCCACCAATTTAGTCTATGTTGCTACATGTCAGTCATGCCATGTTTTTTACGTTGGCATGACTACCAGATCTTTACGTGAACATGTCAGAGAACACGTTTACGCTATCAGCAAGGGCAATATTACCAATGCCCTAGCTAAACATGTTTTAGACAAAGGTGATTCACATAAATTCAAATTTCAGGTTTTAGAACTAGTCACAAAAACTAGTAGGTTAGGTGACATGAGAAATTCAACTGAGGAAAGGGAGGCTAAATGGATACTTAAGCTACAAGGCCATAAATTTGGCTTGAATGATAGGATAGCACTCAAGCCGTTCTTAGCCACCAGACCACTCAATCATTAGTTTCCCAACAGTTTGTTTTTTATTAGTTGTTTTTAAACTTTTTAATATTTACCACATGAATGCATTATTATATTGTTTTTATATATATACACTAAGAACATGATACTTTCTTGAGCATGTCATTTTTGTATCTCTTGCTTTATTTTATTTTGCTGCCTATGCTAATTCATCACAGCTTTCTTTAATTAATTAATTGCCATTTGAGGATGTGATGTATTTAAAGGGAGGGATTTTGACTGCATTTTTAAGTCTGAAGAAACGTTTGGGATAAACGTGAAAGCGCTAACTCTACTGCAGTCGTTTTTGTTATTAAACCTTGGATTTTATTACATGAGACTATTTTTGCTTCATTGATACCACCATACAGCGCATGGTGCACCTTCTTACTCACTTTTTTGCATAGTTTTTTCCTGTTTTGAAGGTGCTCTACTTGGTAGGAGTCGTTTATTTCTTGATAAAATAAATAAGACTTTTACTCAAGAAATGACAGCATAGAAAGATTCTAGGTCATTACTGTACTCAACAAAATGTTAAAAACAATACTCAGAATGTAGATGTAAACACCTCTGTAACAATGGCTATGGTGCTTATTTATATATATATATATATATATATATATATATATATATATATATATATAGATAGATAGATAAATAGACACACACACACACAAGACTGCATCTCAAGATTACTTTAAAATTTCATTACAAAATTTTTAGCTATTAAACACTGATTTCAGTTACAAAAGCACCCAAGATTGCTATTCCAGCTTCAGGAGTTTCATTGCAAAACTATGCCGAATTTGACCATGCAAATTTAGCTGTACCTGTCTATTATATGTTATACATGGCATGTGGTAAATAAAAAAAATGGAAAATATACAGCAACCCAGAAGTGAGGTATTCTTGGTCATTATTTTACCTAGCATACTGAGCAGAAGTTCAACATAACACTCATAATGGAAATAGAATACAAAAATAAACTGTGAAAGTGAACACCTCTGAAACAATGGATAAGCCACCTATATATAAAATATTATAACTTAGTCTTTCTTTCAGATTTCATGATGAAACCTTCACACAGTATCTACAACATGCTTAGCTCTGAAGGGCACCCAAGATTTCTGTTGTCCCCTTGTGACTTCACTTTGGCCCTACCTTGAATTGGCACATGCCACTTTAGTCGCTGCATTCTGTGACATGCAATCCATGGCATGCAGCTTTTATTTTCTGGCAAAATACATAGAAGTTTTACTTTTAATGCAATGATAACTCAGTAAATTTATATTCTAGGACATTACTGTAATTAGCATTCTGATCAAAATTTCACATGACACTCAAACTATAATACAAAATATCAGAAAGTGGCAGTGAACACATCTATGAAACAATGGCAATGCTGCCTGTATATAAAAGGCCATTTCTTAGTCCCACTTTTAGATTTACTTAAAGATCATTCAGACAGTAATTAGTGTACGTTTAGCTGCAAAAAACAAATATGATTGCTATTCTACCACTAGAGCTTTTTTATGTAGAATTATTCTAAATTCCACAGCAGCAATGAAATCAGTTTCATATTGTATGCAGTATGTAACAAAAAATTTATAAAATATTATGGATCTTTAATTATGATGTTACAAAAGCTCATTGAATATGAATTTCAGGCCATTATTTTACTTGTCATGCTGAGCACAGATTCAACAAAACACAACTAATGGAAAAAGAGTACAATGCAAAATATCAGGCAATTGCAATGAGCACCTCTGAAACAATGAGCATATAGTCTGTACATAAATGTCTACCTCCTTTGACATTGTATAATGTATCTTTCATTCAATAACCACAACATATTCTGCTACAAAAAGCATCTAATATTGCTATTCCATCCTTAGGATTTTAAGTGTTGCACTATTGCTATTCAATCCTTAGGGTTTAAATGTGGTACTATGCCTTATTTAGCCATGCCATTTTAGTTTCTGAACTCTATGGTGTGTCATCTACAGCATGTGGCAAAAGAAACAAATATTTTTTTTCTGGTAAGACATACATGGCTTTACTTTTAATATCATGACAGCGCAGTAAAGCAGTATTCTTGGCCATTGTCATGCTCAGCAAATGGAGCACAAGTTTAACAAGACACCCACAATGGAAACAAAGTATACTGTAAAATATACTGTGAAAGTGAACATGTCTGAAACAAAAGACATGCTGCCTACATATAAAAGGATATCTCACAGTTCCCATTTTAAATTCTATGATGAAACTGTCACACAGGATCTAAATCATATTTCACTATAAAATGTGCTTAAGACTGTTCTTCTGTCTTTAGGGGTTTCATTGCAGCACTATGCTGAATTTGACCCCAATACTTTAGTTGCTTCATTCTATGGCATGTTATCTATGGCATATTGCAAATAATAAAAATGTATTTTTTTACTGGTAAAATATACATGATCTTTAATTCTAATGTGACAACAACTTAGTAAAGAAGTGTTCTGGGCCTCAAATGAAAGTAATATTCTAAGAAAAAGTTTAAATGGAAACAGGGTGCAAATCAAAACACCTGACTGTGACAGTGAACACTTCTAAAACAAAGAATACATTTCATACATAGGAAAGTCTATATCTCAGTTCATTTTTGAGGTTTCATTACAGAACTTTCTAGCAGTAGCCATTCAAGCTCAGCTGCAAAAAGCATCTAAGGTTGCTTTCTTTATCCTTAAGGATTTTGGCACAGAACTATGCTAAATTTGTCCATAATTGTTACACTATAAGAAATATAACTTCTGATGTAAATAACAACTTAGCAAAGAAGTATTCTAGGCCATTATAGTAAATGGCATACTGAGGAGAAATTCAACACAGCACTCATATTGGAAATGGAAAATGATGCAATATATTGGACTTTGGCAGTAAACACCACTGAAATAGAGAATATGCTGTTTATTTATATAAAAGGCCATGTTTAACTCTTCCTTTCAGATGTCTGTATGAATTATTTCAAGCAATAACCAAAGCATGTTCTGTCTACAGAAAGCATATGAGGTTATTATTCCATTCTTAAGGTTTTCAGTTCAGTACAACACTGTATTTGACTATGCCACATTCAGTACTCCAGTCTGTGATATGTTATTTGCGTCATGTGGCAAATGAAAAAAAAGTGTTTTCTAATACTTTCAGGTTTTGATATATAAGTTTGTAGGATATCTGTTTTTGAGCCTGCAATAATTATGTTGAACATGCATTTGTATAATAAACCCAATAATTCAAGGGACTTTTAATTAAAGTCAAAGTTTTAAATTGTGTATTTATTGAAAGCTTTTTCCAGAGATTTATAGCTGCTTGACACATAAATCTACACATCTCAAGCTAAAAAGTGACTTGAGATTGGTTATGTAGTTCATTTAAACTCAGACATACTCTGCCTTTTATGAGTCTATATGTAACACTATATAATCTCATATACTTCAACTATGTGTTGTAACCCATGCCATTGCAATTAGGGTTCTTTAAGCAGATTAACACCGTGCTAGTACCAATGAACTTAATTCAAATTTTATGCATAAAATGAGACATTATATTCTAAAAATGATGTAATATAAAATATATGCAGAACAGGTGGAATACTTGGGTCTCTAACTGCCACAGCTTTAAATCCTTGCCCTGTGACCTTAAATGCCTTGTTCTTTACATCTGATGCATTATCAATAAAGGCTTGTTTATATATGTATATTCCCAGATCTTTTTTAATCTCTATTTCTTCTTCTTTAGTTGTCTTGTCAAGTATAGCAATATCATTAACATTGGCAGGCCCTAAAGCCCATTACTTTCCACTTATTTGTATTTAATTTTGGATCTTGTTCTTTTAGCCACATGCTGACATCTTTACTAATCAACTTGTGGCTCTCAGTAGAAGAACTAAATGATCCTGATTTGATGCTATGCACATATTTTGATACCCAATGAGCACCATCTTTGAGAAGAATGGAAAAATACAGACTGAAAAAAAATAGGGTCAGCACTGAGCCATATAGAACACCAGTAGTAATTGGAGCTCACTTGGATAGAGTTCCTAAAAGTAAAACCTGTTGTCTGTTTAGTAACCACTGCTAGACCAGTCTTAAAAAGATTTTCATTTCTTGTTTATAAGATTTAACAATTCCATTATTAAAGGAAGTTAGCACAGATCGTAGCAAGCTCAAAATAAATAATAATAATTGCACTAGCTCTGAAAGGGTGATGGTTATGTTGTTGGCATCAACCAGAAAACTTTTATCATTTGCTAATATATGATTTTCTACTAGCAGGGTTTCTTGCCTCTGTTAATACCTGCTGCACATTCTCATTAAACAGGTACTTAAAGGGAATTAAGGCCATATTATCTATGCTGTCAGCTGAAGTTGATTGGGGGTTGTGCATCAAATACCTCTGTTCTTGTGCGAGTAGATACATTCTGTGAGGAAGCTTGTGGTAAATGCTCCTGGCCATTTCAAAAAGAACAGACAACTACTATTGCCTGGGCAAGAAGGCCTGGATATCAGAAGAAAGGGTGGAAAAGCATACAGGAGCATTCCTGTCCAAAGAAAGGAACAGAAGTTTGTCAACTGATCATTTAGAGAGGAGGTAAAAAGGTACACTTAAGGAACAATCCACAAATGGATCAGATCTTGGAAGACCTCTGATCTAATTTCTATTCATGAGGGTTTAACTTTGTCCTGCTCAGCTTGTCAGCAGGCAACTTTGCTCTGACGGGATGTAGAATGCCTGTAGAATGAGACTGTGCTGTAAAGCTGCATCTCAAGTTAACATGGCACATCTATAAAAAGACCTAATTCCACCTTGCTTGTTGATGTACCACATAACTGTGCTATTGTCTGCAACACCTTGCATCTGTCCTTGGTGCCCTAATTACCTTACAGATTTATCCCTTGTGAAACTGCTCCTCAGTGAAGTTCAAATTATCTGAGGTGACTCCTTTGGGGGGAGACCAGGGGAGACCTGGATTTAAGGATATTTGCTGTCTCCACCAACTGATTTCATTTCTGAAAAATACCAGAACTAGGATTTGAAAAGAAAATGGATGTTGGTGCTGTGACCAAAGAGGCTTTACATACCACAGCGTCTTTCTCACGTGTAGTCTTACCAAAGTTATCATGAGAATCATAGATGCCAAAAGACCAAAAATCCTGAGGTATTCCCTTGTAAAGACCTTCTGAGTGGAAAACAATAGAAAAAGATCTCAAAATAGATCTATGTAGATCTATTTTTTTCCTGTGGAAGAAAAGCTTTTGAACTGAGGTGTCTAGCAGACACACCAAAAACATAACCCTGTGTGATGGTGTCAAAGAAGGACTTTTAAATATTCTCTCGGAATCCCAGCTTCTATAAGAGACCTCTCGCCCAAGTGATAGATTCCTGACACTTTGAAAAAGACTCTGCAGAAATAAGCAAGTTATCTAAATATGGGAAAATGTGGATACCCTGGAGCCTGCAGTGAGCTGTTACCGGTGCTTGGCACACTGTGAACATTCTTGGTGAAGTGGATAGTCAAAAGGATAATGCAGAGAACTGATAATTTGATCCAGACACACAAAACCTTAAGAAACACCTGAAATCTGGTTGAATAGGGGTGTGATGATGAGCATTTTTTTAATCTAGTGATACCAGAAAATTTAAATGAGGAAGAAGAGGTAACAGGTTGTGAAGTGACATCATTTTGAACTTGGGCACTGTCACAAATTGGTTTAAGAAAGAAAGAGCCAGAAGTGGTCTCCAAGCATTTTCTTTCTTTCACACCAAAAACATCCATGAATAAAAACCTCTCCCAAACTGGAAAGGAGGAATTGGTGCTATTATTCAGTGAAACAGCATAATTTGAAGGATAGGGGAAAAACATAAGTCTGGTATGGTGGATGAGGAATTAACTCCTGAAAAGGATGAATTTTCCCCCACTGCCATCTGTAACCTTGATAAATGATCTTCAGAACCCATTTGTCTACAACTATCTGTTGCCATAGAGAGGAGATGAGAGTCATTCTGACTTGTTAGACTGTCTTTTGTTTTGGGAGGGGTTCTTGTTTTTTTTTGGAACCTACTTGACATAGTTTCTTAAATGTTTCTTAAATGTCTGATTGCCAGCATTTTGCTGAGTCTGGTTATTTTGTCTCTTGCCAAAACTGGACAAAGGGTTAAAGAATCCTTCGGAAATTTGGAAATGGAAGACTGAAAAATCTAGGAGATTCCCTGCATCAGCTTACTCCTCTTATCACACTTTCTGATACCCTCTGGAGCAAAGGGATGAAAATCTAAACCTATAGCCAAAGAAGAATTTAAAATCTAATTTTCACACACTCTAGGAGGTTCTGAGAATGCAGCCAGCCAAACCTCTTCAAAACAGTACCAGTGGCCATAGCCTTGGAAAAAGTATCAACAGAGTCATGCACACACTTTAAACAATGAGCTGTAACTTGTGAGATGGAAGAAACTAAAACATTTAAAGCAGATTTCTCCTCACAAGAAGAAACTACAGACAAAATACTCCTCATGCTTTTACAATTAATCAGAATAAACTTTAACATATGAGCATGACAATTCAAAATTCTGAAACATGAAAGTTATAGAAGCATGCACTTTTTTTCCCCTTGCTTATCATTTATTTTCCATCCTTGTCAAAAAGTGAAGGATTGGGATGAAATTACATCAGTAGGATTAACTAAATCTATAGCTGCTGGGTCAGGTTTGGGATGAGTGTATAAAAATGTAAAAGACTGAGTGACTTTATACAATCTGTCTTTTTAGGGCCAGCAGGATAACGGTCAGAAAAATTGCAGGCAGTGACACACACATATTGTCCAATGCTGACAGCACTTGGGAATGGGTAAAGGTTGTATAAATTCCATTTGTAAATGTAATGGTATTTTCTGAGTAACTGAGTTCTCCTAATGAAAATACTGGCACATTGTGGAAATAGTCTCAGAGAAAGAGAACCAAGGAGAATCATATACCATGCTCTCCTCCGAGTCTGAATCAGAAATTTGAAGAGAAAACCCTGTATCTGTTACTTCAGCTTCTTGTTCAGATTCAGAATCTTGAATCTCTGCAGAAAAAGAGGCACCTCTTTTTCTTTAACAAGTAACCACCTTATAAGAAAGACTGATAGCCTGCATTAGACTTTGAGCCAGATCTAGTAAACTACTCCTGTCCAGAGAAACTTGAACAGCAGCGGATACATGTTTAGTTTTCTGCTTTTTTTGACAGGAAAATGAAGCCAACAGAGTTGTTAATTGCAGCAGCAGCTTCCCCAAGGATGGGCACAACATTGTAACTAAACAAGGATGACTTCCCTGCTTCCTCTCCTAGGACAGGCAAAAGTGGCTCTCCCTTGGCCACTGAGGAGAATCAAGCAGCCACATAGGATGTGGCTAACCCCTGGTCCACAATGTCTGCAGGTGCTACAACAGAGGGATCCGGGGTAAAATCTACTAGTCTGAGGTGCCAGCTTTCGCCACAGCAGCATCACACACCTGCAGCATAGGCAAATTGCTAGCCTGCTGTGGTGGCAAATGCTTATATTTTTCTTTTTGTGGTGGGAAGGGCTGACAGTGGGACCAGAGGCTGTGTGTCTGAGCACATGTTCCAGGCCATCATAGCTTAACCAATACCAGTATAGCATTTCAGTGTGAGTGAATTGTTTGTGGTCATTGGCTGACTGGGGTTGCCTGGACTACGCCTTGGAGTAAGCAACTCATTGGTTCTTTCAAGCTTTTTTTAAAGTTGTTTCAGGTTTCAGCTTTGTTACTTAAGAAGTTAACTTGTGAGTGTTTCTGCCATTTCACACTGAGCTAATCGGAGGAAGTAGAAGGAAGGGCTCTGAACTAACTAATCTGTGATATATAACATTAAGTATCCTGTGTTTTGCTTATTTCTGAGTTATTTATAGCACTTTTATTGTCTGCATATACTTTGCTAGCTAGTTTCACTGTGTGTGAGGTATTAACTAGAATTTTCTACAATTGTTAAGCATCTGGCTGGGTTTGTTTGTTCTGATTTTTGTTTTCTACCCTCCCTCCCTATTGGTATCCTGTTGTTATACTCGGCGGCTTTGCAGTTGCCCGCTCCTACTGTAAATTTGATCTGGGACACTCCTCCCAGTCTAGTGTCATTACCTCATTCAAAAAAATTGTTTTTTCTAAGCTTGTTTCCTGCCTTTCCTGTAAGTCGTCTAGTCCAGATACAGATTTGCTGTATCCAGGACTGTTTGTAAGCTTCTGAGCCCCCAAGCCTTTCTCTGTTGGAAGGAAGCCTTCTAGCTTAATTTTGTTTCTTAGAACTAGCCAGTTTTCTAGTTTCAGCACTCAAATCTGTTTCTTTGAGCTCAGTACTTGTTCAGAACTCATTGTAAGCACTAAATAAGCTACAAATTACTACAGCACTCAACTTTCCTCACTTGTCTAGAGGAAAACAGTTTTTAGTACTTAATAAATAAGCACCTATCCAGGCATGTCTAAGGGTCAGCTCCCGGTGTTTTATCCTGTCTACCTGATTAATCTGGGTATCTTGGGGCAATGCAGCAATTGCCTCATGTACACAGACAACCCTCTCCTCCTACCACTCAACACTACAACCTGTGAGAGGTGCACTTATATAGCCAAACTGGAAGCAAAGCTCTCTTCACCCAAGACTGGACTAGACAGTCAAGAGGAGAGGGCAAACACTTACACCACACCAGAATCTTTTTTAGGTTCATAGGTTCATAGGTTAGTACTATGAACCTTAAAACCTACACCACCAAATCACACACATAGAAACACAAAACACAAACCTACATTCATGGAGGCTCTCAAAAAAAATTTACCCAAGCAACAGGGACCTCCAAAGCAGAAACACAAGCAACCTCTACCCCCCAACAACACCCAAATGACACATAGCCCACAAACTCAGTGTGCAACTCAACCACAGCCCATAAGGCATAACAACGTACCCAACACTCTAGTCATAGGTGACTCTATAGTCAGGCACACTTATGTTCCACTCACCAGGCTAAACAAGGAGAAAGTTATTGTCAACTGCCTGTCAGGTGCCAGGATCCACCACATAATGCATGTACTCAGGTCACTCCACAACAAGTACAAATATAACTCTGTCATTGTCCATGTTGGTGTGAATGACCTGAGACGTACCTCCCTGGACTACATGTAAAGGGACATGGAGGAGCTGTCCGATCTTGTAGCCCAGGCAGGTATGACCCTAGCCCTGAGTAGCATCCTGCCATCACCCAGAATTATACCACAGTGCAAGGACAAAATGGTTGACTTCAACAAATGGCTAAGCTTCTGGTGTCATTGCCACCCCTATAGTGCCTTTTTAGGCAAGATTCAAATAACAAATTCACCACCGTAACAGGTACAAGCAAGCAAAATCTGAGGGTAATGCTACTTAATGCTAGAAGTCTAAACCTCAAAATGCACTCACTCGAGGCACTCCTTAAAATGGAGAACATCGACATCTGTGCAGTGACAGAGACCTGGTTTAAGGCTCCAGAGAGCACCCCTGCATTACCAGGTTATAATTCATACCACACCTTTCGGCCACCTAACCTGGACCGAAGTACTAAAGGCGGAGGTGTGTCCATATTCATTAAGGATATTCACACCTCCAGGCTAGTTGCTCAGCATAATGCATCCGAGATTATCCAAGTGCAACTAACTCTGGGCAAGACCGCAATCCAAATTGTAGCTTGCTACAGATCCTCCACCATGCCCCAGGATTCCCACTCCTCATTTCTTGATACACTGGAAAATATTAGGGTACAACCTAACACCTTAATAATGGGCAATTTCAACTACCCCAACATTAACTGGGAAAACTACTTATGTACCAACTCATGTGCTCAAAGTTTTCTGGAATTCATAAATTCCAACGCCTTGGATCAACTTATCCACACCCCACCAGGGGCAGCAATATCCTAGACCTGGTCATTACCAACATGGGCAACCGGTGTTCCACACCAGAGATCAATTCCTCATTGGTTAGATCTGACCACAAGCAAATCACCCTAGACATCCATATCGCACCCCCACACCCCATTAGGGAAACCACCGTAAAATATTTTTCCAAAGCCAACTTCACGCTTCTTAAGACAGAAGTGGCAAACTTCACGACACCCATGCTGACGGACAATAGAGGTATGACTGCTGAATCCTATACAACTGCACTTTATAAGCACTCACACGAGTGTATGGATTGTGCAATCCCTAACAGAACCAAGATGCTATCCTCCAAAAAAAGGAAGCCAATCTGGTGGTCCCCTGCCATAAACAAACTCTACAACAGAAGAAAGAAACTGTTGCAAAAAAGAGTAAAATCCCATGATTGGAGGAACTCCATGGTCAGCCTCAGTAAGAAGCTGAGATCCCTCATAAAATCCTCCAAAGCTAGTTACGAAAACAAAATTGCCACTGATTCTAAAGACAACCACAAAGCATTCTATAGCTATGTCAAGAATCTCAATGGCAACACTCAGATCTGCTCTGAGTTATAGCACAATGACATTAAATATACAGAACCAACTGATATTGCCAACATCCTGGAAGATAGGTTCAGTGCTAACTTTACCCCTCTCTCATCCCGTAAAGGACCCATCTCTATGCAAAGTTCCTGTAATCACTGCTGCACAAGTAAAAAACACACTCTCCAAAGCCAAGAACACAGCATCCATGGGACCTGACAACATCCCAGGCTGCGTTCTACATGAACTACAGAACGAACTGGCACCCCACCTAAGTACCATATTCAATCATAGCCTCACCTCAGGCTTTGTGCCCACTGAATGGTGCACAGCAACTGTTATCCCATTCCACAAAGGGGGAGCCACCACAGACCCCGGGAACTACTGCCCCATTAGCCTGACGAGCCTGGTCTGCAAGGCTATGGAATGTATCATCATGGAACTTATAAACAATGACACTGGTAATCTCCAAACTCTAGACCCTACCCAGGCCGGGTTTGTAAAAGGCAGATCATGTCTCCTAAACCTGATAGACTTCTTTGAAGCGGTCACCAAAGCTGTAGATGAGGATAAGGTGGTTCACACAGCCTATCTAGATCTCGCCAAGGCTTTCAACACCATCCCCCACTCTGGAATTATAGATAAACTCACTAAACTAGATATAAATCCCTATGTCACAAGATTGGTTGCCAACTGGCTCACTGACAGAACCCACACCATGAAAGTAGAAGACTCTAAATCCAACTTCAGACCAGTGACAAGTGGAATACCACAGGGTACAGTCCTAGGTCCTCTCCTGTTTGGTATCTACTTCTCTGAAGTACAAGCTAACACAGAAGGTCTTTGGCTAACAAAGTTTGCAGATGACTGCAAACTAGGAGCCATAATAAAAACTCCTAACGATGTGGACATCCTACAAAAGGGCCTCAATGAGACAGATGTCTGGTGTCAAAGCCATGGCCCCAAGTTTAATGCCAAAAAGTGCATTGTCATCCCTTTTGGTAAAAGCTCTGTACCCATGAACTACCACATAGGTGGTAGTCTACATAAAACCGAAAGTGTGATAAGAGACCTTGGGACACAGGTGGGCAGTAGTCTCTCCTTTGATAATCACATCACCACAGTAGTCAGGAAATCCTTCTACATGGCACACCTCATCACAAAAGGTTTCTCATCCAGGAAAAAAGAGGTCATTGTTCCCCTCTACTCATCACTCATTAGACCCATTATAGAGTACAATGCCCCTTTTGGTATGTACCTCACAAGACATCTACAACAACTGGAAAGGCCACAGAAATACCTCACAAAGAGGATTACCGACCTCAAACAGATGCCCTATGCAGACCGTCTCAAAAAACTCCAGCTTTACTCTGTCACATATCACCTACTCAGAGGCGATCTCTGCCTAACATACAAAGCTATGTCAAACCCAGAGCTGTTGGACATGCTCCACTTAAAGAAATCCCCATCCTTCCGAGCTACACGCTCTAGGGACCTAAACCTTGTCACCACAATAAACAGAACATGCTGGAGGGATAGATTCCTGTCCCAGAGATTTCCCATACTCTGGAACAAACTACCTATCTATATCAAACAAAGCTCCTCATTAGCACTCTTCAAGAAAAATCTTGATGATTGGATGGGAGATAGGAAATTCAACCTGGCGTTCACTTCTCTGGCTCTGCTTGACAGGGGCACAGGAAAATAATTTTCTTGGGTGTCAAAAGCCAGGGTACCATTTGGCTGGGCTTATATAGGCCCTAGGGCCAATAGCCTAGTACCTGCCTATGAACCAATAATTTGTTCTATAGTCAAGCAGAAAAAAGTGTTTCTTTCCCACAGAAAACAAGCAGCACAAGCCTGTAAAAATGTAAAGTTTTAAAAAGTCACTTTTTTCCAATAAAACCACAGTTAAAAGCACTTAAATACACTTTGCAGCCCCAAAAAGTAAAATAAACATATTTTTGCACAGAATAAAATGTTTTTTTTAACTACAACACATTTTTTCCAGAGGAAAAAAATGTTTTTAACAATTTTTATACTGACAGGAAAATGTGCATTCCCATTTAAAAGTACAGCTAAGTCTCAAGACAGTCCATTAAAACAAAAACTCTTAGTTGAAAAATAACTTTCTTAACTAAGAAAGTGCAAATTAACAATAAGTATTTAAAAGTGGAAGGTCTTCCCCAAAGGGATCTTACCTGCCCAGCAACAGAACAGCACAAGTTGACTGCTGATCCTCAAAAGCCCACAGAGAAGCACTCTCTTCGATGACAGGAAAGCTCAAAAGGGCTTGGCACTCCAACCCATATTTTTAGGCAACACAGCTCAAGCTGCCTAATTGTTTGAGCGAATGGAAGGTGCTCTGAAGCTTTGGAAGCTGACCAGCTGTTATATGCTTGGCAGAATATAACCCATCTAGCTAAAGCTACTGCAACTATGACCAATATGATGAGCATCAAATAATACTATTATTCCGGCATTGTGTATGAGTTATATTTATCTTGAAACAGCAATGCTAAACTCAGGTTGTACAAAAATAGAGGACAATAGAGCACCCATCCTATTACAATTGTATGTCTACATATTATCCCCTACCCAATTATGGTAAAGAAGATATAGCAAAAGAAAGGATAAACATGGCAAAGGGTTAGTTAGCCAACATGTACTTTACATTTAACTTCACCACATCCACCCTGACCCTGTTCCACATTCCCTCCTTTATGTTAACCATTAAAACCAGAAAATAGGTGTGGACCTCTTGGGTTTTCGACCCTGAGTGATGCCTGTCCGGAGGGAAGGAATAACCAATTTTACAAAGCCTTTCACTCTTGATCCTAAACGGTGAACAGATTTCCACGTGTAGTCGGTGGTGGAGCTAGCTCTAAAAAGAACTCTTTTAGCCCTGTGGGCAGCTGGAGCTCTATATAGAGCTGTTACAGATCTCTATGAGCTCTGAGAAGAGCTGTTTTGTGTTTAGAATGCCCTTTCGGGCAGATGCGGTAGTTCTAAAAAGAACTGTTTTGTTTGGTTCACCGAAGCTGTGTCTGTGCCTCCAGCTGGTCTTACCGAAGCTGATACAGATTTCTGTGAGCTCTGAGAAGGGCTGATTTGTGTTTTGAATGCCCTTTCGGGTGTTGGTGGTAGCTCTAATAAGAACTTTTTTGTTTTATTCTTCAATGTGTCTCCAGTTGCTCTTACCAGAGCTTTTACAGATCTCTGTGAGCTCTGAGAAGAGCTGTTTGGTGTACTGTGAGCTCTGAGAAGAGCTGTTTGGTGTAAGGTGCAGATCCACATGAGCTCTGAAAAGAGCTGTTTTGTGTATGGACACAATGGGCTCTGGGAAGAGCTGCTGTTGTGTCCTTCGGTGTTCCGCAGTGGCGTCGATCTCCGTTGTCCTTCTTCTTGAACAGATCTTCGGTTCTTTTGCTATGTGTGAGTCCTAAAAAGGACTATTTGTGCGCTCCCCAAGCGCTGGTCAGAATGTCCCGAGAGCTGTTGCTGTGCTGCTTTTATGCTACTGTGGAGGGGGCGTGGTTGAGAGATGTCCAATGAGAAGTGACTAGTTGGGGTGTGGCCCTAGTAGGCCTACAAGGTGAAGACGGACCTGGTTGGAAGCATCTCATTCCTCTTATTTAGTTCCTTTTTATTAACCAGCTACTTGTTCATATGTGCCATTCCTAACCTCTAGCAATGCGTTGGAGCCTTTTGCTTTGTCACGATTATACCTATGTTTGAAAAAACTGTACTAAAACTTAAATTTAAATGTAACCAAAAAATAAAAAATAAAAAAATAATAAAAATTAAAATTAAATTTAAATTTAAAATTAAAATTGAAGTGTAAAACTCTGGGGTTACTGACTATAGTTCTAAATATAGACTTGCCATTACCATCTGTAAAACATTGGAAGCAAGCTTGGTTCTGAGAAAGATTCTGAGATGTCCGGCGCTTTCGGGGCAGATAGGAAGGTAGCCTGTCTGCCACTCCTTCATCAGGGAGGGCGTACATTACGTAGTAAAAAGTTAACTGTAGTTTGACATTGAAATTTTACCTTTTAAATTAAAAATAATTAAAAGTTGAGCTAACAATTGTAACTTTTGTGAGGGATGATACATTAACTTACTGCAATTTTAGTTCTGCTTATAAACAATTAATGTTCAAAAAATGAATACATTATGCCTTATACCAGTGAGAAAACAGTGAGCGAAATAGATAGCATATCTTACTAGGAGCCGATTAGTTGTAGTTAGCATGGTTAAGTGCCCTGAGGTTCAGGACTGGGGTGATGGTCTCCATGTAGTTGAGACCCGGAGGGTGCCTTGCTTCAAGTTGTATCTGCCAGATAAGTTCTTTTTTCCTCTAATCTTGAATTGAAGTCCCCACTTCTACTTCTACTGCCCCAACAACAAAAAAACAATAACCACAAGAGCATTCGGAGGCTGCAACACAGAAGGTGTTGTCTACAGAGCAAACTGCTGCAAATGTCAAGCCTTCTACGTGGGCAAGACCATTAATGCCCTCAAAACCAGGATTGCCAAACACCTATACGACATCAGGCACAAGATACCAACAAATAAACTAGCAACACACGCAACAAAAAAAACAGGACACGAAAGATTTAAGTTCCTGATACTCGAACAACTGGAGAAGATCCCTTTCAATGGGGACTTCAATTCAAGATTAGAGAAAAAAGAACTTATCTGGCAGATACAACTTGAAGCAAGGCACCCTCCGGGTCTCAACTACATGGAGACCATCACCCCAGTCCTGAACCTCAGGGCACTTAACCATGCTAACTACAACTAATCGGCTCCTAGTAAGATAGGCTATCTATTTCGCTCACTGTTTTCTCACTGGTATAAGGCATAATGTATTCATTTTTTGAACATTAATTGTTTATAAGCAGAACTAAAATTGCAGTAAGTTAATCTATCAGCCCTCACAAAAGTTACAATTGTTAGCTCAACTTTTAATTATTTTTAATTTAAAAGGTAAAATTTCAATGTCAAACTACAGTTAACTTTTTACTACCTAATGTGCTCCCTGATGAAGGAGCGGCAGACAGGCTACCTTCCTATCTGCCCCGAAAGCGCCGGACATCTCAGAATCATTCTCAGAACCAAGCTTGCTTCCAATGTTTTACAGATGGTAATGGCAAGTCTAAATTTAGAACTATAGTCAGTAACCCCAGAGTTTAACAGTTCAATTTTAATTTTAAATTTAAATTTAATTTTAAATTTAATTTTAATTTTTATTAATTTTTTATTTTTTATTTTTTGGTTACATTTAAATTTAAGTTTTAGTACAGTTTTTTCAAACATAGGTATAATCGTGACAAAGCAAAAGGCTCCAACGCATTGCTAGAGGTTAGGAATGGCACATATGAACAAGTAGCTGGTTAATAAAAAGGAACTAAATAAGAGGAATGAGATGCTTCCAACCAGGTCCGTCTTCACCTTGTAGGCCTACTAGGGCCACACCCCCAACTAGTCACTTCTCATTGGACATCTTTCAACCACGCCCCCTCCACAGTAGCATAAAAGCAGCACAGCAACAGCTCTCACGTCATTCTGACCAGTGCTTGGGGAGCGCACAAATAGTCCTTTTTAGGACTCACACATAGCAAAAGAACCGAAGATCTGTTCAAGAAGAAGAACAACGGAGATCGACACCACCGCTGAACACCGAAGGACACAACAGCAGCTCTTCCCAGAGCCCATTGTGTCCATACACAAAACAGCTCTTTTCAGAGCTCACGTGGATCTGCACCTTACACCAAACAGCCCTTCTCAGAGCTCACAGAGATCTGTAAAAGCTCTCGTAAGAGCAACCGGAGACACATTGAAGAATAAAACAAAAAAGTTCTTATTAGAGCTACCACCAACACCCGAACGGGCATTCAAAACACAAATCGGCCCTTCTCAGAGCTCACAGAAATCTGTATCAGCTTCGGTAAGACCAGCCGGAGGCACAGACACAGCTTCGGTGAACCAAACAAAACAGTTCTTTTTAGAACTACCGCATCTGCCCGAAAGGGCATTCTAAACACAAAACAGCTCTTTTCAGAGCTCATAGAGATCTGTATCAGCTCTATATAGAGCTCCAGCTGCCCACAGGGCTAAAACAGCTCTTTTTAGAGCTAGCTCCACCACCGACTACACGTGGATATCTGTTCACCATTTAGGATCAAGAGTGAAAGGCTTTGTAAAATTTACGTTAACCATTAATATATTATCACAGATGCCAATATGGCATAATCCTTAGGGTACCATATTATCACTACTTAACATAATCATGCACTTATACTTTTTCAAGTTCGGGAACTCTCTAATGTAAACCAACAACCTCTGTAACAATACCCTCATCAATGGACCATATTCAGTTATACAATGGTATCCTTATCTTATTTAGTGCTTCTTGCCCATCCTTCTAAAGTACTCACTCAGCACACAAGTAGTATATACCTGATTTGTTGACTATTACAACTTATCACCAAAAACTCATACCTTGTATTTCCACCTCAACCAACCTAAACACATTTTCAAAAATAAACAAAAATTAATTCTCAGAATCATCTTTGTCATCTTATAATTACGTAAATAAGTCAATCACAACCTCAATAATATATCCCACATACAAGCAGTACAGTTACCCCAACTCACCATCTACTTTTCCACAATTTGCCCTAACCAAACTGCTGCATTTTCATGTCACTAACTCTGTAGCAGTAAACATTTCACCAAGTAGACGGTCTCCAATAAAAAATAACATTCGCAGCCTTCAAGAGCATCACATAATAGATGGATAACGTACCCTTGGTCATAACCCATGTATAGTCACAGTTCTCAACAACGCTGACCCATCTACCCATCAGAATAACTAATAGAAGGCCAAGCTACTAATACTGTTTGCAACAATTTCCTTTTGATTTTTGGAATCCAAAAACCTTCACACTACCCTTCCTATATATAGCCTTCCAGCACAGCAGCAACATGAGAATATGACTTTCTGTGCAGTACAGCTTTTGGTATTCCCCTCCTTCTTGCTAAGTATAAACACTCATGATTGCTTAAGGCCAGCTCGTAAACTGTCATATCTTAGACAGCTTGACAGGTTACAAGCTTGCATTATGCAACAATTTATAGGAAGCTTGCAGATCTGGGTGCCTTGAAGATTTTCACAGGGCAAAAAGAAGGCACAGAGCTGAGGTACCTGGAAGCAGAGAGAATAAGACAGATGGCTTATTGTAGAGACAGAGTGTTTATAATATAATGGTGGGTTAATGTTGGATCAAAGTGAATATCATATGTATTTGGGCTATAATTATAGAAGTATTGTTGGTTTATTTCTGATATACTTTAAATAAAACACTGGCATTGTGCAGCTATTAGTAGGTGTGTTTTTCTTTCTGAAGTCTGAAAAATGGGTAAGATCTCTGAATGTGGTTGGAATGGATTCCCAGACTTTGGATCCTATTACTGAGAAGTCATGCTCACTGCACTGTTTCTTAGTAATGGGAGTTTAAAGACAGTACATTTTCTGAATGGGAGCTAAGTTATATATTTTTGTCCTGTTAAGCATATGCCAGCAAAGTAAGGAAAGGCATTTAGGTTAATAAGTAAAAATATAAGGGAGCTTTGTAGACATTCTGCTCATTGTTAGACTGGGACAAAGTTTGATTTAAGTAGTACTGGGGAGTGAACCTTAGTCCTAGGGGAAATTAGATGAATTGACAAATTCTGTTGGTGGGTGTTTGCAAAATGCTTGGGATTTAGACACTGAAGTCATTACAGGGTGGCCATAACTTAATTGGGGCAGTAGGATTCCTTTAATGATGGTTACCCTCCCTACCAGGGACAAACAACAGGGAACTTCACAAGCCCAGAAGAGGTTTGTTTGATGTGCAGCTTGAATATTAGGTTTTGATCTAACTATGGCCCTTGGTACTTGAAGAATGTAATTGTTTTCAGTGGGGTCTGGTGATAGTCTAGCCTCAGCCTGAGAGTACAGATCTTAGTTTCTGGAAGGTTTCAAACAGTATTGCCTTGTTTTGGGGGGATTTTTGGATTAGTCTTTTTTGAGGCAAGCCACTGGGCCCCTCTAAGATGTCTTGTTTAATTTGTGTGTATAGCACTATAAAACAGACTAAATTGGAGTTTGGTGCAGAAGATTGCTTTGTTTTAAACTGTGTCTCTTGCTACAAGATGTTCAGATAGACTGAAAAGTTCAACATAAACTGCTTGTTTGGTAAAATGAAAGTTTAACAGCCATAATATATTGAATATGGAGGGATGATAAAGACATAGTTGTTGTTGGCTTCCTGAATGGAAAGTAACAACGTGATTAATCTGTGCTCTTTATTAAGGGTACCATACAGGTGATTTGCTTTTTTATTTATATGTTTTTCTCTTTGATGGACTCCTATACTAGCACAAAAAAGGTAAGAAGTGTTTATGTAGCAGAGTTCAACCATACCTTAAGGGTCATAGTTCTAAAGAACCCCAACAGAAGGTTCTTTGTCACTCTTCCCTTATTTGAAAAAGAGAACTATGGGAGTTAAAGGTATTAGTTCATGTAATTGCCCAACACAATGCAACTGAAATTCTCCAGGTGCAACTAACACTAGGCAAGACTGCAATCCAAATTGTAGCTTGCTACAGATCCCCCAGCATGCCCCAAGATTCTCACTACACCTTTCTAAACATACTGGAAAATATTAAGATACAACCAAACACCCTAATACTGGGTGATTTCAACTACCCTGCCATTAACTGGGAAATCTACTTGTGTACCAACACCTTTGCCCAACGGTTCTTGGAATTCATAAATTCCAGTGCCATGGATCAACTAATCCATAGTCCCACCAGGCACTCCAATATCCTAGACCTGGTCATTACCAACATGGGAATCAATCCTCCACACCTATGGTCACCCCCTGGTTGGTCAAGTCTGACCATAAGATAATCACCCTTGACATCCACATCCCTCCCCCACCCCCTAGTAAGGAAACCCCCCGTAAAAAACTTCTCCAAAGCCAGCTTCATGCTACTCATTTCAGAAATGACAAACTTCATGACACCCATGTAGACGGGAAATGAAAGTTCAACTGCTGAATCCTACACTAAGGCACTGTATGAGCACATTCACTCGTGCATGAATTGTGCCATCCCAAATAGAACCAATATGCTCTCCTCCAAAAAAGGGAAGCCAATCTGGTGATCCCCTGCCATAAACAAACTTTACAACAAAAGGAAGAAACTGTTGCAGAAAAGAGGAAAACCCCAGGATGCAAAAACCTCCCTTACCAGTCTCAGTAAGAAGCTGAGATCCCTCATAAAACCCTCCAAAGCTAGTTACAAAAATAAAATTGCCAAAGATTCCAAAGACAACCACAAGGCATTCTAGAGCTATGTCAAGAATCTAAATGGCAATGCTCAGATCTGCTCTGAGCTACAACAGAATGGCATTAAATATACTGATCCCAGGGATATTGCCAATATCCTGCCAGATCGATTCAGTGCCAACTTCACCCCCCTCTCACCCCATAAAGGGTCCATCTCAATACTGAAAGATTGCCAAATTCTGGTAATAACGGCCACACAGGTACAAACCTCACTCTCCAAAGCTAAGAATATAGCATCCATGGGACCAGACAACATCCCGGGCTGTGTACTAAATGAACTACAAAATAAACTGGCACCTCACCTAAGTGTCATGTTTAATCATAGCCTCACCTCAGGCTTCATGCCCACTGAGTGGCGCACAGCTACAGTTATCCCACTCCACAAGGGAGGATCCACCTTGGATGCTGGGAACTACCGCCCCATCAGTCTGACGAGCCTGATCTGCAAGGCCATGGAATGTATTATCATGGAACTTATAAACAAAGACATTGGCAACCTTCAAACACTGGACCCCACCCAGTTTGGATTTGTGAAGGGCCAATCTTGTCTCCTGAACCTGATTGACTTCTTTGAATCAGTCTCCAGAGCTGTGGATGAGAGTAAGGTGGTCCACACAGCCTATCTGGACCTCACCAAGGCCTTTGACATCATCCCCTACTCTGGAATCATAGATAAGCTTACTAAGCTGGGCATTAATCCCTACATCACTTGATGGATTGCCAACTGGCTTACTGACAGAACCCACACTGCAAAAGTAGCTGATTCCAAATCCAGCTCCAGATAAGTGACAAGTGGAGTACCTCAGGGTTCTGTCCTGGGACCACTTTTGTTTGGCATCTACTTCTCTGAAGTGCAAGCCAACACTAAGGGACTCTGGTTAACAAAGTTCACAGATGACTGCAAACTGGGAGCCATTATTGAATCCCCAAATGATGTGGATATTCTACAAAAGGGCCTTACAGAAACAGATGCTTGGTGCCAGAGCCATGGGCTCAAGCTCAATGCCAAGAAATGTATAGTTATCCCCTTTGGGGAAAACATGTGCCCGTGAATTACCACATAGGTGGCAGTACACTAAACACCGAAAGTGTGATAAGATACTTAGGGACACAGGTAGACAGTGGTCTCACCTTCAATAACCACATCGCCACAACAGTCAGGAAATTCTTCTATGTGGCACACCTCATCACTAAGGGCTTTTCATCCAGAACAAAGGAAGTCATTGTCCCACTGTACTCATCCCTCATTAGACCCATTAGAGAATACAATGCCCTGTTTGGTATGTATCTCTCAAGGCATCTGCAACAACTGGAAAGGTTGCAGAAATACCTCACTAAAAGAATCACTGGCCTAAAGCAGATGCCTTACGCTGACCAGCTAAAAAAACTCCAGCTATACTCTGTCGCATATCGTCTACTCAGAGGCGATCTCTGCTTAACATATAAGGCCATGTCAAACCCAGAGCTGTTGGACATGCTACACTTAAAGAAATCCCAATCCCTCAGAGCCACACGCTCCAGGGATCTAAACCTTGTCATCACAATGAACAAAACATGATGGAGGGATAGGTTCCTGATCCAGAGACTCCTCAGACTCTGGAATAGACTGTCCATACATGTCAAGCAGAACGCCTCTTTGGCTCTCTTCCAAAGGAACCTTGACAAATGGATGGGAGGGAGATAGGAAATTCACCCTGGGGATCACGTCATTTGCCCTGCTAGACAGGAGTCCAGGAAAGTAAATATTGTGGGAAGCAATAGCCAGGGAATTGTTATGGCTAGGCTTGTATAGGCCCTAGGGCCAATAGCCTAGTACCAACCTATGAACCTATGAACCTATGAAAAGATATGTAAAGTAAAAACAGACATTTGAAAAGCTGTAATCCATTGTGAAGACCTGATGTAAGTCATTGTGAAGACCTGAAGACTAAATTATTTGCCTTTTCAAACTGATCAAAGCTCAGAGATTTTTTGGTACAAATGTGCTCTTTTCTCATCTCAGATATGTATTTTCCATAATTATGCTCAACTCAGAATGCCTAGCTTCGCCAAACAACTATTAATAAAACTAGTTGGTTCATCTACCTAGACCCTGGAACACAACATCATTGCCTACTCCTACAAAAGAAGAGCTGGCTTCCTGTCCTTGATCAAGTCTGTCTTTGCTTATCCAATTTAACTTTGAAGCTTCTATGTTTTCCCTATTTCCCTACACTCAAAAATAGTCTACAGTCTACACATCAAAACCTCTTCATAAAATCTTCAAGCAAAAATAGCTGATTCACTGTTTTTACTAAGACCTCCTTTATTAATGTAGTTGGTAAAAAGAGTTTCACCCAAGTTGCTCCTGCCAACAGAAATAACCCATGACTCAATTTGAGTATTACAGGATTAACCGATGGTTGGCCTGGTTTAATCATGAGGGTGAAGTCTTTCTCTCTCTCTTTCTCTCTTATCCAAATTTGTGTAATCTTGGAGTTGATGTGCATATCCAATTGAATTACGACAGGGCCACATAACTGCTGCACAAATAAGCTCTAGAGATTTATTCTGTGATTGCTGTAGTAGAATAAGCCATTAGAACTGATAGAAGATGATCACTGTACTTGTCATAACAAAATTAAATGCAGAATATAAAGCATTTTGCTGGAGTTGCTGTGAAAATTTTGAATCCACTTTTTTGATAAAGAAGGAAATGAAAAGCTAAGAATTCTGTCTCTTTGTGTGACATAGAAGGGTAAAGCCCTGACTATGACCAAGATGACCAAAGTTCATATAGAGGCTTGGGTACTGGCAGACCTGGACAAGAGTGGATAAGGATGAGTGATTGACACACTTGCTCACCCATACTCAGGAGGAGGGAGTGGCCAAGCACCAACAAGATGTGAAGACTTGCAAGGCACCAGAACAAGCAGGACTATGGATGCTGGCTTGGTGTTAACAAGCTGGTGAATGTAGTTCTCATTAGCTTTTGTGTGGAAACAGGCACACCCATGAGGAGAGCAGTGTTGGGCAATGAGGTGAAGTGGCTGCCCAGAACAGCCATAGGAGACAGAGTTATTTGTCCTTCTGGAGAAACTGGCTGACTGTGTAAGAACTGATGGCTGGCACAGAGTGGGGGATAAAAAAAATCTGGGAATTCTTCTGGATAGAACTGGTTTTATAAATATGAATCTTCAATTTATGATCTGTTTTCATACAGTGAAGGAAACATTTATCATACTTAGAACAGTGAGAGAAGAAAACTGGAAGATATTCATACACACACACACACGCACACACATACACATAGAGATATTTATATGTATATAAGGACCAGCGGTGGTGGTGCTGCAGTAGCGTTGTCGCCTCACAGTAAGACGCTGTCCGGTTCGATTCTCAGCTAGAGCATCTTCTGCGTGGAGGCATGCGTGAATGAGCGTACCTTCGTTGAAGATTGTGCGTCAGACCTGGCAAGCTGGTACGTAAAAATCAACTGCCAATCATTAGCGGACCGGAGTTCCGCTGTGGCGACCCCTAACCGGGAAAAGCCGAAAGACACAAACAATATGTATATATGGTTATGGGAGCTTACATCACTGACCAGCTACATTGGCAAACACTACATCAGTCACATACGGTCTAAACTAAATCCATCAATATGACAGTACGCATGTGACAAGCATGAATGTCAGCACATGCAAAACTAAAAAAAAAAAATCCATGATAACAAAACAGTAGGGAAAGGGCAAAGTCCCCAAGCCCCACTGTACCACATTCTCATTAAAAAGGGTTCAAACACCTTAGGCCTCTTTATTCCCCCTACCCTAGTGCAGATATATCATAAGTGACTGCCATGAGGAGAGTGGGAGTCTGAAAATAATTGCCTTCTATAAGGTTGGACAGATGCATCCACCTTTCAAGATATTTATAGCAAGCTCTTGAGATGTTGCCCATTGGTACACTGGATCCAAAAGCTGATGCTACTGGACTTTCAATGTCTACTAAGATATACTCACATGATATCTTAACGAAGGATATCATAGAAGTCATTACTGCCATGAGGACTACAATTCTGAGACAATGATGGACAGAAGTTGATTGGGAGTTCAACAACAATGAAACCATTTATTGGAGAGGTTGAATTTTGTATGGAAGAAATTAAGCTGTGAATTATAATTTGTACAGGCTGCACCCAGTGAATGTGAACAGCTAGGAAGGATCCAACTGGGACTTTTCAAGGTTCACTGTTATTTCAAGAAACTAGAGCATATTGATGACATGGTGCAGCTAGGAGCCAAGTCAGTCAAGTAGGGGATAATTTTGGCTCCCATCAAACTTTGGTTTGCTGTTACTATGGGCATGTAGTTGTTGAACAACCTTGGCAACTAAAGTAAGCCCACATGGAAATGCCATGAATTTGTATTATTTACTTATTTAATTATACTGGCTATGTTAGCCTTGCTGGGCAGAGCTCATTTTCAGAGGGGAGCTGGAGGGAGAGCCTTTATGATGATAGCCAGGCTTCTGTCAGGAGCAGAGGTACCTTCTGGACTTCTTGGTGATATCAACATCAAGGTAAATATCCCAGGTATCCAAAGAGTAAATATAGTCTCCATCAGATAAGTATGGAAGGATGGATAGCTCTGTTACTCTGTTACTATTCAATCTCTTGTGGAATTAAATGATTTTGGTTGCTTACATTCACTATGGGTCTGAGGTCCACTGTTTCCACATGTACTAAAAGAAATAAAAGGTTGTTGAACTCTCTTCTTGCTGCTTGGTTTTGATAAGCTGGGACACCAGGTTATGGCAATGACTGGTAGATTGGAAAAGTGTGGAAGGGAAATTTGTATGTTTTGGATATCATTGTCCTTTCTGATTTATAACCAGGCAGGAAGGAAGAAGCACATATGGCTCCTGGAAGGCTTCAGATTTGAACAGTTTGGAAAGCCCCTCACGCTGCTACTGTCCTCCAAAAGGTGGATTGTGGGCCCTTTCCTGGAAGTTTCCATGAGCTTTAAGAATCCTTCCAGACCAGCAATTATTTTGCTGTTTCCCACATCTGAACCATATCTGGTTTTGGCTGTCTTGCATCCTTGAAAAGGAGTGCTGAAGCAGCTGGAACTTTCCAACAACAGCAAATGGGTTTGGTCCTCTTGCCTCTTGCATTCATAGTTTACAAGTATGCCTTAACTTCAGTGTCAAACAGATAAGGGTCCTAGAAGGAGGACATAAGAAGTATTTTGGTGTCTTCTGTGAAATCAGTAAGCCTGAGGCTGGCATGTCAATGCATTACAGAGCTGCATACCACACACTGGATCAAACCTTCTGTGGCAGTATACACTCATGTCATCATAAAGTCAGACACTGAAGAGACATTACTGACAGGGACAATTTTTTTTCTTTGTTTGATCCATCTGACAACTGTAGCAGTGCCTGGTGCATTTTGTCTACTAAATTTTGCTGAAACTGTATTTCAAGATAAATGGTTTATGGTCACAGAGGAAAAGGTAAAGAATGCATAACTCCACTTCCCTAGGTAGCCCAGACCCCTAGACTCCTTATTCGGGGAGTAGATTACAGTGATATAAAGGGTGGAAGCCTTCATAAGAGTAGCTGAACAAGAAAGTCTAATTTGGAAGTCTCTAATCAAAAGCTCACCTTGCTCGGATGGCTGAAAGATCCATTCAGGTTTATTGGGCAATGGAGCTACTGCGTAAGGGATTTTCTGTACAGCACTGTTGGCAGCCTTAAGCATACCCATCAATGGAAGAATGACTCCGACTGCTGGGTGGACCAAAAAGCCTTTCTGTAGCATTTTCTATGGGAAAGACTCAGGATCTGTGGACCATAGATGTTGAGAAGGGTTTTGGATCCTCTGCCCTGCGTAATAGGAGGGACGCCCTAATGTTCAGGAAAAAGGTAGGTCACTTGCATAGCTGCCAGCATCAGGGCAGGAATGCATGTCAGGGATATTCATTACAAGATATCTTGCAAGTTGCACCACCGTTAGGTCTGCCACCAAGTACCTCTGCATCGAGTACCTCTGCATCAACTGCTGAGGGGTTGGGCACCCCTGCATCAATACAAAGCGGCTTGTCATCAATGCTGGCACACATGCCTTGACTTTAGGCATTGGGACAGCTATATTCATTGCCTCCAGCAACAAAATTATGAAAGCCATTGGCACCAGTAGTAAATTCAGTGGTAGAACCACCAATACTAAAGTATGCTATGCTAAAATAGACCCCATAGACCCAGACATTTAAATAAAAAGATCCCTGCATAGTCCAACATCAGTTCCCTAAGGGTCAATGCTGACATCACCAGAAATGGCACTGAAATTAAGAGTAATGGTGAGTAGATGGAAGATGTATGTGAAAGAACAGCTGAACTCCCCCTACACTCTAACAGATGGAGAAAGATGGTATAAAGCCGTGGTATGTGCTTGACTAAGCTTTTTAGAAAACTGTTATAACTGAATTCAGGAAATGAAGGAATGGTATACACTCTCCTGGAAATTGGTCAATGGTTCATAACTTGGCTGACCACTCAGTTCGATAGACTTATAAGACTGTAATTTTGATAGCAGATCTACAGACTTGGACTACAAAACCTGAAGTACAATTTTCTTTTCACCTTCTTTCATTTTATTATGAACAGGTATTGTCACTGGACAGGAGGCCTGGGAGTACTTGTCTGTCTTGGGAGTCTTATGAAGTTTAAGTCTGTTAGGAGACCTGGAGTATCTCAGGATGAATTAGAACTAGAGGGCATCTCTAAAAAAGATGTTACATGAACAATCTGTGTTAATTCTTTGTTTTCTTAAATTATTGGCTGTAAAATCCTAGGATATGTGTAATTACTGTATTATCAAGATTCCGCATTTTATCTTGGGGTGGGATTTTCTTTCCACAACCACACCTCTTGAAGTCATGGTATATGATGAAAAGGAACAATGGAAACACAGGTCTCACAACACTAAACAAGAATAGCATCAGTAATGACATGAATGACATTTTGAACTCTATCTGACAAAACACAAAAGAAAAAAGACCTAGTGGGGCAAGAAGAAATAAAAATGAAGAGAAATCCACTAAAGTAATAGAGAATGGGTTTGGGAGAACCTGAAGAATGATGAGATAACTCTATAAAATAATAAAAAGTGTATTCACTGATTTGAAGAACATTTGGGGGCATACCAAAAACAGAATCGATGGGGAGAAGGAAAACAAAAGTGGAGGAAATGTATTAACTGGTAGCAAACCAGGTTACAAAGGATCTGAAATAAAAGGAAAATAACCCACAATAGTTAATAATTGTATGAATCTTGCACAGCATAAAGCACTACTTAGTCACATCCCTAACAACACTGCGCACTCTCAGGCTCCATACAGGTTTTGTACCAAGTGAATGCAGAACAGCTACAGTCATACCCCTGCATAAGGGAAGACCTTCCACAGACCCAGGCAATTACAGACCCATAAGTCTGACCAGCAAAGCCATGGAAAGACTTATCATGGAATTAATCAATCAGGACATGGGGAACCTCCAAACACTGGACCCATCTCAGTTTGGATTCGTCAAGGGCAGGTCATGCTTACTTAACCTCGTGGATACATACATACATACAAATACTTCAAATATGGACATTAATGCCCTTCTAGCCTACCAGTTGTTCCCATAATAAGCATCCAAGCTGTTCTTAAAAATATCTAAACTACTGCTTCCTTTAATGTAGTTTAGTAGTCTGCTCCATGCATCAGCTGCTCTCTGAGAGAACCAATTATTACATGTCTAATTCTTACAGAATCTTCTTCATAGGTTGTCTGATAATTCTCTACTACTTTTGATAACCCCAAACATTCCCAGACATAGTTGTTTCTAAATGCCCTATATAGCTGAATAAAATCTTCTCTTAAACATCTATGAGACACTGTACAAGTTCTGATATTTTATTTATTATTTATTTTATTTTACATTTGTTAACCGGGAGAGTCCGACTGGATACATGTCCATTTTCAGCGGAGGCCCGGGGAGAAAAGCTCCAAGTACATAACAGACATATGAACATTGTTAATGCAAAAAAGGAAGATAGTTGAGTTCTAAATACAATATAAAGATACATCACATCTTGGGAAAAAAAAAAACAACAGCAGCATATAAAAAAAAACATAGGTCAGTTACAAAGGCGAGGCCTTGTTAAAAAGCGTTAAGGATAGTGAGGTAAGAGAAGGGTAAATGATAGTGGTTAATCAGGTTTGGAACAGGGACATTGCCAGAGAGTATTGAGATGGGGTTTAAGCTTTTTTGAATTGTAGGAGTGAGGGTTCTGAGGTGAGCATGGTCGGTAGGAGTTCCACATTTTACCTACAAAGTTTGAGAATAGAGAATCCCCAGCAGAATTATTGGCTTTGGTAGTTTGAGCTAAGATCTTATTGGAGGAGCATAAAGATTGCAGGTTAATATAGGGTGAATGATGTTTTTCAGAGCTGGTGTTTTCTCTGGGTGATACAGTATCTGGTGAGCCGTTTTGAGTTGGTTGAAATGGAGTTGGCTGGAAAACTCTAACCACCCTAGTTGCTTCAAGTTAGTGCAGTGGTGCGTTCTAAAGGTGGAATTTGTGGCAAATCTAGCTATGTGATTGTAACAAGAAGCAAGTTTGTTAAGGATTGTCTTGTTTAGGTTTGTAAAGAGGGGGGAGGCATAGAAAAGAGTTGATAGTAGGTGTGTGCTGGCAATTGTAATTTTAGCGTGAGGAGTGAGAAAGTGTTTTACTTTATAGAGAGAGCTAAGCTTTTATTGACGGTTTTGATGGTAAGATTGAAATGGGTGTCAAATTTAAGGAGTTATCAATGGTAACACCTAATAGCTTTGTGTGAGCTTCTGGTGATATAGTGATTCCATTGGAGGATGTAATAGAGAAGGTGGGGGGGGGAAGAGTCTTGTTAGTGGGTGAGAAAGTAAGTAGTTTTGTTTTGTTGGGGTTGAGAACTAGTTGTCGACTTGAGAACCATTTTTCTATTAGGTTGAAGGTGTCTTGGGTTGAAGCAGTGAGGTCTGCCAGGTTGGAGGCAGTGCTGATGATAGTCGAATCATCTGCATATTGAATGCATGTGACATGGGGGGTGATTGTGGGCAGGTCATTAACAAAGATGGTGAAGAGAAGAGGGCCAAGAATAGATCCTTGGGGAACTCCAAGTGTAACAGGTAGGCATGTAGATAATTTGTCCTGCCATAGAACAGCCTGTTGCCTTTTGGACAGGTAGGATTGGAACATTTCAGCGTGGAATTGCTGAGTGATAGTTTTTTTAATGTATGGAGGAGTAGAATGTGGTTCACCATATCAAAGGCCTTGGAGAGGTCTAAGAAAAGAGCAGATGATAGTTTATTATTGTTTCTGAAGTTATTGATGGTATTAGAAAAGGATAGTAGGGCTGATGTGGTACTGTGATTTGGCCTGAAGCCATGTTGGGAGTTAGCTAGAATTTTATTTTTGGTGAGGTGTTCCATCAGTTGTTTGTGGACACACTTTTCTATAATTTTGGCCAGGGGTGAGAGTATAGCTATAGGTCTGTAGTTGGTTAGCTCTAGTGAGCTACCACCTTTATGGAGAGGAATAATGTGGGACATTTTCCATATGGAGGGGATGAAGGCTTCTGACAAGGTACGGTTTATGATTATGGAGATGGGATAGGAAATGGCCTCAGCTGCTTTTTGCAGAAACTCAGCTGGGAGAAGGTCAGCTGCTAGCATAGTGGGTTTTAGTTTTTTAAGAAGAGATGTTATAAAGGATATGGGTACTGGATCGAAGGTAAATAGATGATCTGATGTAGTAGTAGTATTCTGCTGGCATGGGTAGTGGAGTGGGCTGGTTGTTTGTTTGAATTGTGTGGCCAGGGATTGTATAGTTTCTGTGAAGAAACTATTGAATGTGTTAGCAATGTTTACAGGGCACTGTTGTTTGCAAGTTGTTGGAGTGGGGGTGGTTGCCTGGCCTGGGTGCAGGAGCTTGTTTAAGCCTGCCCAGAATTTTTGTGGATTATTAAGGTGTTTGTGTTGGAGGTGGAGGAAGAAGTTTTTTTATCATTTAAGATCATTCTTTGTTTCATTTCTAAGTTGCCGGAAGGTTTGGTGGGAGTGTGGGTCTTTAGAGGTACGCC
Source organism: Protopterus annectens (assembly GCF_019279795.1). NCBI lineage: Eukaryota > Metazoa > Chordata > Ceratodontiformes > Protopteridae > Protopterus > Protopterus annectens. The sequence continues at coordinate 1,980,289,027 of NC_056733.1, read as the reverse complement.
ATGTGACCCACATCTTGTTTCTAGATAGGATTTTGGATTTTGTTTCCTTAGAGAGCCATGGTGCGGTTTTGGTTTTAGTTCTAATGGACCGTATTGGAGCATGGGAATCTAGAATCTTGAGGAAGGTGGTGTTGAAGTAGATAACTGCCTCTTCAAGAGGAAGAGACTTGAGTATTGTCCAGTTGTGGGCTTTAAGTTCAGTTTGAAAAATGGAGGCATTGAATTTATTATTGTTCCTGATTTTTTTTATGGTTGTAAGAAGGGGGGTGATTTTCTTAAATTTGATAACATAGGTGAGTAAGTGATCACTCATGTCCTCTGGGTGAGTACCTGCTGAGTACTGGTCAGGATCTTTATTAGTAAGGATCCAGTCCAGGATGCTGTCTTTGTTTTGGGGTTTACCTAGTCTGGTAGGAGTGGATATGAGCTGAGAAAAGCCATGTAGATTTATGCTGCTAGATGGGGAGCTAGATGAGAAGGAATTCCAATCGATGTTGAAGTCACCTAACACTATGGATTCCTGGGGGTGAGTTTGAGTGAGGTTGAGTTTGAGTCTTTCATAATAACTTAAATTTTCACATCCATGGATGCTCTCAGCATATTTCTGCTGTTTTCTGCTTATTTTCCTATAAGGTTGCCATATTGTTATTCCAAACTCAAGTTTGGATCTAATGTAATTAACAAAAAATGACTTCATCATTTCTGATTTCTTAGGCTTCATAAATCTGTTTATACAACCCATAGTTCTATAACTATCATTATACAATGACCCCCCATTAATATTCCAAAACGTGCATGCTGATTGGTCAGCATGCACGTTGTAGATCAGACTTATACTAATGGAAAAAGGTCCGGTCGTCCGGACTTTTTCCATTAGTGTAAGTCTTTTTTTATTTTTTGTTGGACAACAAAGGAGAATGTAAGAGCTTCGTTGCTGTTATCTTTCTATGTTAAACGAGTTTAACATAGTGAGATATCTTAAAAAAAAAGCAACGGAGATCTTCCTTTCTCCAAGCTTTTTTTTAAAGCTGTCTCGCTATGTTAAACTCTTTTAACATAGTGAGACACATTTTTAAAAGCAACGGAGATCTTCCTTTCTCCGTTGCTTCCACACACAGTTCTGATGTACTGCGTAACCATATGCATGCGCAGTATATCAGAACTGCCGCAGAATACTGGACAGCTGCGCAAGGGCAGCAAGGAGGCATTATGCAATGCCATTATTTAAGAAAAGTAAGTATTTTTTTTCTTAAATAATGTCATTGTATAATAGCAATAACCCGCTTCTGGGTGTGGGTAATGCTGGATTTACCCATGGTTGTCTTTGTTTGGCCACTCGGGCTTCGCCCTCATGACCAAACCACACCAACCATGGGTAAATCCAGCATTACCCACACCCAGGCATGGGTTATTGCTTAATTAACCAATTGATTAGTATGATTAGAAAAACTCAAAGCTGGATCTGCCCATATCCCCAGGTTCTTAAATGAATCTATAGTTTCAGTCACTGCATGGTGTATTAAATATTCACCTTTCAGTGTATGTCTCCCAATATTATATGCTTAGTTTTTTATGTATTTATCAGCATATAATTCTCCTGTGCCCAAATGGCCAATTTAGTCAAGTTCTTTTGCAGACATGCCCCATTTGTAATACACATAATCAGTTTACCCAATTTCAGGTCATCTGCATACAGACTGCAGAATATCTCACATGAACAAGATATGTCTCAAAGATACAATCTAAAAAGTAAAGGCCTAGGACAGAGCCTTGTCAAACACCCTAACTGTAGCCAAGAATTTCACCTGGATTTTTTTGAAATGGTCACCAAAGCAATGGATGAAGGCAAAATGGTATACACCACATGCCTCAACCTGGCCAAAATGTTGACACAATTCCCCACTCAGGCATAGCAGAAAAGCTAAATAACCTGGGAATAAACCACTATGTCACCCACTGGATTGCCAACTAGCTCACAGATAGGACACAGATAATCAAAACAGGGGAATTTACTTCCACAAAGAGACCAGTCACCAGTGTAGTCCCCCAGAGTTCTGTGCTGGGACCTCTCCTGTTTGGCATCAACTTTTCTGAAGTAAAAGCCAATACCAAAGGGCTCTGGCTGACTAAGTCTGCAGATTACTGTAAGTTAGGAGCAGTCATTAAATCCCCAAAGGACTTAGCCATCCCGCAGGAAGGTTTGTCTCAAATAAATAACTGGTATCAAAATCATGGTCTAAAAATAAATACCAAAAAATGCATTATGGTATCCCTTGGAAAGTCATTTAATCCAGGGAACTAACACAATGACAATACTCCCCTAATAGTTGAACCAGTTGTTCAGGATTTGGGAACTTATGTAGACAGTGACCTAACTTTTGACCGTGTGTCTATTGTTATAAGAAAGTACTTCTATATTGCACAGCCTATAGACAGATTGTGTCTAGACCTAGGGAATGTCACTGTTCCCCTTTACTCACCCTCATTAGGCCAGTCATTAAATGTAATGCCTCCTTTGGTATGTATCTTTCCACGCACATGCAACAACTAGAACATCCACAGAAACCCCTTACTTAAAAGATACAAGGATACAAGGCCTAAACAGCATGTCCTACATGGACCAACTCAAAGTGCTGTCACTATACTCAGTATCCTACAAACTGCTATGAGGTGACCTGCATCTGGCATACAATGCATCCTCTCACCCATTACTGGTGGATTTACTGCAAATCATCAAGTCAAATGGTATCAGAAATACTCAGGCTTGAGATCTAAACCTCTTCTGCAACATCAACAGAACAGTTTGGGGGAACAGATATATTTCACAAAGGATGCTGCTGCTGTGGAACAGACTCCCCATCCACATAAAACAAAATGCAGCCCTGTTAATTTTTAAGTGCAGCTTAGATCTATGGATGTGAAACAAAAAATTTACCCCAGGACTGTCCCCTGTACTATTAATGGACAGATGCAGCTCCTAAATGTTTCCTCCCATCCATGGGTCCCCTCAAATTATCTATGGTATGATCCTAGTTATTCTCATTAGAGGTAATATATAATTATTGACAATGGGTTGGGTAAGGCCAATCTATACCCAGATGGGATAGGTTATTTTGAGCACAAAAAGGGACATTGGTTAGGCTTAAAATGGCCCACAAAGGCAGCTAGCCTAGTACTGACCAATGAACCACTAAACATTAGACAACTTTCTGAAAACGTTTTCTTGCAAACAGGAAGAATAACCTGGGACCATTTCTCTGTGCAAACACTAATGGCAGCAAGAAAAAGCTGGATAGAAGTAGCATTGTGGTACATTATGGAGCAAATAGATGGCTCGAGAAAACCTGGGATACCTGCCAGCTTTAGTCCTATCACTGTCAAGGATGGAACTAATCATATCAGATATAAGGTTATTAGGTTATTAGTGAGTACTGATGCTTCTTAGTTACCATAGAGAAACCACACCCATCTCAGAAATATAGAACCAGATTATGGTTTTATATAGACCCTACAAAATATAATGAGTTTCAAGCAAATCAAGCATTGCTGCCAAATCACTCACTGAAGTGGCTGCTGGTTGTTTCATTGGTTAGAGATAAAGACATGAATTTTCATTTTAAAACAGGATATAAATTATTCATTATTCACTCAGCAGTGAGAAATCCTACTTGGATTAGACAAATTGTTACATCGGCTGAAACAGTCACTTGGCAAGTGCCATTGCTGGAATATTAAAATCAAGCAGAGGCAAGCAGATTGGACTTTGGCTAAAAAAACAGATGCATTTAAGTATGATAACATCATGTTTCCTGAAACTGAGTAGGGAAGTTGATTCAAGCACATCAAGAGAATACATGCTTCATTATGGTCTGGACAACACTGCCATAAAATTTGGAGGTAAGCCCATAAGGGCTAGTGGGATTTTCAATTTTTCTGCAAAATCATATCTGTTATGATACATTGACTTATCTCTAACTAGAATGATTCAGGGTGTCACGTTGCTCTACTTAATTAAGGTTTGGTGGTGCTCCTTGCAGAAACCCTTGTTGGATGGGTACATGCATAATCAGTATTTTCAACAGACTGCATAAACTCACAGTTAAAAAATAACTTACTTAATGACTGATTTAAGATAGAGCTGGGTTCCCTAGTATTTGAGTAAGAGATTTATATCTGAGCTTCTGCAGGAGCTGTCCAAACATGCTTCTGTTGCCTCCATCAAACATTTATCATATCAAATCTGTAACTGAATCTCAGAAGTAGACATTCTACTAATTTTTCATGAGTTAATGTGATATTTCAGAGACTGAATCTTGTACAACAGTTCACTGCCCATAGGAGTTCCCATCTTCTTATTATACTTAATTCCAGTGGAGATAAAGGTCCTAAAATCTACCAAGTACACTCATTTGCTTATTTCTTCCACTTTGTGCTTAGAGAATTTTAATGTCCATATGATGTGAGACATACCATTTCTAAACTTCATGTGGGGATAACAAATGGCCTTCAAAGGAACAAAAAATGAATCCTCTTAGACGTTTTCTTATATACTGAATTCGGTAAGACAGATAAACTGATTTGCCATCTAGAAAGATCAGTGAGGTTTGTTTGCACTGGTGCACATACCACTGGACAATGGCTTGACAATATGCCAGACCCTGTATCTGACCACCTGCCCATCCAAAGCTGCTTTGGTCAGTCAACCAGAAGACAATCACAGATGACAGCTGATACGCAAGAGAAATGAAAGTAAAACGTTTCTTCCTGGGATTTGTGAGTCTCCAGATATCCAGCAATTTAAATAATATGTTAGGAGTTCAGGAATGACAGCAATAATAAAGTGGCATTTGAGAGAGTTTTCTTTTTTTTTTCATAACAGAACCTAGTGTAATGCTGAAATGGCTAGCAAGTAGAACAGGTGAGGAAACTGGCAGTGCCATTATACAGTAGTGGTAGTTGTAATAATAATAATAATAATAGTAATTCTGTTTTTTAACCAGGTAAGCCCACTAGACATGCAGTCTTTTTTCAGAGGCAACCTGGGTGCAATGTCTGATTAAGTGATTTGCTCATTTGCTCAGAATCACCATAGGTAAAATGTGGCTGTGTGAAGCAAACTCAGGATTGCTGCAGGGTCTAGGTCTTGAAGAACATATTCATAAAGTTCTATATCAAAAGTACTGTTGCTTAAGTTGAACTTACCATCACATAGAGAGAGTGAGACTGAGCCCTGAAAGAGCAATGATAGGAACAACAAAAAATAAATGTCCACACTCTGGCATAAAAAAATACACCAGGGGGTGGAGGCTGGGAGTGGGTAATGCAGCAGTGATAATTTCAACATCTACTGTTATGGTAAGTTCAGCTTAAACAACTGTACTATGTTCTTCATATACTGATCACTACTGCAATAGGCTTAGCTATTTGGATAGATTACCACTGCTAACTATATTTGGGAGATGGAAGGAGAAGGTTCCAGGAGATCTAGAAGAATGGTCCTAGCAAACCTTGCTCTAGACCTAGAGAAGGAATCCAGCTTATAGTGCTTTGTAAAAGCAGTAAAAGATGACCAAGTAAAAAAGCCATAGATGAGGCCAAGGCCCTGGTAGAGTGGACCTTGACCCTGGCTGGAATAGATTTGTCATGGTGACTATAGCAAAAGGTAATAGCCTTAGAGAAACAACTGGAAATATTCTGTTTTGACACAGGTTATCCCTTATTTTTACCTTCACAAGAAATAAACAATTGCTCCAAAGATCTGAAAGATTTAATTCTGTCAAGATAGTATCTGAATTGTCTGTGGGCATCCAAGGTATAGAGTATCCTTTCACCCTCATTTTTAGGTTTAGGAAAGAAAATAGGGAGATGGATAGTTTAGATTGGGAAGGGGTCACAAACCTGAACAGTCATTCAAACTTGTTGGACTGTCCTTGGTTTTTGGAGTTTTGAGACTTCTTTTTAGAACCCCCTTGCCCTTTTTTCTTAAATGTCTGTTTACCTTATTTTGTTAAGACTGTTCTGCTTTTTTTGGCAAAATTGGATTAGGATACAGAAAATCCCTTGGAAAGTTTGGTAAAGGAGAGCTGGAAAATCATAGAGATTCCCTGGATTGGCTTTCTCCTTTTATTGCACCTTTTGTTTATCTCTGCAGCAGAGGGAGCCTAACACTAAATATCTTTCCAAGGGTGAATTTAAAGTCTCATTTTAACATCACTGGGTAGTTGCTGAGAATGCAGCCATGCAAACTTCCTCAAAACAGTACCAGTGGCCATAGTCCTGGATGAAGGATCAATAGTCATACACACCCTGCAAATGAATAGTACCCTATGAAATGGAAGAAACTAAGTTATTTATAGCAGATTTTTACTCACAAAAGAAACTGCAGATAAAACATTCCTCATGCTTTCACAATTAGTCAGAACAAACTTTAAAATATAAGCCTGACAGTTCAAAACTATAAAAATCAAAGCTGCAGAAGTATACATATTTTCTCATACCTATCAGTAATTTTCCCAACCTTAACAGAAAGAGTAAGATTGAAACTGACTGCATGCTTAGCAGCAGTGGGATCAACTGCAGCTACAGCTGTTGGGTCAGATTTGGGAATAGTGTATAAAAATTTAAAAGACTGAGGAACTTTATACATACTATTTGCCTTTTTGGGTTCAGCAGACTTATTATCAGGAAATGGCCGGCCACGGTAGTGCAATGGTTAGCATTCCTGCCTCACAGCAAAAGGTTCTCCGGTTCGATCCTTGGTTAGGGTTCCTTCTGTGCAGAGTCTGCATGTTCTCCATCTGGTCGCATGGGTTTCCTCTGGGTGCTCTGGTTTCCTCCCACATCCCAAAGACATGCTGTAGGTGGATTGGACATCTAAACTGGCCCTAGGCATGAGTGCGTGTGTGTGTGTGTGCCTTCTATGGAAGGTTGGGTGCTGGGCTGGCAACTCAACACTCTAAAACTCCACTGCCATTCATGAGCAGTCAGGTAATCCACTGTGGTGACCCCTAACTGGGAAAAGAAGAAGAAGTAGACTTATTATCAGGAAAATTGCTGGCAATAATACATACATCCTCCAAAGGAGACAGAACAGGAGGAATAGATGTGTGATATGGAAAAATCATTTTGTAACAACTCATAGTATTTCCTAAGGGAATGAGAAACCTCAATGTTCTTCCACTGAAAACAATGGCACTTTCTAGCAAAGGTCTCAGAGAAATAGAAACTTACAGGGAGAATCAGAAGCTGAACTCTCCTCTGAGTCCGAATCAGAAATCTGAGTGAAAACCCTGTATCTGTGACTCCATCTTTCTGTTCAGATTCATGATCTTAAATCTCTTCAGGAAAAGAGATATCCCTCTGTCTTTTTCCAGAAACTACATTTTACAAGAAACATCAATAGCCTGAACTGAACCTTGAGACAGACCCAGAAAACTACTCATATCAGAAGAAATTTAAGGAGTAGATACTTGCTTGGTTTTCTATTTCTTTTTGACAGGAAAAATTGGGCCAACCATGTTACTAATGGCAGCAACAGCTTCCCCACGGATGGGGAAAACATTCTGGTACAACAGGGAAACCTTTCCTGTTTCTTATCCCAAGACCAACAAAAGTATCTCTCCTTTGACTACTGAGGGGGGCACCAACAGCCATAGAGGATGTGACTACCCCCTCCCCCATCAATAGTGACTTTAGGTGCTTACCAGAGGGATCCAGGGTAAAAGATGAGTGGTGTGAGTTACAACAAAAGTTTGTTTATTTTTTTCTCTTTAACACCACTCTATAACGGTTACTTTTTTGACAGAAAACCACAGTAAAAAGCACTTTAAGACACTATGCCAGCACAACAACAGAAAAATAAATACAAAAATAAATACAATTTCTCCATAGAAAAAAGAAGTTATGTCTTACCATAACTTTCCATCTGTGTTGTAGATCTTTATTTATTCATTACTGTTAGGACTTCGGTTCTGTCCTCGGAACCGACATGGCCATTACCAAGCTCGCGCCAGCCAAAAACTCTCAGCTAAGACCTACCCACAATGCCCCTCTCATAGTCTCTTCAGATCGAGTTTGCCCACCATTATAGTATAGAAGTAATAAAAGTGACAGTAGGAGGCTCTGTCTGAGCAAATACCTTAACTAATAAGGAAATCCTAAAGTCCACCAGGAGTCCAGGCAGGGGGAAGGAGGGCGGGAAATAATGAATGAATAAAGATCTACAACACAAATAGAACATTATGGTAAGACATAACTTCTTTATCTGATGTTGTAAATCTTTATTCATTCCTTATTGTTAGGACCGAGTCCCCAGCTACTTGAGTCCTGGGTGGCCCTAAGGAAAGACATTCCTGAGCACCACAGAACCAAAAGATGCTCGTCCCCTGGAGGCCAAATCCAATTTGTAACGAGTGATAAAGGTATGAGGTCTTGCCCAAGTGGCTGCTGGGCAGATATCACCCATAGAGGCTCTGGAATGAAAAGCCACTGAAGTAGCCATCGATCTAGTAGAGTGAGCCTTTACTCTGGAAGGTAAAGACACTTTGTTCTGGTGGTAGATGAAAGTAATGGCGTTTCTTAGCCAAGAATATAAAGTCATTCTGGAGACAGGCCTACCCAATCTGGGTCCTGCAAAGGCCTCAAATAATTAATCCGTTTTTCTGAAAGATTTAGTTCTGTCCAAGTAGAAACGAAGTTGCCTATGAACATCGTGGGTATGCAGAAGGTATTCCCCCTATTTGATTGATGAGGGAAGAAAACTGGTAGGGCAATAGACTGATTAATGGAAAACCCAGAAATGACCTTGGGCAAAAAGGAGGGGTCAGTATGTAGGGACACTCCTTCCCTATGAAAAATTAAATAAGGTCTCTTGACACTCAAGGCCTGCAACTCAGATACTCTTCTCACTGAGGTAAGGCCTACTAGAAGTAGAGTTTTACAAGACAAAAATTTCATATCACATGAGTTAGAAGGCTCGAAAGGAGGACTTGTTAACGACTGAAGCACCAATGTCAAGTCCCTAGGCTCTATAGGAGGCTTGACAGGAGGTTTAATATGTAATACTCCTTTCATGAAGGTTTTGCACAGTTGGTGTGACATAGATGAATTGTCGATTCCATTGTGAAAATTTGCAATAGCTGCTAAATGTACTGTAATCCTCAATGCTGAAGCTCCTGCGTGCAACAGGGTAGTGAGATATTGTAGGATCTTCTGAATAGGCATGGAAAAGGGGTCTATGTTATGTTCTTTGGCCCATCTAGAGAACCTAGTCCACTTACTAGAACAAATTTTCCTGGTGGAAGGTTTGTGTGAAGCCAGGAGAATCTCGTGAACAGGGGATGAAATATCAGTTAGCCTGGCAATCATCGGAAGTGGAGAAATTAAGCTGTGAGCTTGAGGCTGTGGAGATTGGGGTGAATCAGTCCCTGAGGATGAGACAGCAGACCTTGGGATTGATCCAGAATCCATGGGCTGTGAATCAGATGAGGCCATATGAAAGGGAACCAGACATGATGGGGCCTATAAGGGGCAATGAGGATCACTCTGCTTCTCAACCTTTGAGCTTTCACGAGAAATTTCTGGATGACAGGAAATGGCGGAAAGGCATATAGCAGACCCGGGGGCCAATTGTGCATCATAGCATCCCTCGGTGACTCCCCCTGAGGGGGGATCAGGGCAAAATAACTTCTGCATTTGTTGTTTAGGGGAGAACCAAACAGGTCGCAGCAAGGCCTGTCCTAATGCTGGAAGATCTGATCCGCTATTATAGGACTGAGGGGCCACTCGTGAGGCATCAAAATTTTCCTGTCACACAAGAGGTCATGGTTGTTTTTATGGTCAAAGATCTGCTTGCATATGTTGTTTTTTGTCAGATATTTTAGTAAGAGGGTACAGATTTGCAATTGGTCCAAAGTATTTTAGAACATTGTGAAAGAATATTTTGGGTAAGTGGCATTATTATAGAATTTACTTATTTTATTTATTTATTTTACATTTGTTTACTGTGAAAGTCCAACTGGACACAGGTCCTTTTTCAGTGGAGGCCAGGGGGAAAAGCAACACATTGCACATAAAGAAAATACTAGTTCAGTAGTATACATAGTACAACAGGTAAAATACTAGCTTAGACTAAGTTAGATAATACACAATAAGTTTAAACTATTGCTAGGTAATCACAAAATTAAACAGATAAGTATAAAGGATGTTATAACATTATATGTTCTTGTGTAAATAGATACAAAATGCTTAAACTGTTAAGGAAAAATGCCTATGGACAGAGAAAGACTGAAAATTAATACAAAGGTCCTGGCAATCAATGGGTTGCTTATCAGTGGCTTCAATAAATTCTCCTTTTCTGAAGGCATTATTAAGTCTGCCCTGGAAGTTGGTGGGGGGCATGTTCCCAATCACATATAACTATAACCATTCTCCTTTCTGGGATTGCTATCCATAGGACAACTATGTGGAACTTCCTAAATTTAACTCCTGAAGTTTTTGTCTGATGTGAATAATAACAGTAATACTACTAATAATAATGCCTTTGCATGTCTGACAAGGAGCGCGGCAAACAAGATCTGAAGAGACTATGAGTGGGGCATTGTGGGTAGGTCTTAGTTTATGGTTTTTGGCTGGCATGAGCTTGGTAATGGCCATGTTGGTTCCGAGGACAAAACCGAATTCCTAACAGTAAGGAATGAATAAAGATTTACAACATCAGATAAAATGTTTTCAGTTATTTTGCACCCCTCAGTTTAAACGTATTTTACAGTCTTGTGACAGTCCATTAAAAATTCATTAAAATACAATACTCTTAGCTTTAAAATAGCTTTCCTGAAGAGGAAAGTGATAAAACAGCAACACAAATAAGAAAATAGATTTTTTTGCTAAAGGGAACTTATCTCTCCAGCAAAGGAACAGCACAATCTAAACATCAATCCTCAAAAGCCTCAGTGGAGCATACTATTTAGCATCATTAAAGAAGTGGCTACTGCTCTTGTAGAAAGAACCTTTCAAGTGACTGCAATGTGCTTAGCATATTTATGCTAACAAAATTGTATACAACTTGATCACAACATGGAGAAGGTGAACTCAGAAATCGTTTTGACCACATTTTCCTCACTAAAAGAATACAGGGTGTAAGTAATATGTCCTATGCAGACCACCTTAAGGCCCTTTCCCTGTCTTCTGCCTCCTACAGGCTGTTGAGAGAAGATCTATGCCTTACACACAAGGCATAGTCAGACCCCACCTTGACGGACCTCCTGCATATCTATAAAATTAGCAGCACCAGAATTACCCATTCTAAAGGCTTAAACATTGCTTGTGATATAAACAGGACCTACTGGAAAGACAGGTATGTATCCCAGAGATTACCCTTTATCTGGAACAAGCTCCCCATCCTTGTGAGGTGGAGTTCCTCCCTAACCCGGTTCAAGTGTAACTTGGGCAATTAGCTAGAGAACAGGAAATTAATCTCTGGTTTGGCACTAGGTCTCTAATGGACACAGATAGTCTTAAATGGTTCATCTGCCAAGCTACTGCTTGTAAAAGTTTCATCTCCAAACCCCCTGCTTACACTTATCAAGGATGCAAGAGCTTGTCAAGATTTGGGATGCATGGCCAGGCTTAAAAAAGCCCTTGTGGTCTTTAGCCTAGTAAATGCCTGTGAACCTATTAACCTGATTTTAATAAAGGAAAAATGAATAGAGATCATCCTTATCTAGAGCCTTCTTTCCATCTACATTGAATCCAAGTTGCCCATGAATATCCCAGCAGTCAAGAGCTTCTCTCTACTGTTAAAAGTGTTAAGGAAAAAAGCAGTCAGGCTAATAGCTTCATTAAGTTCTTCTCCAAGGCCACATTTGGTATAAAATAATGATAGTGTCTCAAAACAGCATGGGCGAAGACTGTAAAACTGATATGTAGCTTTGCCAGGTGTGGAAATAAGATACTTAAGGAAAGAGAGTGGTGGAATGCAGACGTCCATAAACTTATCATGCGAAGGAAGCGGTACAGGAAGAAGTAGTTATCTAAAAAAGACTAAAAAGCTGTTACAATGGCAAAGAACAAGTTTTCACAGAAACTCTATCAGCTTCCAGAAAGTGACATAGCAGATGGCTCAAAGAAGCTCTATCAGGTTGCAAGACAATGATAGAAAGATAAAGACGATAGCCATCACATGCCCCTCATAAAGGATGCCAGCAAACAATCTGCTCAGTTCAGAGGGCATTAAAGACAGATGGAAGGAGTACTCCAAGAATCTTCTTAATAAAAAAAAAAGCTGCACTGCCTCAAGCACAGCCTATAATGAAAGAGGATGAAGAAAAATCCAGCCTAAAAGAAGTACAATGAGCACTTAGGAAAATTACGTAAGGGAAAAGCGCAGGCTCAGATGAAGCCATGACAGATATATCAAGATAATGGGTGTATTAGAGGAGATATTGCTCTTGGGGTACTCACAGTGGTATGGAGAGAAAATGACTGAATGATAAACATGCTAGTGCTAGTATACAAGAAAAAGGGAACATTCACAGAGGTATCAAGCTCCTGTCACACTTACTGAAAGTACTGGAGAATGTGATTGATAAAGCTATATAGTAGAAGTAAGATGTGAGATGAGCAGTTCAGACTGCTTTTAGGCAGTTCTGTGATAGTCCCAGACAGAACTGATAGAAGTTGTGCAAGCTGTAAACAAGTACACACAGTGTTTGGACCCACAGACCAGTTCCCACTGGGAGTAGTTGTAATGCAGGGTTCATCTCTGAGTTCACTGGTCTTCATGCTGGTGACAGACTACAGATAGGAAGAGATGCATTAACAAAGCTGATTTATGCAGATGATGCAGCACTATAAACAGACTCTGAACAGGATCTTCAGCAAATGGCAGGGGAATGGAATGCAAAACTGAAGGCACATGGGATGAAACTGAAAACATACAACCCACTGATCATGACAGCAAGGGAGGGAATCAGAAGAAGCTGAAAACTGAGACAGAAAAGAAAATAACAGAATAGGTTAAAAACTTCAGTTATCTTGGACTAGTGCCTTAAGATAAGGGACTTCTGAATGAAGAAATTAAAGCTAGAATCAGAGGTGTTGTAGCCAAATTACTCAAATTGGTAGTGCTAGTGTGTGATAGAAAAATGATAAGAAAGCTGAAAAGTAAGATGTAAAAAACAGTAGTGTGGCCAGTGCTTCTTTATGACACAGAAACATGAGCAGTGAAGACATAGCAGCTGAAGAAGCTTGAAGTAATAGAGATGAAGTGCTTGAGATGGGTAGTAGGATGGCCATTGTGGGACAGATGGACAAATAAGAACACAAACCAGTAGCCAAAGTAGTCCCAGTAGTGTGGCTAGTGCTTCTTTATGACACAGAAACATGAGCAGTGAAGACAGAGCAGCTGAAGAAGCTTGAAGTAATAGAGATGAAGTGCTTGAGATGGGTAGTAGGATGGCCATTGTGGGACAGATGGACAAATAAGAACACAAACCAGTAGCCAAAGTAGTCCCAGTTGCAGAGAAGGTCAAGGAGAGCAGACTAATGTGGTTCAGACATATGCAGTAAAACAGAAGGAGATTTGGTAAAGAAGATTTGGGAGAGACAGGAAGAAGGTATGAGGAGACAAGAGTGTTCAGCAAAGAGATGGTTAGACTGCATGAGAAAAGATCTGAGACAGTCAGGCATGACTACTGAAGAAGGTAAGAAAGTGGTTCTGAATTGAGAGAGGTGGTGACGGTTGATGCAACACCCCAATTCCCTGCAGAAACCGGGAAAAGGGGGGGGTTGATGGTTATCAACTTTGGTGTAAAAAACAGATTAGGTCCAAGTGCTGTGCTGTTTCTGTGAAATGCTAAATATAGTGTTTTCACTGAAAGAGTCTGTAGCTCAGCAATTGTCCTGGGCAATGTATGATCACATGAAAGTACTTCATGTCTGCAGAGAAAGCTGGTTAATATGGATGAAGAGTAACCTTTTACCAGCATGAAGTACAAGTCACACAGAGAAACTGTTTCTCAAAAGGAAGGAAAAGGGGCTAATATGAAATGTTCTTCAAAGGAAAGCTTTACACGTCTTTTAAAAAGTACGATGTGAACAGTCAAAACCATAATTAAAACTGAAAAGGGCAGCCAGATTATGTAAATGTAGCTAACTCAGGAGTCACAATTTTTCAAAAGGTAGTCAAGTATATAAGGGGTAAAAGAAGTATAATCCTTTGAGGGAAGTCCAGCTTGCAAACTGTGTCCCTCTTTTCCTGGAAGTCTTCTGAGTTAGAGTTTTTTGGGAAGAAGAGACAATCTGCAGTATCCTACTTAAAAATGCAGGGCTTCTACCCTAGTAACAAGCTAGAGAAGTCTTGCTGTTTGTTTAAAGGACTGAACATATGGATGACTTTTCCAGCTTGGGGGACCGAAGGACCTTGCAGAAATATAGTCATCAGGGTTCACCAGCAGGTTTGGAAACAGCATGGTGAACAATGTCTGCTGGGATGAAAAAGGGATTATGAGAATGAATTTAGCCTTGATAAATCCAGCTTTCTGTGTGAAGGTTATCATTGCAGAAAATGGGGAAAAATGTACAGGAAGCTAGGAGGCCAACTGTGAGCAAAGGCTTCCTTAGGTTCACCCCCCCAGTGGAGGAATCAGAGAATAATACTTTTTGCACTTGGTGCTAGTCAAAGATACAAAAAGGGTTGCATTGCTATTTGACCCACAGCTGGAACAGCCTTCTTGAAATGGCTGGCTGGGAAACCATTCATAAGACATTAGAAGACAATGAATGAGTCTGTCTGCAAGAGAGCTGGCCTCCCCCTGAATGTGGATTGTGATGAGGAAGCAGTCTGCTTAAAAAGACCACTTCTAGACTCTTATAGCTTCCTGACACAATGGGTAAGATCATGTTCCCTCTTGCTTGTCAATGTACCATACAGCTGTGTTGTCACAAGGTACAGCTGCCATCCACTGTGGAATAGAGCCTTGAAATCCACTAAGCATAAACAGAACAGCTCACATCTTCAATATGCTTATGTGATGCTGCAACTCCTGAGATGATCAGATACCCTAAATTATCTACCCATTGCGGTGCTGTTCCATCAGAGCAGATGCATATATAGTGACTGATGCCTGAGAAGTCTGTAGTTGGAAAGGGTTTCCTACATTTAAGTGAAATGTATTTAACCACCACTAGATATGAGGCTTGCAAGCCCTAGTGGATGACAGAATCCAGACTAAGGCCACAGAACTCAGACTGTTCAGTTGCAGACCTTTATGTATAGCCTGGCATGAGGTAGCATTACAAAGGCTAACATCATGTGAAGCAGGTCTTGAGACAAAATTCTGTCAAAAAGAAGAGATACAAGAATCTCTGATACTGGGCTGTAAAGTAGTTAAGAAGCTAATCATTACCGCTGTTATGTTGCTTCATATAGTCTCAGTAACCAACTCCATAAGTGAGTGTGAGGTTCATAGCCATTCCTGTGGTTTATTTAACGTTATTTAGTACTTAGTTTTTTTCCCTTTCAGTATAGGTTGTGAACAACCCATTATGACTCTCGTTCCTTTCAATATTATGTATTTACTTCAGAATGTGTTGGTTACTGAGACTATATGAAGCAACATAACAGCGGTAACGATTAGCTTCTCAGTAGGAAGTAGTTGGCTAACTACTTCATTCATTGATTTCTATTTTTAACACTTTTTTGTTTTCAGTTATTGGGCGTCTTTTTCTATATGATTGGACGTCTTCTTTGTTTCGAAGTCTTTTAATAGAAGTGGTTGTTTAGTAGGTTTTACATTTATGGGTCAACCAGATGCAAAACGCGAACCCCAATGTATTGGAAGGGCTAGTATTAACACGCTGCATCATTTTGCTTGATATTTGTAAGTGCATTACTGCGACAACTTTTTCATTCTAAGTATACAAGAATTAACGGGGATTTTATGAACTGTTTAACTACTTATGACTTAAAATGTAGGACTGTATGTGATTTTTTCCTCACTTCATTGTTTTCTAACCTGCAATATCTTGTGTCTCTCGAAGTAGTTGCGTTTTGCACTATTTGGTTTGAGCAGTCTACGAAGATAATATAGATAACAGTACATTATGATGTTACAGGCTTTGTAAACAGATCCATTTTATATACGTTTTTATATGTTTTGTAATTACTTTACTAGTTTTTATGTTGTTTATTTTTACTCCATGGTGATGAATGTTTGGGATTTTATTTAGGAAGGACTTTATTTGGAATGTTTTTAAAGTACAGTTTTGTATTGCAATCATTAACAGCTATAGGAGTCGTTCTTTTCTAAGGGCAGCTGCAAGTGATTTTATAATTAAGCGCTGATTTTTGGTGCCTTTTTCTACCTTTATAACAGTGTAAAAAGTGATTTTTAACCTTGTCTGAAGAAGTCTTCCTACTAGGGAAGACGAAAAGCGCTTCACAATTGGATTAAAGCTTTGGATTACTCACCTGTTCGGATTTTGTTTGTTATATGCACTAAAATGCTGCTAAAACAGTTTCACCTTTACAGAGATTATTTACTAGCTTGCTCTTTAACCACTGTCTTTACATCAGTTACATATATTGTTTTGAAGTAAGTGATCCTTCAGTCTTGTTCTAAAACTGTTCGGTGTCTGTTGTATTCTTGTTTCATTAGGCAGGTGGTTCCATGTGGCAAGGCCAACTTTTTAATTCTGTTTCACCTACTAATCATGACCTACCTGATTAGTGTGAATACTTCATTTTGATTATTTGTTAGGAAATGTACATCTGTACCTCTTACTGCAAGAATCAGGGAACAAACCAGAATTAATAAGGATAAAGGCCCAAACATAGAAGTAGATTTTAAAAATTGCTCTCATAAACTTAGAGTGGCTCGAATGACAGGTTTTGCATTCAGATGCATTTTCAGCAGGATATGAAGATTGAAATTCAAATGTCTTTCATTATTTGGTGACT
Source organism: Protopterus annectens (assembly GCF_019279795.1). NCBI lineage: Eukaryota > Metazoa > Chordata > Ceratodontiformes > Protopteridae > Protopterus > Protopterus annectens. The sequence goes on along the minus strand of NC_056733.1, from coordinate 1,980,272,070 downwards.
GCAGTCCTCAGTTATTTGCCCGAAAACCACACATTTTACAATGAACGGACCAAAAATATGAGTAAAATACTGTACATTCTGTGAAATTCTGGACAGTTGAGGGGAATGGGAAATATGGGTCTATATTATAACATCAAAGTCTAAAAACTTCGAATGTTATAATATCGAACCATTTTGATCGAAAGACCATAACAGCGAACACTCAGAATAGCAAATTTTTTCCCAGGGAAAAAATTTGCTGTTCCAACACACATACACACAACACAAGCACCCCAAAATAAATAATCCACATATATACTTCAGAAAACCCTACACTAAACCATACATACACTACTAGCTATCCACTTACCTTCACCCAACCCTAACCCTAAGGTCTGTAACTACTGCACACTCACCTTACCTGCTCCCTAACCCTAAGGTCCCTAACTATCGCACACTCACCTTTCAATCATTAACAGCTATGGGAGTCGCTCTTTTCTAAGGGCAGCTGCAAGTGATTTTATAATTAAGAGCTGATTTTTGGTGCCTTTTTCTACCTATATAACAGTGTAAAAAGTGATTTTTAACCTTGTCTGAAGAAGTCTTCCTACTAGGGAAGACGAAAAGCGCTTCACAATTGGATTAAAGCTTTGGATTACTCACCTGTTCGGATTTTGTTTGTTATATGCACTAAAATGCTGTTAAAACAGTTTCACCTTTACAGAGATTATTTACTAGCTTGCTCTTTAACCACTGTCTTTACATTAGTTACATATATTGTTTTGAAGTAAGTGATCCTTCAGTCTTGTTCTAAAACTGTTCGGTGTCTGTTGTATTCTTGTTTCATTAGGCAGGTGGTTCCATGTGGCAAGGCCAACTTTTTAATTCTGTTTCACCTACTAATCATGACCTACCTGATTAGTGTGAATACTTCGTTTTGATTATTTGTTAGGAAATGTACATCTGTACCTCTTACTGCAAGAATCAGGGAACAAACCAGAATTAATAAGGATAAAGGCCCAAACATAGAAGTAGATTTAAAAAATTGCTCTCATAAACTTAGAGTGGCTCGAATGACAGGTTTTGCATTCAGATGCATTTTCAGCAGGATATGAAGATTGAAATTCAAATGTCTTTCATTATTTGGTAACTGCAGTCCTCAGTTATTTGCTCGAAAACCACACATTTTACAATGAACAGACCAAAAATATGAGTAAAATACTGTACATTCTGTGAAATTCTGGACAGTTGAATGGGAAATATGGGTCTATATTATAACATCAAAGTCTTAAAACTTCGAATGTTATAATATCGAACCATTTTGATCGAAAGACCATAACAGCGAACACTCAGAATAGCAAGATTTTCCCCAGGGAAAAAATTTGCTGTTCCAACACACATACACACAACACAAGCACCCCAAAATAAATAATCCACACATATACTTCACAAAACCCTACACTAAACCATACATACACTACTAGCTATCCACTTACCTTCACCCAACCCTAACCCTAAGGTCTGTAACTACTGCACACTCACCTTACCAGCTCCCTAACCCTAAGGTCCCTAACTATTGCACACTCACCTTACCCGCTCCCTAACCCTAAGGTCCTTAACTATCGCACACTCACCTTACCTGCTCCCTAACCCTAAAGTCCCTATCGCACACTCACCTTACCCGCTCCCTAACCCCAAGGTCCCTATCGCACACTCACCTTCGTTCGCACACTTACCTTAACCTGGTCCATAACCTTAGCTCCACAGTCGAGGAAATAGCAAAGCTGCAGAAATGGCACTCTGAATACTTTCCCTAGGAAAGTATTCAATATTCTGCAGCATCGCTATTTTCAGTGTTCGGTGCATAGGGTTTGATATTATAACATTCGAAGTTTTAAGACTTTGATGTTATAATATAGACCCGGAAAATATACATGTTCTCTGATTGATACCATTGATCTTAAAGGTGAGGAATAGTTGAGTCTGATGATTTTTAAACAACAGGGTGCTCACTCTTTGCTCTGATCTGGAAACCAGTAGAACTTTCTTCAGAATATCACAATGATGCATTTTGTTTTCTATACATTGCAACATGGGAGTATTTCAGCTACATTGCAGGGCAATGATTGGTAGTCCATACTCAATTTACAGAATCAGAAGATTCCTGACTAGAGCTTGATAGTGAACAATTGTTGATAATAAATGACACATTTTATGGCAAAGTGTTTTAACTCTGCAAGCACTTTATTTACTGTTGTAAAATATGTGATGCAAAAGTGATGGAGTCAAAGATCGGATACTTTTGTTCTAATACAGTTGCAACAGAATTATTAAGTGGATCTTTTCTAGCAGTGGGGTAGACTGAATAGTTTCAGAGGGGTGGCAGGCTGCATGGTTCCATATATTTTGGTGTTAATTATTAGTTTGTTATTGAAGGTTCAGTATGATACAAAATTAGGCATAAACACCTTTATTAACACACTGGATAGACAGGACCCAGGATGTTAGGATCGGTGAGACCTCCTCCACAAACAGGCCAGTCACCAATGAGTCCCTCAGGGCTCTGTGCTGGGCCTGCTCCTCTTTGGCATCTATTTTTTGGAGGTCAAAGCCAATGTCAATGGCCTCTGGCTGACCAAGTTCACAGATAATTGCAAACTGGGAGCAATCATTGAATCTTCCCCAAGATGACTTTCAGGAAAGTCTAATACAAATACTTGGTTGGTGCCAAAGTCATGGCTTAAAACTCAACACCAAGAAATGCATTATAGTAACTTTTGGGAAGTCAGCCGTTCCAGGTAACTACATCATGAATAAAACACCCTTACAAGTTGACTCACTAGTCAGGGATTTGGGAACTCATGTATATAATAACCTAGCCTTCAACCAGCAGGTGTCCAAGGTAGTAAGAAAATTCTTCTGTGTTGCTCAACTTAAAAGTAGACTCATGGCATCTAGGACGAGTGAGGTCATTGTACTACTGTACTCATCCCTCATTAGCCCTATCATAGAGTATAATGCCCCCTTTGGTATGTACCTAACCAGACACATGCAACATCTGGAATATCAACAACGTTCCTTACAAGAAAAATACAGGGAGTAAACAAAATGTCCTAAACTGATAACCTCAAAGCCTTGTCTCCTTACCCTGTATCATATTTACTTCTGAGAGGTGATCTCTGTCTGGTATACAAGGCATCCCTGGACCATGTCTTGATGAACCTTTTGCACATCCACAAAACAAACAGCATCAGAACTACTGGAGCTACTAGATTAAAAGACCTAACTTTTGCTTTTGACATATTCCTATTCCCGGGAGCTGGCTTCTCATCCCTATGTGAAATACAGTTCCACCCTAACACTATTTAAATGCAGCTTGGACCAATGAATAGTTAATCAGACATCAGTCCCTGGTCTGGCACCTATGTATCTGATAGACAGAGACAGTCAGTAAATCATCTCTATATAAATCCAGTTTGTGAACCTCATTTGGGTTGCACAGCTAGGCTTATAAGAGCCCTAGTGATTGTTAGCCTAGTATACACCTATGAGCCTATGGTAGTTTTGTAAAACTGTACTGCATTTTCTGCTACAGAACATCAGCTAAACTGTCTGCTTCAATCAACAGCATGTCCTCTACCTACATGACCACATCATACCAACTGTCCAGATTTTTGTCTCATATTTTTGGTACGTTCCTCAGAAAATGTGTGAATTTCTGGCAAATCATTGAGGATTGAAGTCACTAAATAATGACAGACATTTAAGTTACAGGCTTCATATCCATTGAGTTACAGGCTTCATATCCTTCAGAAAATGCATGTTTATGCAAAACCTGCTATTCTAGCAACTTTTTAAGTTTATAAAAGTTGTATATAAAAATCTGCTCCTTTTTTGGGTCGTTACCCCCCCCCCCCCACATTATTTTTGGTTCTGTCCAGATTTCTTGCTTTTAAGAAATTGAGAGGTATAGACCACATTAAGAAAAGGAAATTCATGACTTAAGTAATTCATAAAAAGAGAAAAAAAAGGAAGGACCCACATAGACTATTGTCGAACTTCACTAAACAATGCTCCTACTCTGACAGAAGTTTCTCCATATACTTAAAATGTCCTGTTTCTGAAATAGTTTCCAAGCCAGGTCAATACTTTTACCCCAAAGTTAGGCCTGCTAACCTTGCTCAGGAAAAAAGCATATGATTAAATATTATGAATGCCTTGAACATATTGACAGAGATTCAATCAGTAAAAAGGCCATTGTTCATATTAAGAGAAAACTACTTACTGTGTATTACACTGTCATTGTACTAAAGATCTACAGAAAACTATGCTTTTTGTCACACAAGAGGTCATGGTTGTTTTTATGGTCAAATATCTGCTTGCGTATGTCAGATTTTTTTGTCAGATATTTTAGTAAGAGGGTACAGATTTGCAATTGATCCAAAGTCTTTTAGAACCTTGTGAAAGAATATTTTGGGTAAGTGGCATTATTATAGAATTTACTTATTTTATTTATTTATTTTACATTTGTTTACTGTGAAAGTCCAACTGGACACAGGTCCTTTTTCAGTGGAGGCCGGGGAGAAAAGCAACAAATTGCACATACAGAAATAACTAGTTCAGTAGTATACGTAGTACAACAAGTAAAATACTAGCTTAGACTAAGTTAGATAATACACGATAAGTTTAAACTATTTCTAGGTAATCAAAAATTAAACAGATAAGTATAAAGGACGTAACAACATTATATGTTCTTGTGTAAATAGATACAGAATGCTTAAACTGTTAAGGAAAAATGCCTATGGACAGAGAAAGACTGAAAATTAATACAAAGGTTCTGGCAATCAATGGGCTGCTTATTAGTGGCTTCAATAAATTCTCTTTCTGAAGGCAGTATTAAGTCTGCCTTGGAAGTTGGTGGGGGGCATGTTCCCAAATACATATAACTATAACCATTGCTATCCTTAGGATGACTATGTGGAACCTCCTAAATTTAACTCCCGAAGTTTTTGTCTAACGTGAATAATAACAGTACTACTACTAATAATAATGCCTTTGCAGATTCTTCTGATACCTCTTTTAAACAGAACATGTGGTCAAAGCTGCCAGTGGGTATAATTTAGGAAGATTAGCAAAGTTGCCTATCTGTGTCCTGTTTGAGGATGCTGAGATTTTGCTTAATTGTTGCTTCTAGATTGGTAAGCAGAATGCTTCTGCATTTTTTGAGTAATTCATAGCTGTTAATGCTGTCAGATACAATGCTAGTGTCAGCAATAACATTTTATACATGACACGTAAGTTGATTTACAGTTTTGAAAAAGTTTTAAGTTTAGAGACTGGTGACTAGTTAGTGAGACATTCACAACAGGTTAATTGCCCTACAGAAAAAGAGGAATGTAGAAGTTTATATTGCCTTTGAATGAAAATAAGCAAGCACATCATTTAACAAACCACACCACACATTTGCATAGAACAAATTACTGTGCTAGCCAGATCAAATTATGTATCAAATCAGTGCCAGATCACAAGTCAGTAACAATCAGACCAAGTAATGCCAACCAAGAGTCAACTCAACTAGGCCATAACATGCCACTGCAGTCCCTATAAATGCTCAAGCAACACCAATGGCTGAAGGGGTCTACAACCAATCAACAACAGTCCTCTGTCACCATTCAGCCAGATACCAGTGGCACTAGTGCGACCCCAGGCTCTGGCCCCCAGCCTTCCTACAACACCATGGGGTGGCCCACCCACAGAAGGGCCAAGCCAACCGAGCCTGCACCCTCCTCAAGCAAGGCACATTCCTTTGCAACTTTAGTCTTCCAAGTCTGCCCTTCCGCCCTTCATGGCTGTGACACCTACTTATCCTCCCTACTACTTGCTGGGGAAGGCAAAAACCTGAAAACCCACTGGAAAAAAAAAACAGGAAATTCCTTCCTGATCCCTAGTGCAATCACCCTTATGGGTCAGCAAGCACCTACCTACTCATATCAGTCAGCACTTGCCACTTCTCAACTTTTGCTATCTACAGGTTTTCCTGCTTTTACGAGGAAGGGTGGGAGAGTGAGTGTTTTGCTCTGTGGTTGAAAAGAGATCATGCATGGCTACCTGTGGCTTTTTAAATTCTTCCTCTAGCTACCCATCTACCTTTACACAGCCCCCCTTCCTCATCCTAACCAACTTCCTCCCCCGGGCTAAGGTTACCACCTTTTCAAATGCCCAAAGTGGGACACTTTTGGTACAAACGACAAATTTTACAGGGCAAAACATACCCACGGCCAGTACAAAGGACAGAAATTCACTTTTTTGCCTAAATAAAAGCTTATTCTTGTAGCATTCTAGTTCCTTATTCTGTTTCTTATAGCATTTAGGTGTTTCAGAATAACTGTGTTATGCAAGTATTACGTAAAATATAGGAGATATTTTTGTCCTAAAATCTCAGGACATTTGCCAATTTTTTTCAATTTTTATGCAAGGCACAACTGCCAAAAGAGGGACTGTCCCTCGCAAAGTGGGACAGATGGTAACCCTACTCCCCCCTCTCTCATGGATGCTATTTTATTTTTTTATTTCAGAAAGCAAGACTGTAAACACTTTCAAACAGAGTGTTAAACAAGTATACGGAAATGAATTTCTCTTCATTTTAATCGAGATGGCCGCGTCAAGTCAAAAGCTGTCCATTGCTCCACTAACCGTTTTAAAATGCGTTTATTTATTTTGTTAACCAGTACTATAACACCAAGCCAACAAGACCTATTTCAGGTTTGGTCATCGGTGAAACATTACATGCCTCTCAATCTCTTAGCAGAAGAAATCTGGACGGAGCCTAAAATAACGGGGGTGGGGGCAAAGCCTCAAAAAATAGGAAGAGATTTTAAATTTTGCTCTTTCAAACTTAGAACGTTGTAAAAATAACATGAACTCTGTTTGGCGTTCATTTTCTGAAGGGTATGAGTCTGAAATTCAAATATTACTTAGTGAATTCAATCATTACTTGCCCAAAAACACAAATGTAAAGAGGAACAGGCCAAAAACATGAAGCAAAAATGTAGATGAGAGGTATGATCAAATGTAACAAAGAGGGGAAAATACAGTAGTATACTTTACATACAGCATTAAACACTTAAATAACATATCGATCGCGAATTCTAGACAGTCAAAATAATATGGGGACAAAAGCCCCAAATCATAGACTATTTGTAAATAATACTCCAATTCGCTAATAAACTTAATAGAGCAACAGTTTTCCACCAAAGTGCATTTCCTGAAGAAGTATGATTATGAAACTCCCGAGTATGACAGCTGACATTACTGACTGACTCATCTTCATTACTTTATCAGAAAACCAAAATGTTTACAAGGGACGATGTAAAAAAAACTATGCGAAATCCTGACGCTTGGAATCTACAGTTATACCACTGACTGAAGTTAATTTTCAGTTCAGTTTGTGTCAAATGCCGTTGTAAATTTATTTTATTTATTACAAACGTCTTTACTTTACTACTATAAAAACTACACTTTCGTTTTCGCGACTTTAAATGCCTCCACACGGTGGCGCAAGATGAAGTCAAAAGTGGGAACAGAGCAACCCATTAGTGGCGCGTGTGACGTTGCCTGGTGTCATACCTAAGAGGTGTCGCTGTTCTTGCTGTGGCCCCTACGTCTCGGGTTCTTGACAGTTCGTTCGGGTAGTGGACTTTTAATGCATACCTCTAGGCTGTGTTTGGTTGTTCCGTAGATTAGCTGAGAGTTGCCCCTCTTTAGCGGTGGAGCTTTTTACTGTATCTTTGGTGTCGGGCAATGGGATTTCGCCCCGAATCGTTTATGTGTCAAGCCTGACGAAAACTATCCAAAGCGGGGAAGACGATGGCGAAGTGGTGTGGTGGCAGCTGGATTATTTGGCGGATCTTATTGTTACTACCTGTTTTGGTGAAGCTCAGCGGAGCCGAGAACAATAGCCAGGAGTACTACACCGCCGTGCTTAACGCCAGCACCACAGAGGGGGGCAAAACCGTGGTCCTCACTAGGGTGAATGAGGGTCGTTATGGGCTCGACTCACCAAAAACGGATGTTAAAGGAGTGCTCGTGGCCCCGGTTGTTGTACACGGAGGTATGTTTATTTTTCATTAATGTAGTTACCGGTCTTGTGTATTTTTTCTCAAGGTTGGCATGTTTCGGAAATATCGTTGTTGTTAAAGCCATGCATCCTCCCAACTCTGAGTTCCGTGGGTTCCAAGCCTGGGCTGTGATCTATTCGTTGTGTGTTTTTCTGTGGATTTCTAATGTACTCTGTTTTAACACAGTTTGTGTTGGGTGTGCTGGACATTTAGAAAAGATACGGTTATTTCACTGCTCGCTATTATTTATGGTGTTACATGTAATAGAAAGGCAGCTGTCTTCTAGCAGTGTTTTGAACGGTCAGGCTTGTTTGGGGGAAGTAACATACATTATGCTCGAGTATATCGTTACATGGAAATGTATGCAGGTGCTGTTACTTGTAAGAGTCAGTCGTGCCCTGCTGATGCTATATCTCGGCTTTGTCAGTTAGGAAATTGCACCTGCAAGTGCTAACAGGATATTTAATGCAACCGATGAGTTTTCGCTGCAATTTAATTTGGTAGGACTGTCACCAATGAGAGTTATTGCTTGATGTATTTTTGTACGAAACAAAACGGTTGCTTATAATATATTCATAATGTTGTATGCTAAAAAGTAACAATTAAGCATTTGTACGTATAGTTATGTGATGCTGTCACTCTGTGGATGGGCTAAGACCCCTTCCACAGATAACAGGCATTTCGTTATTTTCTGGTGTAGTGGGCCATGAGCTGCACGTCTTGTAGCAAAATAATAAATGGTGCAGTTGAAAACTTTTAGATGTCATATTGTCCCTCAAGTGATGATTGCATCCTGGTTTAAGCATTTTTTTAAATTATTTTTGCAGTTCAAAACATCTTATACGACTGGACGAGGAACCTAATAAAAAAATGCCTTTTTGCAATAGAGAACCTGATTCTTAATTGATATTGTTGCCTTCTGTGGTAGGGATACTAGTTCTTTCAAAACTGCAGTTCCACTCAATATTTAGAGGGTTTTGTTTGAACTTTGTCACGAGTATTAAATGGTTTTATTTTATATTTTGTAAGGCAAGTTGTTAATAACACAAGATTATACGCAGTCTTAATGCCTGGTTAAGTTTAAAAAATTATAATTCAGTCTTGTCTGAATCTTCATCGGTTGTAAAGTCACATTAGCAGTAAGTAATATTTCTCAGTTTAGTGTAACAGTATGTTATTTATTTCAGTTTTGTTCATAAAATGAAAGTGGCCACTTACTAGCTTCAACAGTTTTTAAGGGTGGATTCATTGATGAATGTGGTAGCAAAGAAATAAAGGAACTCTAATATGAATAGATATGAAGATGAAGTAAATTAGAAAAGCCTTACTTTGCACAATTTATTGTCTAGGGATCTATTTTTATAGGGTTAAATAAAAAGTTAAAGTCTGGGCTTAAAGCACCTAAAAATAAGGATGAAAAAACTGTTATTAAGTTGTTGATTTTAAACTTTAGTTTACAATACTAGTAGAAAGAAATATAAGAACAGACTGTATTATCAGCCGTTTCTTCTTTCATTTTCATAACTGTTAGGAAAACAGAAAGACTGGGTAGAAGGTTTTTGTATGATTCTGTTGTTATTATTATTTCATTTTTTACAAAAACACCACTTGTGTTACCTTGTTGGTCATTGTCAAAAGGTGTTAATAGAATGATTGCCTGTGGTAGGTAGTGTACTAATTTTAACAAACCAGTTATTAGTTCATAATGTGTTCATGATGTTTACAGTCATATGGTGAAAAAGTAAACAGTTAAGCATGTGCATGGATAGTTAAGTGATTTTGTTACATTTTGTGGACAGGTGGACTAATAGGCGCTACAGCAATAAGAAGCAGTGTTTGTGTCATTATTTTCTGTTGTAGTGAGTCATGAGCCATAACCTTACATGTGTGTCCCATCCAGGGCCGGCCTTAAGTAAACTAGTAGCCTAGGCGAAAAGGCTTCATGGAACCCCCCCCCCCCAATACTCACACACTGCCCAACACTTCTCAGCCTGTTCACACTATCCAGATTACTTTTTTCTTCCTTTTTTCACATTTTGTCTAATTCGTCATTTTTTTTTCCCTGCAAGTTTTCATTCATTCAACATCTAAGCAAACATCTTTCTTTCTTTCTTTCTTCTTTCTGATAACTGTGGAGGAAACATCTAAATTTTAATGAGGGGGGTGGGCTGTTTCAGAAGCCATAGGGGTTCTGGATGCTCTGAGGTGCCATTTTAGAGTTTTTTTAAGCCTTTTCATCCAGGGATTGCTTGAACAAAAAGCATGATCAAAGAAATAAATTTAGTCTTACATTTTAACTGCTTTTTTTTTTTTTGCTTCCTTTCAGCATATCCTAACTGACCAAGACTATAGAGTAATAACTGCCGTGGAAATAAGCATTAAAATTTCTAGATGTTCTGAGATGCATTTTAGAGTTTTGTTTAAACAACCTTTTCAACCCACAATCGTCTGGATGAAAATCATGATTAAGGAAAGAAACTGGGTCGTATTCTTCAATTTAGCTTTTTCTTGCATCCTTTCAACACATCCTAACTGACGGTGACTACACTAAAGTAACTAAATTAAGCTGGGGTCTGGGGCTACTGTGCATACAAAATATATGGCAGTATAAACCCTATGAGGTGCATTCTAGAGCTTTTTTTCCAATTTTTTAACCCAATGATGGCCTGAATAAAAATCCTGAACATGAGAAAGAAATGTATTCTTATTTTTTTATAGGTTTAAAATAAGCTGTATTCAAGTTTTAATTCTCAGAGTTGATGAAACACCAGTTCACAATAAACTGAAAACAAATGCTTGTGAGAATACATATGTCATGTTGGGGAATAGGTAGTCACTTTGTGCATCCCCCTCTGGTTTTAAATTGGAATTAAAATAAAGGCCCAAATGCCCACTGCCCACAAGTCATATATTTCAAGTTGTTGCTGTCATTGTTATGTACAATATGCCATCTCACCCCCTACCCACAAAAGACAGCCACCTTCTGTGTACCATTCTGATGTCAGACTGGGATAAAACTGAAAAAAAAATGGAACACAGCAAATTTACTGTCAGACATATATAAACTGCATGCTTATACTCTCCCGCAAAATAAAGCCACCTGTATATGCATCAGGTGTTTGATTGTGAAGAAAATGATAAAAAAATACAATAATGTCTCCATATTGCTACTTCTAGATAGTATAGTTTTCCTATACAAACTAGAGTGACCCTCCGTGTACCCATCTGAAGTTTGTGAGGAAAGTTAAAGAAATAATGACCTCACTGTCCACAGCCCAACACATAATATAGTCACCTCCTGAAGTTTGGAAGGCATGTGAAAGAAGTACTGACATCCCCTCATCTTCCCAACACAAATACTACTTTATGTGTATGTAGATATATATATATATATATATATATATATATATATATATATATATATATATATATATCAGCAAGGCTGGATTTAAACTAGGTTAGGTTTAGAGCAGAGATGAACATAAGCCCATGTCAAAATATACTTTTTTCAGCCTTGGTTTGTGGGAACCCCAGCCCCCAAAAGTTCTGGTTTGGGTATTCTGTGATACATTTATCTCACAAAAAAAAGAGAGGGATGACTGTTACAGTGAGTGAGAAATGATCGGTAACTTTTATCCAGACAACTCCTACCAAGCAGTTGTAGCCATCTGTATGTACAATTCAGGTATTTGATTGTGATAAAAAGATGATGACTTCATAATGTGTTTCATCTTTGTTCCAATTCCCATACATTAAAATATTACACATTGCTTCACATATTCACTTAGTCCCACAAAGCCAAAGTAATAAGCAAACAGCAGGAGACAGCTATGTTCCTCCACATAAGACAATCATGGCAATTAGGCCAATACTTTGTGCATTATCAGGTGTCCAGTTAAGTAGACCATATTTCTTTTCACAAGTACACACTAGTCCTGCAAATCCAGATAGTGACTGTACAGACTGTTTAAATTTTCATCTAGTCAACCCCCACCCAGCAGTTGTTGTCACAATGTCTGATGGCTATGTAATGTTTAAGTGGGATAAGTTGATCCTTCCAATAGAGCAAGGTGGGTTAGGATTACCTGATTTGAAGGGATATTTAAGAGCTACACAGTTAAGGTTCTTATATGTAAAACAAGTAGAAAGCTACAATTCAAAGTAGAAAGGAATGATGATGAAGCAGGGGGAAATTCAAGAAATGAGAGAGCTGGATTGGGATCCACATCCTTAAGGATACAACAGTCATACAGAATGGTATACTCATTTACTCATACAGTAGCAGAAAGTATACTAAGAACTAACTCAACACAAAAATGCAGAAAGGAGATTCTGCCAATAGGGATGACTGGAATTAAGGGTATAGAGAATAGGCAAGAGGGGGATTGCATTTACTGTTGGAAGCTGGCAAAGGAACCAGGGTTTTGGGAACAAATAATTAGAGAAGGAAGGGTCAAAGAATGGGAAGAGGCCAAGAGGGCAGTTGGACTGAAGACTAGAGACTGACTTCCCTATGAGGGATTGATTAGGTTCATAGGTAGGTACTAGGCTATTGGCCCTAGGGCCTATATAAGCCTAGCCAAAAAGGTACCCTGGCTTTCGACACCCATGAAAATTATTTTCCTGTGCCCCTGTCGAGTAGAGCCACAGAAGCGATCCTGGGATGAATTTCCTATCTTCCCATCCACTCATCAAGATTTTTCTTGAAGAGTGCTAATGAGGAGCGTTGTTTGATATAGATAGGTAGTTTCTTCCAGAGTATGGGAAGTCTCTGGGACAGGAATCTATCCCTCCAGCATGTTCTGTTTATTGTGGTGACAAGGTTTAGGTCCCTAGAGCGTGTAGCTCGGTGGGATCGGGATTTCTTTAAGTGGAGCATGTCCAACAGCTCTGGGTTTGACATAGCTTTGTATGTGGCACAAGTTAGGCAACATCCTTGCAGGAAGGGAAGTGTTACCTCCCACCATTCAGTGTAGACACAGAGAGAAAGCAGTGGTACAGTGACTTTCTACACCATCACATTTTTTGGCTGTTAGTAAAAGATCTCAGTAACACTCTGTGTGTATATGTATATTTGAATTTATTTGTATACTTGTTAGCCAGGGTAAAACTCACTGATCTTCATGGACCTTTTAACGACAGTCCTGGAGCACTGTCTAGTTAATTGATTTGCTCAAGAGTCCTCAGGCAAGTGGTGGCTTAGATAATCAAATCCTGGAACAAATGAAGCAGCACATAGTCTTAATCCTTTGCACTAGCTGCAAGACAGGATACAGAGATTTCACATATTTTTTTCTAAAGGAAAAAAAAGGTGTTCACAAACCTGAATTATCTGTGGATATCAGCAGTAAATGGTGAGATAATGTGTGTGTGTGTGTGTGTGTGTGTGTGTGTGTGTGTGTGTGTGTGTGTGTGTGTGTGTGTGGGCAGGTACAGTTCTGTAGGTAAACTTACCATAAGAGTAGAATTTCAAATAGATCACTGTTGCAGTATTATAAGCTATATGGGATGTACCCTGCCAAATACTGGACACCTGGCTAGCTTCTCAATCTTTAGGGATCTTTAGGACACCTTCCACTTGCCTGTACGATTGTTAGAGCTTGATGGTGAGCTAGTATTAGTATAAAAACAGATGTATGGGTGCCAAAAATTAGAGCTTTCTTTCCTCAGAAACAAGGGAAGCTAGAACCCTGCCAACAAAATATGTGCAAGGAGAATAAGGGAGCTACAGATCCCAGACTGGCTTTAAAAAAAAAAAAAGAGAGAGATGGTATCTGTGCTGTAACAGTAATCTATTCAATCATCTACTCTTATGGTAGATTTTCTTATTCGTGTACTATGTTCATCATTAGATCACTGTTGCAGTAACCTATGCTACTAAACTATATGGGATAAATACCAAAGCTCAGAAATAAAGGAATGAGGAAGGATGAAAGCTTAGCAGCTCTTGGAAGATGGCTGTAGCAAAGCCTGCTCTGGCCTTAGAGAAAGCAAGTTGTGCAGTGCTTTGCAAACATATGAGTAAAAGATAAAGTTGCTGCATAAAGAATGTTTCCAGGAGTCCATCCCTATGCAAAAAAGCTGTAGAACTAGCCACAGCCATAGTAGAGCAAAAACTAAATGGCATGAGACAACTATTTGGGTATAGTCTATGTTGACACTGAATGTCTTTTTTTTATCTTCAAAAGAAATAAACACTTGATTAGAATTCTAGAAGTCATTTTTCATATAAATGTATCTGTTATCTTAAGTAGTCTGTTGATGTCCAGTGTATATAATTCTTTCTCTCTCTCTCTCTTTTCCTTATTGTTGGTTCTAGAAGGAAAACAGAGAGATAAAAGAACTGGTTTAAAGGAAGGGCTGTCTCTCAAAGATACCATATCATTATGAAAGATGAGAAAGGGTTGAAGAGCTGGCAACTCAGATACTCTTTCTTGCAGGAGTCAAAGCAATGATTAACATTGTTTTCTATGACAAGAATTTCAAATCAGCCTTGAGAGCTGGTTCAAAAGGGAAAAATTTAAAGTTTTCAAGAACAAAGTTAACATCCCAAGGAGGAACCACTTGCTACATAGGTGGATGGATATGTAAAACGTCTTTCAGAAACTACTTTACTTGTGTTAAAGAAACTGGAGGATCCGAAGGCAAACAAACAGAAATGGCTAACAGGTGAATCTTTATGATGAATAAGAAAGGCCAGCTGATGATAACCCACACAGATACTGAAGAATCAAAGGATGATTGAGCCTTAAGCAGATCTTGGTTTAAAGTATGGCACCAATTTAGCCACATATGATTTTTTACTACCAGCTGTTTTAGCCTTATTTAACACTTGCTGCATGTCCTCCGAGAAAAGGTGCCTAAAAGTTATTAGAATTCTATCATCCAGGCTGGGATTTGAAGAATTTTTAGGTTGGAGTGGATCATTAAGCCCCTGCCTTGTGATGAGTATGTCCATCCTGGGAGTAGGTTTTGGTAATTACCTTTGGCCGCTTTCAAAAGAAGATAGAACCACTGTTGCCCGGACCAAAAGGGAATTACCACAGCAATCTTTTGAGAGTTATTTTGAATCTTTAAAAGAACTCCCTGCATCAGTGAAAATGCATGTAGGAACATGAGAAAACATCTGTCCTCCAGACCTTTTTTTAATCTTAAGAGACAACCTAGAAATACTGTCTTGTGGGATGGAATAACAGAAACATTTTCTAGGGTCACTTGAAAACACATACAAACATATGGAAAATACAAATGCCCCATAACCTGCAATGGACTGTTATGGGCACTAGACGCTTTAAACAGGAACCTTTGAGGAGTAACGAGAGGTAACACAGACTGTATATAACATTTTGAATTTTGAAATTTTGATGTGAAGGTTTAGGAATGAAAGGTCCAGGAAAGGTCTCCAAGTTCTTTCTTTGGCACCAGAAATATCTTTGAGTAAAATCCTTTTTCTGTTTCACTGGTGGAACAGGCAACATGACCTGAGATAGCATTTTATCCAGAATTGGAGGAAAAAGGAAGATTTGATTGGATGGATGTGGGAGAATCCCTTGGAAAGGAGGAATGGAGTTCTACTACCAGTTGTAACTTTTTTGAATTATTCTTAGGACACAGGTGTGCTAAGTAATCTGTTGCCAAAAGAATGGTGAAGATCTAGATTTTCGAAAAGCTTTTCTGGGTTGCCAGAGTAGGGAGATGAATGAGATTGATGGCAGATACAGTCTGTCTGCTTTTTCAGATTGTCTTTGGGAAGGCCCTTCTTTCCCTTTTTGAACCTCTATGCTACTGCTGCCTGAAAGTTTGCCTGTCTTTTGCTGGGATTGTTTGCATTGTTTCATATAAAAGGGTTGCAGGCTAAGAGAAGTTGCTGTTAAGTTTGGGAATAGGAGATTGAGTTATCTGAGACACCACTTGGATTAACTTCCCCCTTTTATCAAAACTTTTGTGGACCTTAGCAGAGGAAGGCCCAAATAACAGGGCTCCTGATTGAAATGTTGGCAGTCGAAATGCTGAGTACCGACAAGCCAAACAAAAAAAACCCAAAACCCAGAGAAGAGTGAATCTCGAATATCTCACTTCTCCTTAAAACTTCTTTTTGCAAAGAGGGCAAGCTGCCCCTGCACCCCCCCCCCCCCACATGTGGGCAGCAAGTCACCTGCACCCTCCGAACTTGTACATACCAACTCCAAGATTGTCATACCTCAGAGAAAAGGAAGTATTCCAAGGAATGGCATTTTGGACTTGGTATTTGTAAGTCCAGTCTTTCAGCCATTCACTCTCCATATTTTGGGACTCACTTTGGTGGGTCCTGACATTTCAAATGTTTACCAAATAACAGTTCGTTATCCAGTGTTGCATTCAACAATTCAGATTTTGCATCCATTGGCATAATGGCTGAGCTGTTTACTTTACAGACACAAGATTTTCTTTCTGACCTTTACTACTTAAATACATGCCAGTGTGATCCTCATTCTTTACTAGTAGCCCCTTACTGCCACAAATCTACCATTACTATCTTTTTTGTCTCTTCTATCAGTGTTAGAGTTACTGTAGCAATTAAGTGCTTCTGTTTTCCTTCGTACCTGATATTCTACTGAATATCCATCCTTAAATAATTTCTTTATCAAATTTGTCTGATAGTTGGTGCAGAAGTTAATGTTGCAAGCTGAAGTTCGTGTGGTACAGGGTTTGAGTTCATCAGCTTCTGTGTACTACGTGACCTTGTGCAAGTCACTTAATCAGACAGTGCTCCTGGGTCACTCCTGGAAAGGGACTGTTTGTCCAGTAGACCTACATGATTAATAAATAAGGTTATTATTATTATATTCACATGCTCAGTTATTTTCAAATGTGTCTTCTGTAGCATTGCTATTTGCATTCTGCATTTCTTAATATAATTAACTACATTTCCTTTTTGTATATACATGTAAAATAGTCCACATTCCAAAATAATATAGAAAGTATCACCATTATGATAAGAAGTCATTATTTCCACCTGTTACGTGACAGCTTTTTTAAATGTCTATTTCCAGCTTTTGTGATTCATGTACCTACTAATGTTTAGCAGGTTGATTCTTTATATAGTTTTCTTATCTCCATTTGAGCCTATTTTTACATTTTGCAAGACTTTTTCTTTTAATTTAAAACCCTTAAAAACACACCCCAGATCACCTTCATAACCTGTTAACATAATGCAAACACACAACATGTACATTCATTCAAATAATGAATTTTAACCCTCCTAATAGGGACAATTATCCCAAACTGATAGCTGCAAACACAGGCCTTTATGTAACCTAATATTGAGGTTATCCATGCTAAGATGCATGTCAGTACCAGTGCTCCTACGTACACTAACCAGTGCTTTTTTATCTTTATTCCCCTCCCAGATGTAAAAAACAACTTGCATGCTTTCAAAAAAACATTAAATTTTAGACTTAAAGAAATCAGTGCTTTGTTTTTTTTTTTTTTATTGCCGTACAATCTGCTTGTCTACATGGAAATGTAAGAAAAAATATAGCCCTCAGCTTCAGGCTTTTAAAAACCAGCTGAAACATTTATTGCTAAAGTAAAACTTTAATTACATTCAGTCTTCTCTTATTTAACAATTCAACAATTGGCTAAGTTTCTGGTATCAGTCAAAGGGGATCCAGTGTCTGCCTGCCTGGGATGACATGTGTGACAAGCCACACTGCTTCGCTAGAGATGGCGTGCACCTGTCACCCTTAGGCTTTCGAATACTGGCCAATGCTCTTGCCACCCCAATAGTGCCATTTTTATGCAAGGCTCAAAAGACAAACCCACCGCCGTAAATAGCACAAGAAACAAAAATCTGAGGGTACTACTACTCAGTGTCAGAAGTCTAAATCTCAAAATGCGCGCACTCGAGGCACTCCTCAGTATGGAGCAAATCGATATATGTGCAGTAACAGAAAACTGGTTTAAGGCTCCAGAGAGCACCCTAGCAGTACCAGGCTACAACTCATACCATACATTTTGGCCACAGAACCCGGACCGAAATACAAAAGGTGGGGGAGTGTCCATATTCATCAAGGATACCCACACCTCCAGTTTAGTGGCACAGCAGGATGCTTCAGAGATTATCCACGTGCAACTAACAACAGGCAAAACTGCAATTCAAATTGTAGCTTGCTACAGATCACCCACCATGTCCCAGGCCCCCCATTCCGCATTTTTGGAAACAGTGGGTAACATAAAGATCCTACCAAACACCCTAATATTGGGTGATTTCAACTACCCAAACATTAACTGGGAGAACTACTCAAGTACTTACTCCCCTGCCCAACATTTCCCAGAATTTATAAACTCAAATGCCTTGGAACAAATGGTCAACACTCCCACCAGAGGTGACAACATATTGGACCTGGTCATCACCTACATGGGCGACCAGTGTTCCATACCGGAGGTCACCCCCTCGCTGGTTAGATCTGACCATAAACAAATCACTTTGGATATCCACATTCCGCCCCCACCCCCAGACAAGGAAATCAACGTGAAAAACTTTTCAAAAGCAAACTTCATGTTACTTAAGATGGAGGTGGAAAGTTTCAAAGGCCCCATGCTAAAGGATAATGCTGGCCAAGCTGCAAAATCCTTTACTAATGCATTCTACGGGCACCTGCAGAAATGCATGGATAGTGCTATCCCAAGCAAAACCAAGACTCACTCCTCCAAGAAAAGGAAACCAGTCTGGTGGACCCCTGCCATAAACAAGCTATACAGTAGAAGGAGGAAGCTAGTACAGAAAAGAGTAAAATCCCAAGAAGGGAAGACATCCCTGATCATTATCAGCAAGAAACTACGATCCCTCATAAAATCGTCCAAGGCGAACTTTGAAAGAAAACTTGCCAAGGACTCCAAAGATAACCACAAGGCATTCTTTAGCCAAGGACTCCAAAGATAACCACAAGGCATTCTTTAGCTATGTCAAGAATCTAAGTGGCAATTCTCAGATCTGCTCGGAGTTAGTGCAGAATGGCACAAAATTCACTGAACCGACCGATATTGCCAACATCCTGGCAGACAGGTTCAGTGCAAACTTCACCCCCTCTCACCCCCAAAAGGGCCCATAACCATACCAGAAGAATGTAGAGCCCCTGAAATCACAGACACGCAGGTTAAAATAGCTCTCAACAAAGCCAAAAACACAGCATCAATGGGACCAGATGGTGTCCCAGGCTGCTTCCTACACGAGCTCAAAGACGAACTAATCCCTCACCTAAACACACTGTTCAAACTCAGCCTCTCCACAGGCAACGTACCCATAGAGTGGTGCACAGCAACGGTTATTCCGCTCCACAAAGGTGGAGCCACATCAGACCCCGCGAACTATCTCACTATAAGCCTGACTAGCTTGGTCTGCAAGGCTATGGAGCGCATCATTATGGAACTCATTAACAAAGACATTGGGAACCTCCAAACACTGGACCCTACCCAGTTTGGGTTTGTTAAGGGCAGATCATGCCTCCTAAACTTGGTGGACTTCTTTGAGACAGTTACCAAGGCTATTGACGAGGGAAAGGTAGTACACACAGCCTACCTAGACCTCGCAAAAGCCTTCGACACCATTCCCCATTCTGGTATTATAGACAAGCTCACCAGCCTGAACATAAACCTCTATGTCACAAGATGGGTTGCCATTTGGCTCACGGACAGAACCCACATGGTGAGAGTTGCAGGATAAGGTCTGACTCTAAACCGGTTACAAGTGGCATTCCCCAGGGCTCAGTCCTAGGACCCCTCCTGTTCGGCATATACTTCTTAGAGGTACAGACAAGTACAGGAGGACTGCGGCTGACCAAGTTCACAGATGATTGTAAACTACGGGCTATAATTGACTCACCGGCTGACACAGACACCCTCCAAAAGGGTCTCACTGAGACAGATATCTGGTATCAAAATCATGGCCTCAATCTAAATGCCAAAAAGTGCATAGTTATTCCCTTTGAAAATAACAAAGTACTCACAAACTACCACATAGGTGGTAGTCCCCTAAATACGGAAAACGTAATAAGGGATCTGGGGACCCAAGTAGATAGTAATCTCTCCTTTGATAATCACATTGCCAAGGTGGTTAAAAAATCCTTCTATGTGGCCCACCTAATCACAAAAGGGTTTGCATCCAGATCAAAACAGGTCATTGTGCCCCTCTACTCATCACTCATCAGACCCATCAAATTGTACAACGCCCCATTTGGGATGTACCTTACAAGACACCTGCAACAGCTGGAAAGACCACAGAAGTACCTCACCAAGAGGATCACTCTGCCTGACATACAAGGCCATGTCCAACCCAGAATTGATGGACATGCTCCACCTAAAGAAAATCTTATCCCCTCGAGCCACATGCTCTAGAGATCTAAACCTCACCACAACAATAAATAGAACGTGCTGGAGGGATCGATTCCTGTCCCAGAGACTTCCCATGCTTTGGAACAAGATTCCATTCTACATTAGGCAGAGCTCCTCGCTAACCCTCTTCAAGAGAAACCTTGACAAATGGATGGAGAACAAAAAGTTTACCCCGGGGATCACTTCAGTGGCTGTGCTGGACAGAGACACAGGGAACTAATCTAAGGGGGCGGCAAAATCCAACACATTCTGGCTAGGCTTATAAATGCCTTCGGGCAGATAGTCTAGTACCTACCTATGAACCTATTGCTTATTTCTACTTAAAACTTGTTATTAGGTCGAGCTAAGGGTCTTAATCCAGATATTCACCTATGCAAAAGGAAAAGAAAATATATTGGGTCTACTTACATTATGATCTGTTTTGCAACCCGTCTCCCACCTCAACAGCCCACAAATACAGCCTATTAATTTAAACATGCTTTTGTCCAGCCTTTTTTCTCTTTTTGCATAAGTGTATCTGTTTACTTTAGTATCTTCATCACACACAGTAGTAACTAAAATTGTTTTACTATAAAACATGCAGTTTGTATTATGAAGTTTTACAGAAATTCTGTTAAGAACAGAAATTGTTTTACTTGCAGTTACCCTTTTCCTTTCTCTCCCTTTCTCCTTAGTGTCCTTGCAAACAGTAATGTCATGAAGTGAGGAAAATGCCTTTCAGTTGCTCAGAAGTTTAGCAAAGTCCACACAAGTCCACTCTTTCCAGTTTTTCTTGTACAGCCGTGTTTCACAAGTGCAATTGAGGCTTTATAATCTCACATTTATTAACTAATTTCCGTGTTGCTGGTCTTTTTCCTTTCATCTCCGTCTCCCAACACAAGACTCCAGTTCAATTCCGAGATTTTCCTGATTCTTCTAGTCAACTCCACTGCTTTTTTGTGTCTCTGAAGCATTTTCCTTTGGAACAATGGAAAAAGTTTCACTGGCATGGTTTCTCCATATATTTTTTTATTAGAAGAATGAGAAGCAGAGTCCCCTTCCACTTGATTGCTCACTTTTTGATGGATAAACGTTTGGATTTTCCGTAACCTATTTTGCATCAAAAAATGACTTTGATCATCCAGGAAAAAAATATTATGAAAACAGCAGGATACAGCAGCTTAAATCTCACACCTGCCTCTCGACATTCTCTGATTCCTGGAAAACATTTGTCTTCTGCATAGTATGCAGTGAATAATCATTTTCTGCAACCACTCTGCTGTTTCCAACTTTTAATACTTTGTCTTTTGCCATAGTTTTCTCAGGATCAGCTCTTTCTGTTGGTACAGTTGCATCTTTACTAATACAGGTGTTGGCTGCTTCTGTTGGCCGGGTTTGGAGCACACACACAATGTGTCCTTTCAACAAACAGAACCTGCTGTGTAATACCAGTCCAGTTACTATTTTGCACCTTCATAAAATTATTACAGTGTGCTCCTTCTAGTTTCTGTGGTACAGCAGAAAATATTTTTCCCTATGGTGCTCTGTCCTCTAAATTCTACCATTTTTTGAAACATCTCTTCTTGAGCAGTCTCATGCTCAGCCAGCCTTTTCTTCATTTTGACATATTGATTTTTGCAGTGTTATCAACCTATCTGTATATTTTTTCCAGCCTTTTGTTATTTGAGTTGATATACTCCTTCAGTGTTTTGTTTATTTTAATCAGCTCTGAGCACATTTGACTTATTTTTTACTCTAGATGACTGGAAGGCATGTCTTGAACCAAAGCTGGAGCTTGAACTGCTTTTTTACTGAACAGCTGCGGGATTTTTTCCAGTCAGTGTTTTCTCTTCTCCTTTTCTAGTTGATTTTCTTTCATGTTGCCTTAGTTTCTTCTTTGCTGGCATCCAGGCAAGTACTTACTAGCCAGTAACTGGATTTACTAAAAGTGAGAGAGTTCCTGGCCCTTGTTGTTCAGTTTCTTTTTTTCACAATGAGAGAGCTGACGTTAAGCTGTTGATCTGTGTGCGGCCATCTTGGAAAACTGCACCACACAGTTATTCAAAAGCACCTGGTGCAGTCTTGTCATACCACACTTACACATTTATGGTTTTATGAAGTAATAGTTGCTATCCCAGCATATCTTATTTCTTTAATGTTTTGTTGTATTTGAACACAAGCTTCACACTGATGTGTTGGCAACTGTAAATGGAAAAACAAAATTAAGTCGTATTATCTTTGTGTACTATCCAGTACCAGCTTCAACCAGCAGAGCCAAAGTACTACTTAAATTGCATTGTAATATTAGTCACTGCTGTTACCCAACTAGATAAATAGCAAACTGGGATGTAAAGCAGTTCAGTGTTTTTCCCCATTTCTAAAACTGTTTAACTTTGAAATTACCAGACTATTTCACTGCCCATCTCTAGCCAAAAAATTACACCAAAGAGAATATGGATATTCTCTTCAATCAAGTTCTGACAATGCCACAACATGGGTAAGGTCATCCCTTAGTAATACTACAGGAGAAAAAGCATTGTCCAATTTTAGCACCAGCAGCCTAGAATTCCTTTGCTCAGGAAATCCAGGAAATTAAAAACTTCCATATGTTCAAAAAATGTCTTTTCAGTGTCTAACCTACAGGTGTACATGTTTTGAAACAGGCTAACTGCAATAAAGAGCAACACACTCGCATGCTGGTATTGTAAAATGTCTTTTCAGTGTCTAACCTACAGGTGTACATGTTTTGAAACAGGCTAACTGCAATAAAGAGCAACACACTCGCATGCTGGTATTGTTAAAGTTCAGAAATAATTAACAGAGAGTTTTACCTTTTAGTCTTGAGTCAAGAATAGCACTTCAGGATGTGCAAAGTACTTGTTTATTACATAAAAAGCGATGGGAGACTGCCTATTAAAATTTTCAGATCAGTTTCAAAGAATAGAGGAAAATACCTTATTTGCATATTTTTCTTATCAATTTCTTGCATGCAGAATTTTGAAGTAACATAATTTTTAACAAATAATAAAAGTATGAAATATTTCTGTTCTTGTGATCCTATGTTAAAGCTTCACATGAACCCCTGACAATATGCCTTTTTAAAACACAGACTAACTGTGCTTAAGATTTATTGGCTTGCAACTTTTTCACATTTGGTACCAGTACACACTATATGTCACAGACATCCTTGCAAAGACTTGTTCCCCAGCCTGAGAAGGCCAGAGCATTTTCTTCTTCTTCTTTTGGCTTTTCCCGGTTAGGGGTCGCCACAGCGGATCACCTGTCCACTCATGATTGGCAGTGGAGTTGTACGGTGTCGAGTTGCCAGCCCGGTGGCCAACCTTCCATGGAAGGCACACACACGCACGCACTCACGCCTAGGGCCAATTTGGAGTATCCAGTCCACCTACAGCATGAGAAGGCTAGAGCATACTGTTGCTTAATCTAGTTTTCATGGGTGTCTGACACTTTTAAACATAACATTCCTTAACTCTTCTCCTTCAGCACTTAATTTGCCTTCAGCTATCTGTCAGTACCGAGAGGATACAATTGTGAGACACTTGAAATATAAAGCTACTACTTATGGGAAACTATATCTTGTATAATCTTGCATGTAATTTTCATTTTCCTTTTGACATAAACATATTATAAATATTTTATTTGACTCATTTGTGAAGAAGCTACAAGTTAATATACATTTTATGAAGAATAAACATGAGACTTAATAACCTTCCATGACAGTCTGCCCTCTGGTACTATGAGTGTCATCCAAAATTACATTTTGATTTTTCTTAATTTGATTAAATATGCTTCAGCATTGTAATATTTATCATATTTAGTGATTTTTTATCATTTGCTATTTTTATAAGTGTCATTGCGTGTGCAGTTAAGATTAAGCATTTTGTAATCACCGCCATTAGAACAGAAAATATTAAAACAACTAAAAGAGGAATACCAATTATTGTAATGATACCTTCTAATGTACTAGGTCTCAGGTTACCAAATGTATTGCCCAACTATCCAAAAAGTGTCCACTGTTTAGCTGTATTGTCCAGATCTTTGCCTCTGTGCTTCATGAAACTGGCTGACTTTTTTTGTTCATCATGATAGGTTCATAATGAACCTATAAACCTATAATAGTCACTAATATTGGAACAACGACACACTAAAATTGGCCTTAGGCGTGAGTGCGTGCATGTGTGTGCCTTCCGTGGAAGGTTGGGAGCCGGGCTGGCAACTCGACTGCCAATCATGAGCGGACAAGGTGATCCACTGTGGTGACCCCTAACCAGGAAAAGCCGAAGGAGAGAGAGAGAAAATATAGGAACAACAACAACTTCCTAGCAGCTAGCATTATGTCAAGTGCCAGCCGATTTTGTAATACCACAGTTCAAATTTTAGTCATTTTTCAATTTGCCATCCTGAAGTGATGTGAAGTATGGTTTGCTACCTCTTGAAGAATTTGAGCATGCATGGTAATTTTCAACATTGTCCTTTGCACTCCATACCCAGGAGTAAGGACTGAAAATACTTGTTCTGCCCAGTGAATTGCTCATTTATTTCTCGGTCTGCCTGCTAGAGGGTTCTTGAAATGTTGAATAGTAGGACTGGCATACCCTACAAAACAACATTCAGACCAGTTTGTAGGCAACATATGTAGACACGATCACCGCGAATGTAGTAACAATGTTTTTTATCATATCCATGCCGCACCTCCAGTCATAGCTTTTTAAGTATAAAGAGTTCAACACCCTTTCATGTGTAGTGTCATTGCATCTTCTGGTACCCATTGGTACAGTCTCATTTCTGGCATAACATGTGTCTCCATGATTTGTGGTGGCAAGCTGAAGAGACACAACCTTTCAAATGTCAGTCACATTATGCCAAGTTAGTTTAATGTCACTGTTTCTATTCAAATGTCACTTGAGATGCAGGGATTGGAATCATGGGAATCCCTGCCTTAGAATGATGCGGTATATGCAACACACCCAACAGTTTGTTACATTTAAGTCCACAGCATACTGTTGAAGAACCAACAGGAAACTGTTTTTTTCTTGACCCGTTTATAAAAGGAAACAGCAACAAAAACAAAGTAACAGTACCTGCTATCATTGGATTCATTATGGACTGTCATCTGAGTTGATTTTCTCTTTTAATCCTTTACTAAGGCAGATGGTTCATCCTTTGCACTTTGATCTTCCTTCACTGACAAAGATGATTCATCTGGGGCCGCCGCAAAACAAGTTTTTCTGCAGTGCGATGAATGTATCTAAGTTGATAGTCTTGCACAGTGAACTACAATATAAGTGGTGAGCAGGACCTGGAAAGGACCTTTCTACTTCGGACTCCAGCAGTTCTTTTTCTGGAAAGTTTTCGCATAAACCCAGTCACCAAGCTACAGTTGGTGACAGGGCTGATCAGCAGGTTGAGGAAGAGCTTTTTGTACACATCTGTGGTACTGCTGCAAGAAATTAATACGTTTTGTGCAGTAAGACAATATAACATCATCCATTAGAGTTTTTTTTTTATTTGACACGGGGTGAGTAGCTGGAAGGGCCATGGGTTTCCCCATTAATATGTCATAGGGGCTCAATCTCCTTGTAGTATTTAACGTACTCCTCATACTCATTAGTGCTAAGGGAAGTGCCCCTGGCCATTTAAGGCTTGTCTCTTCACAAATCTATGAAATCTTACTTTTAAGGGTCATATTGACCCAGTGAAGACTCAACTTACTATTAAAGATTTTCCATAGTTCTCTAGTCAGGGAATTGTTAAAATGAGTTCCCTGGTCACTACGGATAGTACAAGGTACACCAAATCTAGGTATAAATTCAAGTACAAGTTTTTTAACAACTGTTAAAGAATCTGCTTTGTGACATGGGTAAGCTTCCACCCATGTAGAAAACATGCAAACCACCACCAATATAAATTGTAAATTATGGGCCTTTCACATCTGGACGAAGTCCAGCTGCACATTAACAAAAGGTTTCCAAGTTGATGGTAAGCATGCATCTTTAATGTCCGAGGTTTTTCTAACACTATATGTTAGACGAACTGTACAGTTATTAACATACTGAAGTATCAAAGTGGAGACATGAGGGCCATAGAAACGTTTGATTAAATAGTGCTGCCTTATCTGCATGGGCTGGTAACTGATATGCTCTTACCAGGTAAGGTAGCAAGGAGGTAGGCGCCACCAGTTGGCCGTCTGGATGTCACCATAACCTATCAGCAGATTTACTACCTCCATCTTTAAGCCACCTCTTAACTTTTTCCTGTGATGCTTCAGCTTGGAAAGCTGATACTCTCTTAAAATGAAACACATCATCATTGTTAGAGTATTGCAATAACATTACTTGAAAATTTGCACAAAGTCCTTTTGCAACTTGCTTAACAGCTTGATCTGCCAAATTATTTCCATTTGAAACAGTATCTATACCTTTTGATGCGCGCTACATTTAAATACTGCTAATTCTGTACGTAACAAAAGAGCATTCACAAGCAAAAATAATTTTTAATCTGAGTTCTTGCTGAAGTTAGAAATCCTTTCTGCTTCCAAAGTTGCCCAAAATCATGTACTACATCAAAACTCATAGTGACTGTCATTGTAGATATTGGCAACTTTGTGTTTGGCTAACTCATAGACCCTTTGTAGAGCCACTAACTCAGCTACCTGAGCAGAATGTATGCCATCTAGTCTTTGTTGAAGAAAAACAGCATTATTGGTGCAGACAGATATTATTCCTCTGACCAGATTTTCATTTCACCCTCTTTCACAGTAACCATCCACAAATAGATCTAGTTTAGCGTTGGGTATAGGAGTGTCCTTTAAGTCATTTCTAGGAGAAAGCGAATAATTAGTCAGACACACACACACACTCATGCTCTTCACCATCCTCAGCAGTAGGTAGCAAAGATGCAGGATTTAGAACAGGACAGCGTATGAGGGGAAATAGATGGATCAGAGAGAAGAGAGTAAGTTCATACTTAGTTTGATGTGCATTTCAGAGGGGCTGAGTTTTTATTTTAAGTAAGAAAGATGATACAGAATGAGGGATGACTACTGTAAAATCATGCCCAAGCACCAGTGATTGCGCAAGATCAACTAGAATGGAGGCAGCGGCCTTCGCCCTTAAACATTGTGGAAATACCTTTGCAACAGAATCAAGTGCTGTACTATAATAAACTAATGGCAGATAGCTGTCCCCATGTTTCTGTGCAAGCACTCCCTGAGCAAATCTGTATCTTTTATGACAAAATGAAATGAATGTCTTTTCATAATCCGATAACCCTAAAGCTGGGCCAGTAGATAAAGCTTGCTTTAACTTGTGAAATGAATTTTTCTATTAACTATCCCAAGGGAGGGGCTGTGTTGTTTCTGGTTTTAAAAGATTTGTCAAAGGTTTAGCAATTTCTGCATAGCTAGAAATCTACTCTCTGCAATATTCTGTCATACCTAAGAAAGATCTAAGCTGATGCTGAGTAGTTGGACATGGGGCTTTAGCTGTTGCTCAATATGAGATGGTAACATCTGCCTGCTACCCTGAGATATCAGATGACCAAGATAACGTATCTGAGATGACCATAACTGTAACTTTCCTCTTGACACCTTGAATCCTTTTTCTGCAAGGATAGTTAAAAGATGTATTTGTATCCTGCTGACACTGCTGAAAAAGGAATTAGATGCTATTAGTAAATCATCAACATACTGCAGTAACACAGATCTGCCTGGGAATGTCACATCTTCCAATTCCTTTTTTTGAATTTGAGAAAATTAATGAAGGACATTCAGTGTATCCCTGTTGTAACTGTGTCCATGTGGGGTCTAGTTTATATATTCTAATGCTTAAATGTTCAAATCACTAAAGATCGAACTTTAGTGATCGAACATTTGAATGTTCGAATATATTAAAAAAAAAAAAAAAACCTAAACAAAAAAATGTAAAACTAAAGGGTGTAATCCAGCAACAATACCGAGTTGCATACCATCTACAGCAAAATATTTTTCTGTGATAGATCTGGGTTCAGCATTCTTTTCTATACCTGTCCACTACAAAAGTCAGTTTCTGTTTGCCCTTACTTATAAGGGACAGCAGTACACATGGAGGGTCTATTTTATATATTCCAACACTTAAATTGTTCGAATTACTAAAGATCGAACTTTAGTGATCGAACATTTAAATGTTCGAATATATTAAAAATTAATATTTAAAAGAAAAAAGTAAAACTAAAGGATTTAAGCAGGGGGGGGCAAGCCCCCCTGCACCCCCATATGGGGGGCTGCGCTGTAGCGTGATCTTGGAGTTGGTATATTTAAGTAGCGGGTGGGGGGCGCAAGGGGGCTTGCCTACATCAAAAGCATAGTGACTGTTGTTGTAGATATCAGTTTTACTTTTTTTCTTTTAAATATTAATTTTTAATATATTCGAACATTTAAATGTTCGATCACTAAAGTTCGATCTTTAGTGATTCGAACATTTAAGCGTTCAAATATATAAAATAGACCCTCCATGTGTACTGCTGTCCCTTATAAGTAAGGGCAAACAGAAACTGACTTTTGTAGTGGACAGGTATAGAAAAGAATGCTGAACCCAGATCTATCACAGAAAAATATTTTGCTCTAGATGGTATGCAACTCGGTATTGTTGCTGGATTTGGAACCACAAGAAAAGTTGGTAATACTGCAATCTTTACAGCCCTCAAATCCTGGACAAACCTGTAAGTGGGCCTGTGGTTACTCATAGAATGGTAAAAGCATAGAATGGCATTACATTGTAAATGCCGTTCATCGAAACCTACTCATGGGGGCACCCACCGTTAATTATATATACCAACTTTGAGATCATACAGCAGTAGGGAAAGGGCAAATTTTCTTATCCCTACCGTAATGCGATCTTAGTTAGAAAGGCTCAATGAATAGCATGTTTGACAATGTATGCTGATCAATGCTTTGTTTTTTGATGAATAACCATAGACCCCCTTCATAGGGAGAATAGGAGTATTATAAGGGCATTTAGCTGGCACTAATATTCCTTGTATCAAGGACTGCATTAAAGGTTTGATTTCCTGCTTTGCTTGTGATTTTAGTGGATACTACAGAACTCTAGCGAAAGGTTTGGATGGATTCAGTTTTATTTTTACTGGTTTTGAAGATTTTAATATACCTACTTCATTAGCATGTTCAGCTCATAAGTTAGCAGGTACCTGCTGCAGCAATTTGTCAGCTGTCTCAATGCCTTTAACAGGCTGTTTTTCAGCTTTTGCTAAGACTGCTAATACTTCCCCCTCTGATTCTGTTGTAACATCCAAATACACCCCTTCTGGTGAACAGTAAATAGTACAACCCAGTTTGCACAACAGGTCTGTCCCTAGCAAATCTACCAGTGCAGTAGCACTAAAAAGGAAAGAATACCTTTCTTTAATTGGTTGCATGTCTTCCCCGCTGTCGAGTGGCATTCGAAAGGCATGCGTGAATGGGCGTGCCTTCATTGAAGGTTGGGCATCAGGCTGGCACCTCGGCACCATAAAAATCGACTGCCAATCATTAGTGGACCGGAGTTCCGCTGTGGTGACCCCTAATCGGGAAAAAGCCAAAAGAAAAACAACAACCTTTCTTTAATTGGTTCTAAAGAAATGGGTGTAGGTTCTGAGACAGGATACGTAGCAGTAGCATTTGTTACTTCAACTGCCTTTACTTTATGTTTTGATACTGGTACTGTATCTGGCTATCTGAGGGAACTTTTAATATAGACCTAGTAGCTGCAGTATCCACCAAGAAAGGAATTTTCTTTGAATTTATTTCTTCTTTAACACAGGGTCCCTTTTGATCTGTTGGCAGCAGAGGATTAAGATTTATTTCTATTTTATTATTCTGATATAGTACGGTGATTCCTGACTCTTTCAGTGCAGCTTTAATTTGGCTGCCATTCAGTCCAGGTAGCTTGGACTGTTTGCATTTGCTTGTGTGGGCATTTTCCTCTCCAGTGTCCTGCTTCTCCACAATTGAAGCAAGATCCATCACGAGGCAGGAGGGGCACTGCCAGCTCATTGTTGCTACCAGCTGCACCTTGTTCCACCACACTAAATTTTAGTAAAACATTGGCTCCTGTGTTTTGCAGAATTAAAATACTTTATTTTCCAGCAGTTTCTTTTTGATAAGTATGTTTCTGTCTTCGGATTCCAGAATAGTATTATGGATCTAAATAGAGTCTGAACCTGAGTGAAAATTTGAAGTGTGCCTTGGCGGAAACCATTTTTTTTTTTACTGCGTGCTAATATGTGTTTGATCTATTTAATCTGCAGACATTGTTTGTATGGTTCGATTATGCTAAGTGCAAAAAGGATAATGTGTGTGGTAGGTAGATAGTAGACATTAACTTCCAGATGTACAATAAAGAACTGTACCAAGTATGATATTATTTGCAAGAGAAGACCACAACTTCAGTAATCTCCATTAGTATGACAACTGATTCTCTCATGCTTGTGTTATTTTCAGTAAGTAAAACTTTCACACTGTGTAATCCTTATTAATGTACTTTTCAGTGAAGTGCGCTACACTCCAGTTAGGTGATAAAAGCTGTTATCCCACTCCAGTAGCAGCACTGAAGTCTTCTGTAGGACAGCACCATGTTAAGATCTTTGCTTCACAACTCCAAGGTGGCGGGTTCATTCCTGACCATTAATCTCTATCTATGTGGATTTTTACAAGTTTCTGTCCATGTGCACTTTTTCCTGATACTTCAGTTTCCTCCTACCTCTGAAATCATCAACAACGATTGAAACTAAAATGTCTGTATACTGGAATGGGTCTATATTAGTGTGTCAAAAGTTATTTTCAGCAAACACCTATTCATCGACACGTATTCAGTGAAAAATCACTTCCGTGATTCCCTGAATTTTCTAAGGGTAACTAAGTAGTTGGCTAACTACACTACTTTGCCCTTTTCCCCACTGTAGTGAGAGCTCGACGTTTGTATATATAGTTGGAGAGGTGTGGGAGCAAAGGCCCCCACTTGAGTAGGTTTGATTTAGTTAGTTGTGGGTTCTGTTGTTCTACAGGGCAGGTGTTTCATTGCTCTTGGAAAATTCAGTGAATCACAGAAGTGATTTTTGTTGAATATATGCTGACAAAGAGGTGTTCGCTGAAAATAATTTTTGGTGAAGTAATATAGACCCTACTAGAATATGTTGTACTTAAACTTACCATTGTGGCCTAGGTTATAGCTGAAACTCATCTGCGAGGGGCCAGTTCAGTTAAATAAATGCTACTGAATGCATAAAAATTTATGATGTTCTTCATATTGATCACTGCTGCTGAAGCCTTAGCTATATGGGTTATATCCTTCCAAAGATATAACAGTAGGCCAGCTTCCAAGGTGCCCAGACTATCAAGCCACTTGAGCTGAGCTGGCTAAAAGGAAAGTTTGAGCATGAAGCCCTTCAGAGCTTTACTGCTGCTAAAGAGCACAGTCCCCTCAGGCTTTTGAGGATCATCGGTTGGCTTGTGTTTTTCTTTGCTAGGCAGATAAGTTCCCCTTGGGGAAAACAATTCCATTTTCTTAAAATTTGTTGATGTTTTGTTATTTTCCTTTTCATGAAACCTAGGAGTCTTGTTATTTAATGGGCTTATATTTTCTTTAGAGAAATTGTGTTAGTTTTTCAGTTGTTGGGCCACAATAGTGTTTTAAACTGCCTTTTACTGTGTTTTTTCTGTCTAAAAATTAACTTTTGTGGACTGGTAGTTTTACTGGCATTTGCTGCTTGTCTTCCCCAGGAAAGAGGCACCATTTGCAGCTTGACCATGGAATAGACTACTGGTCCCATGGTTGGTCCTTCTTCCAGCCACAAAAAGAAAAAGTTAAGCAAACAGCCTTTGTCACCATAGCACGCTAGGAGTTTGTCTCCTGTTCTTTCTAATAAGGATGGAAAATTATTGATGGGTATGGAAAAAAGCATATACTTCTACAACTTTGATTTTCAGAAGTTTGAATTGTCAGATTCATATGTTCATGTTTGTTCTGACAAATTGTGAAAGTATGAGGAATATTTAGCTAGAGTTTCTTATTGTGAAGAAAAATCTCCTTTGAGTAATTTAGTTTGTTCTGTTGAGCAGGTCATTCACTAGTCATTGTTTCCAGTGTATGTATGACTATGTTGATACTTCTTCATGGCTGTTGCCACTGGTACTGTTTTAAGGAGGTTTGCTTGGGTGCATTCTCAGAACCTCCCAGTTGATATAAAACATGAGAATTTAAGTTCTCCCTTGGGTAGAGATTTTAGTGTTTGGCCCCTCTGCTGCATGGGTTATCAAAAAGTGTGATGATAGGGGCAAGCTGATCAAGGGAATCTCTTAAGATTTTTCAGCTCTCCTTTTCCAACTTGTCCAAGGGATTTTCTTTCTGTTCATCCAGTTTTGGAAGAAAACAGAATAAACAGCCTCAAAAGAATTCACATAAACAGACATTTAAGAACTAATGGCAAGGGGGTTCCAAAAAGAAGTCTCAAACCTGCCACAACCAAGGACAGTCCAACAAGTGGGAATGACTGGTCAAGAGACCTTGTGGCCCCCTCCAACCCTGGTCCCTTTTCTCTTCCAGAAAGTCAGAATCTCCATTTTTCTCTTTGGCAACAAGTTGTTTCACATAAATGGGTTCTGCAAGTCATTCATCAAGGTTACAGATGGTGGTGGGGAGGAAATTATTCCTTTCCAGAGTTCATTCCTCATCCTGCAGATTAGACTGTTTTGTTTCCAAGGAGTGATAGAACTAGTTCCTCTTTCCCAGGTGGGGAAGAAGTTTTACTTAAGGATGTTCCTAGTACCAAAAAAGAAAATGCTTGGAGTCCAGATCTGAATCTTTCTTTCCTAAACATGTTTGTGATATTGCCCATATTCAAAATGTTGTCATTTCACAACCTGTTACTGCTTTCTCTTTCAAGTTTCCTGGTGTCACTAGACTTAAAAAATGCTTATCATCACATCCCTATTCACCCAGATTTCAGAAGCTTCTTAAGGTATTGTGTGTCTGGATCACATTATCAGTTTTCTGCCTTATCCTTTGGACTACCCACTGCAGTAAGTGTTCACGAGTGTTTAGCTCTGATTGTAACTCATTGTAGGCTACAAGGTATCCACATTAGTTTATATTCAGATGACTTTGTTATCTTTGCAGAGTCTTTTTCATGGTGTCAGGATTCTTTATCTTGAGTGAGAGATCTCTAACAAAAAATGGGATTCCAAGATAACATTCAGAAGTCTTTCTTGACTCAGTCACACAGGTTTGTGTTCCTGGGATGTCAACTAGACACCTTAGTTCAGAGAGCCTTTTTTCCACAGGAAAAAAAAATGTCTTTATCCAGATCACTTTTTAAAGCAGTGTTAGTAGGTATCATACTTGTCTTTGGTGCAGAAGGCTGTCTGTTCTACTCCCACACCATGTACATGGAGTGCTGATATTGCAGTGCCTCTTGCCTGTGATATAAATAGGACTTGCTGGAGAGACAGTTATCTATTCTAGTGACTACCCCTTCTCTGAAACAGGCTTCCTATCCATGTGGAGCAGAGTCCCTCCCTAATCTGATTCAAGTGTAACTTGGACAGTTGGATGGAGAACAGTAATTCATCCCTGGTCTGACACTTATGTTTCTAATGGACACAGGCAACCTGTAACTGTTTCATCTCCCATGCCCCTGGTTGCATTTATCAAGGGCACCATAACTTGTCAGAGATTTAAGATGCATGGCCAGGCTTAAAAAGACCCTGTGGTCATTACCTTAATAAACACTTATGAACCTATGAACCTAATATTCTATTTCTAAGGTTTTCCACTCAAACGTTGGTGATCATGAGGGAATACCTCAGGATTTTCAGTCTCATGGGATCTATGTTTGCCATAATACCTCCGACAAAACTGTACATGAGAAAGATACAGTGGCATCTGAAATCTCTTTGGTCCCAGCATCAACACCCCATATCTTTTGGTTTGTCAGAAGAGAATTCTTTTGATGGAGGCAACAGATATTCATAAATCCAGGTCTCCACTTCTCCCTTCTGCTCCAAAACAGTGAGTCACCTCAGATGCTTCAGACTTTGCTTGGAGAGCAGGTTTCAGAAGGGATAAAAGTGCAGGGGGTGTGGGGCACTGAGGACAGATGCAAACACATAAATATCAAGAATGTGCTTGCTCTGATGAAGGCACTCAACTTTCTGAAAAATCTTTGGTCTGCGTGACCTCTTCCAAGTGGTTATAGACAATGCCACAATCATGTGGTACATCAACAAGCAAGGGGGAATCAGGTTGTACCCCCTTTGCATATTAGCCATGCTTTCTTGGGTTATAGCTTCACAGCACAATCTCACTCTACAGGCATCCTGTGTTTTATAAGAGCAAAATTGTGTGGCAGACAAGCTGGGCAGGACCAGAGCAGACCCTCACAAATGGAAACTAGATCAGGAAGTCTTTTAAGATTCAATCTATCGGTGGGAAGTTTTTCAGCTATAATCCAAACCAAACTTCCACCTGTATGGCAAGTGAAAATGGCCAAAAAACCACAGTATAATTCAAAAGCAAAACTGGCCCGCACTCCTTGTGAGACAGTTTTTATTAATAAAGCAGCACCCAAACACACATTTTAGCGTAAAATTACACTAAACAAAAATAATAAACCGGTTTCGGCACCATGGTCTTCATCAGCGTATTAGAGCAAAAAGCCATTTACAACAACTGAATATATACCTAAGTCATAATGATTTGGTCCACCCATCCTGTTATCTAATTAAGAAATTAAAGGTGCTCATTCAGTCCAGGGGGAAATAAACCCCCCAATCTGGTTATTCAGTTTTTTTTTTCTTTTTTGTTTAATATAGCATGCCAACCAGCTATCAAAGTCTATTCCCTACAATTCTGTCTATAATAATAAACCTAAACTGTGCAGTAGAATGTTTTTAGTATGCTTATAGAGTGCATTAGACAAACATTTGTTCCTGATATTACTTAAATGTTTTGAAACCCATAATCTAAATGGATGTGATGTTTGTCCTACATAAAAGGCTGAGCATGTACAAGTAACTAAATATATGACCCAATCTGTGCTGCAATTACCAAACATTTTTAAATCAAATATATTAGAAGTATTACTACTGGTAAACTCTTTTGTCTTGACAACGTGTTTACAAAAAGTACAGTCACCACATGGAACACAACCCATTAACAAATCCCCCTCCAATGTACCTTGATGCATACACTTACACAGAGTCCTGTTCTTATAATGATTGAAAAATCCCCGTAATGTTTTGCCTCTCCTAAATGAAAAGAGGCATCTAGAACTTAAAAGGTCACTTAATCTATCTTCTGCCAATAAGATGTTCCAATGCTTTTGTATCATATCCATAAAACCAAAGGCATTACGTCCAACTTGTAATTAACCTGAAAGTATTTTTAGCTTTATTTTCCTTCTGCTGATATTTTAATAATTGTGTCCTATCACAAGTTTGAACAGACTGACTGGTTTGGACAACCTCTATCACAAAATCTGGTAATTAAATCATTCTGCTGCAACAAAAAAGTATCATTAGAGGAGCAAATCCTATGAATCCTTAAGAACTGAGATTTAGGAATATTGCATATAATATGTCTCGAATGACAGTTGGATGCGTGTAATAAAGTACTAAAATGTGGGTATTTATGAAAGACACTACTTTCCAAAGTGCCGTCCTCCTGGCGACACATATTTACATCTGGAAAGGAAATGCAATCATTGTTATAGTGTAGGGTAAATTGAATACCCCACCTACTGTCATTAAGGTATTGAACAAACTACATAAGATGTTCCACATCCAACTTCCATACAAACCAACAATCATCAAGATATCTACGCCAAGTATCAATCTCATCCAAAAACAGATTGTGATTACAATCATATATAATTTGTTGTTCCAAGTAGTCCATAAAAAGGTCAGCATGTATGGGTGCAAAAGATGCACACATAGCTGTACCTTTCAAATGTAGGAAACACTCACCATTAAAGTAGAAAACATTCTTAGTAAGAACATGTTCAGTTAAGCAAATTAGGAAGGTGTTAAAACCAGGACTGTATACTGGAATACGATCAAGCCAGTATTACAAAGCCGTCAGGCCGGCCCAGTGTGGTATATTAGTGCAAAGAGATGTCGCATCCAAAGTACACATAATCCAGCCTTGGTCTAACTGCATCTCAGAAGTAATATTAAAAAATTCTGTAGTATCCGGGATTCTGGCTGTAACCCCCCGTAACAATGGCTTAAGATATGTGATGAAAAAGGCTGATAATGGTTCATTCAAAGAACCATTTCCTGAAACAATGGGCCTACCTGGTGGTCGTTGAGGATCCTTGTGTATTTTAGGAAGCAGATAAATTTGTTCTTTTAAGGGGTCCTGTACTGTAGGACAGGCCAGCACTTGTTTACTAATAATTCCCTCAGTTAAGGCCAGTTGTAAAAAATCATCAATGTCCCTCTTAAATTTGGGGGTCAATTCAATTACCATTTTGGTATAAAACCTGTCATCAGACAATTGTCTCTGGGCCTCTGCTAAGTACATGGAGCAATCCATGACACCACTGCCCCCCTTTATCAGCAGGAATGATGACCAAATTAGTGTTATTATGGAGATTATCTAAAGCTTGAACCTCTGACCTGGTTAAATTGTTGGTAAACAAATTTGTATGACGTCCAAACCCAAAATGTAGATTTTTGAGAACACATTGTTGAAAAATAGCAACATGTTTATTCATAGGAGGATTAAATGTGGATTTATGAAATCTGGACTCGATGAAAATCAAAAGATTGTTCAGTAGTCTCAAAATGTAATTTAAGATATAACATTCTGTAAAAAGAAACAATATCAGGAAGAACATCCTTGGGCACAACAAAACCAGGGACAAAGTTAAGGTCTGTATTAAGTAGTTGTATTTTGACATCAGATAATACCACAGAAGAAATATTGTGTAGATTACGTATAACAACTGTTGAGGTACCAAAAGATGTAACAATGTTTCTAACGTGGTGGACTGATTTATGTTTTCTACCACCCCTTCTTCTGACCCTAAAGGGTTGGTAAGACTACTTTTCTTGGGGTCAGGTGACTCCTGTTTGTTTTCATTTTCAGTATCTGTAATTGAGGAGGAATCCTCACCAGAGGTTTCACTGACGTGGTCTTTTTCAAAATAGATTTCTTTCTTTTCCTTTTATGCCCAGTACTTCCCAAATCATTCTCAGAAAACTTAACACTTTTCTGATAACCAAATAGTTTACCTTGGTAATAATCACTAACATCCCTGTTAAATTTATGAATATTTCACTAAGTTATTTCTCAAATTCAATTTAGATCTTTAGTCAGCTTTTGAAAACAAGGTTTAAAAATGGGCTGACTATCAAAACGGTTTCACCTCATCACACACCTTGGTACCTTCAGAAATCGAATGTGCTACCCTTCTTTCATAAAATGAGTATAATATCTCCACAAATCGTATAGAGGCCATTTGTTGTTCCGCCGCCCAGTTGGCCAGTAACACTTCATCAGCCTGTCTTATACAAGAGGCTGCGTACAAATAAGCAAACCTCTTGGTGTAATGCCCTTAGATTTATAGGCCTTAAATAGTTTCAAATGCCAGGCATTAGATCTAAGATTCTTCATAGATTTAGT
Organism: Protopterus annectens; assembly: GCF_019279795.1. Taxonomy (NCBI): domain Eukaryota; kingdom Metazoa; phylum Chordata; order Ceratodontiformes; family Protopteridae; genus Protopterus; species Protopterus annectens. The sequence goes on along the minus strand of NC_056733.1, from coordinate 1,980,233,945 downwards.
AAGCTTAGCAAAAATGTTAATGCATGGTAGATCTGGATTAGAATCATTAGATGTAAATAATGGGTCCATATCAGGTCCTACCCAAGACACCTGAATATTATCCTTGTCAGCAGACAGACCTTGAAGAATGGCCATCAAATCCATGATAACAAAAAATATATATTAATGAACCCACCAGTTATGAACCCAGTGATCCAAAATGGCCAGTAAACAGCTTGTATTGAAATAAATACTAATCAGTACCAAATATGATGAAAACCATTCATCATATAATGTACTTGATACAATATAGTAGTAAATTTCAATAAGAAAGATCAAACAGCACTGTGGTCAACTGTATAAAGATGTCATACTATTAAATAATTGACCAATAATCTCAAAAAAGTGCAACAACATTGGTCAATGATTACAAATTATGCCCCTCATAAAAACTACCATTCCAAAAATATAATGAGGGGAAAAAGAGCTTTACCATATGCAATTAAATACAAAAATTATTTTAAATATTTTTTTAGGTAACTTTTTTTCTGAGGATGTTTATCAAGTACTAATGGAGGCAAGAAAGTCTGCTACTAGAAAATCATATATTAGCAAATAGAAAAGGTTTTCTAGTTTATAGGTTCATAGGTAGGTACTAGGCTATCTGCCCGAAGGCATTTATAAGCCTAGCCGGAATGTGTTGGCTTTTGCCGCCCCCTTAGATTATTTCCTTGTGCCTCTGTCCAGCAGAGCCATTGAAATGATCCCTGGGGTAAACTTTCTGTTTCCCATCCACTCGTCAAGGTTTCTCTTGAAGAGGGTTAGCAAAGAGCTCTGCCTAATGTAGATTGGAATCTTGTTGTAGAGCATGGGAAGTCTATGGGACAGGAATCTATCCCTCCAGCACGTCTTGTTTATTGTTGTGAGGTTTAGATTCTTGGAGCGTGTGGCTTGAGGGGATATGGTTTTCTTTAGGTGGAGCATGTCCATCAATTCTGGGTTGGACATGGCCTTGTATGTCAGGCAGAGATCACCTCTGAGTAAGTGGTATGCAACCGAGTACAGCTGGAGTTTCTTCAGTCGAGCTGCATTGGGAATCTGATTGAGGCCAGTGATCCTCTTGGTGAGGAACTTCTGTGGTCTTTCCAGTTGTTGCAGGTGTCTTTTAAGGTACATCCCAAATGGGGCATTGTACTCTATGATGGGTCTGATGAGTGATGCGTAGAGGGGCCCAATGACCTCTTTCTATCTGGATGCAAACCCTTTTGTGATTAGGTGGGCCACATAGAAAGATTTTCTAACCACTTTGGCAATGTGATTATCAAAGGAGAGGTTACTATCTACTTGGGTCCCCAGATCCCTTATTACATCTTCTGTATTTAGGGGGCTACCACCTATGTGGTAGTTTGTGGGTGCTTTGTTTTTTCCAAAGGGGATGGCTGTGCACTTTTTGGCATTTAGCTTGAGGCCATGGTTTTGACACCAGGTATCTGTCTCAGTGAGACCCTTTTGGAGGATGTCTGTGTCAGCCGGAGAGTCAGTTATAGCCCCTAGTTTGCAGTCATCTGCGAACTTGGTCAGTCATAGTCCTCCTGTGCTTGCCTGTACCTCTGAGAAGCATATGCCGAACAGGAGGGGTCCTAGGACTGAGCCCTGGGGAATGCCACTTGTAACCAGTTTAGAGTCAGACCTAGCTCTTGCAACTCTTACCATGTGGGTTCTGTCTATGAGCCAGTTGGCAACCCATCTCGTGACGTAGGGGTTTATGTTCAGGCTGGTGAGCTTGTCTATAATACCTGAGTGGGGAATGGTGTCGAAGGCCTTTATGAGGTCTAGGTAGGCTGTGTGGACCACCTTTCCCTCGTCTGTAGCCTTGGTAACTGTCTCAAAGAAGTCCATCAGGTTTAGGAGGCATGATCTGCCCTTAACAAACCCGAACTTTGTAGGGTCCAGTGTTTGGATGTTTCCAGTGTCTCTGTTAGTGAGATCCATGATGATGCACTCCATAGCTTTGCAGACCAAGCTAGTCAGGCTTATAGGGTGATAGCTCCCGGGGTCCGTTGTGGCTCCACCTTTGTGGAGTGGAATAACCATTGCTGTGCACCACTCTGTGGTCACGTAGCCTGTGGAGAGGCTGAGTTTAAACAGTGTGTTTAGGTGAGGGGTTAGTTCATCTTTGAGCTCGTGTAGGATGCAGCCTGGGACACCGTCAGGTACCACTGATGCTGTGTTTTTGGCTTTGGAGAGGGCTGTTTTAACCTGAGTGTCTGTGATTTCAGGGGCACTACATTCTTCTGGTATAATTATGGGCCCTTTTGGGGGTGAAGTTTGCACTGACCCTGTCTGCCAAAATGTTGGCTATATCGGTCGGTTCAGTGTATTTTGTGCCATTTTGCACTAACTCCGAGCAGATCTGAGAATTGCCACTTAGATTCTTGGCATAGCTAAAGAATGCCTTGTGGTTATCTTTGGAGTCCAAGGCAATTTTTCTTTTGAAGCTAGCCTTGGATGATTTTATGATGGAATGTAGTTTCTTGCTGATACTGATCAGGGATGTCTTCCCTTCTTGGGATTTTACTGTTTTCTGTACTAGTTTTCTCCTTCTATTGTATAGCTTGTTTATGGCAGGGGTCCACCAGACTGGTTTCTTTTTCTTGGAGAAGTAAGTCTTGGTTTTGTTTGGGATAGCACGATCCATGAATTCTTGTAGGCGCCCGTAGAGTGCATTAGTAAAGGATTTTGCAGCTTGGACAGCGTTATCCTTTAGCATGGGGGCCTTGAAACTTCCCACCTCGTTCTTAAGTAATGTGAAGTTTGCTTTTGAAAAGTTTTTCATGGTGGTTTCTTTGACCGGGAGTGGTGGCAGAATGTGGATATCCAGAGTGATTAGTTTATGGTCAGATCTAACCAGCGAGGGGTTGACCACCGGTGTGGAACACCGGTCGCCCATGCTGGTGATGACCAGGTCCAATATGTTGTCACCTCTGGTGGGGGTGTTGACCAGTTGATCCAGGGCGTTGGAGTTTATAAATTCTAGGAAATGTTGGGCAAGGGAGTTCGTACTTGAGTAGTTCTCCCAGTTAATGTTTGGGTAATTGAAATCACTCAATATCAGGGTGTTTGGTAGGACCTTTATTTTTCCCAGTGTTTCCAGGAATGCGGAGTGGGGGTCCTGGGACATGGTGGGTGATCTGTAGCAAGCTGTAATTTGAATAGCAGTTTTGCCATTTGTTATTTGCACGTGGATAATCTCTGAAGCATCCTGCTGTGCCACTAACCTGGAGGTGTGGGTATCCTTGATGAATATGGACACTCCCCCACCTTTTGTATTTCGGTCCGGGTTCTGTGGCCAAAATGTATGGTATGAGTTGTAGCCTGGTAGTGCTAGGGTGCTCTCTGGAGCCTTAAACCAGTTTTCTGTTACTGCACATATATCGATTTGCTCCATACTGAGGAGTGCCTCGAGTGCGTGCATTTTGAAGTTTAGACTTCTGGCATTGAGCAGCATTACACTCAGTTTTTTGTTACTTGTGCTATTTACGGTGGTGGGTTTGTCTTTTGGGCCTTGCCTAAAAAGTGCACTATGGGGGTGGCAAGAGCCTTGGCCAGTATTCGAAAGCCTAAGGGTGACAGGTGCAAGCTGTCTCTAGCAAAGCAGCGTGGCTTGTCGAGCATGTCATCCCAGGCCGACGGACACTGGATCCCCTTTGAATGACACCAGAAGCTTAGCCAGTTGTTGAAATTGATAATTATTTTCTCTATACCGTGATATCATTCTTGGTGAGGGCAGAATGCTACTCAGGGTCATACCGGCCTGGGTTACGTGATCAGAGAGCTCCTCCATGTCTTTTTTCATGTAGTCCAGGGAGGTACGGCTCAGGTCATTCACACCAACATGGACAATGACAGAGTCGTATTTGTACTTGTTCTGGAGTGACCTTAGTGCTTGTATTATGTGGCAGATCCTGGCACCCAACAGGCAACTAACAGTAACCTTCTCCTTGTTCAGCCTAGTGAGAGGGACGTCAGTGTGCCTGACTATAGAGTCATCTATTACTAGTGTGTTGGGTATGTTATTTTGCCTTAAGGGCTGTGATTGTGTGGCACACTGGTTTTGTGAAGTATGTGTGTCATGGTTTGTTTTGGGGGGTAGAGGTTACTTGGATGTCTGCTTTGGAGGTCTCTGCTTTTGCAGATTTTTATTTAGAGCCTCCGAGTATGTTTTTGTGTATTTATGTGTGTTTTTTGCCAGTGCTGGTTTCATAGGTCTAAGTGAGACTGGTGGTGTGGTGCAAGTAATTCCCTTCTCCTCTTGACTGCTTGGTCCAGTCTTGGGTTGAGAGAGCTTAGCCTCCAGTTTGGCTGTATAATTGCATCTCTCGCATGTATTAGTGTTTGGTGGAAGGAGGAGAGGGTTGTCTGTGTACATGAGGCATTTGTAACATTGCCTCAAAATGCCAGATTCACCAGTTGGACTGGAGAGTACACCTGAATGACAGGTGCCAACAAAATAACCTGCAGACATTCAGGGTTAGTGCTTCTCTGGTTGCACAGTATTTGCATGAGTTACTATCCTGTGGCCTTTCTTATTCCTCTGTCAAGGTTCATTTATCACCCACTTCAGTCTGCCCATGGATCCCCTCTTTCAATGCAGTCTTGTGTCAAAATGTTCTTGAAAGAGGATTTGCTTAAAAGGTCTCCTAGAAAAGCAGTGGCACCTCCTTGGAAACTTAAACTTAATTTTGTGTTAGAGAAGCTAAAACTTGCTCCATTTGAACCAGCTAATCTGTCTGCCTTGAGGTTCTTAACATGGGAAACAGTTTTACTGATTGATCAGACCTCTGCAAGAAGGGTATCTAAGTTGGAAGCTCTTATGGTGAGTCGTCCCTATCCCATTTTCAACAGGGACAGGGTTTATTTGAGAACTAATCCTTTTATACATAAAGTGGTATACAAGTTTTCTTTAAGCAAAACTGTTCATCTCCGTTTTTTTCCTGAACCTAAAAATGAGGAGAAAGGATACTCCATACCTTGGATGTCCACAGACAACTCAGGTACTATGTTGACAGAACTAAAACTTCAGATCTTCTGATCATTTGTTCATTCTTGTAAAGGTAAGAAGAAGACACAACCTGTGTCATATCAGACTGTTTTCAAATGCTTGTCTAAGGCTATTATCTTTTGTTATGCTCACTGTGACAAATCTATTCCAGGTAGGGTTAAGCCCCACTTTACAAGGGCCTCAGCTTCACCTGTGGCTTTTTGGAAAGGGTTGGATTCTAGGAAGTATTCTAGAAGAGGTTACCTGGTTCTCTGTACATACTTTTGCAAAGCATTATAAGCTTTATTCCTTTTCTAGATCCAGATTTAGCTTTGCTAAGACCATTCTCCAGAGACTCCTGGACCCTTTTCCTTCCACCTCCCAAATATAGTCAGCTATGTTAAACCCATATAGCTAAGGCTACTGCAGCAGTGATCAGTGTGAAGAAAATAGGACAGTTGTGTGAGTCGAACTTACATTAACAGTAGATGTTTGAATGATCACTTCTGCAGTAACCTCTCCCTCCATCCTACTTGTTTTCTTGATGTGTTTTTATATGCCAGGGTGTGGACATATATATTTTTTTTATTCCTTACATTGTCCTTTTAGGGCTCAGCTACCTCTCTCTGCTGGCTGGAAAGCTGTGATAGGTTTCATGCCCAGACTTATCTTTTGAGCTGCTTGACAGTTTTGGTGTGTGGAAGGTGCCCTGAAGCTTTGGAAGCTGGCCAACTTTATATCCTTGGCAGGAGGTAACTCATATAGCTAAGGGAGTGATCGTTCAATCATCTACTGTTATGGTAATTTCACCTTACATAAGTGTACTTTAGGCACACTTCTTGCTTCCAAATGGGAAAACCTGTAAGCCATTTCATGTATAAGACTGTAACTTCCATTCATTTAATTTACTTGACTGTAATGCTGTAGCTCCCATTCTGATTTAATTGGTTGTGTTTCTTGAGTATTTCTTTGATTCTGAAAAGCACTTGTCCATTACTGTAAGAAGCCATTCACTTTGCATTGCTTTGCTGTTGTACCTCCAGTGGTATAAAGTATAAATACCCACTGCATATGCATCCCTATCAGTTGATCGAGTTTTCAGAAACTTGAAATGTATATGGTTGAGACCATATGATCGAGTTTTTGAAAACCCAAAGCTTTTGAATGGAGATCGTGGTACAGTGCGGATCGGGAAATTTACCCTTTTCCTCACTGTAGTGCTATCTCAGAGTTGGTATATATAGTTTTCAGGGGATGTGGAGCGCGCAGGGTGGCTCACACCCCCTGCAAAAATGTAAAAAGTGGTAGATTTTTGTGCTTTGTGGCGATTTTTTTTTGATGTTCGAGTTTTTGGAAACTGAATCATACAGTCTCGACTGTATGAATTTCGAGTTTTTGAAAACTCAAGTCATCTGACATAGACCTGCATAAACCTAGTGGGCTATCACCTCAGATTCCTGAGTGTTACGGATAATTACCAGAGAATGCTTAATACCACTTCTAACAATGCCTCAGGCAAAAGTATGGATTTCCTTAGTACCATACAATTAGTTGGAATCCACAACAGCTGCTGGAGAAAAAGAGTCATCCAGCTGGTCCTGCCATATCAGATAGGATTTGGTGTCTACTGAAGTTTCTGTTTAGTTTCGAAAAAGACAGGGGGACCTAGGGCCAATGTTGAACCTAAGCCACTTAAGCCAATATGTGAAACATACAAAATTTGTGATGGTCATGGTTCAGTCCATTTTGCCTCCACTCAGAAGGCTTGACTGGATGTGCTCTATCAATCTCCAGGATGCCAGTTACCACATAAAGATACACAGACACTCCAGTAGATTTTTTTCCATTTCCGGCTAGGAGGCAATCATTTCCAATTCAGAGCTCTGCCCTATGGACTCATCACAGCCCCGTGGGTGTTTACCAGATATATGGCAGCAGTAATAACTTATCTCAGACTGCAAGGGTTCTAGATGTTCCCCATATTTAGATGATTGTGTCATTACCACTGCAACTAAGGCTCTGCTAATTCTGCAAAGGGACCTCTTCAGTTGTTTCGCAGTCTGGGAATTACAGTGAACAGACAGAAAATCAAATTGTTTCCAACTCAGAATCAGAAATATATCGGATGCCACCTAAACACTACAAATCAGATATCCACCTTACCTCCGCACAGGATTCATTCAGTTTGCCAAAAGGCATCGCAAGTACTAGACAAACTGACCTCTCCAGCACACTTAATTCTAAGACTGATGGCTTTGGCCATCACTGTTGTACCCATGTCCAGATTCCATATCAGGGTTCTGCAGTGGACTCTCTCAGCCCAATGATCTCAATGACTTCACGCACTCAACACTCCATTCAGGTTAACCTCAGTATGCAGAGCCCACATAGAATAGTGCATCTCTTCATCAGCATTAACTACAGGTCATCTGTTTTCTCTACTTTCACTTATAGCAGTAGTTACCTTGGCAGCTTCCCTTGGGAGCTTCCCTTTTACTGTGAGAGACCAATCTCCACATCAGCTTTCTGGAAATGAGAGCAGTCCTTTTGGTATTGCAGGCACTTGAAAACGTTCTTCCAGTAGGTGTGATTTTGTTCCAAAATGACAACATGTCAGTGGTCTGATACATAACAAGTAGGGGCGACCAGCTCTTACTCATTGTGTCAAAAGGTTGTGAGGTTTTGGCAGTGTGCAGTGTCTTCCCATTGCTTTCTGATGGCAGTGTAGATCATGGGGACTACAAATATACTAGCAGTCAAATTGAGCAGGTGCATTCTTTTGCCTCACAAGTGGTGTGTCAGTACAGCAGTAGCGAACAAAATCTTCAGTTGCTGGGATAACCTTGCTTCAACCTGTTTGCTTCCTACCTGAACAACAAGTGCAGCATTTACTTTGCCCTGATCTTTCCACAGGGTCAGTCACCAAGGGATGCTCTGATTTACAGTTGGCTCCCCAGATCTCCACTGTGCATTCCATCTATTTCCTCTAATTATGAAATTCATTCAGAAAGCCAGAAGTGTCAAGGCCAAGGTGATCCTCATTGCCCCATACTGGCTGCGACAGGTTTAGTTGCCACATATTTGGTCTCATCTGCTCAGTCCACCCTGGACGCTGGCCCACAGGCTGGATCTTATCTCTCAACCTTCCAGACATTGTCTTCTAGGCCTAAACTCCCTGAAATAACTGCTTGGCTACTCCATTTTAACCATGGCCAGGGATGCCAGATTTACAGTAAAAGTTGTTCATGGTCTTTCTATGACACAGAAATCTAGCATCAGAAGTGTGTATCAAAGCAAATGAAAAATATTTTCTTTCTGGGCTATGGGGAAGGGTTTAGACCCTTTCTCAGCTTTCCTTCTCTCCATTCTAGAATTTCTGTCTGAACTATTTCAAAAAGATTCAAGTTTTTCAACAATCAAAGTTCAACTGATAGCCATTGCTGATTTTCACATAGGCCACAATGAGACTCCTGTATCTTCTTTAAAGGTGTCTAAGGCTTTTCATAAGAGAACTTTTCTTCTCCCTTCAATTTGAGATCCTATCCCTCCATGGTACATCACAGTGATGCTTTAAGCTATCACACACTCCCCCTTTGAACTGGCAGATTCAGTGGGTATTAAGTTTTTGACATGGAAAACAATCTTTTTGGTAGCAATTACTTCGCTGTGAGGATTACAGAACATCAGGCTTTTCCATGTAAACCCACCTTAGTTGGTTTTTCATAAGGCAGGGTTTTTTAAAAAGAAACCTGTTTTTCATTCCTAAGGTGGCATCAGAGTCCAACATAAATCAGACCTGTATTCTTTCCAATATTGTCTGACAAAGGAGAATATGTACTTCACTCACTTTACGTTCATAGACAACTTAGATTTTATTTACATAGACCCAAGAACTTCAGGAATTCAGACCAGTTATTCATTGCATTCTGCAAATCTAAGCTGGGACAAGGAGTTTCCAAGATCACTCTTTCAAGGTAGCTGTCAAGCTGTATATCCTAAAATATAGGCTAAAACTCTTTAAAAAAACAAACAAATTAAGCTCTTTCCTCAAGAGCTGTGGCAACTTCAGCAGTTTTTCATCACCATTTTCTGATGGGATTTGTGCAGTTGCTACATAGTAAGTACCTTTGTATCTCACTATAAACTGGATGTACAGTTCAGAGCTTGTTCTTGCTTTGGCTGAATTGTTCTCAGGAATATCCTTCCATGAGTCTACCCAGGAAATCATGTAGCTAGGATTCTGTCCCAGACATTGAATTAGACAAAAGTGGATAACATCGGATAAAGAAAAGTTACATACTTATCATAATGATGGATCCGTGTTGTTCCATTTTTGTCTGGTTCAACGTGCCTTCCAGCACCACCTTCTAAATTTATAATCTATCACTCCTGGAAGAAGAAGTAGCACCTGCAAGAGTCGCAGTCTCTACATCAACAGGTTAGCTAGCATCCTATCCATTTGATATTCTTGTCCTGTCATTCCCATTGCATTATTTTTGCTGATCTGTATTTTATTACTAATTAACTATGTTCTTACATGGAGCAAACTTGATTTGAGGTAATGATGGTGGTGAGGGAATTATGGGTAGGGAAGGAATCAGAGCCCTGGATCCGAAGGTTTGACATTGCCAAGGCCAGATATGAATCAGATCAGAGCCCCAAACTTTGAACCAGATGTAAATAGGACAAAATGGCTCTATTGTTATGGTAAGCACATACCTTTCGTTTTGTTAATGTATACAATTTGTGTCAAACCTATCCTAGCTAACTTAAGTCAGCACAAAAAGCAGGATATGAGACTGTTTGACATAGTGATAGTATTTTTTAAAAAATAACATTTATTTGTAAAATAATTGTGCTACATATTAGTGATGATGCAAATCGTATATTTACCCACAGTGGGAGGGAGGGCTGTAGTTCTAGTGTACTCTAATGACCAAACAACACCCACATCTTTTTTTTTTTTTTTTAAACACCTTTACTGAATTAGCACTTGTGACAAACAGATTTACATTTGTACGAAAGTAGTCAAACAGTGTTAACAAATTAACATTAGCAACATTGTACTTCACATATATTGCTATGTTATCATATAACCTAAGCATCATTCCATAAATTGTTCATTTCCTGTCCCCTTTTTTAACAAGAAACATTTTTATTAAATCATAATGTACCTCATAAGCAATCAGACATTTATGTAAATGAAAACAAACCACAGCAACACACTCCTAGTTGCAAGCATTTTACATCACAAACCATACTGACACACTCCCAGTTGCAGGTATTATATATTACTTAGAATCTACCCAATCATTTTCAGTAAAACATTATAAGTCATTTAAGTCCTATCTTCTTTTAAAGCTCATTCCTTCCCTGTATGTATTGTTCCCACAGTTCCCATTTTTTCATATGTAGTTTGCTCCTACTTTTTTCTAAAGATCTCAGTTTTTATCTCTGTTACTATATTCACTACTCCTAATATAGTTGGCTTAGATTTTGATTTCCATTTTTCTAGTAACTGTTTTTTTGGCAGCCAGCATAATTAGACACAGCAAGGCCGTACCTTGTCTAGGCAATTCTGATTCTGTATCATAGCTTAGAAAAATCATCTCCCTTGTCAGACCAGTCTACCCACCCAGCATCTCCGACAGTGCATCCCAGAGGGAATCCTTAAAGTCCTCCAACCCACTGCACTCCCAGAAAATATGTTCCCAAGTACCTCTTTCTTCCCCATCGCACCTCCAGCATTTGCTGCCTACCTGAGGAAAATTTCTCTGGAGTCTACTTGGGGTATAATAATATCTATGGAAACATTTTCAGCAAAAATCTTAAATCTTCTAGATTTTGTCGCATATTTGGGAGACATGCATATATCCTCCCATTGTTTCTTTGTGAATTGTTTATCCAGTCTCTCTTCCCAATCCTTTCTAATCTCTTCTAATTGATTCTTATAGTTATCATGCAATATTTATTCATTTATTTATTTGACATTTATTAACCAGGATAGTCCATCTGAGCAAAAGCCTTTTTTCAGTGGTGGCCCAGGGAGAAACAGTACACAGTACAAGTAAGCAAGAAAATTTACAACATTGAAGGTGAATACAGTGAAAAATTTGCAATAAAACAGTTTAGCAAGTGTAGATAAAGCTCCGCAGTACAGTATAGTAAGAGGCATTATAACACTGAAGAAAAAAACATAGCAAAGAAATATACAATAAAACATTTGAATGAATTTACATAACAAATTGGGTTATCTTCAGAGGGTAATTGTACAGTACAGAGCAGTTAAGTGAGTTATGGTAGTAGGGAAGGGTGGAATAGAGAGGATAGTGATAGAGAAAGAGGTGGGTTCATGTGGGATGATTACAGAGGCAAATCCATTATTCCTTTTTTAATGACAGCTTCTTTTGTAGATTCTACTAAAAACACCACCAGTGCTGGTCTTTCATTTAGGACCCCTATTTTTTTTCTTTGCCTGTACTCTGATATCAGTCCTTGATAGGAAGGGCAGTCTCTAACCTGCAGTCCAAATAAATTCTTAGCCTCTTCCCATTCTGTTACCATTCCCTCTCTAGTTATTTGCCCCAATACCTTGGTTCCTTTGCCAGTTTTCGGCAGAATCCCCTTTCTCCATTCCCGTGTTGACAGTTCTTAGAATATTAAACAACACCCGCATCTTGGATAAAATATGAATTACACTCTGCCATGGTGTTAGTGCTTAACTGAAGCACTTATTTTTAATATCATTGCCTGCACTAGCGTAATCTTGCTTTACACTGTGCCATTTATAGTTTTACATATAATTTTGTTATGGAGAATGTAGATATACTTGTGTTTTTTTTTTTTCAAAGGAGATAGAAAAACTTGATTTGTGTAGTATGATAAATATAATCTTTAAAGTGGTGAATGCAGAATGAATGAACAAAATGAAAGGAAAAGATTTTGTGTACATTACAAACATAGTGAAGTAGACAGCAAAAATAAAATTAGTTGTGTAAATGGTGATACAGTTTATTTTGATATATTTTTCATTTTACTTATAAAGGCAGTACATTTCAAATCTCTTTTTTTCATATAACACATATTCTATGTACAACCAACACCAAAAAATCTTCGGCATCCCTGGACTTCCAAGATGGCTGCACATTGAATAACAGCTTAATTCTAGCTCTCCCAGTGTGAAAACAGAAACTTAGCAGAGAAAGCCAGAGGGTTTATATTTCTCAGTAAGTTTCAGTAACTGGCAAGTAAGTGCACTGCCTGGATGCCAGAAAGAAAGAAATACAGAGGACCTGAAAGAAAATCAGCTACAAAAGGTGAGGAAAAATACTGACTAGTTAAAGCACTGCAGCTGTTCAGCAAAAAGCAGTGCAAGCTCCGGACATGACTCCAGTAACCTAGAGAAAAGCATAAGACAACTGCACATAGATCTAATTAAAATAAATGAAACACTGATGGAGTATATCAACTCAAACAACAGAAGGCTGGAAAAAATGGAATAAGCTTTAAACGGATATTGAGGTGAGGTGGCAAAACTGCAAAAATCAGAGGTCCAAATGAAGAAAAGGCTGACTGAATATGAGACAGCTCAAGAAGGGATGTTTCAAAAAATAATAGAATTAGAGGACAGAGCATGTAGGGAAAACCTGAGATTTTCTGCTGTACCAGTGAAGCCGGAAGGAACAGACAGTGTTAATTTTATGGAAACACAAATAAGCAACTGGACTGGTATTTCACAGCAGGGATTGCTAATGGAAAGGGCATGTCGTGTTTATGTTCCAAACCTGGTTATGAGAAAGCAACATAGACCTTTAATAATAAGAATGCAATCCTACCAGTAGAAGGAGTGGATTCTGACAAAACTGCAACAGAAAGACAAAGCACTAAAAGTGGGAGACAGCAGGGTGTTTGTGGAGAATGATTACTCATTGCACACCAGGTAGAAGAGGAGTAAAGTTATCCCACTGTTCAGGGAATGTCAAGAAACAGGCATGAGATTTAAACTGCTGTACCCAGCTATCTTCAAAATATTCTTCCCTGGAAGGACAAAAATCATTTTTTGACGAAGGACACAGTAAGGAGGAAATACAAACGTTTGTCCAACAAAAAGTGAGCTGTGAAACAGAAGGAGATTTTGCTTCCATCTTCTTCTTCTGGTAATAAGGAAGACAGAGAGACTGCCAGTGAAATCTTTTCCAGTGTTTCAGTGGAAAATGGTTGAGACAAGGAACAAAGCACAAGAGTGGATAAGAAGAATAGAGAGTACGTTGGGAATGAAACAGAGATAGGATTTGGAGATGGAGATGAACAGGAATAAAACAATAATTTGAAAACTAACAAATGCAGTATTACAGTGCAATAATTATATTTGTGAAACATGACAGAACAAGAAAATCTGGAAACATTGGACTCTTTTGGGCTTTGTTAAACTTGTAGGGAACTCTGAAGCATATGCCCTACCTCATGTCATTAATGTTCAGAAAAATACTTAGGAGAAGGAAGAGGAGGGAGAAAATAAACTAAGTAAAACAATTTTTTTTCTTAAAGGTACTATCTTTATGGTGCATGTTTTTTTGCATGCTATAAAATCTTTCTCAGTTATTTGTGAGTATAATGGGATAGTAATGTAAACAGATGCTTCTACCTTTTTTTTTTCTTTCTCCCTTCTGTCTTTCTCCTTGTTCAGTTTTAGAAATGTAGGCACTGCAAAAAAAAAAAAAAAAAAGCCTGGTTAAAAGAGCATGGCAAAAGAAAAACTAGTCTGCTTTTTCTCATTCTTGCATAGGGGAGTGACTGAATTAAGGCCCTTAGCTTGATTTTTTAGAGAAAGCAAGTGAATGAAAAATAATATTGAATATTATAAGGCCTTTTTAGCAGATAAATGTATGCTTTTTTTCAAACATCTTTATTAAATTTTCACATATGACAAAGGCAATCTTATACAAATGAAAAACATACAAAATGATACCACTTTAGTTGCAAACAGTATACATCACAGACTCCATTGAAACAGCTGTATTTATAAACATCATACATCACTTATAAACCAGTCATTGTTAGTTAAGCATTATATAGCTCATTCAAATTGTGGCTCTTAAACCTCGTTCCTGCTCTGCATATGTTGTTCCCACAATTCCCATTTTTTTCGTATGTAGTTTGCTCCTTCCCTTTTCTAAAGATCCCAATTCCAGTTGCTTTATCTCTGTTACTATATTCACTATTTCTAGTAAAGTTGGTCTAGACTTTCATTTCCATTTTCTAGTAATTGCTTTTTTGGCAGCCACCATAATTAGCTGGAGCATTTCTCCCCGGGCCTCAGCTGAAAATTGGCTTAGTTTCAAGTTAGACTTTTCCGGTTAACAGATGTTAAATAAAAATAAAAAAATAAAATAAATTAGATTCAGCAAGGCTGTTCTATGTCTAGGCATTTCCGATTCTGTAGCATAACTCAAAAAATTATCTGCCCAGTTAGTCCAATCTGCTCACCCAGCTTCTCTGACAGAGTGGTCTGCAGGGAATCTCTAAAGTCTGCCAGCTCATTACACTCCCAAAAATATGTTCCCAGCTACATCTTTCTTGCCTGTCACACCTCCAACATTTGCTGTCCACCTGAGGAAAAAGTCTTTGGAGTCTACTTGGCATATAAAAATACCTGTGTAAACACTTCCAGGCAAAGGTCATAAATCTTCTAGACGTTGTTGCATGTTTGGGACATATACATATATCCCCCCATTGTCTCTTTGTGAATTCCTTATCCGCTCTCTCTTCCCAATACTTTCTAAACTACTCTGATTTCTTATAATTATCATGCAGTATTTTATATGCTTTACTAATTATTCCTTTTTTAATTGCAGCTTCTGTTCTAGATTCTATTAAAAACTGTACCAGTGATTGTCTTTCATTTAGGACTCCCCTATTTCTTTCTCTTTGCCTATATTCTGATATCGGTCCTTGATAGAGAAGGCAATCTCTAACCCACAGTCCAAATAAATTCTTGACCTCTTCCCATTCTATTACCTTTCCCTTTCTAGTTATTTGCTCCCAATACCTTGGTTCCTTTGCCAGTTTTCTCCAGTAAATTCCAACCCCCCTCTTGCCTGTTATCTGTATCCCTGACCACAGTTTATCAGCAAAATCTCTTTTCTCCATTCTCATGCTGGTTTGATTCTTAGAATACTCTCTGCTGTTTTATGAATATAATACTCTGTATGATTTTGGTTGTTCTCCGGGTAAATGTATGCTTAGTAACAATTATGTATCTGGTCCTCATGTCTCTGGGATCCAATCTGATAAAGAGAAATAGCTAGGAGATAACATTCTCTGAAAGCATTCAAGTGTTTATTCAGCTGGGAGAGCTATAAAGATTAGACAAAACCAGATAGAACTTAGTTGAAGCACAGGCTGCAGCATCCAATCCGAGCATGTATAACCTTTCTTTTAGGTTAACTCAAGTCTGTAAGTGTGGCTGTCAGTTTGGATCATTGGTTCTTATGGGGGGGGGGGGGGGTAAAACTTTAATATTTGAAGATGCACATAGTTTTGTGTGTTATTACTAAGTTTATAGATTTTAAGGGGTACAGGGATGTGTTTATTTTCTTTAGTTTGAGGGCTTTCAATAAAACAAAAAGTTTTGTAAGGTATGAGATAGGTTCAAATGGATATGACAAAAAACAAACAGTGTGGACTCCCGAGATGGCTACACACTGTAACAGCTTGTTTCTAGGTGCCCCAGTGTATAAATAGAAAATCAGCAGAGAAGGCCAGTAGACTTATATTTGTGGGTAAATTCCAGTAACTGGCTAGTAAGTGCACTGTCTGGATACCAGGAATAAAGAAATAAAGAAAACCCAGAAAAAAATCAGCTACAAAAAGTGAGGAAGAAACACTGACTGGGGAAAATTCTGCAACTGTTCAGCAAAAAGCAACCTTCAGACATGACTTCCAGTAACCTACAGGAATATGTAAGACAACTGCATACAGATCTAGTTAAACTAAACAAAACACTGATGGAGTATGTCAACACAAACAACAAAAGGCTGGAAAAATGGAAGAAGCTTTAAACAGATGTTGAGATAATAAAGCTGCAAAAATCAGAGGTTGAAATGAAGGAACGGCTGGCAAAATATGAGAGTGCTCAGGAAGAGAGGTTTCAAAAAATAACAGAATTAGAGGACAGGGCAAGTAAGAAAAATCCGAGATTTTCAGCTGTATCAGAGAAGCTAGAAGGAGCAGACTGCATTAATTTTATGAAAGCATAAATAAGCAACTGGACTGGTATTCCACAGCAGGGGTTGTTAGGGCACATTGTGTGTATTCTCCAGACCTAGCTGTAAGAAAGCAACCTAGACTTTTAATAGTAAAGATGGAATCCTACCACAAGAATGACTTGATTCTGACAAAACTGTGGCAGAAGGACTAACTACTAAAAGTGGGAGACAGCAGAGTGTTTGTGGAGAATGATTACTCACTGTACACCAGGCAGAAGAGGAGTAAATTTATTCCACTACTTAGGGAATGTTGAGATGCGAGTGTGAGATTTAAACTGCTGTATCCAGCTGTCTTTAAAGTATTCTTCCCTGGAGGAACAAAATCATTTTTTGATGAAGTGCATGCTAAGGAAGAAATTCAAAAGTTTGTCCAACAAAAAGTGAGCTGTGAAAAAAGAATGAGATTCTGCTTCTTGTTCTTCTGGTAAGAAAGACCACATAAAGACTGTACCTGTGAAACCTTTTCCAGTATTTCAGCAGAAAATGTTGGAGAAAAGGGAGCACGAGAGTTGATTAGAAGAATCGAGAGTATGTTGGAAATGAAGCCGAGACAGGATTTGGGTGATGGAGATGAACAGTAATAAAACCAGTAACTCAATATGGGATTGCAGTGCAATAATTATATTTGTGAAATATGACAAAATGGTGTTTTAGAGTTATGTTATTTGGGATCTGATGAAGCGTAGTCAACTACGTGAAAGTGCTTATCCACTTTTATGTTCTCATTGCTGTTTCTTGATTGATTAAAACCTGGAAATCTCAGCCTTGGTGGTCGTTTTGTTTTTGTTTTACTGGATATTTGGTTCTGACCGTATAAGACCTTTGGACCACGTTGGTAATTTTTTGTCTTGTGCTTTTGTTTTTGTACCTACGTGGACACATGGCTGAGAAAATTAGCTCTGCACCTGATGGGAATGTTGGGACAGCGAACTTGCCTAGTAGATGGAATAATGTTTTCCTGGCACAAGAAAATCCCCTCTTGTCACTGAGCTTTGATAATAATGTTGAAATGGTGCCGCTGCAGCAAACAGTAAGCCTTCAACAGTTTACGACAAAATTGCGATTGTTTGAAGACAATCTGTATAAATTGAAATGCTACACCTGGCAATGTAAACATTTAGAGTCATGCTTGCATTTTCGAATCATCCCGAGAGGGATGCGAGTTTTATGCATGCCCTCTTATGGTGATTCTCACCCTGAACTTTTGAAACAGTGACAACAATTGAATCTTGAGTTGGGTTTTAACTACATGAGGTTAATCATTGATTACTTCAAGCCTAAGGAAGAGAAATTGAAGGGTGAGATTGAAGCTCAATATTCCGAATTGGTATTACAACAGTTTGGTGTAGAGCACAGTGATTTGTTGGACAATGTCTATGTGAATATTTCTCTTTATGAGAAAAAGTTACAGCAGACGAAGCAATGTAAGCTACAGAGAAACCATACTGACTTTTGCCTCGGCAATGTCTTTACTTGGCTCAGGTCTAATAATGCTTCCACTGAAACTATGGAGGGTCATGGTGCAGTAACATCATTGGTACCTGCACCCCTCCATTGTTCGGATTCTTCGTTGTCTCTCTCCTCCTCTGATGGTACTACACATGTGAATACTGCAGAAGGTAATTTGAGCTTTTCCTCTACTAGTGTTTCTTCACAAGCGATTGGTGGACAGCAGATGATGGCCACGGACTCTACTCCACCTCCTAATCAACAGGCTGAGTTTGGCTCTGTAGCTGGGGCGAAACCTAAGCGCTTTGTTCCTCAATCTATGGAATGTTTTTTATTGCTACCTGTGAAGCAACGGGTTCAGCCACAGTCTCTCTCTGCGAGCAGAGGGAGACGGAAGAGGAAATATTCTGGAGAGAGAATCAATTCGAACAGGAGAATGAGGAAATAAGAAGGATTTGGTTATCAATTTATCAGACTGTAAACTTTCTGATGCTGAACTTTCACTGTTAAACAAAGGTTTGACTTTTATTCCATCAATTGGGACAAATATATGTGATTTATTGACTGATTTGAAGTTGTTTGCACGTAATGTTGCCCTGAGACTTATGTTTAAAGACAATTTGTCCAATGTTATCAATTTTAGAAGAAACAGTTTATTTACTCCTACATTGCCATCACATGTTGATATGTTTGTGAAAGTGTGTGAGAGGGATTTTTATAACATTTTTAGTAAGGAACATAGGCATGGTTTCTTTAATATGAATTCTGATGAGAGATGTGCCTTACTATCATTTTAAGACAACCCACACCTTACTATTAGACCAGCTGACAAGGGTGGTGCCATTGTCTTGTTGAATAGTTGTGATTATGATGCAGCTATGTGTGACATGCTGACTAATAGTACTACCTATAAGCAAATTGAAGACTTACAGTATGAAGCCATAACTTTGAACATCAGGGGCACTTTGTATGATCTACCTGTGTGTAGGCAGATAGATGAATCTTTATATCATTATTTGAATGTTGATCATCCAGTTATCCCCTATATCAAAGGTCTTCCGAAAGTACATTAATCTTTGCAACATCCCCCCATGAGACCTATTGTCTCTGGTGGTGGATGGGCTACTGAGAATCTGTCCATTTATATAGAGAGTATATTGGGACCCTTGGTACTGGGCATTACAACTATTCTAAGGGATATTATGCAATTCCTAAATTACTTAGATACATTTAGGGACAGCGTTGAAGTAAGTGAATATTTATTTGTAATGTTAGATGTACAAAGTCTGTTCACGTCTATCCCGAATGACTATGGCTTTGAAGCAGTTAGATATGCTTTGAATAATGTATGCCATATGGAGAATGATCAGTTAGTGTTGGTATGTACGCTGTTGGACTTGGTATTAACCAACAATGTTTTTCTGTATGCTCAGGATCTGTTTTTACAGCAATGGGGTGTCGCTGTGGGCACCCCATGTTCAAACTCTTACACCAACTTGGTTGTTCACTACTGGGAGACACAATATATGTTCAATAATGTTTATAGTCCAAATATTTGATTATATAGATGCTTTGTGGACAACGTTTTCTTGCTGTGGGATGGGGGGGCACACCGTCTGTCAGAATTCGTTACCTATCTAGATTCTACGACTGTTTTTTTAAGGTTTATAATGGCAGCTTCTTTTGACAGGATAGATTTTCTAGATGTCACTATACAGAAGGGTAATACAGGTGGTCTTTTGACTTCCCTTTATCGAAAATCTTGTTGGAAAAACAGTCTGCTTGATTTTAGCAGCATGCATCCATGACATGTTTTCTCTACCATTGTTAAGGGACTATTTAATAGAATTAAGAGGATTTGCAGGAGTGAGAGGGACTTGAACTCTGAGGCTGATGTATTAGAGTCCTTATTTATTGATAGGGGGCTATGATGGGACAATGACAAAAGCTATTCAAGGTGATGTGCTCGCAACTGGTATCCCTGAGCATGCTGGGAATGTAAAAGTTGTCATTAATAATAAGAGCAAAAGATATGACAAGGTTCGTTTTACCACGAAGTATGCTAATGATAACTTGCTTATGTGTGATGTACTTGAACGTAATTGGCATTTGCTAATGGTTGATAGGGCTACTGTTGACATCATAGGTGAGACACCAAGTTATACGTACAGAAACAATAAGAATTTGAAACAGTTGTTGTGCAGGGATGGGTGTGTAAAAACTGTGGGAAGATTGCCATTTGGCACTTTTCCTTGTATGAGCTGCAGGATGTGCCACACTATCAGTGAGTCTCAGGGGTTTAAACACCCCCATTTGGACTTTGAGTTTATGCCTAGATTTCATGCCACTTGTGCAACTCAGAATTTGGTATATTTAGCTAATGGCATGCGGTGTCGCCTCATAGCAAGACGTTGTCCCATTCGATTCTCAGCTAGAGCGTCTTCTGTGTGGAGGCATACGTGAATAAGGCATGCCTTCGTTGAAGGTTGTGCGTCACGGCTGGTAACCCGGTACGTAAAAATCCACTACCAATCATTAGCGGACTGGAGTTCCGCTGTGGTGACCCCTAACCAGGAAAAGCCGAAAGACACAAAGCTAATGGCAATGAATGCAATTTTTTCTATGAGGGAAGACAGTGAAACGTTTGAGGGATAGGATATATGATCACCTGTATGACATCAAGAATAGCCAGTTACAGAATGCATTAGTGAAACATGTTATTGAGCATAAAACACATACTTTTAGTTTCAGGGTTTTGCAACCATTGCGTAACAACATTAGAAGGGGCAATAAGAACAATTTTTTTGGAAAGGGGTGAACTTAGATAGATTTTGAAATTGCAAGCACATTTATATCCAGGACTTAATATTGCTGTCTGTATAAAACCTGAATTGGCAGCTAGGGAGAGTAGAAAAGTTAAGAAGTCCTGATTGTTTTAACTGCTTTTATTTTAACTGTCTCTATTTTTAATTTGTTAATGATTATATTACTAAATTGTTTAATGAGTTGTGAATGTTTCATCTCCTTGTTATTGAGATGGTATAAATGGTGTTTGAGTTGTGTTATTTGGGATCTGATGAAGCGTAGTCAACTACGTGAAAGCGCTTATCCACTTTTATGTTCTCACTGCTGTTTCTTGATTGATTAAAACCTGGAAGTCTCAGCTTTGGTGGTCATTTTGGTTTTGTTTTACTGGATATTCGGTTTTGACCGTATAAGACCTTTGGACCACATTGGTAATTTTTTGTCTTGAAATATGACAAAACAAGAAAATCTGGAAATATTGGACTTTTCACAATTTCTTAGATTTGTGGGGGATTCTAAAATATATGCCCTACTTCATGGCATTAATGCTAGGAGAAATGTTTTGGGGAGGGAAAGAGAGGGGAGAAAGCTAACTGTAAGTAAAGAAAAACATTTCTTTTCTTGATAGTACTGTATTTGTGGTGTATGGTTTTCTTTGCACACTATTTTTAAGTGTAATGGGGACTGCAAACTGTTGTCCCCCCTTGTCTCTTTCTTTTTATACAGTTTTGAGAAATATAGACAACACAATGTAAAAAAATGGTTAAAAAGGCAAGACAAAGTTAAAATGAATGTGCTTTTTACATTCTTGCATGGGGAAAGACTGTAGTATGGACCTTAGATTGATTAGTTTTAAGAGAGAGCAAGCAAATGAAAATTAATATTGAATATTATAAATAAGCTTTTTTCTAGCAAATGCATGTATACTTAGTAGCATTTCTGCAGATGGTTTTCATGTTTCCATGGAAACAATCTGATACAGAGAAACTGGCTGTCTGGTTCTCATGTCTCCATTTAGAGAGTCTGATAAAGAAGAACTAGAGACAGTCTGGTGGAAGGGGATTGGCTGAGGGAAAAGAAAAAAAAAGAAAAGGGAAATTGGCTAGGACATAATATTCTCTGAAAGCAATCAGGGGTTTTTGTCTGGTTTGCATGTCACTAGAAGACAGTTTGATAAAGAGAAATGGCTTGGAGAAAGTGATTACTGGAAGCATTTAGGGGTTTTCTCAGCTGGGAGAGCTATAAAGATAAACAAAATCAAATAGCACATGCTAATAGCACAGGCTTTACCTTGCATCTTAGCATGACTAACCTTTCTTTTTGGTTAACACTAGCCTGTCTGTATGGTTATCAACGTAGAACTTTTGTTCATATTAGGAAGCAGAAACTTTAATATTTGTAGATGTACATAGTTTTGTGTGTTATTATTAAGTTAATAGGTTTTAAGGGGATTTGGGGTTGGTTGTTCTGTTTGAGGGCTTTCAAAAGAAAGTTATGTAAGATGTGGCATAGGCTGTAGTGGATATGACAAAAAACAACTGTATAAAAGACCAACCTGCCAAATTATATATGCATGTAACATAAAAGTTGGAACTAGACATTTAACAAAAAAGCATTTATATATAAAAGGTGGTAATAATAACTATATAAGAAAATTTCTGTAACGTCTTTCAATCTGAATGGTCTTACAGATAAATATAAAAAAGAAAGAGTAGTGAACTATATTAAAAATGTAAAGTGCACTAGTTGTGCTGCAGGCGACACACCTGGAAAGAACTGAGCATGTGAATTTGATAAAGAAAGGTTTTCAAGATGGTTATTCAGCGGAATATCTGTTGCAAAGGAAAAGAGGAGTACTTATAAGAATTGCAAGACGAGCTCCAATAATGATAGAAGAGGGAAAAAAAGATAATTATGGAAGATACATAGTATTAAGGGGCTACTGGCAAGGGAGGTAATGGCATGCATTTACATTCCACCTAAAACTGCTATAATGAAGCTTAAGAAAATTCTGGGAGAAACAATCAGCTTTCAGCAAGGAATAGTATTTATAGTTGGAGACTAGAATTTGGTTTGCAGCAGTGAAGATGTGTCGGGGGGGGGGGCTAGAAGGGAAAAATATACAAAGGAGGGTAGATTTATTTGAAGAATTTTATGAAAATGTTTGGCATGGAAGATGTGAATTCAGTACTAGGAGTTCGGAGTGAATTTACATATTATTCTCCAAGATACAAAACCTGGGTTAGGCTGGATAGAATTTATATCTCACAGGAACACGTGCATTTAATTTAAGGTCTTGAAGTACACCCAATAACTAATTTAGATCTTGTGCCAGCAGTAACTAAAATAAAAAACGGAAAGTAATGAAATAAAATGTGCCCACCTATCGTATGAAAAGAGAGGAATTTAAGGAATGGTTTTTGAAATTAATTCAGGGGCTACTAGAGAAGATAGAAATTTCTTCTGAAAATATAGCTAGGGAGTGGGATAAAAATTAAAGTGAAGTTTATAACTAGGGTGAAAATAAAGGAAAGGGAGATGTGGCTAAGAAGTAACAAGAATTATTTAGAGGGACTGACAAATGTTAAAGTATTGCAAAATAGGGGGAATCTGTCATAACAAGAAAAAGAGCAACTACAGAGTGCTAAACAGAAAAAAATGGATTACCTTGATAATATGTATGAGTTTAGAAAGACTGCTGTTAAGCAACTATTTTTGATAATAATTCTAGAGCACATAAACTTTTAGCACAACGACTCTAGCAACAGAAAGTGGAAAGGGCTGTCACTAAGCTTAGGGAGCCTATAACAAGGAAGACAACAAGCGGTCCTGTAGAAGTGTTAGAAATATTTCGAAAAGTTTATGAAAATTTTTATAAAGCAGAGAAATATGGAATCAAGAAGAGGTACAAATGGAAATCTTTATGGAATAATTAAATATGCCAAGTTTAGAGGTAGATAAGGTTCAATTACTAACAGGATATGAAGAGATGAGATAAAAATGGCTATCTATAACCAAGATACAGGAAAAGCCCCAGGAATAGATGGTATTCCTGTGGAAGTTTAGAAGGTAGGAGGGAAAAAACTAATAAAGATCTGGAAGGTTTTGTTTAACAGTATTTTAAGAGGACGAGGAGAAGTACCAGCATCCTGGAATGGCTCTATATTATAACATTGAAGTTTGAAGTCTTAAAACTTCGAATGTTATAATATCGAACCATTTCCATCGAAACACCATAACAGCGAACACTCAAAATAACAAATTTTTTCCCAGGGAAAAATTTGCTGTTCCGACACACATACACACAACATAAGCACACCAAGATAAATAATCCACACACATACACTTCACAAAACCCTACACTAAACCATACAAACACTACTAGCTATCCACTTACCTTCACCCAACCCTAACCCTAACCCTTCTCTACCGCACACTCACCTTACCCGCTCCCTAACCCTAAAGTCCATATCGCACACTCACCTTACCTGCTCCCTAACCCTAAGGTCCCTATCGCACACTTACCTTCGTTTGCACACTTATCTTAACCCGGTCCGTAACCTTCGCTCCACAGTCGAGGAAATAGTGAAGCTGCAGAAACGGCCCACCAGATACTTTCCCTAGGAAAGTATTCAATATTCTGCAGCTTCGCTATTTTCTGTGTTCAGTTCATAGGGTTCGATATTTTAACATTGTAAGTTTTAAGACTTCGATGTTATCATATAGAAGCCTCTGGAAGAAGGTAATGATAATACCTAAAGAGGGTAAAGATCCATTGGATCCCGCTTCATACAGGCCTATTTCAATACTAAACCATGATTATAAAGTGTCTGTCTATAATGGCTAAAAGAATGGCAAAAGTGATACCAAAATTGATAGATACGGATCAGTGTGGTTTTGTGAAGGGGAGACAAACATTTGACAATATTAACAGAACACTGATCATCCAGAGAGAAGTAAAATGTAAGAAAATACCACTGTTATTGGTGGGTCTTGATGCAGAGAAAGCATTTGACAGAGTAGACTGGGACTTCATGAGCAGGGCAATGGAGGCATTTACATTCCTTGATACAGTTATAAGGTTGATTAGGAGTATAAATGAGGGATCTGAGGAGAAAATTAAAGTGGGTGGTATCCTTTCTGGTAACTTCTGCTTTAGCAGAGGAACCAGACAGGGTTGTCCGCTTTTCTGTTTGTTTTTTGCATTATATTTAGAACCATTGGCAAAGAAAATAAGGGACTCTGAAATTCAAGGATATAATTGGTATGGTAGTTAGGAAAAGCTGGATCTATTTGCAGACTATATTATTTTATACATGACAAAACCAGAAAGGGACATTGCATTGTTCTGGAACATTTTAAGACAGTTTCAAATCTTCTCGGGATACAAAATTAATGAAGCTAAAACAAAGGAAATAGCGGTAAATTATGTACCCATACACAGATTGGTCCAACAATATCCATATCTATGGGGGCATAATAAAATGAAGTATTTAGGGATATGGATTGAAAATGACTCTGTTGTGGCAGCTAAGGATATATGGGAAGAGACTAAACAGAAGATAATACAAAAATTGAGAAACTGGAAGCTTTGTTATATGGATGTTGATACTAAGATATAAGCAATTAAAAGGTTTTTAGTCCCTTTAGTTTTATACACAGGTCAGGCATATTTTTATCAAGCAGAGGAAAAGCTGTGGTTAGCAATTAAAAAAGATTTGAAGGATCTTATCTGAGAAGAGAAGACAGCAAGGGTCAAGTGGGATAAGCTGATTCTTTCAGTAGAACAAGGGGGACTAGGAATACCCAATTTGAAGGGATATTTTAGAGCAACACAGTTAAGGTTCTTGCACATAGTACAAGCAGAAAACTATAATTCAGTGTGGAAAAGAGTGATGCTGATACATGGAGGAAGCTCAAGAAATAAGCAGAGATTAGGATTTTGGATGCAGAGTCTTAAGGAGAACAACAAAATCATGCAGAATATTATATTAATAAATTAGCATGAAGTATTCTAAGAACTAAACCAGCATGAGAGTGGAGAAAAGAAATTCTGTCGATAGAGATGACTGTGATTAGGGATATGGATAATAACAAGTGGGGGGCTGGAATTTATTGGAGAAATCTGGCAAAGGACCCAATGTACTGGGAGCAAATAACTAGAAAGGAAAAGGTAATAGAATGTGAAGAGGCCAAGAATTTATTTGGACTGCAGGTTAGAGATTGCTTTCCCTATCAAGGATTGATATTGGAGTGTAGGCAAAGAGAAAGAAATGGGGGGTCCTAAATGAAAGACCAGCACTGGTAGAGTTTCTAATAGAATCTAGAACTGAAGTTGCTATTAAAAAAGGAAGAATTAGTAGAGCATATAAAATATTGCATGATAATTACAAGAATCAATTAGAGGCGTTTAGAAAGCATTAGGAAGAGAGATTGGATAAGCAATTCACAAAGAGGCAATGGGGGATATATGTATATTATAGTCACAAAAGCTAAGGTTTCAAGCAAGGCTCACAGGAATAATAAATAATCCTTAGGAAAACTGAGAAATCCTTTATTCTGTTGAACAGGTAAGCGCTTTCGTGGTTCAAATCTGCTTCATCAGACCATATTAAAATCACAAGTAAACTGACAAATATTTAAAACACAGAACAACCAATCAAAACAGCTGAAAAAGGGAGGGAAAACTTACGTAATAGATATGTAAAACCTGGCTGTTCAAAAAAGCACTTCAGGAAAAGTAATCTATCAGCAACAATAGTGCAACATATAAATGCAGAGCATATACATATACATATACATATATATATATATATATATATATATATATATATATATATATATATATATATATATATATATATATATATATATATATATATATATACATATATATATATATATATATATATATATATACGTATATATATATATATATATATATATATATATATATATATATATATATAAATATATATACATGTATATATATATATATATATATATATATATATATATATATATATATATATATATATATATATATATATATATATATATATATATATATATATATATATATATATATATATATATATATATATATATATATATATATATATATATATATATATATATATATATATATATATATATATATATATATATATATATATATATATATATATATATATATATATATATATATATATATATATAAATAGATATATATATATATATATATATATATATATAAATAGATATACATACATATATATATATATATATATATACATATATATATATATATATATATATATACATATATATATATATATATATATATATATATATATATATATATATATATATATATATATATATATATATATACATATATATATAGATATATATAGATATATATATATACATATATACATATATAAAAGTCCACATGCAAGTGAAGTGAATGGCTGTAAAATATATCACTCTCAATCTTCAAAGAATTGGTTCCTTGTTCCAACCCACGATAAGAACACCAACACGAACAGATCCAGTATAAAAAGATTTATTGTGTGCTAGCAGTGTCAGTAAGCGCTTTCACCTCCACGGCTTTATCAAACTACAAAGTGCATAGTCAGTAAAAACATTTAAATACAATGAAATCAAACCCAATAGGTTCAAATTAAAACAACTAAAAATGACATCATTAAATGAGGCACACCTTTCCTGATTTAACCCTTAGTGGTGAGCATATACTATGGTCTAAAATCCTCTTCCTCTTAAGGGCAGGTTTCACTTGCACCTTGTCATTAATGCCAGGATTTTATCTGCCCTGAGCCTAATAATCCATTTAAGTTCACATTCTTAAAGGCAAGTATCTGCATCCCTCTAATATTGGTCTTTAATTGTTGCAGTACACTAAATACAAACTCATGCTCAGCTCCCATTATTTTAATGTGTTTCGCTAATGCATTACTGTCAGATCCAGTTCTGACTGCATATACATGTTCACATATACGTTCCCTGAGCTGTCTACAGGTCTTCCCAACGTAGAACGCTGTACAGGAAACGCAACGGGCCAAATAAACTACATATGTACTAATACAACTTGTATCTGTGGTGAACACATACTCTACTTTCGTTAATGGGTGTTGGAAGTCTTTCCTGTCATCTATAAAATGACACTGATTACAATTATTACAAGGGACCGTGTTACGTTGCTCCCTCACCATCATATTCCTAGTTAGTGGTCTATTACACAGCTTACTTTTAAAGTTCTGTTTATTCTTATATGTAAACCGTGGACCTTCTCCCACCAACTTACTCAGACTTTCATCTAAATTCAACACCTGCCAATGCTGTCTAACGATGTCTGTGATCTTATTTACATCCCTAGTATAAAATAATGGAAACCTTAAGACATCCTGTGCTGACTGATGGCATAACCTAATATCCTCATTTCTTGCTGAGAAGTAAGGTTTCGCTGAACCTTCTCTTATTGCATCCACTTCCATCATATGTTTCATTATATCCTTTGAATCGTACCCCCTCTCAATTAACCTATTCTTAAGGCTTCGTACTTCCAATTCATACCCTAGGGGGCTGGGGTTCAATCTAGATGCCCTCATGGACTGACCTCTCATAATATTAGCAAATACATAATTTGGGTGCATTGAGCGTCTATGTAGAAGGCTATTCCTAAAACAGGATTTCCTATATATAGACGTGTTCAAAAGTCCACTTGGTAATCTAGTAATGTTTACATCCAAGAACGGAAGCTCATCTCTAGAATAGTTCAAGACAAACTTCAAATAACCACTAACCTCATTGATCTTATCAACAAACATTGTTAGAGATGCCTCATCGCCTTTCCATATAAAGAAAAGGTCGTCCGAAGCGTCTGTAGTACCCCACTTTCTCTACAAACAAATCCATCTTGAATAACACCTCTTCTTCCCATTCTGCCATTACTATATTGGCGTAGCTATTGGCACATGAAGTGCCCATAGCTACGCCATCTTTTTGCAAATACAACTCTTCACCAAAAAGAAAAACATTATTCTCCAATACTATCTCCAGAAATAAAGTTAGTATATCTATAAATGTCTCTTCAAAATCACCATTCCTCCTCATATAGTTCTGACACCTAATAATCCCTTCAATATTAGGGATAACTGTGAAGAGGCTAACTACATCCAAAGTCACTAAGATATACTCCTCACAATCATGTAGCTCTCTCGTATATTCATACAATTCTATTAAGAATTGTTTACTATCCTTCAAAACATACTTATTCTTCTCAACCAAAGGCCTCAGGAAATACTCCACTAGGATGGAAAAAGGTTCCGTAAACCATCCCTGTCCTGCCACTATCGGGCATGGGTGGATGGATAATTGACTTATGTACCTTAGGGAGGCCTTTTATTTCTGGTATCTTAGGGTTCCTAACCTTCAAGTAGTTAAACAACGAATCAGGGATCATCTTACTCTGATATAAATCATCCAACACATCAAACACTTGAAATAACTTCATACCAACCTCATTCAGACTGATCTTAATATAAAATCCCTCATCATCCAACAAACTAGTCATACTACGTATATACTCCTCCTTATCTAGGACCACTACCGGTCCTCCCTTATCTGAGGGTCTAATGACAATGTTACTATCTTCCATTAAATCATTCAGGGCCTTCCTTTGCATATAAGTAAGGTTGTACTTAACATTTTTATTCATTCCCTTTTCATATCATTATAATACGTGCAAATCATTCTCCACCAACTTATAAAAGGTTTCTAACAATGGATGCAAAGGGGGTATATACAAGCTGTTGGGACGAAATCTATCTATCCCTTCCAGCCTCTCATTGTTCCCTCCGTAGTCCATTCTTAACTGTACTTTCCTTAGAAATAATTTGAGGTCTATTATCGAATCAGTTATGTCACTGTCTCTGGTTGTTATGAAACTCAGGCCTTTATCTAATACCTCTTCTTCATACCTAGTGAGATCACGCTTCGAGAGGTTAATTACTAGGGACCCCCTACCCTTTCCCACATCCTCTTGAGGGTAGGTCCTGTATGCTCCCCTCCTGAACCTTTCCTCTTGTTCCGTCCCCTGCTCTGTGACCTCCGTCTCCCTAACTGTCCATTGCTGGCTATTGGGAAAGGGGCTGGTGTGTTCGTACCACAAACAGATGCAGCGGGAAATACCTGTGGCAATGAATTACCTCCATTACTCATTACCTTCCTTCTAACCACGGGTACATCATCATTCCTCACTTGTTTCAATGCTTCTGTTGACGCCGCATCATTGAACGAACAGGTACTACCATCAGACATATTAATGCCCCCAGGTACCACATTCAAAGTATCAATATCATTAAGATTATTAATAGCAACCTTGTTGCTCAGTGTATTCCTGTTATTAGGGTTCACTACATCAATCTCATTCAAGTGCAAGTTAGCTGTACTGCGTATGCCCTCATTAATCTCAATAGGCACATTAACAACATTTTCATTTAAACATACATTGTTAACATCCCTTACATTATTAGACCAATCCCTCCTACCCTTATATTACCATTAAAAGTATTCACACTGCTCCGTGCATCTGAGCGTGTGTCACTCACACGAGGCCAAGTAAAGACTTGGCCACATTTAAAATCAGTAATGTCTCTTAAAAGTTTACTGCGCTTTTGCTCAAGTAAGCGCTTCTCAAACAATTTCACATTGTCCAACAGCCTCTCAATACCGCTTGAAGCATTCAGTCCCTTATACTTCAGTAACACATTATTATACTGTTCATTCACTTTCAAACGCAGTTCTTGTTCTTCTTTCAAATGAAACTCATTCAAGAGTTTCATGTAATCAAAACTCAAGTTCAAATTAAGTTGCTGCCACTTCTGTAGCAAAGAAGGATAAGTGTTACCTGAAGTTGGCATTTTGAATACGCGAAGTCCACGAGGAACTACGCGTTTCAAAATGCATGCTTCAAAGTGTTGACGTTGCAACTGTAGCTTTTTCAGCTAAAAAAGTCCAATTCCAATCGATTTAAAACTTCCCCTAACTCCACTGCATTATCCAAGTCATTCGACCCATCCGAAAACGAATCTGGTTCATACGCCAGCAGCAAATTCTCCTTCGAGTTCAGGCAATCTTCAAACCTGGATACACTCCGCTCTAACACTTCCGGTTCATCTGGCCTATAAGGCAACTCCAGCTCAGTACTTGCTTCAGGTACAGCCATCTCCCTCTGGTGGTCTAACGATATAATAACAATAAAACAGCCAACACAAACCACCAAACAGATTAACTTCACTGCAACTTGAAATAA
Organism: Protopterus annectens; assembly: GCF_019279795.1. NCBI lineage: Eukaryota > Metazoa > Chordata > Ceratodontiformes > Protopteridae > Protopterus > Protopterus annectens. The sequence goes on along the minus strand of NC_056733.1, from coordinate 1,980,203,068 downwards.
AAAGTCAAAAATAAAAGTCCACATGCAAGTGAAGTGAATGGCTGTAAAATATATCACTCTCAATCTTCAAAGAATTGGTTCCTTGTTCCAACCCACGATAAGAACACCAACACGAACAGATCCAGTATAAAAAGATTTATTGTGTGCTAGCACTGTCAGTAAGCGCTTTCACCTCCACGGCTTTATCAAACTACAAAGTGCATAGTCAGTAAAAACATTTAAATACAATGAAATCAAACCCAATAGGTTCAAATTAAAACAACTAAAAATGACATCATTAAATGAGGGCACACCTTTCCTGATTTAACCCTTAGTGGTGAGCATATACTATGGTCTAAAAATCCTCTTCCTCTTAAGGGCAGGTTTCACTTGCACCTTGTCATTAATGCCAGGGATTTTATCTGCCCTGAGCCTAATAATCCATTTAAGTTCACATTCTAAAAGGCAAGTATCTACATCCCCTCAGATAAGGGAGGACCCCGGTAGTGGTCCTAGATAAGGAGGAGTATATACGTAGTATGACTAGTTTGTTGGATGATGAGGGATTTTATATTAAGATCAGTCTGAATGAGGTTGGTATGAAGTTATTTCAAGTGTTTGATGTGTTGGATGATTTATATCAGAGTAAGATGATCCCTGATTCGTTGTTTAACTACTTGAAGGTTAGGAACCCTAAGATACCAGAAATAAAAGGCCTCCCTAAGGTACATAAGTCAATTATCCATCCACCCATGCGCCCGATAGTGGCAGGACAGGGATGGTTTACGGAACCTTTTCCATCCTAGTGGAGTATTTCCTGAGGCCTTTGGTTGAGAAGAATAAGTATGTTTTGAAGGATAGTAAACAATTCTTGATAGAATTGTATGAATATCTGAGAGAGCTACATGATTGTGAGGAGTATATCTTAGTGACTTTGGATGTAGTTAGCCTCTTCACAGTTATCCCTAATATTGAAGGGATTATTAGGTGTCAGAACTATATGAGGAGGAATGGTGATTTTGAAGAGACATTTATAGATATACTAACTTTATTTCTGGAGATAGTATTGGAGAATAATGTTTTTCTTTTTGGTGAAGAGTTGTATTTGCAAAGATGGCGTAGCTATGGGCACTTCATGTGCCAATAGCTACGCCAATATAATGGCAGAATGGGAAGAAGAGGTGTTATTCAAGATGGATTTGTTTGTAGAAAGTGGGGTACTACAGACGTTTCGTGGATGACCTTTTCTTTATATGGAAAGGCGATGAGGCATCTCTAACAATGTTTGTTGATAAGATCAATGAGGTTAGTGGTTATTTGAAGTTTGTCTTGAACTATTCTAGAGATGAGCTTCCGTTCTTGGATGTAAACATTACTAGATTACCAAGTGGACTTTTGAACACGTCTATATATAGGAAATCCTGTTTTAGGAATAGCCTTCTACATAGACGTTCAATGCACCCAAATTATGTATTTGCTAATATTATGAGAGGTCAGTCCATGAGGGCATCTAGATTGAACCCCAGCCCCCTAGGGTATGAATTGCAATCTGAAGCCTTAAGAATAGGTTAATTGAGAGGGGGTATGATTCAAAGGATATAATGAAACATATGATGGAAGTGGATGCAATAAGAGAAGGTTCAGCGAAACCTTACTTCTCAGCAAGAAATGAGGATATTAGGTTATGCCATCAGTCAGCACAGGATGTCTTAAGGTTTCCATTATTTTATACTAGGGATGTAAATAAGATCACAGACATCGTTAGACAGCATTGGCAGGTGTTGAATTTAGATGAAAGTCTGAGTAAGTTGGTGGGAGAAGGTCCACGGTTTACATATAAGAATAAACAGAACTTGAAAAGTAAGCTGTGTAATAGACCACTAACTAGGAATATGATGGTGAGGGAGCAACGTAACACGGTCCCTTGTAATAATTGTAATCAGTGTCATTTTATAGATGACAGGAGAGACTTCAACACCCATTAACGAAAGTAGAGTATGTGTTCACCACAGATACAAGTTGTATTAGTACATATGTAGTTTATTTGGCCGTTCGTTTCCTGTACAGCGTTCTCGTTGGGAAGACCTGTAGACAGCTCAGGAACGATATCGTGAACATGTATATGCAGTCAGAACTGGATCTGACAGTAATGCATTAGAAACACATTAAAATAATGGGAGCTGAGCATGAGTTTGTATTTAGTGTACTGCAACAATTAAAGACCAATATTAGGGAGGGATGTAGATACTTGCCTTTTAGAATGTGAACTTAAATGGATTATTAGGCTCAGGGCAGATAAAATCCCTGGCATTAATGACAAGGTGCAAGTGAAACCTGCCCTTAAGAGGAAGAGGATTTTTAGACCATAGTATATGCTCACCACTAAGGGTTAAATCAGGAAAGGTGTGCCCTCATTTAATGATGTCATTTAGTTGTTTTAATTTGAACCTATTGGGTTTGATTTCATTGTATTTAAATGTTTTTACTGACTATGCACTTTGTAGTTTGATAAAGCCGTGGAGGTGAAAGCTTACTGACAGTGCTAGCACACAATAAATCTTTTTATACTGGATTTGTTCGTGTTGGTGTTCTTATCGTGGGTTGGAACAAGGAACCAATTCTTTGAAGATTGAGAGTGATATATTTTACAGCCATTCACTTCACTTGCATGTGGACTTTTATTTTTGACTTTTTATTTCAAGTTGCAGTGAAGTTAATCTGTTTGGTGGTTTGTGTTGGCTGTTTTATTGTTAATATATACATATATATACATATATATATATATATATACATATATATATATATATATATATATATATATATATATATATATATATATATATATATATATATATATATATATATATATATATATATATATATATATATATATATTTATATATATATATATATATATATATATATATATATATATATATATATATATATATATATATACACATATATATATATATATACATATATATATATATATATATATACACATATATATATATATATATACATATATACATATATATATATATATATATACACATATATATATATATATATATATATATATATATATATATATACACACATAAATATATATATATATATATATATATATATACATATATATATATATATATATATATATATATATATACACACATATCGTATATATATATATATATATATATATATATATATATATATACATATATATATATATATATATATATACATATACGTATCTATATATATATATATATATATATATATACATATATACATATAGATATATATACATATAGATATATATACATATATATATATATATATATATATATACATGTAGATATATATATATATATATATATATATATATATATATATATATACATATAAATCAGTGTTGTAGATACATTCTATGCAAACCTGTATGTGAATAATTATAAAAAAATATATAAAATAAATAGTATAGTATATAAAAATATATAAAATCCATATTGTGCATATAAGCATAATTCTGCATAAATATATATCTGTATACATAAAAAAATATACATATATATAAAAAATTACATATCAAAAATGTGGTATTGGCTATATATACTAAGCACATCTTCTGTTCTTATATACGTGTAATGTATATACAAGAGTGAAGGTCAATGTTTAAGCGGTCTAGCTTTCAGAAGAGGTTTCAAAGAAACCTTGCTATTTAACCTGGGGGGTCTATCAGCCTGAAATTGTAATATCCATTTCTGTTCCTTGGATTCGGTTTTATTTATAAGGTCACCACCCCTAACACTGGGTCGTATAAGTTCTAAGGCTAGGAACCTAAACTTATGTGCAGAACCTTCATTTTTGACATGCGTAGCCAATGCATTAGTCTCTTTAGCATTTCTAATATCCCTCAAGTGCTCTAAAATTCTCCCTTTAAGTGCCCTGTTGGTTTTACATTTATAAAAAGAAAAACATAAAATACAATAACAAAAATATACCAAATGTTTGGTAGAACAATCTGCATAAAAGTCAGTATCAATTTTAAAATAAGATTTGGATGGAGAAAGTGACCATCTATATGTAGGTGAGCACAAGCCATGCATTTTCTACAGGCATAAGTGCCTTTTCTGTCAGATGAAACAAAGTTTGAATAATTCAAGGGTCTATAACAAAGTTGTTGCTTAAGGGTTCTATTATTTCTAAAAGTAAAATCTAGTTTCTCACCAATAAACCCATGGAGTTCAGGTATAGTTAATAAAATATCCCAATTAGTAGTGATAGTTTGACATACAAAATCAATATTACTAGCAAAAGTCAAAGGCATACGAATCTTCTTGTTATTATTTATAGCTACTACATTAGAATCAGAGATGTAATCAGGCTCTAATGAAGTAGAGGTGGGTGTATTATTACCATAATAGGGTTTACATCTCTTGTTCCTTTCTTTCCATGCTTCAGATATCTGTTTATCGATAACCTTACTCTTGTAACCCCTACTCATAAATTCTTCTTTTAATAAAGATAAAGCTGAAACTAACTTAGTATCATCATTGTGTAACCGCATAGTGTGAAAAATTTGCCCTCTAAGTACATTAGACTTAACATGATTTGGATGCATGCTACTGTTATGTAGAATACTATTACGTTTGACACTCTTCCTATAGACGCTAGCCGAAACTGAATGTAACATATCTTTACTAATCTGCACATCTAAAAAATCAATATCTGTAGTTGAATATTGAAGGTAAACTGAAGAAAATTGTTAATACTATTCAAATAGTCCAAAATTCAATGAGGAGGTCCTCAGTACCACGCCAAAGAAGAAAAATATCGTCTACGAAACGAGTGTACCAACTAATGTGACTACTATACTTAGCATTAGAAAGAACATAGTCAGTCTCCCATTTTACTAAAGTTAGGTTGGCGTAGCTGTTGGCACATTATGTGCCCATTGCTACGCCTACCTTCTGTAAATATAGCTTGTCATTAAAGATGAAAACATTAGTTTCTAATATAATCTCTAGTAAGGTACATAGAACTATATTTTCATTTTTTGCTTTGTGGTTTCTTCATCAAAAACGAGGTATGTATATTCTTTCTACATGATATATGTATATTGCCTGAATATGCAACAAAGTCTAGAAGATTTAGGATCTTTGCCTGGAAGTGTTTACATAGGTATTTTTATACCCCAAGTAGACACCAAAGAATTTTTCCTCAGGTGGATAGCAAATGTTGGAGGTGTGACAAGCAAGAAAAAGGTGGCTGGGAACATATTTTTTGGGAGTGTAATGAGCTGGCAGACTTAAGGGATTCCTGGTGATCCACTCTGTCGGAGATGCTGGGTTAGTGGATTGGATTGACTGACAGATTTTTTTTTGAGCTGTGATACAGAATTGGAATTGGCTAGACATAGTAAAGCCTTGCTCAGTCTAATTATGGTGGCTGCCAAAAAAGCAAATACTAGAAAATGGAAATGAAAGTCTAGGCCAACTTTACCAGAAGTAGTGAATATAGTAACAGAGGGCAGCCACGGTGGTTCAGCGGTTAGCGTTGCTGCTTCACAGCAAGAGGTTCTCTAGTTCGATCCTTGGCTGGGGTGTCTTCAGTGCAAAGTCTGCATGTCCTCCCTGTGGTCACGTGGGTTTCCTCCGGGTGCTCCAGTTTCCTCCCACATCCCAAAGACATGCTGTAGGTGGATTGGATACTCTAAATTGGCCCTAGGTGTGAGTGCGTGCATGCGTGTGCCTTCTGTGGAAGGTTGGGTGCCGGGCTGGCAACTTGACACTGTAAAACTCCACTGCCAGTCATGAGCGGAGGGGTGATCCGCTGTGGCGACCCCAACCGGGAAAAAGCCGAAAGAAGAAGTGAATATAGTAACAAAGATAAAACTGGAATTTCTATCTTTAGAAAAGGGACAGAGCAAAGTACATAGGAATAAATAGGAATTGTGGGAACAATACATGCAGAGAAGGAATGAGGTCTGAGAGGCAGGATTTGAATGACTCATATAATACTTAACTGACAATGACTGTATAGATTATAAGTGATGTGTAATGTATGCAATGTAGTTGTTTCAGTGGTGTCTATGATGTATAATGTTTGCAATTAAAGTGGTGTCAGTGTTTGTTTTTCATTTATGTACATGTAAGATTGCCTGTGTCATATGTGAGAATCTAATAAAGATGTTTATTGGGAAAAAAAAAGAAAACCTACTGAAAATTGGACTCCTATCTCCTATGTCGTAGCAATCACTTTTTAACTAGCAATGCCAAAAAATGCTTCCACATATCTCTTACCTTCACTTATAGACACCGTCCCCGATTACACCAACTTTCAGCAATCTCTGCTAACAAAAGCTGAGCAATGCTGTAACAAGATAGCTGAATTTGGCACTAACCAATCTGATAAATCCCACAACTGCTTAACCTTTTAACAGCTAGACTGGCTAGAACTTCCATAGTCTCTCTGTCACCGAGTTAGTAACTGTACATAGTATAATTTACAAACCTCAAAACTGTCCTGCCTTAGTGGAACCTTAAATCCTTGCTCAGTCGCTACTCTGCATGTATAAGTTATTACTAATCATAACTAAAACCCACAGCTCTGCTAATCTTTCTCTGAACTTAAATTATGTCTCCAAAGTCTGGAATTCTATTCATACCACCATCATGCAACAAACCAACCTTTCTAGATTAAAAAAATTGCTAAAACAACACTTTAAAAAAACTTGTTTCAGTTCTTGCACCTCCATAGATTAGACTACTGTGGTCATTACACACTTACATTACCCCTGTATACCTCAACAAAGCAAATGTCAATGTAAATTTCACATTGTTTTATATTTAGTTGTCTTTACTACCACTAGTACTGCCTGTACTTGGCCTCTGACAAGTTTTCCCTCCAGCAAAATTCCAACTCATACTGACTAATTTCTGCATCTACCTTAGCTTCACTACAACTTTTTCTCTTTATCACCTAACAATTATACACAATACTTGCTTTCCTTGTCGCCTCACAGTAAGACGCTGACCGGTTCGACTCTCAGCTAGAGCGTCTTCTGCGTGGAGTCATGCGTGAATGGGCGTACGTTCGTTGAAGGTTGTGCATTAGGGCTGGCAACTCAGCATGTAAAAATCAACTGCCAATCATTAGCGGACCGGAGTTCCGCTGTGGCGACCCCTAACCGGGAAAAGCCGAAAGACACAACAACAACTTGCTTTTCCTCACCTCCTCTTTACTTTCTACTCATATCACCCACATTTCCTCTCATTTCTCCTACCCATGAATATAAAAGTGTACTTTGATATATATATATATATATATATATATATATATATATATATATATATATATATAATCTCACAGCATATGCTAATTTTTGTGTTAAAATTTAATAATTCAATATTTTATTGATTGCAGATTTTCTGTAGTACAGCTTGTCGCCTTTTTGGTTATTATGTCCATATTGTAGCTTTAAGCATTGTATTTTTCTTTGTTGTATACGTGTCTGTTTTGTAACTGTAGCTTTTCTGCCTCGGCCCTACCACAGCTCAGTCGGACTACCCCAGTTAACTAAAGCTATAAATAAAAAAATACAGTTCTAGCTCATGCACTCCTTAAATCTTGTCCTTCACTCTGTGCTGTGTTCGACAAGCATGACTAAATGTGTGATCCTTCATTTCTTAATCCTGAGAATATGCTTATTTGAAAACTCTGTTATGCAAAAAACATGTTTGTTGGTGCATTCTGGAGCTCAAGCAGCCATCGTCATGATTTTGTGTCTGTACTTTAACAGTGCAGTAGTCGCAGAACAGGAAGCAAAACACATTGCTGTCTTCCTGGTAAGCACTGATGAAAATCTTCTCACTTGCAAAACATAATGCAAGTCAGTAAATGTTATTAACTGCTGTTGTTGAGTTTCATTTCACTTTGGCCCCAAAAGGCACATTGAACCTTCACTTTGTGTGTTCGGGAGTTAGGTAAATTACCAGCATTGAATGCATTGTGCAAATTGATGGAAGTGCAACAGGGATTTCATTTCTTGTAGGTAAGAGGTTCTCTGCACAGAGCTGTATCTTTTAAGCTGTTACTTTTTTTATTAAACAAGTACCGGGGAGAGCTTTTTTTTTCAGAATGTACCTGCAAAGGAGTGCTCCAAACAGCTTAACATGAGGTTACATATATAGAAGCTCAGTTAAAGAGGACATTAGCAAAATACAATGGATTCAGTCATTCATCCATTCTTCAGTACCCACTTTATCCATTTCAAAGTCCAGAGAGAGACAGATGTCATAGAAAATGGCTAATGTATATTCACATACTTAATTAGAGTTTAAAGGTTTAGCTACTAGAAACTATTCTAGAACCATATACAGTAATGTACAGTATCATTACAATATACAGAAGTATAGCAAATTTACTCACATAATCTGATACATTGACAGAATACCATAATTATAATAATGGCTTTAACAGTAGATCATGCAGATGTGATGCAGAAGTTTTGTAAAGAAAAATATTGTAATTGATTACAGTAATATGGGAAAATAACCAGAATTAGATTGATTGATTGCATTTGTTTACTGGGAAAGTCCGATAGGGCAAAGCCCTTTTTCAGCGGCGGCCTGGGGAGAAAAGCTCCATAGAAGAATGTACATTGTTTACAAACTTTGTAAGAGAGCAAAATACATTCAAAAAGTTTACTATATGGCATTAAGTAAAAATAGAATTACATAATAAGAGAACATTTAACATTACAAATCAGAATTATTATATGACTAAGCAGAAGATTTATGTTGCAAGATTGTCATAATAAGGTATTTATTTGAAGTAAGGATAGAAAGGATGTCATTTGGTGGAAACGTGATTGGGTAAGAGATAATACGAAGAGAGAAAGATGGCATCATGAGAATGAGTTTAACAGCAGAGAAAGGAGTGCAGAGAAATATTTTGTAAGAGCAGAAAAAAAAATTGGGTAAGACAGTGAGTGGTATTGTACATTGTGGGTATATAATGTGGATATAAATGACCAAAGACTAGAGGAATAGCTAGTGAGAAAATGTCTGGCAGTTGGTGCAGAGAATTAAGGAGCTGTTAAGCTGTTTCCTTTGGTCCTGTGGTCTAGGGTTTGATTCCCTCAGCCTCCATTGCCTAACTGTATGACTCTGAGCAAGTAACTTAACCAGATAGAATTGCAGTTAAAGAGAGCATGGCTGAGTATGAAAAAATGTTCCATGATGATCAGTGATCTACTCTTATAGACAAATACAAATAAAATAAAATTTGATGATCCAGTTGATTACATTAGTTGTTAGTGGGCAGGTCTAACAGTTTCTCTGACAGCAGTTAATAGTTCACGTCTACTATGAGTCATTCAGGTTGCAGCCTTGTAACAAACCAGTACATGAGAAAAAATGGATTACCATTTAAGAATAGCTATCTAATCCCTATCTCTGCTAGTTATGTATGCTAACTTGGTATTAACCAACATGAGTAACCACTGCAGCACCCCTACAGTATCATCCTCCCTGGTAAGATCCAACCATAAAGTGGTCACTTTCGAAGCCAGCATCTCCCCTGACCCCCCTCTAGCTAGGGTCAAACAAAAAAACTTCTCTAAAGCTGATTACAACCTCACAGTCCCCTCCCCCTCTGTAGGAACTGGCACCAATGTCCAAATCTCCACCATAGTACTATACAAGCACTTATGTAGATGCATGGAATCAGGAATACCTGACAAGACAAAGTCATCCTCCGCAAGGAAGAGTAAACCTGTCTGGTGGACATCTGCAATAAATAAACTGTATAACAAAAGGAAAAAATTGCTGTCCAGGACCAAGAAGGAGCAGGTGCCCAATTGAAAGCAATCTCTCCTTAGCCTGAACAAGCAAATAAGAGCTCTAGTGAAATCCTGTAAAGCCAACTTCGAGTCCAATTTGGCCACATCTACTAGAGACAATCATAACACCTTCTTTACATATGTCTGCAATCACAAAGAAAGCACCCAGATCTGTTCAGAACTGGTGGTTAAGGACACCACATACACAAATGCTGTAGATATACCCAACTTACCGACTGACAGATTCAGCAAAAACTTCACCCCTCTGTCCCCCAATCAGTAAATCACAACATCCTCAGTACTGCCTCCTTCCCTTATCTCTAGGGAACAGGTCATCACTGCCCTCTCAAGGCAAAAAATACAGCCTCCATGGGACCCGATAACATCGCAGGCTGATCCTATATGAACTCAGGCATGAACCTGCAGCACCATTAGACACCCTGTTCAACCAAAACCTGAGTACCGGCTTTGTCCCAGCCAAGTTGAGGACAGCCACTGTCATCCCTTTACACAAAGGTGGAGTGTCCATCAGTCTGGGAAATTATAGACCCATCATCCTAACTAGGCTGACTTGCAAGGCCATGGAACGGATTATCATGGACATCATTAACAGGGATATTGATAACCTCCAAACACTTGACCCCACACAGTTTGGCTTTGTCAAGGGGAGGTCAGGTCTGATAAATTTGGTCAACTTCTTTGAGACAGTCACCAAAGCCATGGACGAGGGGAAGTTGGTGCACACCACCTATCTTGACCTGGCCAAAGCCTTCGACACTATTCCCCACTTGGGCATAATAGATAAACTTTCTCAACTAGGCATCAATCTGTATGTTACCAGATGGGTAACAAACTGGCTCAATGATAGAACTTACCTAATCAAAATAGGGGAAGCACCTCAAGCTGTAAACCCGTAATAAGCAGCGTACTCAAGCGATCGGTCTTGGGGCCTCTATTATTCGGGGTGTACTTCTGAGGTGCAGGCCAAAACCAGTGGGTTTTGGCTGACCATGTTTGCAGATGATTACAAGTTGGTCACTGTCATCAGTTCCTCAAGTGATTTGGACGTCCTCCAAGAGAGTTTCACCCAGACAAATGACTGGTGCCAGAAACATGGCCTCAAGCCAAGTGTGATGACTGCAACAGTGAATACACTCGAACATCTGCATTTATGGTAAGTCTACACAACTGGACAACTGGACTTTTTCTAGCTACGGGAACTGTTCGAATGTTTTTGTGCTGGCGTGTAGCATGTTTGTTGTGGTAAGAGCTTATTTTCAAATTTTCTGTTAGTTCTTCCACCAGGCAAACTTTTTGTAACATCTTTATTTTGTGAGTGTTTAAGATATCGGTAGCAGATTTGACTTGCCTATCTTCAGTGTATTGCACATTTAGGACTCGAAGAGATCATTTCTCTAATTATCCAGTAAAAGACAAACTTCTTTAATATTTTTCATGTGCCAGGTGAGTCAAGCTAAGGATTATAAACACTGACTAGTGAACTTATTTTGTTGTGACTTCGTAGTGTATATCTCCAGTGCGTGTTTCATTTTACCAATGCTGGGTGCAAAACAGACAGTACTGGACTATTTTTTTCAGTATGAAGATGCTTTCAACACTCTGTATTAGTTGTTGGATTTATGTTGAATTTGGATTGTGTTGATATTATTTGATTATTGAATTTATATATTATGTTTTTTGGTATTTTCAGTATTGATAAGTGATATGTGAATGTTGGACGACTCCTTTTTTTTAAATTGAGGAGTCTATTAAATATACGATGTGAAGTTGTTCTATCTTGCCGTTCATTCTTACAGATGAGTTTGGAGCCGATCCTCGGCTCCAAGTCGGCCAACTACAAAGCTCGAGGTCTTCAGACAGCTCGAGGCCAAGTCCTTATCCCATGATGCACCTTGAGTTACCTCAGATCTAGTTTGCCGCTGCAACATATCGGAGGTTTCCTCACAGCTCGGGCCAGTATAGAAAAAATTTATCTGTATTAATAGTTTTTTTTTTTTTCAAGTTAATAACTTTCAAAATTTGTATTAGTGTGTAATGTAACTTTTTATAGCCTTGTTGGCCTTTGTTTATTAGGCCTTTATTATTTCCCTTCCCTTCATTTTGGTGTGCCTTAGCAGAGTGTTAGTAGTTTAGAAGTGTGTTTTAACCCACATTTATAGCTTATTAGAGTGTGTTTCAACAGTTAAACTCTGTTTAGTATTATAGAGCCCATTTATTTTTTAAGGGCTGTATTAATAACAGTGTTTAGTAAATTAAAGTGTGTTTACTAGGTAGTTAGTAGTTTATAGCTTATAAGAGTGTGTTGTAGCTATTAATAATTAGATTCTATTTAGTGTCTTAGAGGCAGTTGTTTTAAGAGCTGCTTATATCTTAAAATACTTGTGTTTTTTTGGCAGTTTTGAGTGACTTTATATTTTGTTTCAGTAGCAGGGTCCTGCATGAAAGAAAAAGGAAACTGATTGACAGAGGGCTTGTAAAATCATCTTTTCAGGAAGCTTTGAGTGACCATGATAAAGCTGGCAAATCCCTGAAATCTACTAAGTCCTCTAAGTCTTCTTCGTCGGAGCATAGAGTCTCGGGTCAGACATGTAAAAAGAGATCGACGTCGACTCCACAGCCTTCGGAGCCGAGCTCTTTAACCTTTTGGAGCCGGTCCCCAGTCCTGGAACCGGTGTGCAAAGTACTATCAGTTGTACCCACAAGTCACTCTTCTTGGTCCTTGATTTGGATGTGGATCGTGTGGTACAGAAATTGTTACAGGCACCGGTGTTTGCAAAAATTTTATCGGCTCCAACCCAAGTGGTTTCGGAACCGAAAACTGTTCCTCCATCATCGTCTTTTCCTCCTCCAAGCCATACCAGTCCTTCAGAGCTGGAGGAGTTGGAGATGATGATTGTGGAGCCTTTGGAACCGACACCTGCTCCATTGCCATCAGTTCCGATTACTCGGACTTCCTCGAAGCCCATCGCGGAGTCTAAGAGCCATCACTCGCCAGTCGGGTCTGGGGAGGATAGTCGCACCGATCTTTTGGTTCCAACTTTACCTCTCGGGGCCTCGGCTCGGATGAGTTGGGCTCCTACCTCTGGATCGTTGCCCGCTTTCCCGGCGCCAAAGGAATCAACTGTTTCTTCGGATCCAGGGGTTCCTTCCCAATGGAGCAGAGTTGCTTTTGAAGCCATGAGAATAATGTCCCTCAGGACATCCACAACTTCAGGGCCGACTACCTCTTCCATAAAAGCATCTGTGTCTACTTCTGCCTCACCGATCCCTTTGAAGCGTAGAGACCCTGAGCCTCAGGAAGCCCCATTGGGTGGTCCCTGCTCTTCCGAGACCTCACCAGAAGCTCCTGCTAATGAGGTTCCCAGGATGAGAATTTGCAAGAGGAAACATCTAGACTCCCCGCAGGAGTCTGTCACATCTGACACCGACTAGGATGAATCAGAATGGTCCCCATGGTCTCATTTGCAGATATCTTGGAAATTTTAAAGCAGATGGGTGGCTGGAAACCCACCAACCTTTCTGAGGATGAGTCAGTCCTCCTGAAAGCTTTTGGGGCTCAGCCCTCCACCTCTTAGGCATCTCCATCCTTTGATGAGCTTATGGAGCTGGTCTCGCAAAGGGCGTGGGAGTCTCCGGACACCATGGAGCCTGTCCCTAGGAGGCCCATTAAATTTTTTTCTGCCCCTCACGATAAGACTTTTCTCACAAACGGAGTGCCTGGTGATGCCATGGTGGTGGCAGCAGCCACCAAAAAGGAGATGTCGGAAACTTCTTCCTCTGTCCATCCTCCTAACAGAGACTCTAGGATCATGGATAGATATGGGAAGCGCATGTTTAGTTCAGTGACTTTTGCCATGCGTTTACTGAACTACCTCACACATTTTACAAGACTGCAAAGAGACCTCCTTAAAGAGCTTGGAGGTACTCTATAGGGTATGGTAACTGAGGGAGCTACAGATAAGGTTGCATCCCAGCTTGCTACCCTTAATTCCATAGTGAACTCTTCCATGCATCTGATTTCATATGCAGCTGATGAAACGAGTAGGGCAGCGGGTACAGGAATTGCTCTTAGGAGACACTCCTGGATGCGCTTATGTTCCTTTGCAGAGCCCTTTAAGTCATCCTTTGTCAACATCCCTTTTGATGACTTGTGTCTTTTCGGGCTGAAAGTTAAAGAAACTCTCACCAGGTGTGAGTAGGAAGGAAAGATTCTGTCTGCCGTCGGAGTCCGTTTTTCCACCCCTACTAGACCCTACCCCAAGGGTCAAAAGGGAGGAAAGATGTGGTTCCGAAAAGCCCAAGGAGCCCTTCTGGACACACATGGCAAAACACCCTCAAGGGGCAAAGGAGGGGGCAACAATGGAAGACACCGCCCTCGCGGCAGAGGGGGTCCGCAGAATCAGGGCGACAGAGATCAGTTCTTTGGGAAGCCCTACCAGTGGTCCTGAAAGGAGGCCCGACTGTCCTACTCTGGAGGCAGTCGGGGGTTGCTTATCTGTGTATCCAGACACCTGGCTCAAAATAACAAATGACAACTGGGTACAAAGCATAATTTCCAGAGGATATTTTATTCCCTTCGCCACTCCTCCCCCCTTGATAATAAAAATCCCAGACGTTCAACCCAGCTACCTGGAACAAGCAACAGTAGAGGTCCAAAGGTTGCTAGAAAACAGAGTCATCCAACCAGTCCCAGCAGCCCAGATAGGATCTGGAACTTACTCAAGATTCTTTTTAGTCCCAAAAAAGACGGAACTGGAGACCTATTTTGGACCTCAGCAGACTGAACAGATCTGTCAAGAAAGAAAAGTTCCAGATGGTCACGTTACAGTTGATACTTCCCTTCTTAGGGAAAGACAATTGGATGTGCTCGATATATCTCCAGGATGCGTGCTACCACATAAAAATGGCCAGACCATCCAGGAATCATCTGGCTTCCGGCTGGGAACTAATCATTACCAGTTTCAAGCTCTGCCCTTTGGTCTCACAACAGCCCCCAGACTGTTCACCAAATTTATGGCAGTGGTCACGGCTCACCTGAGGCATTTGTGATTCCAGGTGTTTCCATACCTAGACGATTGTCTCCTCTCTGCCACCACCAGGCATCAGCTTATACAAGCCAGGGACACCACACTTACTCTTTGCAATCAACTCGGGATTACCATAAACTCAGAAAAATCTGCCTTGTCGTCATCACAACATATCATTTTTATCGGAGCAAATTTGGACACCACCACCACCACTTTAAAACTTCCTTTAGAAAGGATATCAGTACTTCATCAGCAAATTCTGAATGTCATTTCCAGAGACAAGGTGTCAGCCTCAGAAGTGCTAAAATTGATGGGTATGATGGCAGCTGCAATAATAGCAATTCCATTGGGTCGTATGCACATGCGGATTCTACAATGGTTTCTGTTCACACAATGGTCTTATCAAGAGCTCCCAATGTCACAGCTAATTATTCTAACAAATACATGCAAAAAGAATCTTCGGGTGGTGGTTGACCTCTCTCCAAGTCACGATAGGTTGTCCTTGTATCCTATCCTCACCATCGACCACAGTGACCATGGATGCTTCTCTGATCAGGTGGAGGGGGGGCATTTTCAGGGAAGAACAGCCCAAGGCACATGGACCGAAGAAGACAAACTTCTGCATATCAATGTCCTGGAGATGAGAGCGGTACTCTTGGCATTGCAGTATTTTCAGGACTGTCTCCCTCTAGGGAGAATTGCGATTCAGACAGACAACATGTTGGTGGTCTGGTACTTAAACAAGGAGGAATCAGGTCCTACCCCCTTTGTCAAGAGGCCCTAAGAGTGTGGCAGTGGGCTGCATCCACCCAGCGCTTTCTGATAGCAACGCACATCCCGGGGAAATCCAACGTAATTGCAGACAAACTGAGCAGGGCAATTTTGTTGCCTCATGAGTGATCCCGAGTGATCCCTCAAAAAAGAAATAGCGGAAAGAATATTCCGCAAATGGGGCCAGTCTTGCTGCGATCTTTTTGCATCCCCCATGAACACAAAATGCAGAAGCTGCTTTGCCCTGATTCCCCCTCCAGGAGATTCCCCAAGGGATGGACTCATACACGAATGGCCTCCGGGTCTCCTTTACGTGTTTCCACCAATTCCCCTGATACCCAAAGTATTACAGAAAGCCAAAGCCCTAGGAAGGACCATCATTCTAATAACCCCTTATTGGCCTCGTCAGATTTGGTTCCCCTTCCTTCGACATCATCTGTTGGAAGAGCCTTGGATACTGGACCCAGTTCCGGACCTTCTGATGCACTCGTCAGGGGACTCTTCATCCCTCCCTTCAGTCCCTAAAATTGACAGCTTGGCTGCTCCAATTCCCAACATAGCCAGGTTCCATAACCTCTCAAATGAAACGCAACATATCTTAATATCTTCTCATAAATCCTCTACTAGGAAGTTGTACCTCAACAAATGGAAGCGATTTTCCATATGAGCTTCTCAGAATAACATTGATCCTTACCAAGCCTCTATTTCCTCCATATTACAATTTTTGAGTATGCTTTTCAGCAAAGGAGCGGCTGTGGCTACAATTCGTGCAGATTGCCGCCATCTCTAATTTTCATCGTGGTACTGAAGGCTTTAGCATAATGTCACACAAGCTATCCAAAGCCTTTCTCAAGGGGACATTCTACCTTAGACCACCAGCTAAATCCCCTTATACCCCTTGGAACCTAAACTTTATGCTGTCACGCATTATTCTCCCACCTTTTGAGCCAGCTTCTTCATGCAATTTGAAATTTTTGTCTTGGAAGACTATCATTTTAGTAGCCATCACGTCTGCTCGAAGAGTCTCAAAACTACAAGCCTTGTCCATAAAACCTCTGTATTTGGTTTTTCATGCTGACAGAGTTTCACTGTGAACAAATCCTTCATTCTTACCTAAAGTTTGCACTAAAACTAACTTTAACCAAATTATAGATTTACCAGTGTTTTTCCCTAAACACACCAACAGTTTGGAGTATATGCTGCACAAACTTGATATTTACAGCTCAGATTTTACCTAGATAGAACCAAAGAATTCAGAAGATCCGAACAACTTTTTGTTTCTTTTTCAGTTTCTAGAAAAGGTATGCCTGTGGCAAAAACAACCCTATCAAAATGGTTATCTGATTGCATCACTTTCACTTACTCAGCTGCCAGTTTACCTCTACAACACAAAATTCAGGCTCATTCTACCAGAGCTGTGTCCACATCTTCTGCTTTTTCAGCTAGGCAACCGTTAGACAATATTTGTGCAGCAGCCACTTGGTCAAAGCCTCATACCTTTATCACTCATTACAAAGTCGATAGGGCCTCCAGGGACAGGGCCTCCTTTGGTTGTATTGTTGTGCGAAACATACTCCCGTGAGCCATCCAAGAAAGATGGTGCTTGGGACACTACCCATCTGTAATAATGAACGGTGAGATAGAACAACTTCACATAAAGGAAGTTATGTACTCACCATAACGTTTCATGTGAGTTGTTCATCTCGCCTTCATTTTTACTTCCTACCCTCTAATCCCCTCCAGGTTTTTTCGAGGACCGAGATTCATGCTTTATCATGGTTGCTTTGTCTTTGCTATGGTATTTATCTTAAAAAGTGACAGAATGGCATATGGTATTATTAGCGGCAGCAAACAAGATATGAGGTAACTCAAGGTGCATCATGGGATAGGGACTTGGTGTTGAGCTATCTGAAAACCTCAAGCTTTGTAGATGGCTGAACCCATCTGTAAGAATGAAGGCGAGATGAACAACTCACATGGAACATTATGGTGAGCACATAACTTCTTTTTTTGTTTGTTGAGTTTAATTTGCTGTTACATTTATATACACGTTTATTCCTATTAGAACTAGGCTGATCCCACCCACTGAAATTGTTTTTGAGATAATAGAATAGATAATACTGCAAGCATGGCTCTAATTCAATTAATACTAGGGTTGGCCGCTGACAAGGAAGATGTGGGGGGTTTTGATAGCTTTCTTAATACCAGTAGTGGGGATATTAGGACAGTTGCTTCCACTTGTACTGATATGTTTGGCCAGATGTTCTTCGTGTTTCACCGTTGCAGTCATCACACTTGGGTTACCTGCCTGCAGGTAGCCCTCAGTTGGCCCGAATACCAGAGACTTAGTATTTCTGTGTCGGATGCTGTCACTCCAGGACTGACGTCAGTTTGTCAGGGGTATAAAAACAGGCAGCCGATGCCATTACATCAGTCTTTCTTGCTGAGGAGCCCGAAGCAGAAGCAGTTCCCAAGTGCTGATCGGCCGCTACCTGAATTTTCATTTACAAATTGAATAATCCTGAAGTCTTCAAAAGCTAAGTACCCCGTTGGGGTTCCTTTTTTCTTGCTCTAACCGATGTCAGAAAAAGTTAACAATTGTCTTGCCTGTGGAAAGCAAATACCTCACAGAGATTTTCATTCTTATTGTGTCACCTGTTTAGGCCCAGACCACGGCGTACCTCGCTGTCGGTTTTGTGCCTTGTTTAACGCCCAAACCATTTGTTGTCAGGCTCTCTTTGTCGCTAAATTCTTTTGCACTCGATTTCCGCATTCTGACTACCGATATTCCAAAAAAAGTAAGGATAAAGACAGAGACAGACCACATAGGTCCAAAGCTGCCAACAATGCTTCCTTTAAGCTAGTCGCCAGTCCGCTGGTACTCAGGTGCTTTTGCAGCCCCTGATGCCCACTTCAGTGGATTCACAGGCCTCTACTGAGACCCATTTGGAGTCCGGTATGCCGCAAGACTCTTCTTCGACTATTGAACCTGCGGATATCTCTACCTTGGATGGGTCCGGAGTCGCTGTGCAGGCACTGTCTTCTGAGGCAGTTCTTCGCTCAACCGATGTTCGACTCAAACTGACAACTTCTTTTTTAACCAAAACTACTGAGCTTCTTAGGCTCAGAGTACGCACTACACCTAGAAAACCAACGACCAAAGTGCATGCACCCGGCCCCATGCCACAAAAACAAATGTTTAGAATGGCAAAAGACCTTATTGCACTGATTAGGGGAAGTCAGCCTTCCCCTGCCAAGAGAAAAAGAGACCAGTCCCCTACAGCTTCTACAGACCAGGAGTCCGATGACTCTGAGATTTGTGATTATGAAGACATGCCTTTATTTGCTTATGAGGATTCAGATGCAGAGGAATGCATTCCCACTGCCTCCCCTCAAGAGGATTTTTCTTTTGGTGAAACCTTGCATACCTTAAGAAAGCATTTTCACTGGGAATGCCAAGACTACCCTCAGTCCAAAAAGAGACTCAGAGAATTCCTAGAGTTGTCTCAGCACAGGCCTTTAGCAATACTCCCTGTCCTGGATGTTGCTGATGATGTTTTTATGGAATCCAGTCTTACTCCTGACACTTTACCTCCTGCTTCTAGGAAACCAGATAGGTACTACAGAGTACCTGACACTTACAAATTTCATACTGCTGACCCAGAGATCATTTCCTAGGGGCCTAAAGGTATCAAGGATACTACAGCCAAGAATCCCACCCTTTCTGATAGGGATTCCAGAGCTTTGGACAGATGGGGTAAGAAGGTATATACCTCTGCAACTCTTGCTATTAGGGCATTGAATTGTCAGTTTCACATGCTGAAGTACCAGCAGCATATTATGGAACTTATTAAACAAAAAGTGGCAACCTTTACAGACTGTGCAGAAAATAAAGAATTGCAGGAGCTTATGCACTCTGCAAGCCAAGTCAGTAAGCATAATTTGCAGTGTGGCTTTGACGCCCTAGAAGCATCTTGCTGGGCAGCAGTCACTGGCTCTGTACTGAGAAGACATGCTTGGCTCAAGGAGCAGACCTTGCCAGACCATGTCAAATTAAAGTTACTAGACGCGCCTTTGAACAAGGGTAGTTTGTTTGGCACCAGAGCAGAAGAGAATCTTAAAAAGATGGAATAAAAAGCTAAGTCTATGCAGACTATTAAAGAAATCTTACAAGTGCAACCCCCTAGATTCAGTAGGCATTGCCCTTCCAAACACTGGTCATTTCCAGCCCCCTCCAGGCCTTCTCAAACCAGACTCAGGGGAACAGACCACCCAGACTACAGTCTCAGGGTATGCATAGATCTAAGCAATAGAGTGCCCCAACCCCTAAAGCAGGGAGTGGTAAGCCACCTCCTTACGGAAAAAACTTACAATGATTTCATTACTCCACTCCCCAGCCCTGCCCAATTGCTTGTGCCCCTAGGAGGAAATCTTGCCCTTCATGCAAAAAATTGGATGTCCATCACACAGGACCGGTGGGTCCTCAACATTGTATCCCAGGGGTACAAATTTTATTTTCATTCACTGCCAACCCCAAGCAGGTTTCCAGACCTTCCTTCAAACCAGTGGGCAGAGGCTCAAAGCCAAGTAGCTTACCTGCTCAATATCAGAGCTATTCAGCTGGTTCCAGTAGAACAGAGGGGTCAAGGATTCTACTCCAGACTCTTCCTGATACCCAGGAATGAGGGCTCTTGGCGCCCAATCTTGGATCTTTCTATTCTCAACTCCTTCCTGGTGGTATAAAAATTCAAAATGCTTACCCTACAACAGCTTCTTCCTATGCTAGCCAAGGATGCCTGGTTAGTCACCCTAGACTTAAAAGAAGCCTATCTGCACATCCCCATAAGGGAGTCATGCAGGAAGTATCTATGTTTCAGGGCAGGATCTATGCATTACCAGTTCTCTGTACTTCCCTTTAGCTTATCTACTGCTCCCAGAGTTTTCACAAAATGCCTGGCTCCAGCCATTGCATACTGCAGGCAGAGAAATATCCAAATTTACCCATACTTGGACGACTGCCTGATTCAGGCGGACAGTCAGGAACTGCTGTTGCAGCACCTGACATTTGTGAAACACCTTCTCACTTCCTTGGGGTACACCATCAACAAAAAGAAATCAAAACTGGTACCCAGTCAAAAGATTGTATTCCTGGGAGCAAGCTTGGACACAAAATCCCAGATGGCATTCCTCACTTCAGAAAAACAAGTCTATCTGACAGCCTACTTCAAACAAATGGCCACCAGAACCCAGCTTTCCGCAAGAAAAATACTGCAAGCCCTAGGGTTCATTGCCTCATGTATACTGCTAATTCCATATGCAAGATTGCATATGAGGAAACTTCAGTGGTACTTAAAAAGTCTTAAGTGCCAATATTCTCAGGACCTGGAAACTGTCATTCCTATCATACCCTGTCTAAGGACAGAGTTCTTTTGGTGGGCAGAAGCATGCTACCACAACAAGGGACTGCCTTTTTCTCAACCCCACACAACCCAGACCCTAAGCACAGACGCATCAGACTATGCCTGGGGAGCTCACATGGACGCCAAATGCATTCAGGGCCACTGGAGCCCAAGCCAAATTCATCTGCACATCAACCAAAAAGAGATGTTAGCTGTGCAGAACACCCTGACAGCTTTCAGATCCCTACTCTTTCCAGGACAACTGCTACTAAAAACAGACACCACACTTATTTGGTACATCAACAAGCAGGGGGGGACCCACTCCTATCCACTCTGCAGGTTAGCCATGGCCTTGTGGCACATGGCCTTGGACATGCAAGTCTATCTGCAAGCTGAATTCCTGCCAGGCAAACAAACTCACTGGCAGACAACTTAAGCAGAACTCTCCTAGACCCACATGAGTGGCATTTGGAACCCAGCACCTTCAACCTTCTGATTCAGAAATGGGGCACCCCAGAGGTGGGTCTCTTTGCCTCCCCCTACAACCACCAGCTCAGCAAATTCTGCACCAGGAATCCTCACAGCAGGGTTCATAGGTTCATAGGTTGGTACTAGGCTATCAGCCCTAGGGCCTATACAAGCCTAGCCATAACAATTCCCTGGCTATTTCTTCCCACATTATTTACTTTCCTGGACCCCTGTCTAACAGGGCGACTGGAAAGTGGATGCCCTGTCTTTTCAGTGGGTAAATCTCTCAATCTATTCCTTTCCCCTCTGCTCCTTCTCTCAAGAGTATTACTCAAGATAAGACAGGACAGACCAAGGACAATTCTGATTGCCCCAGACTGGCCACGCCAGCACTGGTACCCACTCCTGCGCAGCCTTTCACCAGTGCCACCCTGTTACCTACATCAGAACCCAACCCTGCTGTCTCAGCAGGAGGGACAGATTTTGCATCCACAACTGCAAACCCTAAATCTTGTAGCCTGGTTTATTCCTTGAATTCTCCCCCAGCAACCCTAAGCAAGCAGGTGCTGGATGTCATTCTTGAAGCCAGAAGACCCAGTACAAGAAAATCCTATGCTGATAAGTGGAAAAGGTTCTGCTGTTGGATTCTATCTAAAGGACAGGACACAACTCTGCCCTCCCTGCCTCTAATCCTGGATTACTTAGCAGATCTATTCCACAAAGGTGTGTTCTTCTCTTCCATTAAGATACATGCCTCAGCCATTTTGTCTCATTACAACACTGAGCCACCTCTCTTCTCGCACACTCTTATCAAACAGTTCCTGAGAGGGGCAAACAACTTAAGGCCACCAAGGAGAGCACCCACCCCTGCTTGGGACCTTAACTTTGTACTGGAAAAGCTCACATTCCCCCCTTTGAACCTGCTGTGTCAGCAGACTTAAAATTTGTCTCTTGGAAAACAGCCTTGCTTCTTGCCATCACTTCAGCTAGAAGAGTGTCTGAGCTACAAGCACTTATGGCTGTGGAACCCTTCATTGTTTTCCATGCTGACAGGTTTCCCTCAGGACTAACCCTTCCTTCATGCCTAAAGTGGTGTCCAGTGCATCTCTCAACCAATCCATCCATTTGCCAACTTTCTTCCCTAATCCTCAAAATAAAGGGGAAAGGATCCTTCACTCCTTGGATGTGCACAGACAGCTCAGATTCTACCTTGATAAGACTAAGCCCTTCAGAAAATCTGACCAATTACTAGTCAGCTTTGCAACAGGGGCAGAGGGCAAAGCCATTTCAAAACAAACAGTTTCCAAATGGATAGCACACTGCATCCATTTATGCTACAAGCACCACGGGAAACCAACCCTTCAGGGGGTCAGAACACATTCCACTAGGGCAACATCTACCTCTACAGCATTTCTCAGGGGAGTCCCTACCAGGGACATCCTGGAAGCTGCTACCTGGAGTTCAGTACACACCTTCACCGAGCATTACCACCTGCCTATCTTTTCCAAATCCAGGGCAGGTTTTGCAACAGCAGTCCTGCAAGGCATACTAGCCAGCCCTAACTCTTCTTGACTGCCTCCACCCTTCTTCAGCTTTGGGAATCCACCCAAGTGTGATGAATGCAACAGTGAAACACGAAGAACATAGTACTGATGTTCTTCGTGTTTCACTGTTGCAGTCATTACATTCAGGTAATCCTGCTGGCAGGTTGCCCTCAGCCGGCCTGAATTCCAAAGTCTTGGGTCCTGCGTCAGCTGCTGTCACCCCTTCCCTGACGTCAGGTCGTCAGGGGTATAAAAGAAGCAGCCGAAGCCATTTTCTTTAGTCTTTCTTGCCGCACGGTGCCGGAAGCAGAAACAGCTCGCAAGTGCTGGTTGGCCAACTCCTAAGATTTTCGTGCTAGAGTTTCAGATCCAAAGTCTTCAATAAAGTTAAGTACCCTGTTGGGGAAACTTTTTTCTTGCTCCAGACTGATGTCAGAAAAAGTTAATGATTGTATTTCTTGTGGGAAGCAAATACCTCATAAGGATTTTCATTCTTACTGTATTCCTTGCCTAGACCCTGATCACAACGTTTCTGGTTGTCGGTTTTGTGCTATATTTAACCAAGGCACTATTAAGCATCAGTATGATTTTGCTTTGAAATATTTTGGACGCCAGTTTAATTATCCAGAAATGTCGTCGGATAGCCATCTGACTACCGGAGTTCACAAGAAACGCAAAGAAAAGGAAAGAGATAGACAACCGAGGCCCAAAACCGACGACGAAGCTTCTCCTAAGCCAGTCACCGGTTCACCAGTCCTCAGTGAGGCGCTTTCGCAGCCCCTGACGCCCACTACTTTAGAGTCACAGGCTGCTACCGACTCCCACGTGGAGTCGGCCATGCCGCTGGAAACTCAAGGTATTGGAGCCTCGGATATTATTCCTTCAGATGGGTCTGGAGCCGCTGAGCAGGCACCGGCTTCTGAGGGTGTATTCAGACCTAAACATCTTTACATCAAACCGACTTCAGCTTCAAAGGCAAAGACTAAAGCACCTTTCAAAGCAAAGAAACAAACTCAAGAGCCACATGGTCAGGCCTCTATGCCCAAAAAAACAGATGCTCAAAATGGCCGAAGACTTGATTACCTTGATCAGGGGTTCCCATCCCCCTCCTGATAAGAGGCCTAGGCAAGAGACTGACTATGAATCTTCAGATCAGGTTTCCATTTCTTCTGATTCCTCTTCTGATCAGGAATATTCTCTTCCCCCCTATGAGGATTCTAATGCTGAAGAATCTATACCTTCAGCTTCTTTTCCAGAGGACTATTCTTTTGGGGAAACCTTACATACCATGAGGGAGCATTTCCACTGGGAGAGCCAAGATTTTTCAGAATATAAAAAGAGGCACAGGGATTTCCTTTTACTACCTCAACACAAGCCACTAGCCATCCCATCTGTGATGTTCATCGTGTTACACTGCTGCAGTCATTACACTTGGGTTATCCTGCCATCAGGCGGTCCCGCAGTCGGCCAGAGTTCCAAAGTCTTGGTCCGGCATCAGTTGCTGTCGCTTCTTTAAGATGCATCTGACGCCATTTTCTTCAGTCTTTCTTGCCGGGCGGTGCCTGAAGCAAAAGCAGTTTGCAAGTGCCGGTCGGCCGACTCCTGAGATTTTCAAAGTCGAATTTCAGATCCGAAGTCTTCAATAAAGCTAAGTACCCCATTGGGGAAACTTTTTTCTTGCCACAGACCGATGTCAGAAAAAGTTAATAATTGTATTTCTTGTAGGAAGCAAATACCGCATAAGGACTTCCATTCTTACTGTATTCCATGCCTAGGCCCTGATCATGACGTCACTAGTTGTCGGTTTTGTGCTAGATTTAACAAACGCACTATAAAACGACGTTTTGATTTTGCTTTGCACTGCTTTGGCCGAAGGTTCAATTATACTATGCCGTCGGATCAACCGACGACTGCAATTCTGAAAAAACGCAAAGACAAGGATAAAGATAGCCATCCGAGGTCCAAAACCGACGACGAAGCCTCTTCTAGGCCAGTCGCCGGTTCTCAGTGAGGCGCTTTCTAAGCCCCTGACACCCGCTACCTCAGAGCCACAGGCCGACTCCCACGTGGAGACAACTAGGCCTCTGGAAACTCAAGGTATTTGGCCTACGGAAACTAATCCCTCAGATGGGTCCGGAGCCGCTGAGCAGGCATCGGCTTCTGAAGGTGTTTTCAGACCTTCACAACTTACCATTAAAGCAACAGCCAAGACAAAAACACCATTAAAGACAAAGAAGCAAGTACAGCATTCTTCTGGACAGTCCTCCATGCCTAAGAAACAGATGCTTAAAATGTCCGAAGACCTCATTACTCTAATCAGGGGTTCCCATCCCCCTCCTGAGAAAAGGCCTAGGCAGGATACAGACTATGATTCCTCTGATCAGGTTTCCATTTCCTCTGATTCCTCTTCAGACCAGTGATACTCTCTACCCCCCTATGAGGACTCTGATGCTGAAGAATATATCCCTTCAGCCTCTCCTCCTGAGGATTATTCTTTTGGGGAAACTTTACATACCATGAGGGAGCATTTCCATTAGGAAAGTCAGGATTGTTCAGAATCCAAGAAAAGGCTCAGGGACTTCCTTTTATTGCCTCAGCACAGGCCCCTGGCTATTCCGCCTGTGTTAGATATTGTGGATGATGTCTTCTCTGAATCCAGCTTATCTCCTGATTCTTTGCCCCCTGCACCAGCCAAGCCAGATAGGTATTATAGAGTCCCTGACTCTCACAAGTTTCTCTATAAAAACCCTTCTGCTGATCCAGAAACTATTTCCCAGGGTCCCAAAGGGGTTAAGGCTTCCATTGCAAAAAATCCAGTCCCCTCTGACAGAGATTCTAGAGCATTGGATAGATGGGGGAAGAAAGTTTACACTTCTGCAACTTTAGCAGTAAGAGCTTTAAATTGCCAGTTTCACATGCTTAAGTACCAACAATATTTAATGGCTCAGTTAAAACAGAAAATGCTTGCAAGCTCAGAAGCTCCTGACTATAAAGAAATGCAGGATTTATTGCATGCAGTTGAACAGGTGGGAAAACATACTCTGCAATGTGGATTTGATTCTTTAGAGGACTCTTGTAGAGCCGCAGTTACAGGTTCTGTGATTCGAAGACATGCTTGATTAAAAGAACAGAGTTTACCTGATCATGTTAAGGCAAAATTATTGGATGCTCCTTTACAGCATGATACCTTGTTTGGTGTTAAGGCAGAAGAGGTGTTAAAGAAAATGGAGGATAAAGCTAAATCTATGCAAACAGTCAAAGATTTCTTACAGGTACAGCCACCTCGATTTAGCAGAAATTGGCCTACAAAAAATTGGTCCTTTCCAGTGTCAGACAGGCCACAGAGAGGCAGATACAGACGCCCAAGAGGCAGATCTCAACCCCAAGGCTCTAACAGACAACGACAGTGGGGTACCTCAACCCCAAAAGGAGGTGAGGACAAGTCTCAACCTTACAGGAAACAGTCCCAATGACTTCCCCCTTCGTACGCCAAGCACTTCCCTTTTGGCAGCCCCCTTAGAGGGAAAACTAGCACTTTTTTCTCAAAATTGACAAACAAGCACTTTTTTCTCAAAATTGACAAACAATCACCCAAGACAAATGGGTTCTGGATATTGTGTCTCAAGGTTACAGGTTCCACTTTCACGCTTTACCAAGGCTAAAAGGAATGCCAAACCTGCCACAAAATCAATGGGCAGAGGCTCAAAAACAAATTTCAGCCCTCATGGACATGAGAGCTATTCAAAAAGTACCACAGCAGGAACAAGGACAAGGATTTTACTCAAGATTCGTCCTGATCCCCAGAAAGGACAAAGCCTGGAGACCCATACTAGACCTTTCAACTCTAAATACTTACCTGGATGTTCCGAAATTCAACATGTTGTCACTACAGCAGCTTCTTCCCATGCTGAGCAAGAAGGCTTGGCTTGTTACTCTGGACCTCAAAGAGGCATACCTGCATGTCCCTATCAGACAAAATTGCAGAATATACCTCAGATTCAAAGCTGGTACAATGCACTACCAATTCTCTGCACTGCCCTTTGGCTTATCTGCTGCGCCCAGGGTCTTTACAAAGTGCCTGGCACCAGTAATTGCATTTTGCAGACAAAAAGGAATTCAAATATATCCATACCTGGACGACTGCCTCATTCAAGCAGAGACAAAGGACATTCTTCTAAAGCATCTGGCATTTGTAAAAAGGTTGCTAATTTCTCTAGGGTACACAGTAAACGAAAAGAAGTCAAAACTAATGCCCTCACAACAGATAATATTCCTGGGTGCCAGCTTAAATACAACGGCCCAGATGGCTTATCTCACGCCAGACAAACAAGGACAACTGACTCAATATTTTCAATTACTGGCAAAAAAGTCCCATCTCCCTGCAAGAAAAATTCTGCAGGCCCTGGGATTCATGGCATCCTGCATACTACTAATTCCATATGCCAGACTGCATATGAGGAAGTTACAATGGTACCTAAAAAGTGTTTGGACTCAACACTCTCACAGTTTAGAAGCAGTAATACCAATAATTCCCTGCCTACAACAGGAGTTTCGATGGTGGGCACAGGCATGTTGCCTCAACAAGGGTCAGCCTTTCACTCTACCCACAGCCAGGCAGACTCTAACAACAGATGCTTCGGATTACGCCTGGGGAGCACACATGGCAGGAAAATGTATTCAGGGCAAGTGGACCACAGACCAAATGCATCTTCACATCAATCAAAAAGAGATGTTGGCTGTTCAACATGCCCTAACAGCTTTCAAGGACCTTCTGCATCCAGGACAATTATTATTAAAGACAGACAACACCACAGTAATGTGGTACATAAACATGCAAGGGGGCACTCATTCTTATCCCCTATGCAGGCAAGCCATGACCTTGTGGAACACAGCTCTAACTTATCAAGTTCATCTGCAAGCACAATTCCTGCCAGGAAAGAAAAATACTCTGGCAGACGATCTAAGCAGAAATATCATGGACCCTCACGAATGGAAATTGAATCCACAAATCTTCAGCATGGTAACGCAAAAATGGGGATGTCCAGACATAGATCTTTTTGCCTCCCTACTGAATTGCCAACTACAAAAATTCTGCACAAGGACTTACCAGACACAAGCATGGAAAGTGGATGCTCTCTCGTTCAGCTGGAAAAGCCTAAAAGTTTATGCCTTCCCACCACTGCCTCTCCTTTCAAAGGTACTCCTAAAAGCCAGACAAGAAAAAACACAGATGATCCTGATTGCTCCAGACTGGCCACACCAGCACTGGTACCCAATCTTAAAGAACTTAGCTCAAGGCCCACCATGGATTTTGCCTCAAATTTCACACCTTCTGACTCAACAAAACAATCAAATCCTGCACGGTCAGCTCAAAGCCCTCAACCTGGCTGCATGGCAGATTCATTAGTCAAACAGGCAACACCTCTCTCTAAGGTTGTTATGGATGTCATTTTGGAGGCCAGGAGGCCTAGCACCAGGAAATCTTACTCAGAAAAATGGAAGAGATTCTGCGCCTGGAACCAGGCTCAAAGCCTTGACCCTCTTGTCCCAAACATTCCTCAGATTTTACAATACTTAACTGAGATGCTGGACAAAGGCCTATCCTTCTCATCAATTAAGATCCACGCCTCTGCCATTTCAGCACATTACAACACTGATCCTCCTTTATTCTCTCATCCCTTGCTAAAGCAGTACCTCAGAGGGGCTAAAAACATAAGACCGCCCCGGAGAGCACCAACACCAACTTGGGACCTCAATTTTGTTTTGGAAAAACTGACCCTGCCACCTTTTGAGCCAGCCAATACAGCCGATCTAAAATTTTTATCATGGAAAACAGCTCTGCTCCTGGCAGTAACTTCAGCACGAAGAGTCTCAGAGCTACAGGCATTAATGGCAGTGGAACCTTTTATAATTTTTCACCAGGACAGGGTTTCTTTAAGGACAAACCCTACCTTTATGCCAAAGGTGGTATCTAGTGTGGCTCTTAACTAAACCATCCATTTGCCAACTTTTTATCCAAACCCCCAGAATAAAGGGGAGAGACTCCTGCACTCTTTGAACATACACAGGCAGCTATGCTTCTACTTGGACAAAACAAAAGCTTTCAGGAAAACTGAGCAACTGTTTGTAGCATATGCTGCAGGATCACAGGGCAAGGCTATCTCAAAGCAGACTATCTCCAAATGGATAGGGCACTTTATTCGTTACTGCTACACACAGCATGGAAACTAAGTCCCTAATAACATTAGGCCACATTCTACAAGAGCAACAGCCACTTCAACAGCCTTTCTCAGAGGAGTACCAACCAAGGAAATTTTGGAGGCTGCAACTTGGAGTTCAGTGCACACCTTTACCAAGCATTACCACTTGCCTCTTTACTCTAAATCCAGAGCAGGATTTGCCACTGCAGTTCTGCAGGACCTCATAGCCAATCCTAACTCTTTATAGACCAGCCACCCAACCTTAGCTTTGGGATTCTACCCAAGTGTAATGACTGCAGCAGTGTAACACGATGAACATAGTACAGTTTTGTACCTACCATAAATGTAGATGTTCGAGTGTTCACACTGCTGCAGTCCAGGTTACCCTCCCTCCATCCCTTCTGTCTTAGCTGGACTTATCTATACCTTTCTATCCTATACAACCTTTGTGGTGTATTTGCTTGTAACTGAAGGTGTTGTTTTTATTTTATATATATGTTTTATTAGCAATATGTATTGCCTACCTACTTGGGGGCACCTGACATCTGGGGCAAGAAAAACTGAAGAAAATGGCGTTGGATGCATCTTATATACCCCCTGGCGCACTGACGTCAGGGAAAAAGCGACAGCAACCGACGCTGGACCAAGACTTTGGAACTCTGGCCGACTGCGGGACTGCCTGACGGCAGGATAACCCAAGTGTAATGACTGCAGCAGTGTGAACACTCGAAAATCTACATTTATGGTAGGTACAAAACTGTACTTTAGACATTGTAGATGATGTGTTTTCGGAGTCTAGTCTTATCCCTGACTCCTTACCTCCAGCTCCTGTTAAGCCTGACAGATATTACAGGGTTCCTGACTCTCATAAATTCCTTTTTAAAAACCCTGCTGCAGACCCAGAGACTATTTTGCAGGGTTCCAAAGGAGTTAAGGCTCCATTGCAAAAAACCCTACCCCCTCTGACAGAGATTCTAGGGCACTGGATAGATGGGGAAAAAAGGTTTACACGTCTGCTACCTTGGCTATAAGGGCCTTAAACTGTCAGTTTCATATGCTCAAATATCAGCAACATGTCATGGCATTGCTTAAACAGAAAATGTTGTTAAACTCTGAATGTGCAGAAAACAAGGAAATGCAGGATTTATTGCATGCAGCTGAACAAGTTGGAAAGCATACTTTGCAATGTGGGTTTGATTCTTTAGAGGCCTCCTGCAGGGCCGCAGTTACAGGTTCTGTAATTAGGAGGCATGCTTGGTTAAAGGAACAAAATCTGCCTGATCATGTTAAAGTTAAATTATTAGATGCACCTTTACAGCATGATACTTTGTTTGGTGTTAAAGCAGAAGAGGTGTTAAAGAAAATGGAGGACAAAGGTAAATCTATGCAAACGGTCAAAGATTTTTTACAAGTACAGCCACCTAGGTTTAGTAGACACTGGCCAACAAAGAAGTGGTCCTTTCCTGTGTCAGACAGACCTCAAAGGGGCAGATCCCAGGTGCAAGGTTCATACCGCTCAAAGCAATGGGGGTCTTCTACCTCCAAAGTCGGAGAAGACAAATCACAACCATACAGGAAACAGTCCCAATGACTTCCCCCTGCCTGCACCAAGCACTTATCTCCTGGAAGCACCCTTAGGGGGAAAATTAGCACTTTTTTCTCAAAATTGGCACATTATAACCCAGGACAAGTTGGTCCTAAATATCATGTCACAAGGCTACAAGTTCCATTTCCATACCCTGCCAAAGGCAAACGGCTGGCCAGATCTGCCAAAAAATCAATGGGCAGAGGCACAAAAACAAGTCTCATCCCTCATGGACATGGGGGCCATTCAACAAGTACCAGAGGAAGAGCAGGGACAAGGATTTTACTCAAGACTGTTCTTGGAACCTAGAAAGGACAAGGCCCGGAGACCAATACTGGACCGATCTATTTTGAACACATTCCTGGATATACCAAAATTCAAGATGTTGACTTTGCAGCAGCTTCTACCCATGCTGGGCAAGAACACTTGGCTTGTGACTTTAGACCTAAAAGAGGCATACCTGCATGTCCCAATGAGACAAATATGCAGAAGATACCTCAGATTCAAGGCGGGTTCAATGCATTACCAATTCTCTGCACTGCCCTTTGGCTTATCTACTGTGCCCAGGGTCTTTACAAAGTGCCTGGCACCAGTAATTGCATTCTGCAGACAAAGAGGAATACAAATATACCCTTACTTGGACAATTGTCTAATTCAAGCAGAGAACAAGGACATTCTTCTACAGCATCTGGCGTTTGTGAAAAGACTTCTAACATGCCTAGGGTACACAGTCAACGAAAAGAAATTAAAACTAGTACCCTCTCAAGAGATAATATTCCTGGGTGCAAGCTTAAATACAACTGCCCAGATGGCTTTTCTCACGCCAGACAAACAAAGGCAACTGACTACCTATTTCAAAACGTTGGCAACAAAGGCCCAGTTATCTGCAAGAAAAATTCTGCAGGCTTTGGGCTTCATGGCATCCTGCATCCTACTAATTCCATATGCAAGACTGCATATGAGGAAACTTCAATGGTACCTAAAAAGTGTTTGGACTCAACATTGCCACAGCCTGGAAACTATGATTACTCTCATTCCCTGCCTGCAACAGGAGTTTCGATGGTGGGCACAGGCTTGTCACCAAAACAAGGGATAGCCATTCACATTACCCCCAGCCAGGCAGACACTAACAATGGATGCATCAGATTATGCCTGGGGGGCCCACATGGCAGGAAGATGCATTCGGGGCACATGGACCTCAAACCAAATGCATCTACATATCAATCAAAAAGAGATGCTAGCAGTTCAAAATGCCCTGACAGCCTTCAAGGACCTACTTCATCCAGGACAACTACTGATAAAGACAGACAACACCATGGTCATGTGGTATATAAACAAGCAGGGGCCACACATTCTTACCCCCTTTGCAGACTAGCCATGACTTTACAGCATTGACTTACCAAGTACATCTGCAGGCACAATTCCTGCCAGGTAGGAAAAATACTCTGGCAGACGAACTAAGCAGAAACCTCATGGATCCCCACGAGTGGCACCTGGACCCACAAGTCTTCAGCATGATAACAAGAAAATGGGGATGCCCGGACATAGATCTATTTGTCTCCCCTCACAACTACCAACTAAAAAGATTCAGCACAAGGATTTATCACAGACAAGCATGGAAAGTGGACGCCCTATCTTTCAGCTGGAAAAACCTATCAGTATATGCATTTCCCCCTTTGCCTCTTCTCCCCAAGGTACTCCTAAAGGTCAGACAGGAGAAGCCAAAGATGATACTGATTGCCCCAGACTGGCCCCGCCAGTACTGGTATCCAGTACTAAGGAGCTTGTCTCAATGCCCAGCTTGGACCTTACCTCAAATACTTCCAGCTACTGTCCCAGCAAAACAGTCAGATCCTGCACAGCCAACTCAGAACTTTAAACCTGACAGCATGGCGAATAATGTAGTCATACAAAACACACTTCTCAGTAATGCTGTGATGGATGTCATTTTGGAAGCCAGAAGGCCTAGTACTAGAAAATCTTATGCTGGAAAATGGAAGAGATTCTGTGCTTGGAACCAGGCACAAGGAACTGATATAGCCGTGCCAAATATTCCTCAGATTTTGCAATACTTAACTGAGATGCTGGACAAAGGCCTATCTTTTTCATCTATTAAAATTCATGCCTCTGCCATTTCGGCTCATTACAGTGTAGAGCCACCAGTCTTTTCTCATCCCTTATTAAAGCAGTACCTCAGAGGAGCCAAAAATTTAAGACCTCCAAGGAGATCACCAATGCCTGCATGGGACCTCAACTATGTCTTGGAAAAACTCACCCTGCCTCCTTTTGAGCCAGCTGCTACTGCTGATATAAAGTTTTTTTATCTTGGAAAACAGCTCTGCTCCTAGCAATAACTTCTGCAAGACGAGTTTCAGAGCTACAGGCACTCATGGCGGTGAAACCTTTTATCATTTTTTATCCAGACAGGGTCTCTCTGAGGACAAAACCCAACATTTATGCCTAAGGTGGTGTCCAGTGTGGCTCTCAACCAAACTATTCACCTGCCAACCTTTTATCCAAATCCACAGAACAAGGTGGAGAGAATTCTGCATTTTTTGGACGTACACAGACAGCTTAGATTCTACTTGGACAGAACCAAAGTTTTCAGAAAGACAGAGCAATTACTAGTGACATATGCTGCAGGATCACAAGGAAAGGCTATTTCAAAGCAGACTATTTCAAAGTGGATAGGCCACTGCATTCATTTCTGCTATGAACACCATAGCAAGCCAGTACCTAAGGGCATTAGGCCACACTCAACCAGAGCTGCAGCCACTTCTCAGGGGAGTACCTACCAAGGACATTTTAGAGGCTGCTACTTGGAGTTCAGTGCACACCTTTACAAAGCACTATCATCTGCCATTCTACTCTAAATCCAGGGCAGGCTTTGCCACTGCAGTTCTGCAGGGTCTCATAGCTGCTCCTAATGTTGTTTAGCTCCAGCCTCTCAAACGTAGCTTTGGGACTCTACCCAAATGTAATGACTGCAACAGTGAAACACGAAGAACATAGTACAGTTGTGTACACTTACCATAAACGTAGATGTTCGAGTGTATTCACTGTTGCAGTCCAGGTTACCCACCCACCATCCCCCTTTTCTTCTGATGGAGCCTATCTTTCCTTCTCTGATTTATACAACCTATGTGGTGTATTTGCTTGTAGATGAAGGTAAATTTTATATTGGTGCATGTAATTATGCATATATAAATTTTGGCAACCCTTTTTGGGGGCACCTGACATCTGGGGCAAGAAAAACTAAAGGAAATGGCGTTGGCTGCTTCTTTTATACCCCCTGACGACCTTACGTCAGGGAAGGGGCGACAGCAACCGACGCAGGACCCAAGACTTTGGAATTCAGGCCGGCTGAGGGCAACCTGCCAGCAGGATTACCCGAATGTAATGACTGCAACAGTGAATACACTTGAACATCTACATTTATGGTAAGTGTACACAACTGTACTTTGTGCACACTTACCATAAATGTAGATGTTTGAGTGTATTCACTGTTGCAGTCCTGGTTTCCCTCCCTCCAACCCCCTGGTTTCTCTCTCTGTCTCTCTCCTGTCTATGGCTATTAATCACCCCTTTCAGGGTTATTGGTATTGGTATTTACTTTTTACTGGTGGTGTTTTCCCCACCATAACTTAGCTTCTTATTTGGGGGGCTCCTGACATTTGGGGCAAGAAAAACTGATGTATTGGCGTCGGCTGCCTGTTTTTATACCCCTGACGACCTGACGTCAGTCCTAGAGTGACAGCATCCGATGCAGAAGTACTAAGTCTCTGGTATTCGGGCGGACTGAGGGCTACCTGCAGGCAGATAACCCAAGTGTGATGACTGTAACAGTGAATACACTTGAACATCTACATTTATGGTAAGTGTACACAACTGTACTTTATATGTATGGCTGTGAAGGACCTTAGAACTAATGTGTGGCATCAGAAATTGTTCAAAGCATATAGCGCCAAGAATTTGGCACCTAGAGCTTTACAAATACGGCTACAGCTGTATGTAAAGGCTCCTGATGAAAATTTGATATCAGAATGGCAAGAAGCACTACAGCTGGCTTTAATATTGTTTGTTAAAGTGCTATATACTTTTTATGAGAGAAAAACAGTTGAATTGGTGTCCAGGGTGAGTCATCTTTGTGATAAAATTAAGTCACATGAAAGTAACCCCTTATACAGGCAACAGCTGACCACAGATTTAATTGGGTTAGAAAAAGAGCTAAAATTGCGCATGCATAAAAGGGTCTGTATTAAAATCGTGAAGAGGCGTTACATCGAACGCCTCTTCACCGACACATAAAGACCGAACGCACTAAACCGAGAACGGTCAAAACAGCAAATGTTATGTTGTCCTATCTCGCCTTCATTCTTACAATGATGGGTTCGGAGCCGAGGATTAGCTGAAGATCTCAAACTTGGCTTGTGGAAAGAAGGTATCCCACAATGCAGTGGTGTAATTCCCCAGATCTCGTTTGCCACTTTATGAGGTTGGATGCGCTCATCTTGGCTGTGGCTAAGTTGTCAAACTTTTTCCTATATTAGTTGTCAAAACTGAATATTTTTGCTTATATATAGCTCTTTTATTAATAGATTTTATTCATTGGTGTCTCTTTGCTGTTTTCTAGTTTAATAGAGAGAGTTTTTCCCCTCAGGGACGGCTTTCTCCGTTGCTTTATAAGCCTTTTGGTATCCCTGTAGTGGTTGTTGTTTTTTATATGTTTGTGTCTTCATAGCTCGTTTAAGTTAGAGGGCTTGTACTGCTTGATCGTTTTTTTTGTGTGAAAATCAAAGCCGTTTGAGTTAGAGGTTCTAATTTTCCTTCCCTGGTCGTTCCTCCTTTGTATTGTCTTTTGGTAGCATATTACTCTCAGATAATTATTTGTTGTGTTTGATATAGCCTATAAGCTTTTCCTTTTGTTTGTGTGAAAATGTCTAAAGAACAAAAAGAAAGAGAAGACAAGCCTTCGGGTTTCAAAAAATGTCAGAAGTGCTCGCAAAAGATGTCCATCACTGATGGACATGTGTGTGTCTATTGTCTTGGTGCTATTCATCTCCAAGAGGACTGCACCTTCTGTCATTCGTTTAGTGCCAGAGTTCTTCAGGAAAGAAGAAACAAGTTGATTCTAAAAGGGCTTTTAAAGTCTTCCTTTGAAGAGGCCATTCATAGCTCTTCCTCTTCTTCATCATCTCCATCAAAAAAGGAAAAATCACACAAGAGACAATCTCCAGCTGCATCAGCTCATTCGGAGCCATCAATCAAACTCCCTAAAATTTCTAAGGCCACTACTTCCTCGGCTCCACAGCCCTCGGAGTCGTTGGATGTTCTTACGGTTGACAGACCTGGTTCTTCAGCTCCAAAGCCTTCGGAGCCACAAGATACCTCCACTCGGAGCCGGTCCATTGAAATTTCGCTGATTTCTCCGACCTTGAGATCGCCAATCCTCCATAGGTCTTGATCTCCTTCATTATCTTCCAGGTCTACAAGAAGCTTATCTAATGGGGATGTGAAACGGGTGGTGTGTAGACTTTTCAAGTGGCTGGCACTGACTAAATTGTTCTCGGCTCCCACCCATTTGGTTTCAGAGCCTACTGTGCTCACTATTGTTCCTCCTCTGAGCCAAGCTGGTCCTTCGGAGGCGGAGTGCTTGGTGCCTTTTTCTGTGGAATTGTCGGTTCCAGGACTCTCTTTGGTCTCCACAGAGCTGACATCTGCTCCGACACGCTCTGCGCCATCCGATGAGTCTGGGAGCCGGGGTTCCCTGGTCGGCCCCTAGGGGGATTCTCAGCCTCTTCTTCGGTGCTGAGCTAAACCCTTGGAGTGTCGGCTCCGGTTAGTTTGGCTCCTACATCGGCCTCAGGTCCGATCTCGTTGGCTCTATTGCCTTCCTCTGTCTCCTCGGAGCCGGAGGAGTCTTTGGAGCCAGCGGGATCCACCTTTGAGCTGATGAGGAGTGTGTTGTCTACCCATTCAGCACCACAGAGGGATACCAGTACTCGTCCCCCCAAGGCACCGGCTACTGTCTCAGTACCACCCATTTCTCAAGACAGCAGAGACCCAGAGCCTCAGGATCCCCCTTTGGGTGAACCCCTCTCATCTGAGGCCTCCCCAGAATATCCTTCTGAGGAGCAACCTCGGAAGAGAACCTGCAGAGTCCATCACTTCAGACACTGACCTCGATGAGTCGGAAGGGTCCCCACAGTCATCCTCTGACGATATCTCATTTGCAGATATTCTAGAGATCCTTAAACAAAGAGATGGCTGGCAGACCACTACCCCTTCTGATGAGGAGTCAGTGTACCTGAAGGCTTTCGGGTCTCAACCTTCAGCCTCTTGGGTGTCTCTGCCTTTCGATGAACTAATGGACCTGGTTAGTCGAAAGGCATGGGAGTCACCCAATGCTTTGGAACCAGTCCCTCGGAGGCCAAACAAATTTTTGTCAGCACGTTTGGGCAAAGAATTCTTAACAAAGGGAGTACCTGCAGATGCTATGGTGGTGTCAGCAGCCACCAAAAAGGAACTTGCAGAGACTTCCTCATCCGTTCATCCTCCGAATAAAGACTGTCGAACGATGGACAGATACGGGAAACGTATCTTTTCTTCAGCGACTTTTTCTCTGCAATCGCTGAATTACTTATCCCATTTTACAAGGCTACAAAGAGATCTCCTGAAAGAGCTAGGTTCAGTAGCTGTGGGGGTGAATGAGAAGGTCTCCCAGCTGTCCACCTTAAATTCTATTGTCAACTGCTCCATGAGGCTCATATCTTACTCAGCAGATGGCGCGAGCAGGGTGTCGGGTTCCGGAGTTTCCCTTAGGAGACACTCCTGGATGTGCTTGTGTAATTTTGCAGAGCTCTTCAAGTCTACCTTTACTAATGCCTCCTTTGATGGTTCCTCACACTTTGGACTCAAAGTAAAAGACACTCTAACCCAATACGAGAAGGAAGGAAAAACTGTATGTTTTTCCATACCTTCAAGACCTTATCCCAAAGGTCAGAAGGGCAGAAAGATGTGGTTCAATAGCTCCCAGAGATTTTTCCAAAACACATGGAGTGATACCTTCCCCAGGGGCAAAGGGGGAGTTAATAACGGTAGATGCTGCCCCAGAGGCAGCGGGGGTCCGCAAAACCAGGGTGACCATGATTCTTTTCGCAGACATCCTTATCAGCGCTCCTGAAATGAGGTCCGACTGCTCTACTCTGGAGGCAGTCAGGAGGACGTTTATCAATGTACCCAGAAGCCTGGCGAAATATCACAAATGACAAATGGGTACTAAACATTATATCCAGAGGATACGCCATCCCCTTTTGCATACCTGTCCCAAAGACCAAAACACTCCTGGATGTTCCACCCAATCTAAGGGAACAAGCAACTATAGAGGTTCGAAAGTTGCTCCTAAAAAGAGTCATCCAAGAAGTCCCCACAGATCAAATAGGATTCGGAACTTACTCAAGATTATTTTTAGTGCCAAAAGGAACAGGGGACTGGAGGCCCATATTGGACCTAAGCAAGTTAATTGAGTTGGTCAAGAAGTCAAAGTTCCAAATGGTGACACTGCAGTCTATACTTCCCTTTTTAGGAAAAGAAAATTGGATGTGCTCGATAGATCTTCAAGATGCTTACTACCACATAAAAATGGACAGGACATCAAGAAGGTACTTACACTTCTGGCTGGGAGCCAGCCATTATCAGTTCAGAGCTCTGCCCTTTGGTCTCACTACAGCCCCCAGAGTGTTCACCAAATGTATGGCAGTAGTTACGGCTGAGGCGTCTATGATTCCGTGTGTTTCCCAATCTAGACGACTGGCTCCTATCTGCCACCACCAAGCATCTACTTCTACAAGCCAGTGATCTAACTTTGGACATCTGCAATCATTTGGGCATTACAGTAAATTTTCAAAAATCTGCCTTGTTGCCCTGTCAGTGTATTACATTCATAGGCGCAGATCTAAACACTTCATCTATGGTAGCATGTCTTCCAACAGAAAGAGTCATAGCTCTCAGACAGCAAATGTTTCACATCCTTCCCATGGACAAAGTGAAAGCAAAAGTAATTCTACGCTTATTAGGAACACTGGCCTCCACGATTACACTAGTTCCTCTTGCCAGAATGCATATGAGGTTACTTCAATGGCTATTGTTCTCCCAATGGTCACTTCAAGAGCTTCCAATGTCTCATCTGATCAGAATAACGGAATCTTGCAAGAACGACCCGAGATGGTGGATACACTGCACTCCTGTGATAATAGGCAGACACTTTGACCACTTCAACCAATAGCTACAGTGACCACGGACGCTTCCCAGACAGGGTGGGGGGGGGCATTACCTGGGAAGAACAGTCCAAGGTACATGGCAAGATCAAGAGGCTCACTTGCATATAAATGTTCTAGAGATGAGAGCAGTGCTTCTTGCGTTGCAAGCACTTCAAGTCTCTCCCTCTAGGGACTATTGCTATCCAGTCAGACAATATGTCTGTGGTTTGGTACATAAGCAAGGGGGAACCTGATCCTTCCCCCTGTGCCGAGAAGCCCTAAGAGCATGGCAATGGGCAGTTTCTTCCCAGCGCTTTCTAATTGCAACACACATTCCGGGGAAGTCCAACGTGATAGCGGACAAGCTGAGCAGAGCAATTCTAATGCCTCACGAGTGGTCTCTCAATTACAGTGTAGCGGAAATCATTTTCCAGACATGGGGACAGCCTTGCTGCGATCTCTTTGCCACTCCCATGATTGCCAAGTGCAGCAACTACTTTACCCAAGTTCCCTCTCTGGGGGAGACACCGTGAAACGTTCTTGCTCATGATTGGCCCTCGGGACTTCTTTATGCCTTTCCACCCTTTCCTCTCATACCCAGAGTAATTCAGAAAGTTCAAAGCTTAGGAAGCAGGATAATTCTCATTGCCCCTTACTGGCCTTGCCAAGTTTGGTTCCCCTTCCTGTGGCCACACCTTCAGGAGAAGCCTTGGATCCTGGACCCAGTGCCAGATCTGCTGACTCATATGTCGGAGCAGCTTCATCCGTCTCTCCTACACCCTAAAATTGACAGCTTGCTGCTCCACTTCCCAATTTAGTCAGGCTTCACAATTTCACTCCCACTGTTAGACATACCTTAATGTCCTCCCATAAAGCTTCCACTAGAAAGCTTTATTCTAGCAAATATAAGAGGTTTTCACTGTGGGCTCAAGATAAGAACATTGATCCTTTCTCTGCACATATTCACTCCATTTTGGAATTTCTGGTGGAACTGTTTCAACAAGGCTCAGCTGCAGCAACCATAAAAGTTCAACTTGCTGCAATCTCACATTTTCATATTGGTGATACTTCTTCAAACTTAATATCACACAGGTTGTGTAGAGCCTTCTCAAAATGTGCTTCCTTATTAAGACCTCCCTTTAAGGAACCTCTTCCTCCTTGGGATCTAAATTTTGTTTTTTCCCACCTCACTTTACCTCCCTTCGAACCTTCTTCATCTTCAGACCTCAAATTCCTTTCTTGGAAAACCTTATTTCTAGTGGCTATAACTTCTGCTAGAAGGGTGTCAGAGCTACAAGCTCTTTCTGTTAAACCACCATATTTGTTTTTTCATAAGGATAGGGTATCCTTACTTACTAACCCTTCCTTTTTACCAAACGTTGCTTCTCCAAACAACATAAACCAGTCCATAGAACTTCCAGTATTCTTTCCTCAGCATAGCAACAAGGCATAATACAAATTACATCAACTGGACATGCACAGATAGCTCAGATTCTATTTGCATAGAACCAAAATCTGACAAATTATTTGTATCCTTTTCTGATGCAAAAACAGGATCCTCAGTCTCAAAAACCACTCTTTCTAATTGGCTTTCAAATTGTATTACTTTTATCTACAAATCTAATAACAAGGATTTACCTTTCAAAGTAAAGGCTCATTCCACTAGAGCATTGGCTACGTCATCTGCTTTTCAAGCCAGAACTCCTATAGATAATATTTGTGCGGCAACTACGTGGTGTACTCCGCATACTTTTATTACTCATTACAAAGTGGATTTAGCCTCCAGGGACAGGAATCCTTTGGTTCCATGGTGCTTAAAGGTATACTCCAGTGAGCCACCCAGGATAAAGGTGCTAGGGACTCTGTCCCATCATTGTAAGAATGAAGGTGAGATAGCACAACATAACATAAAGAAGTTACGTACTCACCATAACGTTCCATGTTTGTTGTCCATCTCGCCGTTCATTCTTGCGCACCCTCCCTCCTTCCCCCTGCTAAAGACTTCTTGTGGACCTAGTAAATTTCCACTTCCTCAGGGGCTCTTTGTTTCAGCTTGTTTCTCCTTCCAGTATTTTTTTGGTATGGACTTACACATTGTTTATATGTATATGTTTGTAGATATGTATATAGTGTACATATTGCTCAGTATTAGCAGTAAACAAGATCTGGGGAATTACACCACTGCATTGTGGGATACCTTCTTGCCACAAGCCAAGTTTGAGATTTTCAGCTAAGTATTTGGCCAAGTCGGAGCCGAGGATCAGCTCCGAACCCATCATTGTAAGAATGAACGGCGAGATGGACAACAGACATGGAATGTTATGGTGAGTACATAACTTCTTTTTTCTTTCCCTGGGAAAGAAATCAGTAGCACCAAACACACA
Organism: Protopterus annectens; assembly: GCF_019279795.1. NCBI lineage: Eukaryota > Metazoa > Chordata > Ceratodontiformes > Protopteridae > Protopterus > Protopterus annectens. The sequence goes on along the minus strand of NC_056733.1, from coordinate 1,980,161,579 downwards.
CACACACACACACACGCACACACGCGCACACGCGCACACGCGCACACACACACACACACACACACACACACACACACACACACACACACACACACACACACAAACACACACACTATTTAAAACATATCTAGGTGGGGGGCTTCGCCTCTCCCCAACTAAATGTAGCAACTCCGAGATCGCACTACAGTGGGATAAAGGGCGGGATAAAGGGCAATGCTACAGCTCAGGCCAAGCAAGTTTTTTCCCTGGGGAAAAAAAAAATCACTGGCCTGAGCCTTAGCTGTTTTCAGACTTTGGTCTTTATGTGTTGCTGAAGAGGCATTCGATTTAACACTCTTAGCGATTTTAATATAGACCCACTTAAAAAATTCTCTAGGGATTTTAGGGATTACCAACATGGCAAACAATTTAATATTCAGAAAACTGTTAAGTTTTCTGATAATAAACAACAACCCTAGTTACAAGTTAAACGTAAGAGGAAAAAGCCAATTCTTAAGGACGGTGGGGGCACCTCTGGTACATCTGCAGAGGATTTGTCCTCCACTACAGATACTGAAGTTGGAACACCACTGACCTCCCTCATTGCTAAAAAGAAAAATGACAATTTTCCTTTATGTATCACAGACGGGGTGGATGCAAACACCATAAACGCAGTACCCACTTTAGAAATATTGTTACATCTGATGACATCACAGTAGATGATGGTAATGTTATCAATATTGCAGTCTTTCAGCAAGAAGTATTGACGGACTTCTATTTTATGTATGAAGCCTGTTCTACAATTCCTTTTAACAATCTTTCTTCTGTACATAGACAAGCGTTGTTAAAACTTTCTAAAAATAAACGACTGGTTGTTAGTCCAGCAGATAAAGGGGACGCGATAGTGATATAGGATTAGGACATGTATGTGACAGAGCCTCATAGACAGTTATTATATCAATGATTCTATCAGAGGATGTTTTTGGATCCTACTCCAGTATTTAAATCTGATGTTGATTAGTTCTTGGAGCTTGCTGTGGATGAGGATATTATTACACAGGAAACTAAGTTTCAATTGATGGTTAAAGACTCTCTGAAACACTGCTTTTACATGTTACCCAAAACCCACAAGAATTTAAATCAGCCTTCTGGCAGACTAGTAGTATCAGGCAGGGGTTCCCCTTATGGAACCCATATCTGCTTTTCTTACTCAGTGTTGAAACCTCTGTTGGTCTATGTGAGAGCCCAGATACAGGATACTGCGGAGGTCCTCAATGTTATTAGGGAGATGCAGCTGGAACCAGGGTGGTATATGTTCACTTTGGATATGTCAGCTTTATATATCAATATTCCCCATTGGGCAGGTTTGTTAGCCTTGGAATATAGGTTAAATTGTGTTCCTCTATGTAGCCCGGGATTTAATACCTTCTTATTGTGTCTTACCGAACATTTGTTAGAACACTTTTTACTTTAAAGAAGAGTGTTGTTTGCAATTTAAGGGTACTGCTATGGGGGCATCTTTTGCCCCCATTAATGCAGATTTATTTATGGACTATATTGAGGAATAGATTATATATGATCCTATTCATAATCTCTATTTGGAATCCATGGATATCTGCCACCATTACCTTGACGATTGTTGGTTGGTATGGCAATCAGAGGAGCAATATTTAGAGGAATTTAATTATTTAAACGGAAACAAGTGGGGTATTCATTTCACACTTAATTTCAACACGTCATGCATAACATTTTTGGATGTTGAAATTCATGTACAGCAGGATGGGACTTTAGATACTCAAATACATCTGAGACATCCCCAGATTAATACTTTGTTACAGGCCAACAGTTGTCATGCTCGACATATTGTCAAGAACATACCTAAGGCCCAGTTTATGAGGCTTCATAGAATTTGTTCTTCAGATGAGTTGTTTACTTTGCATGATCAATAGTTGGTTACTAGATTTTGTAATAGAGGATATAAATATCAGGACGTTATAAAATTTAGCAATTATGCTAAGGGTTTGGATAGAATGGAATTATTGCAATATAAAAACAGAAGGGCAGTTTCAGATGCCCCACTTTGATTAGTCACCAGTTATGGGAATAATACATCTTTTTTTATTCATTTAATACATAAACATTGGAGAACTCTCTTTTCTGACGACTCTTTGAGGGATTTGATACCCTTAAAATGCCTTTTTTCTTATAGGAGGGGAAAGACTTTGGGTAGTTGACTTAACCATCATAAGAAATTAAAATAATAAAAATCACTGTGTTGCAGCCAAAACTCTCCACATCCTTCCAAAGGTATCAAACGTTTTATTGAGACATAAAAATGTTTAAAAAGTATTAATTGAGCGCTTTCATCCCTTCAGAATGGGGACTTCATCAGAATACATGCCTTTTATTAAGTCCAACATTTATAGCCCAATATGTTGATGACACATTAACCAAGGAGCATTTTCTGTTATTTTCTGTTATTTATGAAGGGGTTATATGTGCCAGCTAGAGGCTTTAATTACACAGACACCATTTTGGAGTTAAAAATATACATGAGAGAACTGAATTTAGCTTTCTTGTTTAGGCACTGTGATGAACATGTTAGTCTTACTAGGAACAAAGAAATTAAAAACAAGAGTGTGTATAACCCACCAATGGACCCCACCCTAAATGTTTTTGAGAAGGCTGTGACTGAGGATTTATATGCTCTAAAATTAAAAGAAAAAAAAAGAGTTTTTCATATAGCAATCTTAGTGGGGAAGAGATGAGATTACTTGAACAGCTCAGAAACAACAGGACAGTTAGGATTATGTGTCCAGATAAAGGGGTAATTTCTGATACTTTACATTATTCCCCAGAAAATCCTAGAGATGTTACATGACACTGGTGTCTATACCCATGTTTCCCTTAATGAAGTCAACATTAGTTACCGAAGAATAGATTGTTACTTGGAAGAATACCTATTGGATGAGCGTATTACACCTGAAATTTACAGCTTTTTGAAAGTCAAGAATCTTATGGTGGCTACCATTTTTGGGATTCCGAAAACCCACAAGGGTTTAAGTAATTAAACATTTTGGCCAATAGTAGCAGGACAGGGGTCAAAAACTTACCCTTTTGGTGTCACCATAGACTTTTGGTTAAAACAAGTTGTGAATAAAGTGGAGCATTTAGTAAAAGATTCATGGGACTTTTTGGGTAGAATTAAGGAAGAGCTTTGGGAAAACAATTTGATTTTTTTGACCATCGATGTAGTGGATTTATTCACTTGTATCCCTAGAGAAGAAAGGTTAGATATGTTTGCTAACTGTTTGAATAAAATGTCAGTTTTTTCTAATGAGAAAGTAAATGTAATAGTTGACTTTATGGGGGTAGTTTTAGACTACAACTATATATATTTTGAAGGAGAATACTTAAACAAAACAAAGGTGTTGCTATGGGAGCCTCATGTGCTCCCATATTTGCAAACCTGGTTCTCCTTGACTGGGAGGTAAATAAAGTATTTAGATGTGAGTATTTTTAAAATGTTAAGTTATACTTAAGATTTTTGGATGATATTTTTATTCTGTGGAATAATTCCATAGATAGAGTGGATGAATTTGTTAAGTATCTGAATTCCACTACCAGTTTCTTAAAATTCACTCACACAAGTAACTCCTTGACCATTAGTTACCTTAACACTCGGATTTTCAAAACTCCAAGTGGTTTTACATCTAAAATATATAGAAAACCTACATTCAGCAACTCTTACCTTGAATACACAAGTAGTCACCCCCCCACCTACCAAAAAGCCAGTATTGTGAAAGGCCATATGGCAAGGGTTGCTAGAATGACATCTTCGGCTGGTGACCTTGAGAATGAATTACAGAAAGTTGTGGAAATGTTCTATGAAAGAGGATAGCCACAGGGCATGGTTCATGAAAATGTGGAGTATGTTAGAAGGGAATGGGATAAGAGATTCAAACCCTGGTTAGGAAATTTAACATGGTTAGAGAGTCACCTCATGGACAAAAAAACTTTGAAAAGGCTATGATTTTACCATACTGGGGGGAAGGTAGGGAAAGTGAAGGATATAGTGGAAAAAACTGGGCCATTCTCAGGGGAAACCCAGATTTGAGAAGGGTTATAGGAGAGAGACCCTCCTATATATACAAAACTGGGGTAAACATAAAAGAAAGTTTTGAATATGTGAAGAACACACGTTAACAAGAATGATGGTACTATAAAGTGTGGATCCTGTTCACAATGTTGCTACATAGTAGATTGTAAAATGGTTATTTTAGAAAATACCCTTAAAACAAAAGTAGAATTTGTTAAGGGTAACTGTCACACATCAGGTGTCATATACCTTGCACTGTGTAAGGGATGTCCAGCATATTATGTTGGCAAAACCGAAAGGCAATTATGTAATAGGATATATGAACGTGTACCATATCCACTAAGAGTAATAACAATGCACTGTATAGGCATTCTTTAGTTTGTAGGAATTTTCAGGGGTTCCGTTTTGGAATTGTAGAGAAAGTATTAGTTAACCCTAGAGGGGGGACTACAGAAATTTTATGGAAAAAAAAGAAGTCAAGTGGCAGATTAAGCTGCAGGCAGGGGAGGGCATAGGTTTAATTGAAGTTATTTCTGTAAAACCCCTGTTAATTAAGAGAGCTAAGGACAAAAGGCTATGTTAAAAATGTCCATGAAGTTAGGAAAGCTTATTTTTAGTGCAGTAAATATGGTTTCGGATATTTATAAATGTCTTTTAAGCTGTATTTTTTTTTAAAAAGTGGTTGTGCCTTTAAATGCATTTGTGTGGCTGTGATGTCATCAACACATTGGGCTATAAATGTTGGACTTACTAGAAGGCATGTATTCTGATGAAGTCCCCGTTCTGAGGGGATGAAAGCGCTCAATGAATACTTTTTAAACATTTTTATGTCTCAATAAAACGTTTGATACCTTTGGAAGTCTGTGGAGAGTTTTGGCTGCAAGACAGTGATTTTATTATTTTATTTTTGTTTTGGTTGTCACTGGGATCATTGTTTAAACAGTTTTGGCATCATAAGAAATTGTTTGATCATACTACTGGGGCTCAACAGACTACATAGTATGGGAGACTTTTGGTGGGATGTCAGCCTTGTAATCACTGTAGTTTTTGTAAATTTATTTGTAAGACAGAGCAATTTACTTCTCGTAGCACTTTGCTTGTTTTTAATATTCAGATGTATGGGGATTGTGAATCGGACTGGGTTATTTATTTGGTACTATGTACTTGCCAGACTTTTTATGTAGGGCAAATTTCACTTCCATTTACGTTACACATTTCTGAACATTTTAGTGATGTCAGATGTGCTCGCCAATCTAATGCCCTACATAAATACATTACCAAACACTCAACAGCTAACTTTAGATTTATTATTATAGACAGGATAGCGTTTAACAATAAAAATCAGGCTGGCATGGTATTTTAGATAAGAAAGAGAAAAAATGGATTATTCAGTTGGGAGCGCTTCTTTCTCCAGGCATTAATGAACATCTTTAATTAACCAATAATATGTGTTCAGATGGTTTATTAAGAAAGGGGTGGAGGTATGTGTTAATGTTGCACTGAAGAAGGGTTTGTAGCCGAAACCGGTATGCTAGAGTTGCTCCTGATTTGATATGGAATGAAATAAAAGGTTTGTGGCTGAAAAAAAGAAGTAAAAGATTTGTGGCTGACTTTTGAGTGCTGTGTATTTGTATTTTGGAGTTTTACATTCACTTGTTGGCCGCACACTTGTTCTTTACTTGTGTGGTGTTCTAGTTACTGGAAACAGAAAATACACCCCTGAGATTCCACCTGTGTCCATGCTGGACAGGGGCTTTGGGTGCTGACTTGTCTAAACTCTTGGCTAGGCTTATAAAGGCCTCAGGGCCAATAGCCTAGTAACTTCCTATGATCCGGTGAACTCTGAGCTCACTGTACCTCAGGGTAAGGACTTAGATTTTGTATTATCCCATCTGTCCACTTTGAATTGCTGAATATTTGCCATCCGGTACATCCGATTTGGCAAGTGATCACTTTACCAAGAGCTTGAGTTTCCTTCCCTGCCACCATCATGCGTCTTTCCCATCTGTTGCCTCTGATCTCATTTGCCACTTCAGTGATAAAGATTACTGAATAAACGTATGCTTCTTCATGCTCCTAAGGCTAGGCACAAAGGCCTTGCTGCTTCTGTCAACCTTACCATTAGAGATTCCCTTTTACTGTCTGTACAGCTTTATAGTACTTCTTCTTCTTCTTCTTCTTCTTTCGGCTTTTCCCGGTTAGGGGTCGCCACAGCAGATCACCTTGTCCGCTCATGATTGGCAGCGGAGTTTTACGGTGTCGAGTTGCCAGCCCGGTGCCCAACCTTCCACAGAAGGCACACACATGCACACACTCAAACCTAGGGCCAATTTAGAGTGTCCAGTCCACCTGCAGCATGTCTTTGGGATGTGGGACGAAACCGGAGCACCCGGAGGAAGCCCACGCGACCACAGGGAGGACATGCAGACTCTGCACAGAAGGCACCTCAGCCGAGGATCGAACCAGAGAATCTCTTGCTGTGAGGCGGCAATGCTAACCACTGCACCACTGTGGCTGCCCTTACAGCTTTATAGTACATATATCAAAATTCTTCATGAAAGGTAGCTTTACCTTTTTTTTTTTTTTTTTTTTTGGCTTACTGATGATACTGTTACTGGTTGAGTGTTGCCTTTCCAGTGATGTGGGCAAGGGCTTCAGAAAATGTGACCGCATACCAGACAGGCAACATGGCAACAAGACATACCTACAAAGACTGTGCACGGAATTGTTTTAGACCTACTTTCTTCCTTTGCTTTGCTTCCCTGTAAAAGACATGTAAACTTTTTAATAACAAATTGCCCTTATGTTACTAATATTTCCGTGGGCTTTGGGTCCTTGCTGTCTTCAAGGGATGAAAAACAGAATCTCATTTGTTCCACGTCTTGTTACAGAATCCATAGCCATTTTTAGAAATGGAGATACACATCAGTCATCTGTTTTAATTTATTTACCCACATGTTTTCTAGAGCAGTAGGCAGTGGACTGGTCATCCAGACACTTTTCATCCAAGACTCAGGCTCACTTATGAGTAAATCCATAAGAAAACACACTTAAGGAAATATAGTTAAAGGTTCAACGTACAGATTGAGGTGCTTTTGGCTGCATTCAGAAGTAGTTTTAAAAAAAGGCCACTTGAATATTGGGTTGATAACTGAGTTAATAAGAAATCTGATATAATTTTTGTGGCATTTTGACTCCATACAGCTGACCATCATATAGTGTAAAGGTGTTTCCTCATTTATGTGGTCTGCCAAACCTGACTAGCTGTCCTCAGACCATGCCTGACCTTTTGTTTGGTACAATTGAAGAGATTGAGGCTTTCTGGGGCAGCATCACTGCTTTTGACAAGGAATGGTTTCTCTAAGGACCTGCCCCTTGCATATACCCAGACCATTCCTGGGAAAAACACTCAATGACCTATGCTGTTGTGTTATTCATACCTTTGTGTGAGACTCTGCTACAGCCCTGCTCTTCTGAGGACATGTGTCACTGGCTTCCAGTGGGGTTCAACTTTAAAAGTTCATCAAGAACTCTCACCTCTCACAGATTGGGCACGCTCATCCTACCTGACTCTGCTATTCATATGCAAGTCACCTAGGTCATAGTTAGAGTTTTCTCTGTTTATACCACTGGCACAGGCAGTAAGTTTGTTATAGATATAAAAAGTTAAAATTAAGCTAACAATGCTAAGCAACAAACCACTAAAGAGTAATTTAAAAAAGTATCCATACAATGTTAAACATTTTAGGACCTCCACTGAAAAGTTATGACAGAAGTTTAAAACTATGTAGCCCTTATTTTTCATCATTAACAAAAAGAATACAAAACATAACACACCTGGCTTATGCAGAGCTCCTTAAATCCCTTTCCCTCTACTCAGTCTCCTGTAGATTGCTGAGGGGTGATATATGCCTGTCTTAACAAGGCATCTGCAAACTCCACACTTATGAATCTCCTACATATTTGTAAGTCAAAAAATACCAGAAATACAAGGTCTAGGGTCCTAAATTTTGTCTCTGATTTAAACAGAGCATGTTGGAAAGACAGATATGTGCCCCAGAGACTGCTACTCCTGTGGAACAGTTGAGTTTGTCTATTACTCAGTTTAAGCGCAACCTAGACCAGTGAATGGGAAATAGGAAATTTACACTGGGCTTGACATCCATGTCCCTTATGGACAGAGGTAGCTTATAAGTGCCTATCTCTTAATGTCCTACTTGGATACAGGACTTCATTATTCTTTCAGGAAAACTTAGCCAGGCTTAGAAAAGCTTCCTGGGCGTTAGCCTAGTAACAATTTACGAATCTATATATCATTAACGATGCTCCCTAAAACTCTTGCATGCATTGTATGTGTATAGCTATTTTAATGTGGCCGTAAGCTTTTGAAGTGTACTGCTTCTGCAGGAGGAATTCTTGAAGCCAGACACCTTCCTCGGTGACAGACTTGCACTCAACAAAGTGATGGTCTGCTACACTTTCCTTAGGGTGGTTGCTATATCTCTCAGCTGTCCAGAGGTTTGCAGAATGTCCAGACTTTTGCCTTATATTTTTGGTATGTTCCTTATAAAATGTGTAGCTTTGCAGCAAGTCATTAAGGATTGTAGTCGCTAAGTAAACATGAAGTCAAAATGAGACACTGGCACTTTCCTACTTACCCTTTAAAAAGAGATGAATTTAAGGAATGGGTCATGGAAATGATTATAGAGCTATTAGGAAAGACAGAAATGTATTCAAAATGGATAGTTAATTAGTTAAAAGCGTTAAGAATTATTTAGAGGGCTTGACAAATGTTAATTTCTGAATAATGGTAATCTGACTTAATGAGAGGAGAGGCAACTGCAACCTGCTTAAAGAGCAGTAAAGGAGTATTTGGATAATATGCACGTTTAGAAACTTTGCTGTTAAATAACTGATGTGAAGTTGTTCTATCTCGCTGTTCATTCTTACTGATGGGTTCAGAGCCGATTGTCAGCTCCGCTCGGCCAACTGCAAAAGCTCAAGGTCTTCAACCAGCTCGAGTCCAGCTCCCTATCTCATGAGGCACCCTGATCTTCCCCAGATCCCGTTTGCCACTGCAACTTGATAGGACGTTCACCAGCTCTGGACAGTGTATAACTTTTCTTTTCGTACAAAAAGTAGCTGTTATAATACCTTAAGTAGTTATTTAGTCATTTAGATAGATAGTTAGAGTGTGTAGTTTGTATTTAGATCTTTATAACATTTAGATTGTATAGTTAGTCATTAGGGCTATTTTTTTAGGCCTTCTCTTCTCCCTATCCCTATCTGAGCTAGCTTAATAACTGAGAAATTAGTAACCGTGTTTTTAGGCCATTTTTTCCTCTTTATCTTCCATATATGATATGTTTTATTAGATTATAGCCCTTTTTTTCCATAGGGCACATAGTTTTTCTCTTTATATTAGATATTACATTAGAGTGTGTTATGTTAGGTTTTAGCCCTTTTTTACGGGACACATAGTTATCTTTAGTAATAATATTATAATAGAAGTTAGTGGCCATATTTTAAGGCTTTTTTCTTGACATATCAGTGGTATTATATTGTGTGTGTGTGTGTGTGTGTGTGTGTGTGTGTGTGTGTGTGTGTGTGTGTGTGTGTGTGTGTGTGTTAGTGTGAAATTACAGCCCTTTTTTCATACAGGGTAGATAAATATTTTCATTGTGAGCTTAATTCTTAAAGCCTTTTTTTCACAAGGCTTTACTAGCTTTTTTGTGTGAATCTTTACTGTTAGAGCCCTCCTTTTTTTATAGGGTATTATTGATGTGTTTTCTATTGTTGGTTGTTGCCTTTGAAAATGTCTCAGCAGGAGAAGGAGAAAGCCAAGTCTGGCTTCAAAAAATGCCCTAGATGTGGGTGAAAGATGTCCATAACTGATGGACATACTGAATGTGTCTACTGCTTGGGTGAGGTACATCTGCAAGAAAGCTGTGCTATATGCCACTCCCTCAGCTCAAGAGTGTTGCATGAAAGAAAGAAAATTAATGGATAACGGTCTGCTTAAATCCTCTTTTCAAGAGTCGTTGGTAAGTCAGACAAGCACTCCAAAAAGACAGAACCGACAAAAAGTCCATCTACATCGAAATCAGCTTCTAGTAAAGCTTGGACATCGGTTTCACAGCCTTCGGGACCGACTGTCATTATGGTTAGGAGCCGGTCCCCGACCATGGAGCCGGTATCTGCTACCTTAAAGTCCCCTATATTGCAATCGGTGGCTTCGTCACATTCTTCGTGGGCCTCAAATAGACTGTCTGATTTGGATGTGGACCGCATGGTAAAGAAGTTTCTACAGATACCAGCGCTGGAAAAAATTTTATCGGCACCGACTCCGGGGACTTCTGAGCCGACCTTAGTTCTTTCTATATCTTCTGTCCCTACTCCTATCTGCATGGAAGTTTCGGAGCCGGAGAGCATCGGAACTGATGATCGTGGACCCCTCGGGTCCGACACCTACACTAGATTTTGTGGCCCTGACTGCCCTGATGCTTTCAGCGCCGACCAAGGAATTTTTGGGCTGACACTCGCCTGTCGGGTCTGGGGAGTATAGTAGGACCGACTTGTCGGTGCCAACTTTAACTGTCGGGGCTTCGAATCGAGTGAGTTCGGCCCCGACCTCTGGCTCGGAACCCTCTGTACCGGCGCAGACGATTTCCATCAAATCTTCGGATCCGAGGGATTCCACTCATTGGGACCGAGGGGCATTCAACGCTGTGAGGAGGGCTTTGTCCACCCCGATGACCACTCCATTGGTTCGAGCAGGTCCCTCCCTGAAAGCACCGGTGTCTGCCTCTTCATCACACACTCCATTGAAGTGTAGAGATCCTCAGCCTCAGGAAGCTCCATTGGGTGAGCCATGTTCTTCCGAGACCTCTCCAGAAGCCCCCACTGAAGAAGTGCCTAGGAAGAGGCTCTGCAAGAGGAAGCATCTGGACTCTCCACAGGAGTCAGTCATTTTGGATACTGACCTGGATGAGTCAGAAGGGTCCCCATGGTCCCCCTCTGAAGATATCTCCTTTGCAGATATCTTAGAGATTCTTAAACAGAGTGGTGGCTGGAAATCCCTTAACCCTTCTGATGATGAGTCAGTTGTCCTGAAGGCTTTTGGGTCTCAACCCTCCACCTCTTGGGTGTCTAAACTCTTCAATGAGTTACTTGAATTACTCACTCAAAGGGCATGAGAGTCCCCAGACACCACCGAGCCTGTCCCCAGAAGGCTTAACAAATTTATAACTAGCCCCCAAGACAGGCTTTACCTTACTAAAGGAGTACGTGTTGATGCTATGGTGGTGGCAGCAGCCACCAAGAAGTAATTATCGGAGACTTCTTCATCTGTTCATCCTCCTAATAGAGAATCTAGGATTATGGACAGATACGGGAAGTGTATGTTTAGTTCAGCGGCCTTCGTCCGATCGCTGAACTACCTCATACATTTTACTAGGTTACAAAGGGATCTCCTGAAGGAGCTAGGAGACACCCTACAGGGTTCAGTAACTGCGGGAGATTCGGACAAGGTAACTTCCCAGCTTTCCACTCTTAATTCGATAGTGAACTCTTCCATGCGTCTGTTGTCATATGCAGGTGATGGTGCAAGCAGTGCAGCGGGTACAGGAATCGCTCTCAGGAGACATTCTTGGATGCGCTTATGTTTCTTTGCGGAACCCTTTAAGTCTTCCTTCATTAACACCCCCTTTGACGGTTTGTCCCTTTTCAGACCTAAGGTAAAGGAAACTCTTACCAGGAGTGAAAAGACAGAAAGACCTTGTCTGCCGTCGGAGTACGTTTTTCTACCCCAAATAGACCTTATCCCAAAGGGAGTGGAGGTGGAAAGATATGGTTCCGTAAATCTCAAGGATCTTTCCAGAACACTCGTGGTGAAACCCCTTCTAGAGGCAGAGGAGGGGGTAATAATAGAAGACGTCACCCACGTGGCAGAGGGGGTCTGCAAAACCAGGGTGACAGAGATCAGTTCGTTGGCAAGCCTGAATGTTCATCTCTGAAGGCAGTTGGGGGACGCCTATCTTTTTACCTAGACGCCTGGCTAAAAATAAAAGACAGCTGGGTGCAAAGCATAATATCCAGAGGATACTCTGTTACCTTTGTCAGCCCACTCCCTCTAGTAAAGAAAAGCCCAGACATTCCACCCAGTCACAGGGACCAAGCAGCCTTAGAGGTCCAAAGGTTGCTGGACAAAAGAGTCATCCAGCCAGTCACAACAGACCAGGGAGGATCCGGAACTTACTCAAGTTTCTTTTTAGTTCCAAAGAAAATGGGACTGGAGACCTATTCTGGACCTAAGCAGACTAAACAAGTCAGTAAAAAAGACGAAGTTCCGGATGGTCACGCTTCAGTCAATACTTTCCTTTCTGGGGAAAGACAATTGGATGTGCTCCATAGATCTGCAAAGGTGCGTACTACCATGTAAAGATGGACAGAGCATCCAGGGATCATCTACGCCTCCGGCTGGGAGCTAGCCATTATCAATTTTGCACTCTGCCCTTTGGTCTCACTACAGCCCCCAGAGTGTTCATCAAATGCATGGCAGTATTCACCACTCACCTGAGACATTTGGGATTCCAGGTGTTTCCATATCTAGATGACTGGCTCTTCACTGCCACCACCAAGCATCATTCATGCAAGGGACACAACCTTAAATCTCTGCAATCAATTTGGAGATTACCATCAACTCAGAAAAATCCACCTTATCGCCATCGCAACAGACCGTCTTTATAGGAACATAACTAAACACAGTTTCAGTGACATTGTCTGCCTCCAGAAATAATCTGTCTCTTATGAAAACAAATATTAGACCTGCTTCCAAGAAAAAAAGCCCCAGTCTCAATGGTACTCAAATTGCTAGGATCGATGGCGACAGCAATCATTGCCATTTCCCTCGCTCGAATGCACATGCGAGTTCTACAATGGCTCCTATTCTCTCAAAGATCCTTTCAGGAACTTCCAGTGTCACACTAAATTATCATAACGAATATGTGCAAGAAGGACCTTCAATGGTGGCTGACATCTCAACGTGTATCTCGGGGATGTCCATTCGTTCTACCCAATCCCATAGCCATGGTGACCACAGACACTTCCATGATTTGAGTGGGGGGGGGGCATTATCAGGGAAGAACAGCCCAAGGCATGTGGAAGAAACACGAGGCTCATCTGCATATAAATGTTCTGGAGATGAGAGCGGTACTTTTAACATTGCAGTCTTTTCAAGACTCTCTACCTCTGGGAACAATTGCAATCCAGGCAGACAACATGTTAGTGGTTTGGTACATCAACAAACAGGGAGGAACCAAATCTTACCCTCTGTGTGGAGAGGCCATGAGAGTATGACAATGGGCAGTCTCCACCCACCGCTTTCTGATAGCAATGCACATCCCTGGGAAATCCAGTGTGTTAGCAGACAAGCTAAGCAGGCAATTCTACTGCCTCACAAGTGGTCCCTAAAGAAACAAGTAGCGGAATGGATATTCCACAGGTGGGGCCAGCCTTGCTGGGATCTCTTTTCAACCCCAACAAACACGAAATGCAGCAGCTACTTTGTCCTGATTCCCTTGCCGGGGGATGCCCCAAGGGATGCAGTGGTGCACAATTGGCCCCTGGGTCTCCTTTATGCATTTCCTCCCTTCCCTCTGATTCCCAAAATATTACAGAAAGCAAAAATTCTGGGAAGGTCCATGATCTTAATAGCCCATTACTAGCCTCAGCAAATTTGGTTCCCCTTCCTTCAGCCTCATCTCTTGGAAGAACCCTGGATCCTGGACCCAGTTCCGGATCTGTTGACCCATTCATTGGGGGCTCTTCATCCTTCTCTTCATTCCCTCAAACTGACAGCTCCACAATAGCCAGGATTTACAACCTCTCAGCTGAGGCCCAACATATTATAACATCTTCTCATAAATCATCCACCAGAAAGTTATATCTTAGCAAATGGAAGATATTTTCTTTATGGGCCTCTCAGAATGATGTTGATCCTTATCTAGCTCTGATCCCATCTATGTTGGAATTTCTAACTAAACTTTTCAATGAAGGAGCTGCTGCAGCTACCATCAGAGTTCAATTAGCAGCAATCTCAAACTTTCATCTTGGCTTCCAAGACTCCAATGTCATGTCGCATCAACTCTCTAAAGCCTTTCTTAAAGGTGCCATTCATTTGAGGCCACCAATCAGAGCTCCAGTCATGCCACGGAATCTAAATTTTGTTCTCTCCAGAATCATATTACCTTCTTTCGAACCAGCTTCATCCTCTCCTTTGAAATTCCTACATCATAAATGCAAAAGAAAATAAAAATGCCACCATAGTGGTGTGACCACAATCAATAAAATGGAAAAACTTTAATAGTAAATGTCACAAAGCACTTTCACCCTGTAACCTCAGGGCTTCATCAGAGTAAATTAACCACATTGATGTATTTACAAGCTTTACACATGTTACACTTTGACATGGTAGATCTAAGCCTTTCGTTGTTGCAAGGTTTTTCAAACCAGTTCTTTAAATTTGCACCCCTAGTAAAAGTGGATGTTAAGTTGTCTATCTCGCCTTCATTCTTGCTGTTTGGAGACTCGGCCATCTTCAATAGCTCGAGAGCTGTTTAGTGGCTTGAGGCTACCCCTTATCCCATGATGCCTAGCGACAGCTACCCAGATCTCATTTGCCGCTTCAGCTGCGAGGTGTGTCATTTTCTGGCTCAGGCTTGTATTTTCAATTTTTTTGTGTAGAAATATATTTTTATACTCCTTTCTTTGTTTTATTCACTAGTGTGTGTTGAGTACTTTGTTCTTTCATAGTCCCTTTTTAGTTAGAACTCGTTTAAGTTAGAGAGTTCTCCCCTCCCCCATTCCCTTCCCAAGGACAGCCGTTTAACTTAGGGGCTCTCCTTTCTTTCTGTTTTGCTATAATTTAAAAAAATAAATAAATAAATAAATAAAAAGGGAGATTGTTTTCATATATATATATATATATATATATGTATATATATATATATATATATATGTATATATATATATATATATATATGCATGTATATATATATATATATATATATATATATATATATATATATATATATACATATGGTTCTACCTGACTTCGTCGACAGCGCAGAAGACCGACATCGGAATCCGGAGCTCCAGAAGATCGAAAACGAAGAAGACCGACGCGAATCGCGAGTGGCAGAACATCGACAATGCAGAAGACCGACACGACGGATGACAACACCAACGCCGAGGATGCCGACATGGGGAAAGGCTGTGTGAGTATGCGGTAGTG
Organism: Protopterus annectens; assembly: GCF_019279795.1. NCBI lineage: Eukaryota > Metazoa > Chordata > Ceratodontiformes > Protopteridae > Protopterus > Protopterus annectens. The sequence goes on along the minus strand of NC_056733.1, from coordinate 1,980,146,208 downwards.
ACGGACGTTAGGGTGCGAGGCAGGTAAGTGTGGAGATTGACGGTCTGTGGGGATAGGGGTGGGTTAAGTGAGTTAGGGTTAGGGAGCGATAGGCGTGGGTTAAGTGAGTTAGGGTTAGGGCGATAGGGGTGGGTTAAGTGAGTTAGGGTTAGGAGCGATAGGGGTGGGTTAAGTGAGTTAGGGTTAGGGCGATAGGGCGGGTTAAGTGAGTTAGGGTTAGGAGCGGGTAGGTAAGTGTGCGATAGTGACGGACCTTAGGGTTAGGTAAGGTTTAGTGTGGGCTTGTAAGGATTTTGGTGTGCTTGTGTTGTGTGTGTGGTTTGTGGAATGGGATGTGTTTTGTTTTAATTGTTATTGTGGTGTGTGCAGTGTATGGGGTTTCGTGTTTGTGTACCGTCGGTTATTTCGTTGTCGGTTATGTGTGGTTTCGTGTTTATGGACTGTCGAATATGTGGTGTCGGTGATGTGGTTGTCGGTGTTGTGTGGTTTCGACTATGTCAGGTAGAACCATACATATATATATATATATATATATATATTGTCTGGTGTACTTTGACTAGAGTAGAATTTTTTCTATCTGTGTTTCTCTTCTGGTACTTGTTTTTTTTTTTTTGTTTTTTTTTTTGTGGTTGAGTTATGTCTAAGGAAGCTAAAGTTTCTGGATTTAAAAAGTGTGACTAGTCCTGTCAGAAAATGTCACTGACAGATGGGCACACTAGTTGCATTTATTGTTTGGGCGCTGTTCACCTGCAGGACTCTTGTTCTATCTGCTGTGCTTTTAGTCCAAGAGTCCTGCAGGAGCAAAAGAACAAATTGATCCTTAGGGGTCTGTTAAAACCTCAGGATTCATCGGCAAAGAGTTCCCAGCCAGTGAAATCCCCAAAATCCTGTAAACCGTCGGCTCCACCTTCGGAGCCGACTCCGTTACAGGATTTATCGAGTATGTCGGTTTCGGTTGGCACTGACGAGACAACCCCTCTGTCGGCTCCATTGGATGTTTTGGAGCTGTCTCGGAGCCATAAAAGGCTAAGGTCCCCTTCGTTAGAGTCAGTTCATTCGGCTCCTGGGTCTCCATTATTGCAAAGTGAACATAGCCACTGTTCTTCACACTCCTCGATCCATTAGGCTGTGATTATCATTATCATGATGTGGAGAGAGTAGTAAGTAGGTTGCTAAAATCACAGGCACTAGCTAAATTATTGTCTAGCCCTCCTTAACAGGTATCGGCTCCATCCACCTCCTTTTCTGTTCCTTCCTCCGACTCCATTGAGCTCGGAGCTGGAGTTCGTTGGGGTTCGAGTAGTGGAACCGTCAGCTCCGATAACCATATCTCCTTCACTTCCGACATCGGCTCCGATTCCCTCGATAGTACCTTTGATCGAGGAATCTGGACACCGGGGCTCCCTTGTTGGCTCTGAGGGGGCGAGTGGCATCGGACCCTTCTCCGACCCCGTTCTCCCTCTTGGAGCATCGGCGCAGGTGAGCTCGGCTCCAACATCGGCTTCGGAGCCATCCCCCTCGGCGTAGAGAAAATTTCCTATTTTTTTGGAACCGGGGCTTTCTCTACTTCGAGGCAGGGTCGCCTTTGAGGTCATGCGGAGTGTGCTGTCCCCCAAGTCAGCTCCACTACCAGCCCCACCGGCTCCGTCCCCAGTAGTGTCTGTGCCAACCTCTGCTCCTCCTCCAGACCCCAAGCGTAGGGAACCGATGCTCCAGGACACACCATTGCGTGTTTCCACTTCTTCCGAGGCCTCCCCTGATCACTCAGAGGAGTCCCCTCGGAAGAAGTGCAAGAGGAAGCACATTGACTCCCCTGAGTCTGTCATTTCTGATACAGACTTAGATGAATTGGAAGGGTCCCCGAGATCCCCCTCTGAAGATGTTTCCTTCTCGGACATCCTGGAAATGCTTAGGCAGAGGGGGAACTGGAATCCCCTAGCCCCTACCGAGGATGTATTCCTGGATGCTTTCAGATCCCGACCTTCCACCTCTTGGGTTTCTCCTCCTTTCAACCCACTTATGTCTGTAGTGGCTCAAAAAGCTTGGTCAGCTCCGGACACAGTGGAACCAACTCCGAGGAGACCTGGTAAATTTATTACAACTCCCCAGGATAAGCAATTCCTTTCTAAAGGTGTGCCCGTTGATGCCATGGTGGTAGCAGCAGCCACCAAAAAAGAGTTAGCAGAGACCTCTTTATCTATTCATCCCCCTAACAAGGAGTCTAGGATGATGGACATATACAGAAAGCGAATGTTTGCTTCAGTGACCTTCTCCAGGAGGTCCCTGAACTATCTTTATCATTTTACTCACCTTCAAAGGGATCTCCTTAAAGAGCTTGGAGATACCCTTCAAGATCCTACAGCTGAGGGGGTACAAGCCAAAGTAGCTTCCCAGCTAGCGACGCTTAATTTTGTAGTTAACTCCTCCATGAGGCTCATTTCCTATGCAGTCGATGGAGCGAGTAGAGCCGCGGGCACGGGTGTGGCCCTCATGAGGCATGCGTGGATGCGGCTGTGTCACTTTGCGGAACCCTTTGAGCATCCTTCACCAATACCCCCTTTGATGGCTCCTTTCTCTTTGGGCCACAGGTGAAAGATACGTTGACTAGGTGTGAGCAAGAAGGCAAGACTCTCTCTCTGCCGTGGGAGTCCGTTTTTCCACTCCTTCTAGACCTTACCCCAAGGGTCAGAAGAGTGGGAAGATGTGGTTCTGTAAATTTCAGGGAGCCTTACCTGACACACGTAGTGATTTTTCCTCCAGAGGCAGGGGGGAATCAATAATAATAGATGCCACCCCTCGTGGCAGAGGGGGTCCGCAGAACCAGGGCAACAGAGAATCTTTCTCTGATAAGCCCTTCCAGCATCCCTGAAGGGTTGCCCGGCTGCTCACCTCTGGAGGCAGTCGGGGGAAGATTTTCACTGTACCCAAAAGTCTGGCAAAATTTAACAAGGGACAGATGGGTATGGTCCATTATATCTGGAGGTTACAAAATTCCCTTCCATCAATCCCCCTTACAGTCAAAGAAGACCCTTCCAGATGTTCCACCCAATCTGAAGGAGCAAGCAGTAATAGAAGTTTCAAAACTGCTAGAAAACGAGCCATTCAGGATGTCCCCCGCAGACCAGCACTGATCCGGAACTTACTCAAGGTTCTTTTTGGTACCAAAAAAGACAGGGGACTGAAGACCGATTCTGGATCTCAGCAGACTAAACAAATCTGTACAAAGAACAAAGATGGTCACGCTACAGTCCATTCTACCCTTCCTGGGTCAGGACAATTGGATGTGCTCGACAGATCTTCAGGACGCGTACTGCCATATCAAGATGGACAGAGATCTCCAGAGATTTCTTCGCTTTCTGGTGGGGGCCAGTCATTACCAGTTCAGAGCTCTGCCCTTTGGTCTCACCACAGCCCCCAGGGTGTTCACCAAATGTATGGCAGTGGTCACAGCTCACCTGAGACGTCAAGGATTCCAGGTGTTTCCATATCTAGATGACTGGCTCCTCACTGCTACCACCAGGCATCAACTCTTACAAGCGCGGGATTATAAAATCACATCTTGCACCCAGCTAGGTATTACAATAAATTTCGAAAAATCTGCCCTGTTGCCCTGTCAGTCTATCACTTACATAGGAGCAGACTTAAACACAAGGGATATGTTCGCAAGGTTTCCACTGGAAAGAGTGTCCACAATTTGTCAACAAGTGCAAATCCTAATGCAGAGCAAAAGGATCCAAGTCAGGTATGTCCTTCAAACTCTGGGCTCCATGGCAGCTGCCGTTCTTCTACTTCCATTAGCGCGTTTCCACATGAGAATTCTGCAGTGGCTTCTTTTCACGCAGTGGTCTTTCCAAGAGCTACCCATGTTTTACATGATCCTGATCACGGAGGCATGCAAAAGGCACCTTTCTTGGTGGATGGTCTCCCCACTAGTTACTCAGGGCAGACATTTCATACAACTCCCTCCGGTAGCCACAGTGACTACAGATGCCTCCCTGATAGGGTTGGGGGGCATTATCTGGGCAGGACAGTCCAAGGCACTTGGCAACCTCACGAGTACCATCTGAACGTAAATGTCCTAGAAATGAGAGCCGTGCTGCTAGCATTGCAAGCTCTTCAAGACTCTCTTCCTTCCGGGACCATTGCAATTCAAACAGACAACATGTCAGTGGTGTGGTACATCAACAAGCAGGGCAGAACCAGATCCTACCCCCTGTGTCGAGAAGCACTCAGACTTTGGCAGTGGGCGATTTCCTCCCAACGTTTTTTGATTGTGACGCACATCCCTGGGAAATCCAACGTCATAGCGGACAGGCTCAGCAGAGCTATCCTCATGCCTAACGAGTGGTCTCTGAAACAGGAAGTTGCGGATCTTATCTTTTGCAAATGGGGACAGCCTTGCTGCGATCTTTTTGCTACCCCCTTCAACAGCAAATGCAGCAACTACTTCTCCCTTCTTCCTCTTCCAGGTCACATACCCAGAGACGCTCTAGTCCACGATTGGCCTCAGAGACTTCTTTATGTCTTTCCTCCGTTTCCCCTGATACCGAAACTCATACAGAAAGCAAAACCGTTAGGTTGCAAAATGATCCTTATTGCCCCCTACTGACCTCGACAGATATGGTTCCCGTTCCTGCACCATTACCTTCTCGATCAGCGCTGGACTCTGGACCCGATTCCAGATCTCCTGATTCATCAATTAGGCGGGTTGCATCAGTCCCTCCAAACTCTCCAGCTCACAGCTTGGTTGCTCCACTTCCAACCTTAGCCAGGCTTCCCAGCATTTCCCCAGCAGTCCATGAGAGTATCGTCTCCTCTCATAAGTCTACAATGAGAAAAACTTATGCTAGCAAATGGAAACGTTTTTCTTGTTAGGCAGAGTCTAGGAATGTGGATCCCTTCTCAGCCCCAGTCCATGAAATTCTGGAATTCCTAGCACAACTGTTTCACTCCGGGGCCACTTCCGCTACAGTTAGGGTACAGTTAGTGGCCATTTCTAATTTTCATATTGGTTTGTCACATTCTAACATCATGGCCCATAAGCTCTATAAAGCTTTTTTGAGAGGAACATCTCTTCTAAGACCTCCAGTGAGAGATACCCCTCCTCCTTGGGACCTTAATTTAGTCCTAACCTCCTTAATCCTGCCTCCTTTTGAACCAGCAGCATCCTGCTCCATCAAGTTTCTATCTTTGAAGACACTCTTTTTGGTAGCTATCACTTCAGCTAGGCGTGTCTCAGAACTTCAAGCACTATGTGTTTGTTGTCCCTACCTGGTGTTTCACAAGGACAGAGTTGTTCTGAGGACTAATCTTTCATTTCTTCCAAAAGTCAGCTCAGAAAATAATTTAAATCAATCTATAGATCTCCCTATGTTCTTCCCAAATCATAGCAACAAGGCAGAGTACAAGCTTCACCAATTGGACGTTCATAGACAATTGCATTTTTACCTACATAGAACTAAAGAAATAAGAAAGTCAGACCAATTATTCCTTTCTTATGCCTTAAACAAACAAGGTCTCCCAGTTTCCAAGGTGACCTTATCTAGATGGTTGTCCCACACTATTACTTTCATTTACCAGTTAAGGAACAAAAAGTTACCAACTAAACTGAAAGGTCATTCTACTAGGGCATTAGCCACCTCCGTAGCTTTTCAGTCTAGGTTGCCCATGGATTCCATCTGTGCAGCTGCCACGTGGGCAAACCCTCATACCTTTATTTCTCATTACAAGGTGGATATGGTCTCCTGGAGCAGAGCTGACTTTAGTTCCACTGTTCTGAAGAGTCTGTTCCACTGAGCCACCCAGGATGTTAGGTGCTAGGGACGCTGTCCCAAACAGCAAGAATGAAGGTGAGATAGACAACTTAACATTAAGAAGTTATGTACCTACCATAACTTTCCATGTTAGTTGTCTTCATCTCCCCTTCTTTCTTGCATCCCTCCCTCCGTCCCCCGTCCTATTGGATCAAGAGGAGTCCTTTTTTTTCACTGGCTGAGTATTCTTTTATTGTTATTCTTCTGGCTAGGTCTTCCTAACCTATTCTAGATATTAGGATGCATGGAACAACCATTTTTTGATAACTGGTTTCTCTTATATTATTTCTGGATTAGCTATTTCAAATGAGATCTAGGTAGCTGTCACTAGGCATCATGGGATAAGGGGTAGCCTCGAGCCAGTAAACACCTCTCGAGCTATTGAAGATGGCCGAGTCGGAGCCAAGGATCGGCTCCGATCCCAAATAGCAAGAAAGAAGGCGAGATGAAGACAACTAACATGGAACGTTGTGGTAGGTACATAACTTCTTATTCTTGGTTTAGTATCTAGAATATTTTTGAGCTCAGGACCCACAACTAAGTCCCATGTGTTGTTAACCATTGCTTTAATTTTCAATGCTTTGTTGTCATAAGGGAGAACCAAAACACTATCTGACATAGTATTGTGTCTTGTATCAAAGGTGAACCCGTGGTCAGTGGATAAAATGGGGGTAAACATGTCCTTTCTTCTTTCACAAATTTCATTTCTAATTTTAATAAGAAACTTGGTGGAGTAGCCTCTTTCTTTCAACATTCCTACTAGGGTGTACATCTCATCCTTAAATTCACTGTCATCACAAGTCAGTCTCAAAATCTTGACCATCTGTCCTTTTACTACGCTTTTCTTTTAATGCTTTGGATGACATCTGTCATAATGAAGCAGTGAAGTAGAGTACGTATCTTTTCTGTGCACCCTAGAGTTCAATTTGTTAATTTTATCCCAAGTCAGGGAGATGTCTAAAAAATCTATCATATCTTTCCCAATTTTATGAGTAAATTTTAAGAATGTCGAGGTGTTGTTTAAGTACTCCATAAAATCACCAAACTCAACATCTGTACCCCTCCACAGGATGAGAATTTCATCCAAAAACCTTAACCATGTAATGACTTTGTCATAAAACTTTGATGGAAAGACCCATTTTTCCTCCCATTGTGCCAGCACCAAGTTAGCATATATTGGTGTGCATTTGGCTCCCATGGCTACACCTGAAATTTGGTGAAAAAGTTCACCTTCAAACAACAAAATGTTGTTGTTTAGTACTAACTCCATATGTTCCACCAGAAAAATTTTTTACCGTTTTGTATATCATTTTTCCCAGTAAGGGCTTCTTCAAACAGCACCAACCCTTCTTTATGTGTTATTGTTGTAAATAAACTCATTACGTCTACTGTGATAGAATTTTCTCTTAGTGTTTCTAAACAGTGCCATGAATCTTTTAGAATGTGCTGGTAATGTTTAAGTAAATTTTTACATCAGAAATCAATGTATGCAGCTCTTGGTTCAGTATTTGACCCTGTCACTGCAACAATTAGTCTGAATGGGGGGGTTGTGCACAGTTTTGTGGATTTTCGGGATCCCAGAGATGTGTGGGATCACTGGAAAATCCACAGTCATGAACTTGTGTTCAATTTGGTCTATCACATCCTGAGTTAAACAGTCAACCAAGATGTGACGCCCGTGCCCTGGCCCAGCAATCAAGAAGCCTCAATCCTCACCACTAACACCAGAGAGGGTGTCTCATATATGAGGAAAGGATAACAAATGCACACAGTAAAGTGCAATTTTCCTTAAGAGCACACAGAGATCACAGTCCGGGGCTGGTCGCTCCCTTGCTCTCCAGGTCCCCAATAAGACTCCCCACTGGCACAGCAATAGGGTCCAGATCTCAGCCTAGTGGGCAAGCTAAAACCTCTTGCACCCTCTCTGTCCAACCAGTGCTTCGTGTTCCTGCTCAAGTAGCTGACACACACACACACTTTGAGAAGAGTTTATACAACCACACAGACACTCCTGGGGAAGGCTGGCACAGGTTCTCCAGCTGTGCCCCTTTTTCCCAGACTATACGGTAGTACCAGCTGCCACCACCCACTAATAATTATCAGCTACTCAAAGGCCCTTAAAAGGGTGTCCAATTATTACTGTGCAATATTATTATCCAATTGGTAAGTGTGACTAATCAGTCAAGGCTTATTTGGCGTGATAGTAAACGCTATAAATATGCAATGTACTTAACGTATCTCTACACAAACCAGCCACAGTTAAAGGTTTTAAAATATTTAATAATAAATAATTAAAACCACAAAACAATACTTTCTACTACACAGTGCTAGTCAAAGAGTTCAGAGATCACACAGAAATACTTAAAATAAATCAGTAGTACAGTTCTGACATCACAGAAAACACTTAATTTAATGTTTCTAGTTCCTAGCTATTTCTAAAAGAAAACACAAGTCTAAGATAACTTACATGTGAGCAAGACAGTGCTGTGAGTTAGATGATCAAGACAAAAATGCTTAATGCCTTCTGATTTCTCTCTGTTTAAATTGCTATTTTCAGTTCTGATACCCATTTCATTATTTTTACACTTTCCTGGGGTTCCCAGGCTGACAGATACTACATTCTTTTGTTATCTTGCAGCTGCAGGAAACTACATAATAAAAGACATTCCACATGTAAACTCTAGTAATTATTCCTTAAGTTAAAACAATAGGCAAGATGCCTTCATCTAGCCCGGCCAGAGCCGGATTGTAAACATCAAAGACAGTCATAAAATAATTTGAACTTCAAAGGACAAACAAGAAATGCTTGTCTTAGCTGTCTTTACAGCAGAGGGCAATGTTGTTACATTGTTTTAATTTCACATTTCACAGCATATTCTTTCATTTAAGAAAACAAGTCTGCAGTTCACCATTCATGTTTACAAATGATAGAATTAAGTATAAAATCCTATCTGGCTAGGCTGGCCGCCTTCACACAAGACCCAGTCTATTTTACTGAATGCTCTCCTCGGTTCATTAATAGATATTCTCTCATAAATATTACTGTCGTTCAACAACTCATAAATTTTGAACACATAATCTTCTTGATTCATTATGACAACCCCCCCCCCCCCCCCACACCTTTGTCTGGTTTCATAGCTCTAATCTGACACTGATCATTCAAGTGTCTTAAAATGTGTCTTTCATCATTAGTTAAATTGTCAACGTTTGGTGTACCACTCAACATCATAGCACGTATTTCATTTTCACATACAGTTTCAAAAATAGTGATACTGGTGTTTGCTGGTGGAATAAAAGTACTTTTCCTTTTTAAACTAGGTACCTGCATGTTAATACTCCCTTGTTTGTCATTAAGGAACAATTTCCAATTTTAATTGCCTTGTAAACAATTTTAAGTTAGTAAGGACCTTAGCCACATCTTGTCTAAAATTCGGTACAGAAGAAAAACCTTTTGAAAAAAGAGACATATGTACATCATTAATGCTTATTTGTGAAAAATTGTAAACATTAAAACCATCTTTTGTAGTTATTGCACATTTTGTGCCATCAAATGAATCCATTTTTGTTATAGTAAATTACTTATCTGATGCATAACTCATCAAGGAAAAATCAGTACATTCTGTCTCATCACCGACTGGTGTTGGTAGGAAGAATTCCTCCCTGATCTGCCCCTCCCAAGTATCTCTGGTTTTTGTTCTTCCTATCAACACCAGTGATTTCCAGTGAGTTGTGTACTCTTTGCATTAGTTATGAATGTGATAGTGTGTGAAGTAAATAAAATAAAAGAAGCAGGTATATAACACTTGAGGGTTAAAATTTTCATTTCTTTTAACAAGTTCAGATAATATAATAATTGCAAAGATAAAAACATTTGGATAAAAAAAGTAGTAAGTGGACAGATTCGTGTCTACAGGTGATGGGGGTGGCTTCAAATAAAGAAAAATGTAAAGGTTTAGGTGAGTACTAAAGATGGGTATATATTTTACAATGAGTAAAATTTCTGTCTTAGGTATAACATTTGGGAGTAAAGTTGTAAATAGAATTCAGTAGGAAAAAAACAATAGAAGAAATAAAACAAACCTGTCTTTACTGGAGAACATGTAAATTATTTGAAAAAAATATATTGGGTAAATTCAATACTGATGGGAAAAACAGCAAAATTAACAAGTGCGTTTATGTTGCCAACAGTATTTGAAAAGGAATTATTGCAAATATTTTTTATTTATATGGCGTTCTAGTTTAAACCTAGTAAAAAAAGAGGAGTTGTTTTATGTAAATAAAGTGGAAGGAGGTTTGGGGTTAATAAACCCAGTAGTATATGTGGCTTCATTACATTTGTACAAAGTGTTAAAGTGGATAAATGAAAAAGATGAGAGATTAGTAGTATAATTATTTAAATGTAAGTATGATAAATTTTGGGGTGCTGTAAAAATGTAAGGGAGAAAAAAAGTGTATAACTGAAGAAATAAAATGTAACCAAAAAAAATATACTTGGAGAAGATAAAAACTGATGCTGTAGCAAAAAATAGAAAAATATGGTATAGGAATGTAATGATAAAACATTACTATGTAAACCCATGGGAAAATCTAAGAGATGAAAAAAAAGTAAAGCTATAAAAATAATAAGCAAATGGTGTAATCGGAAAGTACAACGCCATTATTTTGTGTGGAGACAGAGATGAATTGGCAGTAAAAAGAAATGTGTCATATCAAAAAAAAAAAAAATTTTATCTGCTTTTACTGTATTTGTGTTTCTTCCTACTTTATTTTGCTTTTGCGTCATCTTAAAAGTACTCAATTGTATTTATTACTGCTTGGTGTAACTCATTCTAAGCCTTTTAGTTTAAGCACTTGGGCTTCAGACCAGTTGTTTTACATTAAGAAAGTTTGTGGTCTGTACTGTAGTGGCAGAACAGGTAGCTTACATCCTTCTAAGTTGGGAACTGCTGATTGAGGGCTCAGTGTCTGTTATTCTAAAAGTGTATTAGTTCTGGTTTAAGCACTTGGGCTTCAGGCCAGTTATTTTACATTAAGAAGCTTCGTGGTCTGCACTCTTGTGGGAGGAGAGGCTGGACTTTGCCCTTCTGAGCTGGGAATTTCTGGTTAAAGGCTTATAGTGCCTGCATATTTGAACTGCTTCTTACTGAAATTGGTACACCCTGTTTGCTGTAGCATAGACTAGATCCAGGCCTGCTGAATCTAGCTTTGTTTGTATGCTTGTTGTTTGTTTGCTTGTTATTTCCCTGAAATGCTAATTCCACCTAAAACGAGGCTTTTCAGCGCTTCTGTGGATCCCTAGTGATATCTGCATTGCTTACTGTACTTATTTCCTTGTTTCACTTGAAAGAAAGATGTTAAGTTGTCAATCTCGCCTTCATTCTTGCTGGATGGGTTCGGAGCCGATCCTCGGCTCCGACTCGGCACTTGCTTTAGCTTAGGAACTCCTTTTACCAGCTCGAGGCAACCCTATATCCCATGATGCAAGGCGGAACTACCTCAGATCTCGTTTGCCGCTTAGCGAAAGAGGTCTCCTTTACCAGCAGAGGTAAGTGAATGTCTTGTCAAAGAAAGAGAAGCTTAGTTAGGGTTTTTATTTTCCCCTTTTAGTCATAGTATAGTCTGTAGTGAATACAGCCCACCCTATTTCCTTGTTTTTCAAACTTTTATAACTCCCTTTTAAACCTTAGTGTAAAAGTTTTAGTTAGGCCTTAAACCCCAGTTGTTAATCCCTTCCTGTGTGTTGTGTGTAGGGGATTAATTTTGTGTGTTTGTTGGGGTTTGTCTGTGTTTCTTCCACCTAGGATATGTCTAGGGAAGGCAAGGTCTCAGGCTTCAAGAAGTGTGACTCGTGCTGTCAGAAAATGTCTCTGACAGACGGTCACACTTCTTGTGTTTATTGCCTGGGGCCTTTGCACCTGCAGGACTCCTGTGCTTTGTGTCACTCCTTTAGCCAGAGAGTCCTGCAGGAAAGGAGGAATAAACTTATCCTCCGTGGCTTACTTAAGCCAGAAGGTTCTCCCTCTAAGGCAGGGTCTGGGAAACCTTCTAAGCCACCGAAGGCTCAGGCTTCAGTTTCCAAGCCTCCTCCGGTGGCTCCGGCTCCGTCGGAGCCGAGATCGCTCCGCTGGAACCGATGTATCTGCCTCGAAAGTAGTGGGTTCGGTGCGGCTGGTTCCGATACCTTATCTACTGTAGCCTTGTCGGCTCCGGCTGGAGCCGACACTTTATCCAGCATCGGGCCGAGAAACCTTCGGCTCCATCTGGAGTTCAGGGACTTCGGCTCCGATGGCTCTGTCCCGAAGAGATCTCGGTCCCCTTCGTTACTGAGTATCCACTCGGCCCGGGTCTCCTCTTTGTCGGAGCGGAGCCATCGGAGCCGATCTTCGAGATCTTCCAGGCTGTCTGACCACGACTTGGAGAGGGTGGTAAGCAGGCTGTTGAAGTCTCAGCCACTCGCCTAAATGCTCCTTAGCCCGTCTCAACAGACTTGGCTATAGCCTCACCCTTGAACTTCCTCCTCCGACTCCACATCGGAGTTCGGAGCCGGAGCTTCGGGACAGCGACTGTTTCGTGCCGGAGCCGATACATCCTTCGGCTCCGTCATCCTCGGCTCCGATCACCCCCATGAGACATTCCTTGGAGGGATCCGGTCGCCGGGTTTCCTTGTCGGCTCCGAGGGGCTAGTGGCATCGGACCCTTGTCCGACCCGCTCTCCCTCTCGGGCTTCGCTTTGGTAAGCTCGGCGCCGACATCGGCCTCGGAGCCTTCCCTCTCAGTGGAGCCGGCATTCCTGTTTCCTCGAGCGGGATATTCCGCCTCCCGGGAGGGAGCCTTTGAGGTGATGAGGAGTGTCCTGGCCTCTGAGCCTGGTCAACGGTCCATCCCTCTAGCTCCACCCTCATCAGTGCCTGCAGACGCCTCTTGCCAGCCTCTTGCTCTCAGGCCCAGGGATCCATCGCCCCAGGTTTCCCCATTGGGAATTTCCTCCTCTTCCGAGGTTTCTCCTGATCCTGCAGGGGAACCCCCTCGGAAGAGGATGTGTAAGAGGAAACACACAGACTCCCCTGAGTCTACTACATCTGATACCGACTTAGACGAGTCGGAGGTTTCCCACGATCCCCTCTGAGGATGTCTCCTTTTCAGACATCCTTGAGCTCCTCAAACAGAGGGGGAATTGGCCCTCCATTGACCCCTCCGAGGATGAGTCGGTATACCTGGAGGCTTTTGGATCCCAACCCTCCACCTCCTGGGTGTCTCCGCCTTTCGACCCACTGATGCAGGTAGTGGCTCGGTAGGGGTGGCTCCAGATTCTGTGGAACCTGTCCCCAGGAGACCATCCAAATTCATCACGGCCCCTTGAACAAACAGTTCCTTTCCAAGGGTGTCTCTGTGGATGCTATGGTGGTGGCGGCCACTAAGAAGGAACTGGCGGATCCTTCAGTACCTGTCCATCCTCCTAACAAGGATTCTAGGACCATGGACAGGTATGGAAAGCGGATGTTTTCTTCAGCGACCTTTGCTATGCGTTCGCTGAATTATCTTTGTCACTTCACCAGGCTTCAACGAGATGTTCTCAAGGAACTGGGTGAAGTAGTCCAGGATCCTTCTGCTGCTGGGGCTCAGGAAAAGATTGCCTCGCAGCTTGCAATCCTGAATTCCATATCTAACTCCTCCATGCGGCTCATATCCTATGCGGCCGATGGAGCGAGCAGGGCCGCAGGCACAGGAGTTGCTCTTAGACACCAAGCCTGGATGCGGCTTTGTAATTTTGCAGACCCCTTTAAGGCATCCTTCACTAATACCCCCTTTGATGGTTTGGCTTTGTTCGGACCTCAGGTGAAGGATACCTTGACCAGGTGTGAGCAGGACGGTAAAACTCTTTCTGCCGTTGGAGTCCAGTTTTCCACTCCTTCTAGACCATACCCCAAGGGTCAGAAGGGGGGAAGATGTGGTTCCGTAAAGCCCAAGGAGCTACACCGGACACACGTGGTCAGTTTACCCCAGAGGCAGAGGGGGTAACAATAATAGACGCTGTCCTAGAGGCAGGGGGGGGTCCTCAGAACCAGGGCAACAGGGAGTCTCTTCCTGAGAAGCCCTTTCAGCACAGCTGAGGTGTTGCCCGACTGTCCACCCTTGGAGGCAGTCGGGGGAAGGATTTCACTGTACCCAGTAGCCTGGCAATCCCTATCTCAAGAGATGTGGGTACAGTCGATCATATCCGAGGGTTACAAAATCCCCTTCGAAAGGTTTCCCGTACCTCTACAATCCCTTCCAGACATCTCTCCCGGTCAAAGGGATTTGGCAGAACAGGAGGTTTCAAAGCTCCTAGAAAAAAGAGCCGTCCAGACTGTGCCGGCAGACCAGGTAGGATCCGCGTCTACTGAGATTCTTTTTGGTCCCCAAAAGGACGGGAGATTGGAGACCAATATTAGACCTGAGCAATCTAAACAGATTTGTCAAGAAAGCAAGATTCCGGATGGTCACGCTTCAGTCCATTCTGCCCTTTCTGGGCAAGGACAACTGGATGTGCTCTATAGACCTTCAGGATGCGTACTATCACATAAAGATTCACAGACGCTCCAGAAGGTTTCTCCGCTTTCGGCTAGGGACCAGTCATTACCAATTCAGAGCACTGCCCTTTGGCCTCACTTCAGCCCCCAGAGTGTTTACCAAATGCATGGCAGTGGTCACAGCTCATCTGAGACGTCAAGGATTCCAGGTGTTTCCCTATTTTGGACGACTGGCTCCTCTCCGCCACCACCAAGTGTCAGCTTCTTCAGTCCAGAGACTACACTCTACAGCTTTGCAGGAGTTTGGGAATTTCAGTAAATTTCGAAAAATCTTCTCTGCTGCCTTGCCAATCTATCACCTTTATAGGCGCAGAATTAAACACCGTCAAAATGTTAGCCAGACTAACAGATCAAAGAATTCTGGACATCCAAAATTGCTCGCTTCTATTGCAAAGCAACAAGATCAAAGCCAGATTTATACTGAAGGTTCTAGGTCTTATGGCTGCGGCCATTGTTCTTCTACCACTGGCTCGCTTCCACATGCGTCTTCTGCAGTGGATGCTATTCACGCAGTGGTCGTACCACAGTCTCCCGATGAGGCACGAAATCTTGGTCACACAGTCGTGCAGAGCTCATCTGAACTGGTGGATATCTTCCCCTCTTCTTCATCAGGGCCGACCCTTTATTCCCCCTCCTCCAGTTGCCACAGTCACTACGGATGCCTCTCTGATCTGGTGGGGGGGCATTATCAGGGCAGGATGGTCCACGGGACGTGGCAACCCATAGAATACCATCTGCACATAAATGTCCTGGAGATGAGAGCAGTGCTTTTAACGTTGCAAGCCCTCAACGACTTTCTTCCCACGGGACTATTGCAGTACAAACGGACAACATGTCCGTGGTCTGGTACATCAACAAACAGGGCGGGACCAGGTCCTATCCGTTATGTCGAGAAGCTCTCAGACTTTGGCAATGGGCGATCTCTTCTCAGCGGTTTCTGATAGCAACGCACATCCCGGCAGGTCCAACCTATTAGCGGACAGGCTGAGCAGATCCATTCTGATGCCTCACGAGTGGTCTCTCAATCAATCTGTAGTGGATCAGATTTTTCTGAAGTGGGGCACTCCTTGTTGCGATCTTTTGCTACTCCTCAAAACAACAAGTGCCCGATTTTTTCACTCTCTTTCCCCTTCCAGGCCAACCCCTGAGAGACTCTCTAACCCAGGATTGGCCCGGGGACTTCTGCACGCTTTTCCTCCTTTTCCCTTGATTCCACAAGTCATTCAGAAAGCCACCGTTTGAGAGCCAAGTTGATCCTCATTGCCCCATATTGGCCTCGACAAATTTGGTTTCCGTCTCTGCATCGTCACCTTCTGGTGCAGCCCTGGCATCTGGACCCAGTTCCGGATCTCTTGATCCACCAGTCGGGTCAGCAGCACCGGGCCATTCATTCTCTCAACCTCACTGCTTGGTTGCTCCACTTCCTACCCTAGCCAGGCTACCGATGATTTCGGACTCAGTCAGAGACATTTTAGTGTCTTCCTTGAAGTCGTCCACTAGGACTGTTTATGCTAGCAAGTGGCGGCGTTTTCTATTTGGGCAAATTCCAGAAATATTGATCCCTTTACTGCTCCTGTACATTCGGTTTTAGATTTCCTGGCAGAGGTTTTTCATTCAGGATCCTCGTCATCTACAGTCAAAGTACAACTGGCTGCTATTTCCAAGTATCATGTTGGCTTGCATGACAATAACATTATGTCTCATAGGTTATGCAAGGCCTTTCTGAGAGGAGTTTTTCTCCTAAAACCACCTATAAAGCATCCTCCTCCGCAATGGGATCTAAACTTAATGTTGGCATCCTTGATACTACCTCCCTTGGAACCGTCTGCTTCATGTTCTTTGAAGTTATTGACCTGGAAAACAATATTTTTACTGGCTGTCACTTCTGCAAGAAGGGTTTCGAGATTCAAGCTCTCTGCATTCGTTCCCCTTATTTGGTTTTCATAAGGACAGGGTATCATTAAGAACTAACCCTTCCTTTCTCCCCAAAGTCGTATCTCAAACCAACATTAACCAATCTATAGACCTACCAGTCTTTTTCCCAAACTATTCCGACAGAGCTGAACAGAAACTGCATTTTTTGGATGTCCATCGTCAGCTCAGGTACTATTTGCATAGAACTAAACAATTCAGAAAATCGGACCAACTATTTGTCTCCTATGCAGAAAACAGGATAGGTCTTCCAGTATCTAAAGTGACCTTATCCAGATGGTTGACTTCCACTATTTCCTATGTGTACTCTCTCAGAGGCAAGCAGCTATCTTCTAAGCCAAAAGCACACTCAACCAGGAGTCTATCCACTTCTGCAGCTTTTCAGGATAGACTACCCATTGATACCATTTGTGCAGCAGCTACTTGGGCTCGCCCCATACCTTTGTCTCTCATTACAAGTTGGACTTGGCCTCCAGAGATAGGGCCAGTTTTGGTTCCACAGTTCTCAAGAGTCTGTTCCATTGAGCCACCCGGGATACAGGTGCTAGGGGCGGTCCCATCCAGCAAGAATGAAGGCGAGATTGACAACTTAACATTTAGAAGTTATGTACCTACCATAACGTTCCATGTTAGTTGTCTTCTCGCTTCTTTCTTGCCCCTCCCTCCTTCCCCTGGCCTGGACAGATCTTGAAGAGTTCCTATTAGGTTGTTTCCTCCGGAGCCTTCATATGAGGACTTCTATTAGGAACTTGTGTTCCTAATTATGTTAGGATAGTCTTTAGCAGGGTAGGTTAGCTACCAAACGAGATCTGAGGTAGTTCCGCCTTGCATCATGGGATATAGGGTTGCCTCGAGCTGGTAAAAGGAGTTCCTAAGCTAAAGCAAGTGCCGAGTCGGAGCCGAGGATCGGCTCCGAACCCATCCAGCAAGAAAGAAGGCAAGAGAAGACAACTAACATGGTACATAACTTCTAATTACTGTTTGTCGTTTTTGCATTTAAGTTACCTGTAATACATTGCATTTAAGTTACCTGGCACTTGCTCACTAAAGCAATTATATAAGTCAGCACTAAAAAATTAAAAGCACTACACCCTCACAAACTCCCCTTTAGTACCTTGTTCCCCATTGGCCCTTTTTTTCAATTATAAAGGAATTCCCAATACTATTCTAGCATGTCCAAAGGTCAGTTGTCAATCTCCTCTCCGGTCCAGCTGGTGAATCTGGGAATCTTGAGGCAATGTTACAACTGCCTCATGTACACAGACAACCCTCTCCTCCTCCCAACAAATTCCAACACATGTGAGAGATGCAACCATATAGCCAAACTGGAGGCTAAGCTCTATCAACTCAGTACTGGCGTAACCAGTCAGGAGGAGAAGGAAACCACACTCACTACAATTCCAGTCTCACATAGACCTACCACGACAGCAAACCAAACACATAAACACACAAAAACATACTGGAGGCTCTAAATAAAAATCTTCCTAAGCAGCAGAGACCTCCAAAGCAGACACCCAAGCAACCGCTACCCCAAAACAAAACACGTGCAACACATAGCTCACAAAGCCAGTGTGCCGAACAGTCACAGCCCTTAAGGCTAAACAACACACCAGATACACTTGTAATAGGTGACTCTATCGTCAGGCACACTGACGTCCCGCTCACCAGGCTGAACAAGGAGAAGGTCACGGTGAGCTGCCTGTCGGGCGCTAGGATCTGCCACATAACACAAGCACTCAGGTCACTCCAAGGCAAGTACAAATATGACTTGGTCATTGTCCATGCTGGTGTGAATGACCTGAGATGTACCTCCCTGGACTACATGAAAAGAGACATAGAGGAGCTCTCTGAGCATGTAGCCCAGGCCAGTATGACCCTGACCTTGAGTAGCATCTTACCCTCACCAAGAATGATGCCACAATATGAAGACAAGATGATCAATTTCAACAATTGGCTTAAGTATTGGTGTCATTCAAAGGGGATCCAATGCCTGTCAGCCTGGGATGACATGCTCGACAAGCCACGATGCTTCACTAGGGATGGCTTGCACCCGTCACCCCTGGGCTTTCGGATATTGGCAAAGGCTCTTGCTACCCCCATAGTGCCTTTTTTAGGCAAGGCTCAAAAGACAAACCCACATCCATAGGTATCACAAGGGATAAGAAACTAAGAGTAATGCTACTCAACACCAGAAGTCTAAACCTCAAGATGCACGCACTCGAAACTCTCCTTAGCATGGAGAACATCAATATCTGTGCAGTAACAGAAACCTGGTCCAAGGCTCCCAAGAGCACCCCAGAACTACCAGGTTATACCTCATACTATGCTTTTCGGCCCCAAAACTTGGACCGAACCACAAAAGGAGGGGGAGTATCAGTATTCGTCAAAGATACCCACACCTCCAGGTTGGTGGCACAACACGAAGCATCAGAGACTATCCATGTGCAACTAACAGTGGGTAAAACTGCCTTCAAGTCTATAGCCTGCTACAGACCACCCTCCCAAACCCAGGAACCCCACTCAGCCTTCCTGAGAACACTGGAAAATATGAAGGTCTCTCCAAATACCATTATATTGGGCGACTTCAACTACTCAAACATAGACTGGGAGCATTACTCTAGCTCCAACGCCCTAGTCCAAAGGTTCCTAGAATTTATAAACTCAAATGCTATGGAACAACTTGTTACCACTCCCACAAGAGGGGAAAACATACTGGACCTGATCATCACCAACATGGGGACTCTATGCTCCAGACCAAAAGTGTATCCCTCACTGGTAAGATCAGACCATAAACTAATCTCACTGGATATTCACATCCCGACCACACCCCCTGCCCAGAAACCACAGTGAAAAAATTCTCTAAAGCAAATTTCACACTCCTCAAAACCGAGGTGGAATCCTTCAAAGTCCCCGGGCCTGTGGAAAATACGGCCCAGACCGCAGAATCCTTTATAAACGCATTCTATGAACACCTTCAGGAATGCATGGATCATGCAATCCCAAATAAAACCAAGACCCAATCCTCCAAAGGCAGACGCCCTGTCTGGTGGACCCCAGCCATAAACAAACTATACAATAGAAGGAGGAAGCTACTACACGATAGAGCAAAATCCCAAAAAGGGAAGGCATCTCTGATCAGTATTAGCAAAAAACTACGGGCACTCATAAAATCGTCTAAGGCCAGCTTCGAGAGAAAAATTGCACAGGACACTAAGGATAATCACAAGGCTTTCTTTAGTTATGTTAGGAACCTGGGTGGGAATTCCCAGATATGCCCAGAATTAGTCCAAAATGACAAAAAATACACTGAACCCACAGACATTGCCAACATCCTAGCTGACAGGTTCAGCGCAAACTTCTCCACCCCCCCTCCCAACCAAAAGGGCAAATATCTATCCCAGCAGAGTGCTGCCCCCCTGACATCTCAGATGCTCAGGTAAGAGCCGCCCTCTCCAAAGCAAAAAACACAGCATCAATGGGACCAGACGGTGTCCTGGGCTGTGTCCTACATGAACTCCAAGAAGAGCTAAACCCAAACATAAAACTACTGTTCAATCTCAGCCTTACTACAGGATATGTACCCAAAGAGTGGCGTACAGCAACAGTGGTCCCTCTCCACAAAGGTGGTGCCTCAACGGATCCTGGAAACTATCACCCCATAAGCCTGACTAGCTTAGTCTGCAAAGCTATGGAAAGGATCATCATGGACCTCATAAGTAAAGATATTGGGGACATACAGACACTGGATCCTACCCAGTTCAGCTTTGTTAAGGGCAGATCCTGCCTCTTAAACCTGGTTGATTTCTTTGAAACAGTCACCAAGGCCATTGATGAGGGGAAGGTGGTCCACACAGCCTACCTGGACCTCGCAAAAGCCTTCGATACAATACCCCACTCGGGCATTATAGATAAGCTCACCAGCTTAAATATAAACCCCTATGTCACTAGATGGGTTGCAAATTGGCTCAAGGACAGAACCCACATGGTTAGAATTGCTGGAGCCATGTCAGACTCCAAACCAGTTACAAGTGGCGTCCCACAAGGCTCAGTCCTGGGACCTCTCTTGTTCGGTATATATTTCTCGGAGGTATAGGCCAACACGGAAGGACTGTGGCTGACCAAGTTCGCAGATGACTGCAAACTGGGCGCCATAATCGACTCTCCAGCCGACACAAGCATCCTCCAAAAGGGCCTCATAGAAACAGACAACTGGTGCGAGAACCATGGCCTCAAGCTAAACGCCAAAAAGTGTATAGTCATCCCCTTTGGCAAAAACAAAGTGCCCACAAATTACCACATAGGTGGTAATCCAATAAGTACAGAAGAAGTAATTAGAGACCTGGGGACCCAAGTTGATAGCAATCTCTCATTTGACAACCACGTGGCCAGAGTGGTTAGAAAAACATTTTATATAGCCCACCTATTCATGAAGGGATTCACATCTAGATCAGGGGAGGTCCCTCTTTACTCATCCCTTATCAGGCCCATAATTGAGTACAGTGCCCCTTTTGGGATGTACCTTACCAGACACCTGCAGCAACTGGAAAGACCCCAAAAGTACCTCACCAAGAGGATCACAGGGCTCAAACAGATGTCATATGCTGCCCGGTTAAAGAAACTTCAGCTCTACTCAGTGGCATACCACCTGCTTAGAGGCGATCTGTGCCTGACGTATAAAGCCATGTCCAACCCGGAATTAATGGACATGCTGCACCTCAGAAAATCCAAATCCCATCGAGCTACGCGCTCGAGAGACTTGAACCTCAGCACTGAAATAAATAGGACATGCTGGAGGGACAGATTCATAACCCAGAGGCTCCCTTCACTCTGGAATAAAATCCCAGTCCAGGTTAGGCAGAGTCCCTCATTGACTCTCTTCAAGAGGAATCTTGATGAGTGGATGGGAGATCGTAGGTTTACCCCGGGTATCACTTCTCTATTGCTGTTAGACAGAGGGACAGTATACTAACCTCGAAAAAGGGCATAGCAAAATTAATTTAAAATGGGTGGCAAAAGCCAAACACACTCTGGCTAGGCTTATAAATGCCCTAGGGCAGATAGCCTAGTATAAACCTATGAACCTATATAAAAGAAAAGTGATAGAATATGTTTACATTGTCAAGAAGAAGAAACTACGAAACGTGTTTTTGAAATGTAAAAGAGTAAAAAAGTTAAGGGGAAAACTATGTAAAGAAGATTTTTTGAAGATATAAAAAGGGGATGTATATTACGTGATCGAACAATCAGATGTTCGAGCACATAATAATTGACCCCTAAATATCGAACCGTCAGAATCTTGAACGGTTCAATGGAGCGCTCAGTACAGTGCAGACATGGATGTTTTCCATTGTCTGCACTGTAGTGTGATCTCGGAATTGGTATATTTAAGTAGCAGGGGTGTGCGTTTTAATGGTTTGTTTGGGTGGGGGGGGGTTTTGTCCAACATTATGGTGTTTCGATATTTAGGGGCCGATTATTAAGTGTTTGAACATTTCACTGTTCAATCAAATAATATAAAGCAAGAAAGGGACAAGCTAAACATGGATATGATTAAATATGGGTAGTATAGGAACAGAAGTAAAGAATATGTTAGAAAAATACGTAAAAGGTTATGTAATGTGTATAGGGTGTATGGAATGAAGTAAATGAAACTTTGCTTAATGGTAAATGTATTTTAACAAGAGTATTAAGTAAAATCATATGGTGGTTACGGAAAAAGGAGTGGGGTTCTAATAGGGATGAAAATTTAGTATTAATGTAAAGAAAATTATGAGTATGTGGGAATAGAGATATATATCTATATATTTGTATATTTGTAAATATGTAAATATGTTGGAAATAAGAATTCTTTTTGGATATAAGTAAAGGACCCCTACCCTTTTTGATAGCTGCCATGGGATCTTTTACATCCCTCTGAACTACCACCAACTCAAGCAGATGAAGCTTTGGTTTAACATCTCAGGATGACACTCAAGAGTGCAGCACCCCTTTTAACTGCACTGCAGTGTCAGCAATCGATCTACTTGGAGCGAGAATAGAACTCATAGCCTTATGCACCAAAAGTAAGTGTGCTACCTCATGGGCCACTGACACTGTGACGTAGGGACGGTGGGATGTATGACTCCAGAGTATTCAACAAGTTCCAGAAGGTTTTGCATTTTTGCTTGGAAATGTTTGCACAGATATTTTTTTCTGAATAAAAATGGCTATAGTGATATTTTTCAACTTGTATGTTAAGACACTATGATGTATTCCCCATACACAAGCCAAAGCAGTGATAGTCTTAAATAGTGATCAACATACATGCCCTTTGCTTTCTTCCACAGCTTACTGTACAAAACAGATGGCCATTTGTGGTGACCACCTGGGATGTGTGATTGTCAGAAGTGCTGAAAACACAGTTAAAGTAATATATTTCATGTTGCTGCTAGAAGACACCCCTCAAATTAGCCGATAGAAATTAAGTGTATTCTGATGTAGACAGAGTGCGCTATTACCACTTCCCACATAACTATCTGTTTTCCTGTCAGGACAAAAAATACCTGCAAAAGAAAACTGTCAGGAGATCTGAGTATCTGTAGCTTCTGGTAGTCCCTAGTGATGTAACTAGAGATTGCCAGGAAAAGACTGGGATTGGTTGGCTAATAAAAGGAACCTATTACAGGTGATTAGCTTGCTTGCCTAATTAGATATTGGTTGGCTACCCATATCCTTTTACTATGTTCTTGGGGTAGAAGTAAGAAGTCCTACTAATAAACAGCATTACCTCTCACTTTTGGGCTACATTTCTCATTGATTTTACAGTTGTGGTACTAATCAAATTTTCACATAGATTTGTTAAGAAAGAGACAGAGCTACATCAGTTAAAGAAAAGAAAAGAAAACTCAGCACCAGTACAAGTGATACATTACAGTGGTGCCCAAGTATTCTTGGGACCCACAGTTAGGGAGTTAATTTTTATGGCCTTTTCCATTTATATTACAGTTCCTATTTCCACTCCTTTTTCAGTTTGAGAAGGTATTAGTAACATAGTCTCATTACAGTGTCTGTATAATCTCATTTTGTTTCGGTGAGATTAATTATTTTATCACTATTTTATCCCTGTTGGGACCCTATGGGGACCAGCTGCGCTAATTCTTACGCCAATTTGGTGATGTTGGAATGGGAATTCCATCATGTATTGGGACAACATAGAGGTCATATTGCCATATAAAGACGTTTTGTTGATGAAATGTTTATTAGTTGGAAAGGCAACAAGGAAGAGCTTGACTTGTTTTTCCATTCTTTAAATAATAGTAGTAATTTTTTGAAATTTACCCTCACTTGTTCCCAAGTCACTGTTGATTTCTTAGATGTGAACATCTGGCTGGAGAATGGCAAAATGCTGACCAGGATGCATAGGAAGGACTGTTATAGACCGTCATATCTCCATAGGAGGAGTATGCATCCACAACATATATTTGGGAACATTGTGAGAGGTCAAGCCTTCAGGGTCTCGAGGTTGTCACGCACTACTTCTGACTTTGAAGGAAGTTTGTCAGATTTGAAGAAAGAGTTTGCCATCAGGGGTTACACCCAAGTTAAGGTTGATCAAGCTTGTGCCAGAATAACCAGTGAGCGTGATAGTAGATCATGTCCATATTTTTCTGCTCTGTATAGGCAATCAATCAGATCACCTCATAGGTATTGTTGTCTTCCCATTGTTTCGAAATTTTCCCATGGTGTAAATATGGTGAAAGATATAGTTACCAGGAACTGCCATATTTTACAGACTGACAGTTGATGTTCCAATATATTAGCAGATGGCCCTAGATTTGTATATAAGAACCACAGTAATTTAAGGCAACAGTTATGTTTTCCTAGACATGTTATATCTGGATCTCAAGTTCTGATGGGTACATCTAAATGTCATAAATGCAATTTTTGTCAGTTTATAGATGAGTATAGGTTCTTTAGGCACCCTGTCACTGGCTGCTTGTAGAATTTGAGGGCATCTGCTGATTGCTCCACTAGGAATGTGGTTTATTTAGCACATTGTCAGTGCTGTTATAAATTCTATGTTGGTAAGACCAACAGGAGCTTAAAAGAAAGAATTAGGGACCATGTGTATTGCATGAAGAAGCAATATGATTTTAGTGCCTTAGTGAAACATGTTTTGTCTACTGGCCCTGAACACAACTTTGTCTTCCAGGTATTGTGTGTGATCAGCCCAGGTCTGCAAGTTGGTGATATAGTGACTTGCACTGAGGTGGTCGATTTGGAGTGGATCTTGGCGTTGGGGGCACACCTAGCTATGGGGTTGAATGATCATGTCCCCATTAAGCCTGTATTAAGGAATAAACGGCTGTAGGGTGTTTATTTTTGTTTGTTTATATATTTATGACTATTTTTCATGTTTTATTTATTTGTGTTAATGTTTTTATTATTATTTTTTATTTTTTATCAGATTTTATGCCAGTAAATATTATCTAGTTCATATGCCTTTAAGCTGAGAATGTGGCTGCATGAATGTTTGTTTTATTGGCTGTTAAGCTGTTTGAGATTATGTCATTTGTATACAAGTTATTCTGTCCCCATTCATGTTTGTCTGAAGAAGCGGTATGGTATTACCATGAAAGCGCTAACTTTCTTTCTCTGCAATAAAGTTTTTTGGTACGATTACTTGCTGGTTCATCAAGCTTTTGGATTTAGCTGCATATCGAGCTGTCTTCTGCCTGCTTTGGGGAATTTTACAGTTTTACAGTTTCGTTTGGTTGCTGCAGTTGGGTTTGTTTTTATTTTATCCCTGTTGTTCATTTCTATGATCAAGCTAGAAATGTTTAGAGCGTCCACATTTTGTGCATCTCTTCTTTGCTTGTCTCCTTCCCCACATTGTTCATATCAGATTTTTTAGAGTAGTTTATGGAGTGTTCAGAATCACCACAAAAATGTTCTTTGTTGAAAAGCTTGTCTAGAGTTCTTTTATAGTTAGGCACTGAAATAATAATGCATTTTAATTTATCTTTTACCTTCAGATATACCTGTCCACATCTTTAATGCCCCCAGTCTATATCTGTCAAAGGTTTTTGTTTTTCTTCACCTCATGCACTTTTTCATATCTTTTATTATCGAAAACTCCAGTTTTTATTTTGTGATTCATCTATTTTGTGTATGAATAAAATCCTAAAAAAAATACAATTTTTAATGGGCCAGTTTTTGCTTTGTCTTTTTTTTTTAAACAAATTAACAAAATGAGAATCTAACTGAAATGCTTCAAATGTTACATCTGCAAAATGTTTGGTACCTACATATATAATTGAATGCATCTGTGAAGAAGAAATCCTAAAAGCTGTATCAAAATTCATAAATGTTCAGCAAACACACTGCTATATTGATATATACGTAGTATTGCCCTGTTACCCTATCTCTGGCAATCTATCAAAGCCCAGAGCTCCTCACCCTGCCGGTCTGTGGGTGTGATGGACCAATCACTTGAGAGAACAGGGACTGCCTTTCAGACCCACATACAAAATCCTTTCATTTTTCTAGTGCCACAGTAAGAGAAGGATCTTTGAGGAGATATCTTCTTTTTCTGTATTTTCAGCCACTGAGCTCAGATAAGAAACCGTTTTGTTTTTTTTATTTCCTCCCTCTGCCTTTTTCTGTCAGTTCTTGAATAGTGTATTCTGGTTATTTCTGTTTTTTTTTTTTCTGATTAGAAATGTACATGCCTCTGTTTTTACTTTGAGTAGCATGGTAAGGACTATGCTGTTGATTAAAAGCTTCATTTGAAAGGTTTGCAGGAAAACTTGCTGATATTGCATTTTTTTCCTTTGGGTTATGATTATTTGAGGCGACTGAGCAAGATTACAGCATTTTATATGATTGTTTAAATTGTGATTTTTTGGCACCATTTTGTATGTTAAACATTTCTGACAGGAATTTTTCATCAGTTTATTTCTTGTCTAGTACTGTTTTAGACAATTTTTATTCATTTGATGCTGAAATTAGCCTTTATCTATTAAAATCGGGGACATTTTGTGACATGTATTTTATGCTTTGAACTGTGTCACTAAAAATACTGTCATTTTTTCAGTGGAGTGTTCAGTATAGTATTCCTACAGAAATAGTCTTTGTTATTTAGAGAGAAACTAGTGGGATTTGTCCATCCTTTTACTGGGTTGATCATGCAGCCAGTCTTTGGTATTGAGCCAGATAGTTTCTTGTCTCCTGACTTGACGGATTCAGATGTAGTGCTTCCCTCCCACCATCTACCCCTTGTGTACCTAAAAAACCTAGAAATAAGACAAGAAGTATTCCTCAGCGTATGACTTATGACTCCTTAGTAGCCTTAATCACGCTTTTGAACCATGCATCTTCTTTTGTCTCCAGGCCCCTGTTGTGGTGTTAGTAACACAGCTGTGTGTTACATCCTCCAGGGCTGTACCAGTACCTGGTTCAGGTACAGGAGAAAATTACTCTTTAGGTGCAGGGGAGATCAGAGGTGCAGAATCTGTTGCCAGTGTTGATATGCCACCCACATGAAATTCTCTCACTACTGTGATGCATACAAAAAGAGACAGAAGACCCACCATGTTGCAGGACAACAGTTTCTGACTGGGTTTCTACTGGACCTAGTGGCTATGGCTAGATCCATTGTTCAGGGTGCTGATTATGTGGTACCCCCCCCCCCAGGTTATGAATACATTCGGAGCTCATATCACTGTTCAGCCATTCAGGGATTCTGATTTTGAAGGGAATTAAGAACCTGAAGTTTCAGTATTGTCAGAGGCTGATCAATCAGCTTCCTCTGAGGATGAACAGGTACAGAAAACCAAACAGATGTTTTCTTTTTTTGTAATGCTGGCCAGATTTAGGAATATATTCAACTGGAAGCAATCTTCGTTTGCTCACAAGGTCAGCAGGATATATGATCTTTTGGAGAATGAGGCCCTGGAAGTGGCAGCATTCACTCCAGGAGGATTTTTTAGGAAAACTTGGTAATTTTTCTGTATCGAATGAATCTTTGCTTAAAAAAAAAGTATTGTAAGATATTTAGGGTATGCTCAACCATGCCTGCTCCCTAAGCCCTCTTTCCTGCGGACCCTGCTGTTGTGTCCTGACTGACACCTTCCAACAGAAAGACTATGCCTTCATCAGACCCAGTCCCTTCAGATAGTCTACGCAAGTGCTTGCCTTCTGTCAAATAGCTTACACAATAGCAGCAATTTATTCTCTCCATTACTCTCATTTAAGTGCCTGCTGCTGCACTTGGCTTCATCTAGAATTTGCTAACATACCCCATTTCGTCCTCCTAGGAAGGAAAGCCTTCAAAAGAACATATACCTTCCTCCTCCCATCTGGTTCTTCAGCTGCCAAGGTCCATTACCAAACCCTTAAAGCTTATTTTATTGTTAAGAACATAACAACTATACCAGTAGGCTGGCTTCCAGTTTGTAGTTAAGGATTAGTATTTTGTAATATAATTAAAGATCTAATGTCTAGTTTGTCTGTACCACAACCTTGGGGTTTCAGTTCCAACTTCAGATCTGACTTCGGACACTTCTCAGAGTTTGAATCTGTAGGTCAAACTCCACCTCTTACCCGTAATCCCCTCCAAATCCTGTATTACCTCAGATCTCGTTTGCCGCTTTCAGCGATCAGACATGGTTGATGAGGCTGAAACTGTAGTCAGATAAGTGACTTATTTTTTGGACTTCTAGTTTGTGTCTCATTCTGATTTCTTTTTGGATCTTTGACTTCTTTCTTGACTTTACCACCACTGTTAAAATTAAAAAAAAAAAAAAAAAAAAAAAAAAAAAAAAAAAATTAATCAAAAACCCCCCCAGCTAAAATGAATAGTTGTATGGTGTGCTGTCAGAGCCCAATCTAGCACTAGGCGACCTAGGCAGGGGTCTATGGGAAAAACAAAGCCTTGAATGGCATATGTCCTCGAACATGCCATTCATTGAGCCATTCTAAGATCACATTATGGTAGAGATAAGGAAGTTTGTCCTTTCCCCACTGTAGTGTGGTCTTGAAGTTGATATATATATATATATATATATATATATATATATATATATATATATATATATATATATATATATATATATATATATAATTAGTGGGGGTGGAGGTTTCACTGAATGGCATTTACGATGTAATGCCATTCGATGCTTTTACCATTCGATGAATAACCATAGACCCCATAAGCAGTCACCAAGGGCCCAGTGGCTGGAGAGGCCCACTGACCGGGAGGCTTCCAAGTACTTTTTGAATTACTTAAAAAAAACATGTAAACATTTCTTCAGCATTTTCTTCTTTAAGAAAAAGCATGCATGCCTGCATCTTTAATATGACACACACACCAACACAGATGTAATGTAAATATTCGTCAGCATCTTCTCAGCAGAATTTAACTTGCAGCTGTTCCATTTCTTTCACTTTCATGTGTGTGCAGAATTTGCAATTTCAGTTTTACAGGGAATTTAACTTACTTACCATTCCAGGTAGGGTGAGAGGGTGAATGGGTGTGAAATAGTCATTTAACTTCCTCAGGCTCAAACCCTGTGCTTTAGTTACAGGAGACAAGGTCCTGAATCCTCTACACTAATTACCAGACTACTTAAGGATTTGCAAGTTTCAGTGGAGACAAGAGCCTGAATCTTCTACACCAACTACCAGACTGCTAAAGGTATTGTGAGATGTTCTTTGTGTTTCATTGTTGCAGTCATCACTTGTGGGTTATCCCTGCAGGCAGCCCTTGGCCGGCCCGAATACCAAAGTAAAGGATTTCCCTCCTGCGTCAGCTGTAAGTCACCTGAGACTGATGTCAGATCGTCAGGGCTGTAAAGGGAGGCAGCCGACACCATTACATCAGTCTTTCTTGCCGTGGAGGCTGAAGCAGAAGCAGTTTGCAAGTGCATCGGTTGGCCATTGCCAGAGTGAGGAAGAGGACGTACTAAAGCTAAGTGCCCTGTTGGGAATCTTTTTCTTGCACTTAACTGATGTCCAAAAAGTAAATAATTCTCTCCGCTGTGGAAAACAAATACCACACCGAGACTTCCATAACCAGAGTGTAACTTGTTTAGGCCCAGGCCACGACGTTCCCTGATGTCGGTTCTGTGCTTTATTTAACACTAGGACCATCCGTAGAAGAGCTGATTTTGTAGCCAGGCATTTCAGGGAGAGTAGTTATCAACGGGAAATGGCATCTGTCAATCATGCTACTGGGGAAGTTCCTAAAAAGAGAAAAGGAAAGAGATAGACCACAGAAAGTTAGGCCCACAGATGACACAAACTTGATGTCAGTCAGCCTACCATCAACTAGCACAGCGGAACTCAGTGAGGCGCCTACGCAGCCCTTGATGACAGCTGTACAACCACCGCATGCTTCTGCAGAAACCCTTTTGGAGTCTAGTACGCCGCCGGATCATGATGCTCCTCCTGGTTGTGTCTGGAGCCGCTTTGCAGGCACCGGCTTCCAAGGAGGCCTTTCACATGTCCGATGCCAAAGACGGCTGGTCACGCCACCAGTCCAAACCAGCCCCAGGCCCATTGAAACACTGAGGCCTAAAAGCAAGGCCATTTCCAAGAAGACCCCTTCCTTGATGCTTAGTCAACAACTACCTCCCTCCCAACCTGCTCAGTCACAGCAGCTACTTAGGATGGCTGAGGATTTAATCACTCTCATTAGAGGAAACCAGTCTACTCAAGCTACCCCAGCCAAAAGAAAAAAAGGACCTTTCTCCAGAGGTGCTGTCGGAGCCAGAGTCAGAGGACTCGGAATTTCTGGACTTAGACACTGAACAGCAGCCCCTGACTGCTTTTGAGGATTCAGATGTCGAGGAATCCATTCCTTCTGCATCCCCTCCTGAGGACCTCTAATTTGGGGAAACTTTAAATACCCTCAGAGAACGTTTCCATTGGGAAGCTCAGGACTACCCCCAATCCTAGAAGAGATTGAGAGAGTTTCTGGACTTACCACAGCTCAAACCCTTAACCATCCCTCCCATTCTTGATGTAGTGGAGGATGTCTTCCTGGAGTCTGGCCTCAACCCTAATGCCCTCCCTCCTGCATCCAGAAAGCCTAACAGATACTACAGGGTACCAGATACCCACAAGTATTTATTCAAGAGTCCTGCAGCCGACCCAGATGTCATCACCCAGGGACCCAAGGGGGCTAAAGCCAGTTCCTCCAAGAACCCATTACCCTCTGACAAGGAGAGCAGAGCCTTGGACTGATGGAACAAAAAGGTATATACTTCTGCTACCTTAGCCATTAGAGCCCTCAACTGCCAATTCCACATGCTTAAATATCAGCAGAACATGCTGGAACTTTTAATGCAGAAAATTTCCTCCTTACCAGAGAGTACTACTACTAGAGAACTAGGAGATCTTATACACTCCAGGTTTCAAGTGGCAAAACATTCCCTGCATTGCGGGTTTGGTGCTCTAGAAGCCTCTAGCAGAGCTGCTGTTTCTGGATCAGTCATTAGGAGGCATGCATGGTTGAGGGAACAACCTTTGTCTGATCAAGTCAAATCAAAACTTCGGGACTCCCCCTTGGTTAGGGAACAATTGGTCGGTCCTAAAGCAAAGGAAGTAATAAAGAAAATAGTGGATAATGCCAAATGTATGCACACAGTCAAAGACTTCCTGCAGGTACAGCCCCCCAGATTCAGTAGGAACTTTCCCACCAAGCATTGGTCCTTTCCTGCTCAACCAAAACTGTCCAAAAGAAAGGACGCCGAGATAGACCCTCCATGCAGCAGCACCAAAGCCAGCAGAGGCCTAGAGAGTGGACCTCCACCACTCCTAGGCAAGGGAATTCTA
Organism: Protopterus annectens; assembly: GCF_019279795.1. Taxonomy (NCBI): domain Eukaryota; kingdom Metazoa; phylum Chordata; order Ceratodontiformes; family Protopteridae; genus Protopterus; species Protopterus annectens. The sequence goes on along the minus strand of NC_056733.1, from coordinate 1,980,115,076 downwards.
AGTCCACTCCCTACTCGAAGGACTCACAATGACTCCCTCTCTCCCCTCTGCCCCCCCACACCCCACCCTCAGGCTAGGCAGAAGGCTATCCCTATTCAAAAACAAGTGACACACCATCACAACAGATATGGGTTCTAATTATCATTTCCCAGGGGTACAGATCCTCTTTCAAAGAGAACCCAAAATTATCGGGTTATCCATACATACCAGCAAATCACAGGACAGAGGCCCTCCGCCATATTCAGAAACTCATGCTCAAGGGGCAGTGGAACCAGTTCCAGAAAATAAAGCAGGAAGAAAAGGGTTCTATTCAAGGTTGTTCCTAGTACCCAGAAAAGGAACATGGTGCCCTATTCTAGACCTATCCACATTAAATCTGTCCCTCCTAGTCTCAAAATTCAAAATGCTAACACTTCAAAAACTATTGTCAATGGTGTCACCAAATGCTTGGCTAGTAACCCTAGATCTGAAAGATGCCTACCTCCATATCCCCATAAGGGAGTCCTGCAGGAGTTTCCTCCGCTCCAGAGCAGGCTCAGAGCACTTTCAATTCTCTGCTCTGCTCTCCGGCTTGTCCACTGCTCCCAGAGTCTTCACCAAATGCCTGGCTCCTCTCATTGCCTTTTGTAGACAGAGGAGCATACAGATTTAGCCCTATCTGGATGACTGTCTCATCCAGGTGGACAGCAGGAAAAAACTCCTGCAGGATCACTCCTTTGTCCAAAACCTCCTATCCTCTCTGGGATTTACCATCAACAAGGAAAAATCTCAATTACAACCCACAAGACTGATAACCTTCCTGGGAGCTTTCCTGAACACCTCCACCCAAAGAGCCTTCCTTTCTCTAGAAACGCAGAGCTTTCTCCCCTATACTTTTCCCAGCTAGCTTGCAGGACACACCTCACAGCAAGAAAGTTCCTGCAACCACTAGGGTATATGGCATCCTGCATCCTTTTGGTGCCCTTGGCCAGGCTACGCATGAAGAAACTGCAATGTACCTAAGGAGCCTATGGTGCCAACATTCTCAGTCACTGGAACATCAGCTGCCTCTGATTCCCTGCTTAAGGAAGGAACTTGTATGGTGGGCAGAAGCCTGTTCTCTGAACAGGGGTCTACCTTTTATCACCCATCCCAAGGTCAGACCATCACCACAGATGCATCAGACATGGCCTGGAGGGCTCACTTAGGAGACATGTGCACTCAGAGCACCAGGAATCAGAGGGATCTAGCCCTCCACATCAAGCTGAAGGAAATGATGGTTTTACACAGGGCTATAACAGCCTTTGAGGTCCATCTCACTCCTGGAGTGCTCTTGATCAAAACAGACAACACCACAGTCGTGTGGTACATCAACAAGCAAGGGGGTATACACTCCTACCCCCTTTGTCGTCTAGCCATGCTAATCTGGCAGACTGCCTCCATGATGGGACTGCATCTGATAGCCCAGTACATCCCAGGGGAGCACAACATCCTGGCAGACCACCTCAGCAGAAGTGTCCTGAACCCCCATGAATGGCAGTTACGCAAGGAAACTTTCCTCAGCATCACACACCTTTGGGGAGTACGGGAGGTAGACCTCTTTGCATCCATGGAAAACCGACAGTTGACCAGGGATCTCTACCCACAAGATTGGAAGGTGGATGCTCTCTCCTTCCATTGGGGCAACCTATTTCTCTCCTCCTTCCCTCCCTTGCCAATGATTCCCAAGGTACTTCTAAAATTCAGAGAGGAAGGGCCAAGGGTTATCCTCATTGCCCCAAACTGGCCCAGGCAGCACTGGTACCCTTTGCTCCTCAGCCTGATGAAGGAGCTACCCATAAGCCTGCCTCTCAAAGACAAACTGCTAACCCAAGAAAAAGGGGTCAGTACTGCATCCAAATCTGCAAACTTTCAACCTATCCACATGGCTTATACCCCAGAGGCGGATATCAAGCCACTTTTGAGCAAGCAGGTTCTGGATATCATTAAGGAGGCTAGGAGGCCCAGCACCCGGAAATCCTACTCAGCAAAATGGAAAAGAATTACTGCCTGTTTCCAAACTAAGGAAATTAGCCACTCCCATGGCACTTTCACTTTAGTTCTGGATTACCTGGCAGAGCTCGTGCAAAAGGGGTTATCATACTCCTCCTTTCCCCTGTTTTTGTTTTTAGTTCCATCATACCTAATGGTCTATCCCAGGTTGGCCTTCCTCGGGCCTTCTTGGCAGGGCTTCTGTAGGTTGGAGACAAGAAAAACTGATGTAATGGTATCAACTGCCTCGATTTATAGCCCTGATGACCTGATGTCAGTCTCAGGCGACCTGCAGCCGATGCAGGAGGGAAATCCTTTACTTTGGTATTCGGGCTGGCTGAGGGCTACCCAGCAGGGATAACCCACAAGTGATGACTGCAACAATGAATACACTCAGACATCTACATTTATGGTAAGTATACACAACTGTACTTTTCTGTGCATTTTCAAGAAATTGTGAGTTTCAGTGCATTTTTAAGAAATTGTGAGTTTCAAGGAAAGAGAAGTTTACTGTTGCTCATGCAAAGTCTGTTTTCAAAGTGCAACTGTTTTGTTTAGCAAATGGCAGTCAATGTTTGTGCTGTAGAATATGAAAGCAGTGTTAGTAGCACAGCAGGTGCAGAAGGCTGTGGGTTCAACTTTCACACCATGTGGATGAAGTGATGATACTGTGGGGCACTTTTAAGGGGAAGATGAGGGTACTTCACTCCTGAGTGTGTCTTCCTTTAGATACGATAACTGTTACCTATGGTGTCAGTTACCAGTTTACCAATTTTTTTTAATGTAACACTGGCAGTTAATTCAAGGGCAGCAGGTACTGAATTTGCAAATGAAACACTGAAATGTAAAGTTGTTTGCAAGTAGCAACCCGTTTATTAGCTACAGATCTCTTTAATGTGGAATTATTCAGATTATTTTTACTTCTGCAGATATTGTTCATATTGACTGATATTGGTGGACTGTAATGACAGAAGTTTGAGAGGCTTTTTATGGTTGAAGTGTTCTAAAATGAGTAGTTTTGTCATTTTTGGCTCATACATTTTTTTAATTGCTTACTGGAATAATGTTCAGAGCTACTAATTTAAAACACATTCTAACAAGTGGTGCTGTATTATGCAAGGAAAATAATTTAATACAGTTTAATACAATCAGGAAGGTGAATCAAAGAATGCATGCATGTATACATGCTCCTAAAAATGTGTGCAAGGAGCCTATGGTTTGAAAACAGCCCAGAGGTAAACTTTTTCCCTCAGACACCTTTATTGAATATCACTTGTGACAATGGCAAATTTACATTCATATAAAAGTAATCAAACTATATTAACATAATATAATAAACAATGTTAAGTTGTCATTCTCGCCTTCATTCTTGCTGGATGGGTTCGGAGCCGAATCTCGGCTCCGACTCGGCCTATACTATAGCTCGAGAGCTATTTTTACCGGCTCGAGGCAGTCCTATATCCCACAATACCATGCGCTAACTCCCCAGATCTCGTTTGCCGCTTCGCTACGAGGTTGTCTATTTTACCGGCTCAGGTCAGTAAGGAGTTTTTTACTTAATCAAACTAGTTTTTCAGTAGTTTTTTCACAGTAAATATCCTGTTTTAGATCCCTTTTCTGAATCCCTTCTACTAGTAGCTCCCTTAGTTAATTTTTTAATTTGGGCCTACGGGCTTTACCTCAGTTCCCCACCCCTTCCTATCTGTGTGTGTGGGTTTAGTCAGTCCCCTCAACTATTTTTAATTTTTAATTTTAAATTTGTGTGTCTGTGTGTGGGCTGACTGTGTTTTTTCTCTTAGTGGTCAGGACTATGTCAAAAGACCCTAAGGTATCGGGATTCAAGAAGTGTGACTCGTGCTGTCAGAAAATGTCTCTGACAGACGGTCACACTTCTTGTGTCTATTGCTTGGGGCCTTTACATCTGCAGGACTCTTGTTCCATTTGCCACGGATTTAGTTCAAGAGTCCTGCAGGAGGGGCGTAACAAGCTAATTTTAAGGGGCTTGTTGAAGCCTGATGACTCCCCGTCCAAGTCTGGTTCGGGGAAGTCATCAAAAACCGCCAAACCCTCGGCTCCAGCTTCTGAGTCGAGAGCTGGCGTTATAGAGATGGCTCCGACCTCGGTTCCGGCTGGCTCCAAGGCGAGCAAAGTGGTTTCCGCTCCGAAACCATCACCGGAGCCGACCCCAGCGCGCAAGCGCTCTAAGTCCCCCTCCCTAGAGTCTGTTAGATCGGCTCCGAGATCCCCTCTCTTATCGGAGCGGAGTCATAGGACTCATTCATCGAGGTCGTCTAGGCTTTCGGACCATGACATTGAGAGGGTGGTCAGTAGACTCATAACATCTCAGGCACTGGCCCAAATGCTCCAAAGCCCATCTCACCAGACTGTGGCTCCTTCATTACTATTATCTATTCCTCCTCCGACTCATCACTCAAGCTCGGAGCCGGAGTTCCTCAGAACCGTGACCTTGCCTACGTCGGAGCCGATACTTCCTCCTTCGGCTCCGGCCCCTTCATTGGTTCCGTCCATGGAGAGGTCCGGGTGCCGGGAATCCATTGTCGGCTCCGAGGGGGCGAGTGGCATCGGACCCTTGTCCGACCCCGCTCTCCCTCTCGGAGCTTCGGCTCTGGTTAGTTCGGCCCCGACATCATTCTCGGAGCCTTCTCTGTCGGCTCCGGGGGTGGTTCCGGTCTCTTCGGAGCCGGTGCTGCCCTTGGTGTCTGATGGGGGAGCCTTCGAGATGATGAGGAGTGTGCTGGACCCAGTGTCCACTCCAAGGTTAAGTTCTGCGGCTCCTCCCTCCATAGTGCCTGTTACGGTCTCTGGCCATTCTCTTGCACCTGTCAGCAGAGATCCAAAGCGTGGGGTACCCACTTTGGGTGTCTCCTCCTCTTCAGAGGGCTCCCCTGAAGTTTCAGGGGAACCCCCTAGGAAAAGAAAGTGCAAGAGGAAGCACATAGACTCCCTGGAGTCTGTCACGTCGGACACTGACTTGGATGAGTCGGAAGGTTCCCCCAGATCCCCCTCTGAGGATGTCTCCTTTTCAGACATCCTGGAAATCCTTAGACAGAGGGGAAATTGGTCCACTCTCAAACCTTCCGAGGATGAGTCAGTTTACCTTGACGCTTTTGGATCTCGCCCTTCCACCTCCTGGGTGTCCCCCCTTTCGACCCACTAATGGAGGTAGTGGCTAGAAAGGCGTGGGCAGCTCCTGATTCAATGGAACCTACCCCTAGGAGGCCTTCTAAATTTATTTCTGCACCAGATGATAAATCCTTTCTTACCAAAGGTGTGTCAGTTGATGCTATGGTGGTAGCAGCAGCCACTAAGAAGGAGTTGGCTGATCCTTCTGTATCTGTTCATCCTCCTAACAAAGAGTCCAGGACCATGGACAGGTACGGCAAGCGGACCTTTGCTTCAGCGACTTTTTCCATGCGATCGCTGAACTATTTGTGTCATTTCACCCGCCTTCAAAGAGACTTGCTCAAAGAGCTGGGTGAAATGGTACAGGATCCTTCTGCTGTGGGGTTTAAGGACAAAATAAACTCTCAGCTGGCTACCCTGAACTCCATCGTTAACTCCTCCATGCGGCTAATTTCTTATGCAGCCGATGGAGCGAGCAGAGCCGCTGGGACAGGCGTTGCGTTAAGACGTCACGCTTGGATGCGGCTCTGTAACTTTGCAGATCCCTTCAAGGCGTCCTTCACTAACACCCCCTTTGATGGTTCGGAATTGTTTGGACCTCAGGTGAAGAATACCCTCACCAGATGCGAGCAAGATGGTAAGACTCTCTCTGCCGTGGGAGTCCGTTTTTCCACCCCTTCTAGACCTTATCCCAAGGGACAGAGGGGAGGGAAGATGTGGTTCCGCAAACCCCAGGGAGTCGCACCTGCCGCACGTGGTGATTTTCCCCCTAGAGGCAGAGGGGGAAATAACAACAGACGCCGCCCTAGGGGCAGAGGGGGTCCTCAGAATCAGGGTTCTAGGGAATCTTTTCCTGATCAACCCTTTCAGCATCCCTGAGAAGCTGCCCGACTGTCCGCCTTCGGAGGCAGTCGGGGGAAGATTATCTCTGTACCCGGAAGCCTGGCAATCCCTCTCCCGAGACACATGGGTACAGAAGATCATATCCGAGGGTTACAAAATCCCTTTTACCACCCCCCCCGGTACAACCGCCAAGACCTCTACCAGATGCACAAAGGGGTCAGGCTCAGCTAGAAATAGAAAAGCTATTAGCAAAAAGAGTCATCCAGGCAGTCCCAGCAGATCAGCTAGGGTCTAGAATTTACTCCAGGTTCTTTTTAGTACCAAAAAAGACAGGAGACTGGAGACCTATTTTGGATCTCAGCAGGTTAAACAAATCTGTGCTAAAGACAAAATTTCGGATGGTGACACTGCAGTCCATTCTACCCTTTTTGGGCAGAGACAACTGGATGTGCTCGTTAGACCTCCAGGACGCGTACTATCACATAAAGATACACAGACGCTCCAGGAGGTTTCTCCGCTTCCGACTGGGAGTCAGTCATTTTCAATTCAGAGCCCTGCCCTTTGGTCTCACAACAGCCCCCCGGGTGTTCACCAAATGTCTGGCAGTGGTCACAGCTCACCTGAGACAGAAAGGATTCCAGGTGTTTCCATACTTAGACGACTGGCTCATTTCCGCTACCACCAAACAGGATTACACTATTCAGCTTTGCAACAGTCTGGGTATTTCTATAAATTTTGCAAAGTCCTCCTTGTTGCCTGGTCAATGTATCAACTTTATAGGCGCCGTGTTAAACACCACAGAAATGTCTGCAACACTACCACCACAGAGAGTGGCAGACATCAGGCGGAATGTTCAAACTCTTTTTCAGCCCAACAAAGTCCAGGTCAACCGAGTGTTAAAAGTGTTGGGCCTCATGGCGGCGGCAATTCTTCTACTTCCATTAGCTCGCTTCCACATGAGACTCCTTCAGTGGATGCTCTTTTCTCAGTGGTCTTTTCAACAGCTACCAATGACCCACAACATTTGGATAACCCCATCTTGCAAGAAACATCTCTCCTGGTGGATGGTTTCCCCTCAACTCTTTCAAGGCAGACCCCTTGTTCTCCCCCTTCCTGTTGCCACTGTCACAACGGATGCCTCCCTGATCGGGTGGGGGGGGGGCATTATCAGGACAGGACGGTCCAGGGCATTTGGCAACAATCAGAATGCCACCTGCACATAAATGTTCTGGAGATGAGGGCGGTGCTTTTGACGTTGCAAGCCCTTCAGAGCTCTCTTCCCCAAGGGACTATAGCAATTCAGACGGACAATATGTCTGTGGTGTGGTATATAAACAAGCAGGGCGGAACAAAGTCTGTCTAGAAGCACTCAAACTCTGGCAATGGGCGATTTCATCTCAACGGTTTCTGATAGCAACGCACATCCCCGGGAGGTCCAACGTCATAGCAGACAGATTGAGCAGAACTATCTTCATGCCTCACGAGTGGTCTCTAAATCAAGCGGTAGCAGACGGAATCTTTCGGAAGTGGGGCCAGCCTTGCTGCGACCTTTTCGCAACTCCCCAAAACAGCAAGTGCCTCGACTTCTTCACACTTTTTCCTCTGCCAGACCAACCCCTCAGAGACGTTCTTGTTCACGTTTGGCCCCGGGGTCTTCTTTATGCCTTTCCCCCCTTTCCGTTGATTCCGCAATTAATTCAGAAAGCAATTGCGTTGAGATCCAAAATGATCCTCATTGCCCCCTTTTGGCCTCGGCAAGTTTGGTTCCCGTTCTTGCACAAATATCTACTGGAACAGCCTTGGCATCTGGAACCCCTTCCGGATCTATTGACCCACCTCACGGGCAAGCTGCATCAGTCTCTACATTCCATCAACCTCACAGCTTGGTTGCTCCACTTCCTGCCATAGCCAGGCTTCCCCTTATTTCTCCTCCTGTTCGTTATATCATTCTGGCCTCCCATAAGTCCAATACTAGGAAGACTTATGCTAGTAAATGGAAGCGTTTTTCATTTTGGGCGCAAAACAGGTCTTTAGATCCCTTTCATGCACCCATTCATGAGGTTCTGGATTTTATGGCGGAACTTTTTCATTCTGGATCATCATCGGCCACTATCAGAGTACAATTAGCGGCCATTGCTAATTTTCATGTTGGACTCTCAGAAGCAAATATTATGTCCCACAAACTCTGTAAAGCCTTCCTCAAGGGTATCCTTTTGCTCAGACCTCCAGTAAAAGATCCACCTCCACAATGGGACTTGAATTTAGTTCTAACTTCACTAATTCTGCCCCCCTTTGAACCTGCAGCTTCTTGTTCCCTCAAACTACTTTCTTGGAAAACGCTGTTTTTAGTAGCTATAACATCCGCCAGAAGGGTCTTGGAACTCCAAGCCTTGTCTGTCTGTCCTCCGTACTTGGTATTTCATAAAGACAGGGTAACTCTCAGAACAAACCCTTCTTTCCTTCCAAAAGTGCTATCGGAAGCAAATTTGAATCATTCTATTGACTTACCCGTCTTTTTCCCAGATTATACCAACCGGGCTGAACAAAAGTTACATTCATTAGATGTTCATCGCCAATTACGCTATTACCTAGACAGGACAAAACAATTCAGAAAGTCAAATCAGCTCTTTCTCTCTTATGCGGCAGGCAAGAAAGGGCTTCCAGTTTCCAAAGTTACCCTTTCCAGATGGCTGACATCTATCATTACCTTGGTCTATGAGTTGAGACACAAGCAACTCCCCTCTAGGCCTAAGGCTCATTCAACCAGGGCTCTATCAACTTCAACGGCGTTTCAAGCAAGGTTACCACTAGATGCTATTTGTGCAGCTGCTACATCGGCTTCCAAACATACTTTTATTGCTCATTACAAGCTTGACTTAGCCTCTAGAAATAGAGCTGATTTTGGTTCCACTGTACTCAGGAGTCTGTTTCGTTGAGCCACCCAGGACTAAGGTGCTAGGGACGCTGTCCCATCCAGCAAGAATGAAGGCGAGAATGACAACTTAACATTAAGAAGTTATGTCTTACCATAACGTTCCATGTTAGTTGTCTTCTTCTCGCCTTCTTTCTTGCGTCCCTCCCTCCTGCCCCCTAGCCTGGACAGACTTGAGATTGAGTCCTTCCTTTTTGGAGACACAACATGTTGCGTCTTTTCCTGCTATCCTTAACATTACTAGCAGGTAATCTTCTGATAAGAGGGTAATAATATTTTTATTATTATAAGATTGTTGTTTATACTATGTCTTAGCTTCCAAACGAGATCTGGGGAGTTAGCGCATGGTATTGTGGGATATAGGACTGCCTCGAGCCGGTAAAAATAGCTCTCGAGCTATAGTATAGGCCGAGTCAGAGCCGAGATTCGGCTCCGAACCCATCCAGCAAGAAAGAAGGCGAGAAGAAGACAACTAACATGGAACGTTATGGTAAGACATAACTTCTTATTATACTTGACATACATTGCTATATAATCATATAACGTAAAGCAATATTACATAAATAATTTAATTTCTGCCTTTTTTTAAACAAGAAACATCTTTATTAAAAACCATCACTTACTACATAGGCAATCATATAAGTGAAAACAAGTTGCAAGCATTTTACATCACTTATAAACTATCCAGTCCTTCTCACTCAAACATTATATAATTCAGCACTAAGGTAAACTTAATCCACCACTTGCCATATGCATTTTCTTTGGGTGTTTCACTGCCATTTCAATGAATGTGAGTTTCAAGGGCAGAGAACTTTACTGTTCATGCTAAGTCTGTTTTTATTGTGATTCTATTACTGTTTAGCAAACAGCTTTCAATGGTTGTGCTTTAAAATTTGAAATAATAGTTTTAAATTAAATCCCAATATCTGTAATCTATATGGAAGTAAAGAATAAAATAATATGCACAATTACAGGTTTGAACAGTGTTTATGGTAACTGGGGAGAATTAGCCAAGTAATGGGACACTGGAATGGCTATGGGCTGCTGGAGGAGGGTGCTACCAATTCATTACCCTACATAGGGCCCCATCTGACCTTGATCCGGCTCTGTTTGCTGTAGCTTTAGGCCTTGTACCTTCCCCTCCTTATGTGTCTTTTTCTACTATTTAGTTAGTAATAATTTACCACCCTCCTCCAGCAGCCCAGCTTTTCTCAAACAATTACCACCCCTACCAGAATCCATAAACCCAGTAGCAAAGAAAGTACCTTAGACTGGATCTTAACTAACAGCCATCCTCTCTCTCTTACAAAGTAGGTATCATTCCTGATGATATTAGTGACCACTCACTTATCTATATATCTAGACAAAAAACCTTTATCCCAAACCAAACTACCTTGAAAACCACCCGGAACAAAAAAGATTTCAATCCAACAAACTTCCAGGCAGAGCTTCAAGCCTGTGACTGGTCACCCTTAAAACAACTCCCTCTTGAGGAAGCAGTATCCTATTTTAACTCCAAATTCTTACAAATCCTGGAATTCCATGCCCCCTCATGCTCTATAAGAACTAGAAGTAAAGCAGCCCCATGGCTCACTAAACAGACTAGGCAACAGATCCTACTAAGAAATAAAATCTGGTCCAAGTGGAGAAACACTAAAGACCCAATTGATCGTCAATACTTTAAACAGCTAAGAAATGCTACCAAAAAATCAATACTTCTTGATAAAAAAACTATTATTTTAAACTCCAGCAAAAGCACCAACAACGACCACAAACCTTCTGGTCAGGCATATTTTATACCAAGGCCACTCCAAAACACCAACCCCATCAGGTCTCTCTCTTAACACTCCCAACCAGATTGCTGATGCTTTTAATACCTTTTTTGCTGAAACTGTCCAATCTCTAGCAAACACCTTACCTCCTTTTACTTCTATTCTCTCATCCTCCCTAGCAAGCATACCTTCTACCTTTCACTTAAAACCAGTTCCTACATCCCTCATCTATACTCTACTTCATAAACTTAAACCATGCACTCCCTCAGCTGATCTCCTACCAGCTGAATACCTTCAAACTGCAGCAAAAGTACTTTCCTATCCCATTTCTGTCCTAATTAATAGAACACTCACTGAAGGCTCCATTCCTTCTCTCTGGAAAATCTCTCACATAATCCCACTTCACAAGGGTGGTAAATCAACTGAACTCTAACTTTCGGCCTATAGCCCTAATTTCTCCTCTAGCAAAAATCATGGAAAAATGCATCCACCAACAACTTCTTGACCACCTTCTCCAAAATAACCTTCTAGCTGACTGTCAGTATGGTTTTAGACCTTTCCTTGTACCACCACTACTCTCCTATCCTTTACTGACTGCATTAATAAACATCGTAATAATAACATGCTCTCCTCTGCACTCTTCATAGAACTATCTAAAGCTTTTGATATGGTTAACCATCAAATACTTCTTAACATACTCAAATCATTCTCACTTGACTCACAGGCATTACAGTGGTTCAAGTCCTACTTACATAATAGACAGCAGGCTGTCCTTTGGGACAGTAACCTATCCAAACATCTCCCTATTACCCTTGGTGTCCCTCAAGGTTCTATCCTGGGACCTCTACTCTTGTCCATATTCATAAATGACCTTAGCATAAATCTACCTCTAGCTACCTCTAGCTACCTGTATACAGTATGCAGATGACTCCACATTGATTTGTAAAGCCTCCTCTTCATCTGAACTCCAGTCCATCACCCATACAGTATTTAACCTAGTCAAAAACTGGTTCCAACAATGTTGCCTCCTCCTAAATGCCAAAAAAACAAAACTATTGCTATTTACTTCAACTCTTAAATCCTCCCCAATAAATTTCACTATTATATCCAACAATGGTACGATCATAGCTCCTGACCCAACTACCAATCTCTTAGGTCTAACAATTGACCACAGCCTTAACTTTGACTAGCATATCAACTCTACTGTTAAAACAGTAAACAGAAAACTTGGTTCCTTGTATAGGATAAAACCTTTCCTCACCCCTGAAGCCAAAACTACCATTGCCCATACCCATCTGATCTCTACTCTCCTCTATGCCTCCCCCATTTATACTAATCTTTCCAAAAGCAACCTTAATAAGCTAACTACTTATAACACTATTGCCAGATTTGCGACTGGCTCCCCGTTTAGAACTCACCATTGTCTAAATCTCAGACATCTAGGATGGCTAGAACTGCAAAACCAGCTAGAATTTCAACAACTCACCATCACTCTCATTTGACACTCACATTGCCAAAGTGGTTAGGAAGACCTTCTATATTGCCCACCTTATCATGAAGGGTTTCACATCTAGATCAAGAGAGGTCATTGTGCCCCTGTACTCTTCTCTTATCAGGCCAATGATTGAGTACAATGCCCCATTTGGGATGTATCTCACCCGACACCTGCAGTAGTTGGAAAGACCCCAAAAGTTCCTCACCAAGAGGATAAAGGGTCTTAAACATATATCATATGCTGCCCGACTGAGAAAACTCCAGCTCCATTCAGTCGCATACCGCCTACTCAGAGGTGATCTGTGCCTGACGTACAAGGCCATGTCCAATCCTGAATTAATGGACATGCTCCACCTCAAAAAATCCAAATCCATCAGAGCCACGAGAACAAGTGACTTAAACCTCAACACAGAAATAAATAGAACGTGCTGGAGGGACAGATTCATAACCCAGAGGCTCCCTACACTCTGGAACAGAATCCCAGTCCATGTTAGGCAGAGCCCCTCACTGACTCTATTCAAGAGAAATCTCGACGAATGGATGGGAGATCGTAGGTTTACCCAGGGGGTCATCTCTTTGTCACTACTAGACAGAGGCATAGTAAACTAAACCCTAAAAGGGCGTAGTATTCTCATCCTAAGGGGTGGTGTAAGCCACATACACTCTGGCTAGGCTTATAAATGCCCTAGGGCAGATAGCCTAGTACGAACCTATGAACCTATGAACCCATAAGATTCTGTACCATCCTAGTAATACTCCTATTCTCAGCAGCCTCATCTCCCCCTACGTAAATCTTACTACTCTTCGCTCAGCAAATAAACTACTGGTCACCATCCAGAAATCCCACAACAAAGCAGGTGATTCTCTTTTCTCAAATTCTGTGGGGAAGATTTGGAACAGGCTTCCCAGCAAACTTACATCTCCATCATCATTACCATTCTTCAAAAAGCAACTAAAAATCTACCTAAAAACACAATGACTATGCCCATGTACTAATCCTGACTAACACTCCCCAGTACAACATTACTGTATACCTCTCACCCAAAACCCATAGTGTGGGATTAGTAATCTTTCCCTTACTCCCTTTTTAGTCTCCTACTCCCAAGGAAATATCAGTGAGTTTGTTCTTGTACATTCATTCTCCTGTGAGCAAAAGTCTTCCACCTGTATATAGACCAACTATCTTTTTACTATGAGTGTAATATTTGTTATTTCTGCTCCAGTCTTTATCTTGATTGCAGTTGTTTTTATTGCTGTGGTTGCTGTCTTTGCTTATCATGTTGGACAAACCCACTGGGTTTAGGAAGTATACTTTACATGGACATAAAATCCCAAATTCTGATGCCCATTCAGAGTGCGTGTATTGTCTGGGGGCTGATCATTTCGATATTGAATATAACATTTGATGTTAAGTTGTCTATCTAGCCTTCGTTCTTGCTGGTTGGGATTGGAGCCGATCCTCGGCTCCGACTCGGCCATCTTTTATAGCTCGAGAGCTGTTTACTGGCTCGAGGCTACCCCTTATCCCATGATGCCTAGAGGTAGCTACCCAGATCTCGTTTGCCGCTTCAGCTGCAAGGTGTCGTTTTACTGGCTCAGGCTTGTATAAAGTTTCTTTATAGAACTTCTTTACTAGAAATAGTCCTTTTCCTAGGGATTTTTGTTAGTTGTTAGTCATATATTTGTTGTGTTGGTAAGTGTGTATTTGTAGATACCTTCCTGTCCCCTTAGAACTCGTTTAATTTAGAGAGCCCCCCCCCCTTTTTTTCTCCTTATTTCTGTCAGGTTAGCCATTTAAGTTAGAGGCTTTCCTTCTATCTTCTTTATAGGCTAGCCGTTTGAGTTAGAGGCTTTCCTATTTAAAAAAAAATAAATAAATAAAAATTTTAGCTTTAGTCTGTACTGTTCTGTAGTCAACTCCTCCATGAGGCTCATCTCTTATGCAGCCGATGGTGCGAGTAGAGCCGCAGGCACGGGCGTGGCCCTTAAGAAACATGCATGGATGCGGCTAACTTTGCGGAATCCTTTAGAGCGTCATTCACCAGCACCCCCTTTGATGGTTCCTTTCTTTTTGGACCACAGGTGAAAGACACTTTGACTAGGTGTGAGCAAGAAGGCAAGACTCTCTCTGCCGTGGGAGTCCGTTTTTCCACTCCTTCCAGACCATACCCCAAGGGTCAGAAGAGTGGTAAAATGTGGTTCTGAAAATCCCAGGGAGCCTCACCTGATACACGTAGTGATTTTTCCTCCAGGGGCAGAGGGGGAAATAACAACAATAGACGCCGCCGTCGTGACGGAGGGGGGTCCGCAGAACCAGGACAACAGAGAATCCTTCTCTGAGAAGCCTTTCCAGCAACCCTGAAGGGTTGCCCGGCTGCCCACCTCTGGAGGCAGTCGGGGGAAGACTTTCACTGTACCCAAAAGCCTGGCTAAATCTAACACAAGACAGATGGGTACGGTCAATTATATCTGGAGGTTACAAAATTCCCTTCTCTCAACCCCCCTTACCATTGAGCAAATCTCTTCCAGATGTTCCACCCAATCTGAGGGACCAAGCAGTCATAGAAGTTTCAAGACTGCTAGAAAAAAGAGTCATCCAGGAAGTCCCGGCAGACCAACACGGATCCAGAACTTACTCAAGGTTCTTTTTGGTACCAAAAAAGTCAGGGGACTGGAGACCGATTCTGGATCTCAGCAGACTAAACAAGTCTGTTCAAAGAACAAAGATTTGGATGGTCACACTACAGTCCATTCTACCCTTTCTGGGTCAGGACAATTGGATGTGCTCCATAGATCTTCAGGATGCGTACTACCACATCAAAATGGACAGGCGCTCCAAGGGATTCCTTCGCTTCCGGCTGGGAGCCAGTCATTACCAGTTCAGAGATCTGCCCTTTGGTCTCACCACAGTCCCCAGGGTGTTCACCAAATGTATGGCAGTGGTCACGGCTCACCTGAGACGTCGAGGATTCCAGGTGTTTCCATATCTAGACGACTGGCTCCACACTGCTACTACCAGGCATCAAGTTCTTCAAGCCAGGGACTACACAATCACAATCTGCTCCCAGTTAGGCATTACAATAAACTTCGAAAAATCTGCCTTGTTGCCCTGTCAATCTATCACCTACATAGGTACAGACTTAGACACAAGGAGCATGTCCGCAAGGCTACCGCCAGAAAGGGTGTCTACAATTCGTCAGCAAGTACAAATTGTGATGCAGAGCAAAAGAATCCAAATCAGGTTCGTCTTTCAAACTCTGGGTTCCATGGTAGCAGCCATTCTTCTAATCCCACTGGCCCGCTTTCACATGAGTATCTTTCAGTGGCTTCTGTTCACACAGTGGTCTTTCCAGCAGCTGCCCATGTCTCACACGATCATGATTACAGAAGCATGCAAAAGGCACCTTTCCTGGTGGATGATCTCCCCACTAGTGACTCAGGGCAGACCCTTCATTCAGCCCCCTCCGGTAGCCACAGTGACCACAGACGCCTCCCTGGTAGGGTGGGGGGGGCATTATCAGGGCAGGACAGTCCAAGGCACTTGGCAGCTTCACGAGTACCAGCTGCATATAAACGTCCTAGAAATGAGAGCCGTGCTCCTAGCGTTGCAAGCTCTTCAAGACTCTCTCCCTTCTGGGACCATTGCAATTCAGATGGACAACATGTCAGCGGTGTGGTACATCAACAAGCAGGGTGGAACCCCCATGTCGAGAAGCACTCAGACTCTGGCAGTGGGCAATTTCTTCCCAATGATTTCTGATTGCGACGCACATCCCTGGAAGGTCCAACGTTGTAGCGGACAGGCTCAGCAGAGCTATTCTTATGCCTCACGAGTGGTCTCTGAATCAGGTAGTTGCGGATCTGATCTTCTGCAAATGGGGACAGCCTTGCTGCGATCTTTTTGCCACCCCCTTCAACAGCAAATGCAGCAACTACTTCTCCCTTCTTCCACTCCCAATTCACACACCCAGAGACGCTCTAGTCCACGATTGGCCTTAGGGACTTCTTTATGCCTTCCCTCCATTTCCCCTGATTCCGAAACTCATACAGAAAGCAATATCATTGGGTTGCAAAATGATCCTAATTGCCCCCTACTGGCCTCGACAGATATGGTTTCCATTCCTGCACCATTACCTTCTCGATCAGCCCTGGATTCTGGATCCGATTCCAGACCTACTGATTCATCAATCAGGTGGGCTGCACCAATCCCTCCAAACACTCCAGCTCACAGCTTGGTTGCTCCACTTCCAACCTTAGCCAGGCTTCCCAGCATTTTCCCAGCTGTGCGTGAGATTATTGTCTCCTCTCACAAGTCCACAACTAGAAAGACTTGTGCTAGCAAATGGAAACGTTTTTCTTGTTGGGCAGAGGCTAGGAACGTAGATCCTTTTTCAGCCCCAGTCCATAAAAGTTTGGAGTTCCTAGCACAACTTTTTCATTCTGGGTCCGCTTCTGCTACAATCAGGGTTCAATTGGCGGCCATTTCTAACTTTCATGTTGGGTTGTCTAATTCAAACATTATGTCTCATAAGCTCTGTAAAGCCTTTTTAAGAGGGACTACTCTCCTTAGACCTCCAGTGAGAGATCCCCCTCCTCCTTGGGACCTTAATTTGGTGGTAACCTCCTTAATTATGGCCTCCTTTGAACCTGCAGCATCCTGCTCCATTAAGTTTCTATCTTGGAAAACACTTTTTCTGGTAGCTATTACTTCAGCCAGACGCGTCTCTGAACTTCAGGCACTATGTGTTCGTCCTCCATACTTGGTTTTTCATAAGGACAGGGTTGCTCTGAAGACTAATCCCTCGTTCCCTCCGAAAGTCTGCTCAGAAAACAATTTAAACCAATCTATAGACCTTTCTGTGTTTTTCCCTAACCACACCAACAAGGCAGAATACAAATTACACCAATTAGACATTCATATACAATTGCGTTTTTACTTGCATAGGACTAAGGATATAAGGAAGTCAGACCAACTATTCCTTTCCTACGCCCTAGGCAAACAAGGTCTCCCAGTTTCCAAAGTGACCTTATCCAGGTGGTTGTCTCACATTATTACTTTCATTTATCAATTGAGAAACAAACAGTTGCCTATCAAACCAAAAGGTCACTCTGCTAGGGCTTTGGCCACATCTGTAGCCTTCCAATCTAGGTTGCCCATGGATTCTGTCTGTGCAGCTGCCACGTGGGCAAATCCTCATACCTTTATTTCTCATTACAAGTTAGATATGGTCTCCAGGAGCAGAGCTGACTTTGGTTCCACTGCTCTGAAGAGTCTGTTCCAATGAGCCGCCCAGGATTGTAGGTGCTAGGGACGCTGTCCCAACCAGCAAGAATGAAGGCGAGATAGACAACTTAACATAAAGAAGTTATGTACCTACCATAACGTTCCATGTTAGTTGTCTTCATCTCACCTTCTTTCTTGCGTCCCACCCTCCGTACCCCTGTCCTATTGGATCGAGAGGAGTTTTTGGTTTCACTGGCTGAGTGTTCTCTGGTTTGTTTCCTCTACTGACTGAGAGAGTATGACAGGTTTGTTCATCCTGTTTGTTTGGACAGGTTGACTCTCTGGCTATGTCTGGGATTAGCTATTACAAACGAGATCTGGGTAGCTAGCGCTAGGCATCATGGGATAAGGGGTAGCCTCGAGCCAGTAAACAGCTCTCGAGCTGTAGAAGATGGCGAGATGAAGACAACTAACATGGAATGTTATGGTAGGTACATAACTTCTTTTTCACAGTTTAATCATAGAGCTTTGGTAAAATGTAGGAACAAGTTTGTACTTAAAGGGTTCCTTCCCTCATTTTCCTCTCCAGTGTCTGGAGCTTCCCCCTCTGCAAAGTAGACTGCAAAGAAATCTAAGGAGGAGAAAAGGGAAAAGTCTAAGGAATAAGCTAAGGAGCTAATGAAGCTCATCTCTGAGTGCTGTCCTCATTTGGGTCCATCTTAGGCTTTTTCACCTGCAAAAATTCAAAAATCCTCAGATACGTCCATGTCTTTGGATCTGACACTTTTTTTCTCTAAGTCTCCTTCTCGTAGACAATCAGGATTTTCTCTGGAGCCGATAACATCAAGGCTGCACTCCATGTAGAGCTTCAAGACCTACATTTACCTCTACATCTTTCAGGTCTATCAGTAGCTTGTCCAAGCTGATGTGGGCAGAATGATGAGAAAATTCCTCAGGAACCAAATTCAGTTGGGAGTACTTCTGCTTCTGTTTCCTATCTGATCCATGAACTTTGGACAGTCCTAGACACCTTCAGTTACTCCTGTTATGTCTTCTGGTTTTGGAGGTATCAGATCCGAGACTGCTAGGATTGTCTGTTATCAGATCTGAAGTCTTGGCCTTCATCATCTCAGGCTTCTGGTCTGATCCATCTGGCACTGACTCTGTTGGAGCCAGAGGGATCTTGGAGACATAGCTTCAGCACTGGATCCAGAGGTAGGTATTGGACTCCGAGGCATTCAGAGACATCTCTTCCCCTTGGGACTTTGGTGTTAGATAACTTGGCTCCAACTTCTGCTTCAAGGCAGGGTCATGGGGGTTCCCTGGACTGCCTAGTTCAGGTGGCTTTGGTTCCTAGTAGGGTAGTCTTGGGCTGTCGCTTCGCTTCTGCCTTCAATGTAGAACTTTCTCCATGTCAAGAGATAGGACATCCTTGCCCCACATGGGCTCCCCCCTACAACTGTCTGTCCTGGGTCATGAGCCTGCTCATTTTGTTTCATCGGGACAGCTGGTCCATCCAAGCTTGAGACAGTCCTCATCAAGGACTCCCCACAGACTTCTGAGTCTTCTCCATATCTTCACCACATGGAAGCCCTTTGAAAGCATAAGTGCAAGAGAAGGTATATTGATTCCCTGCAGTAGTCCTTAACTGAAGACACAGACTTTGATGAAGGGGGGAGGTCTCCCAGATCACCCCTTGAGGCCATTTCATTTGGAGAGATTCACGAGCTTCTGATGCAGAAAGGTAATTGGTCTTCTGAATCCCCTTCCCAGGAAAAGTAACTGTTTTTCAAAGCTTTCAGAACTGGCTCAGCTATGTCCTGAGTTGTCCCCTTGGCAGACGAAATGGTGTGCCTCATTTCACGTTGGGCATGGAAGGATCCATATATGACAAAACCCAGCCCTAGGAAGCCAGACAAATACCAAGTTACCCCTAAGGACCATGCCCACTGGAGCAGGGGACCCCCGGTTGATGGTCTGATGGTAGCAGCAGCCAGTAAAAAGGAATTTGATAACGAAAGTCCTTTTGTTCATCTGCATAACAGAGAGTCTAGGGCCTTGGACAGATTCAAGACGTGAATGTATGCCTGGGAGACCTTTGCCCTCTGGTCACCGAATTATTTAGCACACATTTCAAGGCTCCATTTGGATTTAACTAAGGAGCTTTCCAAGTCCCTGTCAAGGTCTATGTCTGTGGAGGATAAAAAGACCATTTCTTCGGAATTGGCCACCCTCCAGTCCCTGTCAAATGCCTCCATACTGATGGATTCCCACACCATGGAGGGCATTTCCAGAGTGTCAAGTTCAGGCACTAGGAGGCATGCCTGTGTAGATCATGAGCTCTTGAGTGAGCCTTAGAAACCCTGTGAGTTTAGCTGTTATTGTTATTCTTTCTATAGCTTTTATAGTTATTAAATTTTTTATCTTTTTCCTCCCTTTAACGCCTTTTTGTCTAAAATTTTGAACTTTATCCTTTTACTCTTAGAGTATTCTTGGTTATCATAGTAGGTATTCTGTCCCTTTATAGTACTCTTCTTTTTCTAATTTACCGTTGTTGGTAATTTCTGTATTACTTCCCATATTTAAAAAAAGGTTTTCTTTATTCTTTTATCCTTTCTAGTATTTATAAAATGTTTGATAAGCCTTCAAGGGTTAAAAAAAAATTTTGGCTCGTGGCCATAAAATACTTAATTCAGACACACATTCTAAGTTCGGCTACTATTTAGGACCAACTCATTTGGATTCAGACTTCCCATGCTTTAATTGATCATAAAAGTAAACTAATACTTAGGGGCTTGCTCCCTTGAAAACCTTCATCTACGACTTCTGGGGGTCAAACCCAGTGATCTCCTGAACAGACATTGGCTTCTACTTTGGCTCTGTCCTCTGAACCACCCCTGAAACTAACAAAAAGTCTGATCCAGGTGCTTCAGATCTGAGGTCAAAATCCGACAAATCATCCTGGACCCATTCTCCTCAATTACTGTATGAGACGATTACTTCTGGGCTCCCATTGTCTTTTCTGGAGCAGTTTCCCCATCACCATTTAAGACCCTCATCCACAACCTCATCCATTTGGTCTTCCAGGAGCTTATCTGAAGCAGATGTGGATAGGATGATGTGGAATTTCCTACGGATGCATTTACAAAAGGGAGTCCTTCCTACAATGACCCCATCGGATCCGGATACCCTCATTAGTACTTCATTTCTGATCTTAGCTCCTTCTCTGATCCGACCTTCAGTTTTAGAACCTTTAGATCCAAAACCCTGGAGTCGTCTCCTCAGATCCAAAGATGTTGGCATCTTCGATTCCAGTGGTGTCTCTGAGCTGTCCAGCCTTGAGTACTTTACAGTTGACAACTCTTGGAGCAGAAGGGTTGGCAGTGACTCACGGGTGTTAGATTTGAATCTGAAGTTGTCGGAGCCCTCTCCCCCCCCCTCCGAGCTTTGGTGCTAGACAATTCAATTCCTTCTCCTGCCTCAGGTAGTTTGCCTGTGGGGCAGCAGGAGCCTACTGTAAGCCTGCCCTGTTGAATATATTGGTTTCTGTTTCTCCCAGGCACTCTGCCTTTGAGTTAGTAGAGAGAGTGTTCTCTGTTCCTAGGATTCAGACTTCTCTATCCTCCTCTGTTCAGACTCCCCAGTCCCATTTGATTTTGTGTCCAGAGCCTCAGTCATCCATTCCAGCAGGAAAGCCAGCTGGAACCAGTCTCCAGGCCACTCAGCAATGGAGCACCCCACTGAGGAGGCTCCCTGGCAGATGAAGTGCAAAAGGAGGGACTTAGACTCTCCACAAGAGTATATCATTGAGGAGACTGACTTTGATGAAGGAGAAGGGTCCCCAAATCACCACCTGATGGTGTCTCCTCTGGAGACATCTTAGATCTGTTAAAGCCAAAGGGTGGTTGGTCCCCTGATAACCATTCCCAAGAGGAATTAGTGTCCCTGGAGGCCTACGCAGCTGACCTGTCTACCTCCTGGGTGACTCTTCCCTTCAGTGAGCTCATAGATGTGTTCTCTGGACGGGCATGGAAGGAACCAGACACAGCTGAGTCAATCCCTAGCAGACAAGACAGGATCCTGGCATCACCTAAGGATAGAACACACTGGAGTAAGGGAGTACCCATTGATGCCATGGTCGTAGCAGCAGCCACTAAAAAATGAACTGGCAGAACAAAGTTCCTCTGTTCGTCTCCCTAACAGGGTGCCTAGGGCGCTGGATAGGTTTGAGAAGCATGTCTATGCTTCAGCAACCTTCTCCCTTAGGTAACTGAATTATTTAGCACATTTTTATGAGACTCCAGAGGGCTTTGATCAAAGAACTTCGCAAATCCCCGAACCATATCCTCCGAGGTATAGAGTCTCTCACAGGTGGCTAGCCTTCACTCTAATTCAAACTTGTACATGAGGCTTGTCTCCCACATAGCTGAAAGTACTTCACGGGTGGTGGGTTCAGGCATTTCCATCAGAAGACATGCCTGGATGCACTTATGTGATTTTGTGGAACCCTTCAAATCTTCTTTTGTCAATGCTTCCTTTGACAGAACCTCCTTTATTTGGCCCTAGAGTTAAAGACACACTCTGTAGGTGTGAACAGGAAGGAGAAACTCGTCTGCTGTGGGTGTACATTTTTCGACTCAACAGACCTTTTCTAGGAACCATTGAGGAGGACAGAAAATGTGGTTCAAAAAATTCCAGGGTCCCTTCCAAGATCCATATGGAGACAGCTTTCCCAGGGGCAGAGGGGGGGATTTCAAATGGAACAAGCCATCTCTGCAGCAGAGGTGTTCCACATAACCAGGTATCCTGGGATACCTTTTCTGACACATCCTGTCAGCGCTTCTGAAAGGAGGCCCGACTATCCACCCCTGGAGGTAGTCAGGAGGTTATTTATTCCTGCAGCAGACAGCTTCTCTGGAAATTACAAAAGATTTATGGATGCGGAGGATACTACCCAGAGGTTGTATAATGCCATTTTCCCATTCTCGCCCCTTTTACTATCAAACAAAATCCCCAATGTTCCACCCGCTCAGAGGGTATCAGCAGAGCTAGAAATAAACAAGCTGCTAGGAAAAAAGTCATCCAGGAGGTCCCCCCAGACGAAATAGAATCCGGAACTTATTCAAGATTCTTTTTAGTGCCATAAAAGGCATGGGACTGGAGACCAGTCTCTGATCTCAGCAAATTAAATCAGTTGGCTCAACATAGAAAGTTTTGGATGGTCAGGATTCAGTCCATTCTGCCTTTTCTGCACAAGGATGACTGGTTGTGCATGATAGATCTTCAGGATGTGTACTATCACATAAAAATGAACAGACAATCCATAATATATCTATGCTTCTGTCTGGGAGCCAGTCATTACCAATTCAGAGCACTGCCTTTTGGTCTCACCACAGTCCCCTGTGTGTTTACCAAGTGCATGGTAGTAGTTGCAGTTCACTTGAGACTGCGGGGATTCCAAGTGTTTCCATATCTGGATGACTGGGTCCTGATCTCTCCGAACAATCATCAACTAATTTAGGCATGGGACTAGTTGTGCTCTTGTCTGGGGATTTCTGTCATTTACAACAAATCTCAATTCAGTCCTTCTCAGACTCTGGAAGTCATTGGTGCTCTATTCAACATGGTCACTTAAATAGCCTCTCTCCCTCTGTCTTGGATTCATACAATTCAGTTCCAGGTCAAAAAAGATCATTCAGAGTTCTTCTCTTTCAGAACATCTGATACGCCAAGCATTGGGATCCATGCTAGCGGAAATCACTCTTGTACCCTTGGCATGGTTCCATATGAGATTCTTTCAGTGGACAGTCACAAGTCAATCGTCTATTCTCCAACAGTCATTATCCACTCAAGTCAAAGTAAAGCAAGCTTGCAAAAATTATCTTCTGCGGTGGATCCACTCCAGCCAAATGCAAGAAGGCTGTCCCTTGTTCTTCCTCAACCCAAGGCCACAGTGACCATGGACGCTTCTCAGAGTGGGTGAGGGGGTTACTACTTGGGAAGGACAATCCAAGGCACATTGTCCCCCAAAGAGGCCTACACAATATCAGTGTCCTGCAGATGAGAGCTGTCCTACTAGAGTTGCAGGCCTTCCAAGACACTGTCCTAACTGGGACTATTGTGATTCAGATGGACAGTATGTTGGTGGTCTGGTATATCTGCAAACAAGGACTTGTCCTCTTTGTTGAGAAGCTATGAGAGTATGGCAATGGACAATTTCATCCAGTTGCTTTCTGATAGCAACAGTCATCCTGGAGAAGTCCAGCATGATTGCAGACAAGTTAAGCAGATCTATTCTGATGCCTCACGTGTGGTCTGTTAACATTAATCTGGTGGAGAGGATTTTCTGTTGATGGGGTCATCTAATGCTGTTTTCTTTTTGTATCTCCCTTCAGCAACAAATGCAGCAAGTTCTTTATTCTGATCTCTCCAGTGTGGGAGTCCCAGAGGGATGCTGTACTTCACGATTGGCACTCCAGTCTCCTTTATACTTACCCACCATTACCCCTCATTATTTCTCAAGAAAGCAACTTGATTGAAGAGCACAGATGTCCTCATTGCCCCTTACGGGCCTTGTCAGATCTGGTTTCCTTTCCTTTGGCCTCATCTTCTACATCTGCCCTGGATTCGGGCTTCAATTCCAGACCTACTGTCTCACTTGACAGACATGATTCATCTGGACATTTCAGGCCCCAAGGTGACTGCATAGTTTTCCAGTTCCATTGAATGTTAGACAGTCCAGGCTCTCCTCCCTTGTTCGTCACATTCTGTTGTCGTCCCACAAAGCTTTCACTAGAAAAGTTTAGAAAAGTAAATGGAAAGGATTTGTTTTTTGTGCACATAAAAAAACATTTAGATCCCTTTTCAGCACCGATTTTCTAGCTACAGTTTTGAATGAAGGGGGTAGCTCCAATTGACTTTTGACTACAGTTAGCAGCCATTTCCAATGTTCATATGGGAGTAAATAACTCTACCTTACCTTCCTCTAAGCTTTGTAAAGCCTTTTTAAGAGGACCAGATTTACTTAGACCTCCTGTAAAGGATCCTTCTCCTCCTTGGGAATTAAGTGTTGTTCTTCAGGCCTTAACCCAATCCCCTTTGAAACATTAGCTAAATTTGAACTAAAATTTTTGACCTGGAAGACTGTTTTCTTAGTTGTTACTACTTCTACCAGAAGAGTGTATGAACTTCAGACTCTTTTTTTCTACACCTTCTTATTTAATTTTCCACAAGGATAGGGTATCTTTATTGACCAGTGCTTCCTTTCTATCTAAGGTGGTGTCAAAATGATTTATTTTTACAAGGTCGCAAGTAAAATATGCAACCCGACAAATATTCCACTCACATGGTCGGAAACTGCACTTTCGAATGCTGAAAACTTTCGAATGCAAAAGTGCTGCAGAATGAATTTGACATTCTGGGAATGTTAAATGTTTTCGAAACACTCAACATTTCTGGATGTCTCCAAACACAGTCATGCAGGGGGGCAAGCCCCCCACACCCCCTGCTACTTTAATATACTAACTCTGACACTGCACTACAGTGAGGGAAGGGGTACATGTTCCAATCCCTACTATAGTGTGATCTGCACTTAAAATGCTGAATTCACATGAGTGGATGCACACTGGTATTCGCTCAGTTGTGAATTTGGCAGTTCTGTGTCTTCATTCTGAACTTTTCAACTTGTCCTTTCGCACATTTGCCGTCGCAGATGTATGCTTCAACCATATGAAGGTAAACCGTCAGAATCTAATATTAATCTTGTTATCAATCTTCCAGTCTTTTTTCCAAATTTCTTAAAGAACGTATAGTAAAGCTATTTTGATGTTCGCAGACAGTTATGCTTCTGCCTTCACAGAACCAAAGATTTGAGGAAGTATGAACAATTATTTCTTTCTTTTTCTCATTCAAAATTAGGCAAACCAGTTTCTAAAGTGACTTTGGTCAAATGGTTGACTGATTGTATTAACTTTGTTTATGAAAAAGTGGGTTTGGCTTTGTCAGGACCACCAAAATCCCATTCCACAAGGTCTATGGCGGCTTCTACAGCCTTTTTGTCTAAAACGTCCTTGGATTGTATTTGTGCAGCACCACTTGGGCTAATCCTCTTACTTTTGTAGCTCATTCCAGATCGGATCTGGTTTCTAGAGGAAGAGGAGACTTTGTCTTAGCTGTGCTCCAGAATATCCTTCCTTAGAGTACTCCCGGGATTTAGGTAGATGTGGACTCTGACGCAATAGTTGAGGAATGAATGAAAATGAAAACATCAGATAAAAAAGTTAGGTAGTCACCATAATGTTCCATCTGTGTTGTCCATTTTCATTTTTCCTCAGCTTACCAGCCACCAACCCCCCTCCTTGCTTTACTCCTGCAAAGATCTGTGAAATACTGAGGGACTGCCAGCCCAGCCAGATAGAATCTTGTAGATAACTCTGTGCCATTTGTAAATATTAATATAATCCACAGGCTTGGTTTACAAATGTAAAGAGACCTATATGTTATGATTAAACTATATGTTGTACTGAGCTTCAAAAATGTAACCACAGTGCACTCTGCTGGAAGAAAGCTGATAAAGTAAAGCATTTATGACTATTTGATCTCAAAGCTTGGAGATAGGATGTCTGGGGTAAGGAATTCTTTCTGTTGTCTTAGGACAAGAGTTAATTACTAGATTTTACATGTAAAATGTCTTTTATTGATGTGGCTTCCTGGCCAGATGAAAGACTACAAAAATAAATGTAAATGTTGAGTTTCTGTTAGCCTGGGAACCAGAGAAGTGTCAAGAATAATGTAATGTGAAATGAGTCAGCAGTACTGTGTTATCAGTTTAAGACTTTCTCAAAGAGAGAGAAATGAAAACATTTTGGATTTTGTCTGAACCTGAACACATCTATTCACCAGCACCCTGTCTTTGCTCGTATGTATATATGTTTATTTAGAACTTAGTACTTTTCTTAGAAATAGATAGAAAATAGTAAGATTAGTCTAGCTGTTTTCTATATTTGTCAGACTATTCTATAATATTGTTTTAAAGTTTTTCCTGTGATTTCTGAACTCTGTTATGTCATCGTGTTGAAGTAAGAAATAGTGTCTTGTGTTTTTATTATTTATTATTAAATATTTTTAAACCTTTCAACTGTGGCTGTTTTGTGTAGAGATAATTTAAGCTCTTAGGGTGCATTGCATGTATTTGGTGATACTGTACCAACCACTCCTAAATAGCCTTCAAGTCGCAGTCACACTTACTATTTGGATAATAATATTGCACAGTAAAATTGGACACCCTTTGGGACGGGCCTTATAATAGCTGATATTAGTGGTTGGTGGCAGTCGGTACTACCTTATAGTCTGGGCAGAAAGGGGGCACAGCTGGAGAACCTGTGCCAGGCTTCCCCAGAAGTGTCTGTGTGTTTGTATCTAAATCAAATCTTAAAGTGTGTGTGTGTGTTTGTGTCAGCTACTTGGGCAGGGACACGAAGCACTGGTTGGACAGAGAGGGTGCTGGAGGTTTTAGCGTGACCACTAGGCTGAGATGTGGACCCTATAGCTGTGCCAGTGGGGAGTCTTATTGGAGAGAAAGGGAGAAACCAGCCCTAGACTGACTGCTATCCCTGTGTGCTCTTAAGGGAAATTGTACTTTACTGTGTGTGTACTTGTTATCCTCCCAGTGTGCACGCCCATCACTAGTGTTAGTGGTGAGGATTGAGGCTCCTTGATGTATGGGTATCAAATGATCGAAGGATATTGGAGGAACCTCTTTTCCTTGTTTGAGCTCCCAATTCCATTCTTTATTTATTTTCCACTGCTCTGTAAGTCGATGGGCAGCAAAATATATCTGAGATATGTAAAGTGACTAGCTCATTGTGGGTAAAGGGGGCAGCTTGAGAGTTCAAGTTTTTTATGATCTGGAAGAAGTGACCGAGTTGGATCTGAGGATCGGATCCAAACCCAGCAGGATCCAAACCCAGCAGTTGAAAAAGAATGAAAATGGACAACATAGATGGAACATTATGGTGAGTACATAACTCTTTTTTTTAGTGCAGGATAAGACTGCTTTATATGAGGTATGTGTCAGCTGAAATGGAGGAGGAAAAACATGACATTATTATTACCATCGTGCAGGGGAGGGGCACCTTTCTCATCAGCTATTTAGATGACAACTAACACTGAGTAGGGGGCCCAAAATAATAAAGTCATATGTCTGTTGTCAAATGTTTGTTGTTCTAATAAGTACATAACAGAGCTGTGCTGTCCACATTTCACAGTTGTTTAATTTGGATTCACTTCATCGTTCAGCCCTAGGACTAGCCAGGTGCACTTTTAGGTGCTCATGTTTTGAAAATGATTCTTGTAGTGAAACGTTTGTCAAGTGTGCTTATCCTCTGATGTTTTGTGAGGAGAGGTATTTCCAATAAAGATACATTTTACTGTTTTTTTAAAGAATGAATAACTTAATTAAGGTTTTAACTTTTTTTTTCAATTTAAAGCTTATTGAATGAAGTTACTATATGGCCAGCCTTGCGTACATTAGCTAGTAGTCTTCTTCCCACTGTTAACCAGTTTTGTCCCAGTAGAGGACTAGTGATATGAATTCACAAAACGCGATGGTGATGTGACACTGTTGCTGCTGCCAGTTGCTAAAGTGAGATGGGAATCAGCATTCTGTGTAACATCTTTGAAAAAAATACCTTTGGAGATGTTATGACATGAAGGCAAAAGCCTTTGTAGAAATGAGAACAAACTTTGTAAAGCAAAATTGCTGCTGAAGAAAAGAGCATTCTGCAGTTGGGATTATGTTATTTTCAATAAGTGCAGGTGTTTTATTTTCTGAGTTTCGTGGTTAGATTAGTGGTAGGCTGCTTTGTGGTGGGGAGAATGTCATTGTGTAGATTGTTTTGTACATTTTGGTAAAAGGTGCTACCAGAGAAGAGTACCATCTTATCTTTAATCCTGAATTAAACAGGATGTGGTTAAAGAGCAGCTATAACCAGTACAAGCGAACAAGCACAATAGCTGGAAGGATTGCAGTTACAGAACTCCCATGCACAGACGCAGCAGTTAAGAAAGCTTTGAAACTGTGGCTGTTAGTACAGCTATGAGAGTAGAATCTTTTGAAGTGGGCTGGTGAAACAAAAAGATTAGTTTGCATCCCATGGTCACTGTTGACTTAGTGTGTTAGTGCTGCCCAACCTGAAAAAAAAAGTAGTTGTACTGCTGGCATAGACTCATCGAATTGTTACATTAGAAAGCATTGTCATTCATATCGTACCTTGTCAGTGTGTCAATTTCTGGCATGTAAAATATGTATTTAATAATGCAATTTTGCATAAGGCTAGAACATGTTGCTTAAGTCCAGATGCCTGTTTCATTATAACAGAAGAATTCAATTCTAGGTACTTTAAGTAAGAAAAGAGAATATTTTATCAAATTGTTATTTATTATGTTTGTTTAATTTTTGTTTTACTCGGGTAGAATGACCAATTTCAGTGTCAGCCTGGGAATACAAAGAAAATCAAAATATATGTTTACAGACAGATAAAAAAAGTATAATAAAAATATGCAAACACACACACACACACATATATATATATATATATATATATATATATATATATATAATTGCAGTGTATTTTATTTACAAGAAATCAAAACAAATGATATTTAGAAAGTGAGGTGTCTGAGTGGGTAACCATATGAAATGTTGGGACCCACTTTAGTGAGTCCCATAATTCTGAGGCTGAATATATTCACTTTTCTTCGAGATATGGCAATCTCAGAGTTATGTATAAGGTGTGAGGGGGCAAGTTGTACAGAAGATCAATGTTTGATAGTCACTTTTCTCTTGCATTTTCTGTGTGTTTTTTTTTTTTGATATGTGTGCACTTGGTGTTACGAGTGCCAGCATTTCAGTAGGGAGCTATCTGTGTGACGATTGCAGATGAGTGTTATCTAAGTGGAAATTTTAGGATAGTTGAATGGAGTGAGGGCAAAACAGTTCATACTCCCTACTTTGACCTGGCCTAGGTATTTGACACAGTATACCCCACTCAGGCATTGTTGACAAACTCAAGATGTTAGGTATAACCCTTTATGTCAACTGGTGGATAGACAGCTGACTCAGAAACATGATCCAGGATGTTAGAATTGGGGAGTCCGCCTCTACAAAGAGGCCAGTCACAAGTGGTGTCCCTCTGGGATTAGTCCTTGGACAGGTTCTTTTTGGAATTTACTCCTCTGGCTGACCACATTTGCAGACAACTGAAAATTAAGATCAGTCATAGAATCATCTCACTGCCACTGATGTTCTCCAGGAAGGCCTGACACAGACTAATAACTTATGTCAGAGGTATGGACTAAAACTAAATGCCAGTAAATGCATTATAGTGTTCTATGGGAAGTCATCCACCCCTGGTAACTATCATATTGACAACACAACCCTAAGAGTCGACACAGTAGTCAGGGACTTGGGGGCATACATAGACATTAATCTAGCCTTTGACCATCACATGTCTACAGCAATAAAGAAATCATTCAATGTTGTGCAATTTCTAAACAAAGGTATGACATCTGGGTCTAAGGAAGTCATTGTTCCACTGTATTCAGCATTCATTAGACCTTTCATTGAGTACAGTGCCCCTTTTGGTGTATACCTAACCAGGCACATCCAACAATTGGAACATCCACAGAGATTCCTCACTGAAAGAGTACAGGGCATAAGCAACATGTCCTATGCAGACTGCCTCAAAGCCCTGTCCCTGTATTCTGTCTCCTACAGCCTTTTGAGGGTAGATCTATGCCTGCCATACAAGGCATTGTCGAACCTCTGTCTAAGGAAGTCATTGTTCCACTGTATTCAGCATTCATTAGACCTATCATTGAGTACAGTGCCCTTTTTGGTGTGTACCTAACCAGGCACATCCAACAATTGGAAAATCCACAGAGATTCCTCACTGAAAGCGTACAGGGCATAAGCAACATGTCCTGTGCAGACTGCCTCAAAGCCCTATCCCTGTATTCTGTCTCCTACAGCCTTTGGAGGGTAGACCTATGCCTGGCATACAAGGCATTGTCGAACCTTATGCTGGTGGACCTCCTGCATAGCCAGAAAACAAACAGCAATAGATTTACACATTCTGAAGATGTAAATCTTGCCTGTGATATAAATAGGACCTGCTGGAGAGACAGGTACGTATTCCAGAGATTACCCCTTCCATGTGAAGTAGATTTCTTCCCTAACACAATTCAAGTGTAACTTGGACAGTTGTATGGGGAACAGAAAAATCATCCCTGATTTGGCACCTCTGTCTCTAATGGACATAGGCAACCTGTTAATATCTCATATCCCAGGCCCTTGCTTGTAAATGTTTCATCTCCCAAGCCCTGCTTACACTTATCAAGGGTACTAGAACTTGTCAGAGGTTTGGGATGCATGGCTAGGCTTAAAAAGGTCGTATGGGTCATTAGTCTAGTACACACCTATGAACCTATGAGTGAAAGATATTAAACAGTGTTTGGGAATAGTTGTAAGAAAAAGATATGTTAAGAAAAATGTTGTGAGTGAGAAGTATAGTTTGGTGCAGTAGAATGCACCATATGAGGGACAGTAAGAGTGATACTAGTAGGAGAAAGACAGAGTGATGTAGCTTAGGTTAGGTGATATGTTTCTATG
Organism: Protopterus annectens; assembly: GCF_019279795.1. NCBI lineage: Eukaryota > Metazoa > Chordata > Ceratodontiformes > Protopteridae > Protopterus > Protopterus annectens. The sequence continues at coordinate 1,980,083,988 of NC_056733.1, read as the reverse complement.
AGGGGAGGTGGGCCTTGTATTGAGTCCTAAATGTAGGATAAGGCAAGGTGGCCTATTTGTGGTGGAATGCTTTGCCCAAGTTTTCTGTGTAGCGTAGAGAAGCAGTAATCTGTACAGTGGCATTTAGTTTGGGGCAGAGGTGCAGAGTGAGGACAGAATGACTGGGGTTTCTGAGGCTGTAAGGTGAAGCATGTCTAATTTGTTTGTCAGCTATGGGAGAGAAAGTCTGGTTGACTAGGTTTGAGTAGTTGGGATCCTTGGAGAAGGTCAACCCTTTGTTTAACAGGGAGACATTTTGCTTTTTACAGTGTTTTATAGTAGTTTTCAGTTTAGTGAGCCGGGCAATCTACAAATTTTTATCAGTTATTTGTATTTGTGTGAAGTTTGTAGAACAGAGCGGGTGTTGTGACTTTAAGAAGCCTTTCAAAGTAAGGGCACATGTGTATATATAGAGAGCACGTGCAGGCAGCAGTGCCATTTTGAGTGAACAGCCAGAGTGTTAACATGTAGGAGTGCAGTAGTCAGTCTATTTATAAGTTTAGGTTAATAAGCCTCAATCCTGATGTGTTTGTACATAATAAAGCTGTTTTAACTGAACCCACAATTGTTTGTCTGTTTTATCCTGACCGGATGAGCGACTTGGTGTCAGAAGTGGTATGTCTGAATGACATGGTGTTAGAAGTAGCATGCCTGAACAAGAGACCAAAGGCCAGGAGAAACTTTTGCAGTTTATATTACTGACGTAAGAAACAAGGCTAAAACGTGCAGATTTGGTGATTTGAAAGACGAGTTGATAAAGAGCAGGCTTGTGTGTGGTGTTAATAATGCTGCAGTGAGAAAGATTTTGCTTCAAGACAGTGATCTAACATTGATCAAAGCCATAGAGACTTGTCAAATACACAAGCTTACAGAAAGGAACACAAATGTTCTAGCAAGTAATAAGAGCATGGATTCAGCAGCCTCTAGAGCAAAAGCAGACAGCATGCAGCACGTGGCTAACAGAAACAGGCTTAAATACATGGCAGCTGCAGGCCCTGCGGGATTACCAGGGAGAGCTCGTACCTTTCCAGCAAGTTCTAAGACTAGCTTAGTAAAATGGACATGCTCAGTGCAGCACAGCGGTAAGTCAGCAAAACCCAAGGCAAGTCTCATTTTTAACGGCCGTAATTGTGGTGCCAATCACAAGCCCAAAAGAGAAAAGTGCTTAGCATTTGGTCAGCAGTGCAACACATGTAAACAATGGAATCACTTTCAGAAGCTTTGTAGATCAAGCAAGTGTCATTCATTTATTAAGAAAGGTCACTCAAAAAAGCAAGTTGATCATATAGAAAGCTGCAACTCTACTTTCTGTGTAGATGGTGTATCAGTCATTAGTGAAAAGGTTAATGCAGTAGATCTGTTGGCAAAGAACAAAGTGTTTTGTACTTTCCTGATTAGTGGCAAACCCACAGAGCTGAAAGTGGACACTGGTTCAAGGTGCAGTGTTATGTCAGCAGAAACATTTGGTAGAGTAAGAGCTGGTGAACAACTTAATTTGGCCAACTGTGCAAAGCGTGTTGCTTATGGAGGTGAAGAGATTCAAACTGAAGGCTCAGTAGTGCTTTCATGCTGTTCAGCTGGGACAGTTACAGCTTGCAAATTTATGTAGTCAAAAGACCTATACAGTCATTATTAATTTGAAAATGAAACTGCTTTCTTTTACCTAAGAAGTCCATCATGTAAGCACATGTCATAGTTCCAGTTTCACCAATGCTATTCTCACAGAGTATGCTGATATTTTTTGAAGGTTAGCTAGGTAAACTTCCAGATGTGTATTCCATGAAATTAGACCCAGAGGTTAGTCCAGTGGTCAGACCAGTGAGAAGAGTTCTGATAGCTATGCAGGACAGATTCAAAATCCAGGTAGATAAAATGGTGCAGCAAGGTGTGATTTGTCCAGTCACAGAGCCAACTGAATGGGTGTCTTTCATGTTAGTTGCTCATAAGAAAAGCATAGATGAAATCAGAATATGTATTGACTCAAAAAACGTAAACAAAGCATTAAAGAGACCCCACCATCCTATGTGTGTAGTCAAGGACGTTGCTACGCTCATGCCAAATGCCACTGTTTTTTCTGTCTTAGATGCAAAGAGTTCATTTTGGCAAGTAATGCTTGATCGCAAATCTTCACTACTGGCTTCATTCAGTACACCATTTGGTAGATGTAGATTTCTCAGAGTGCCTTTTGGAATAAATTCTGCCAGTGAAGTCTTTCAGCGTGCAATGGAGCAATTATTTTCAGGCTATCCTTGTGCTATAATAGTGGATGATTTACTAGTTGGAGGCAATGGTGAAGCAGAGCATGAACAGAAACCTCAGGAAAGTTCTGGACAGAGCAGTTGAAGTGAATCTAAAGCTCAGTCTTCTGACATGTAAATTCAGACTACCAGAAATTGCTTATGTCGGTCATTTACCAGTTCGGGCTTATGATGAGATCCTTCCAAACAGCCATTCTTGAGGTGCCAGCTCCAGACAATGTCTAAGCCTTACAGTGTTTTCTTGGTATGGTTAACTATTTGGGCAAGTTTATACCAGACTTCAGTGAATTATCAGCACATTTAAGAGAGCTGATGCACAAAAATGTTACCTGGTCATAGTTGGAACAACACCAGAGAGCATTTGATGATCTGAAACAGAAAATTACCTGTCCATGTACGTTGAGCTACTATGATGTCCACAAACCAGTAATTCTTTCCTGTGATGCTTCAAAGTTTGGGCTTACTGCAGTTATTCTTCAAGAGGACAGACCAGTTACCTATGCGTCTAGAACTCTTACCCAAATTGAAATGCAGTATGCTCAGATTGAGAAGGAACGTTTGGCAATTGTGTTCGCATGTTCGAATTCCATGATTATATTTGTGACCAAGCTATCCAGACTGAGACTGATCATCAACCTCTAATCACTATTTTAAAAAAGCCTATGCATACAACTCCAGCAAAACTACAAAGAGTGATGCTTAGATTACAAAAGTAACTTTAAAATGGTCTATACAAAAGGCAGACTTCCTTATCTGGCTGATACCTTATGTAGATCACCCAGAAATATCACAGAAAAGCTTGATGCAGAGAATTTTGACTTCGATGTCATGGAAGTGCATAATTTTTCTACTACAAGACTTGATGAGCTAAGAGAACATACAAAGACTGATCCAATTTTGCAAAAGCTCAACCACTTCATCAATGTTGGATGGTCATCAAAGCAATCTTGTGTATCAATAGAAGTGCAACCTTGTTTTCCTTACAGAGATGAGATGTTGATGGAAGATGGTATCATTTTCAAAGGTCCTAAAGTTGTCATTCCTACTTCCTTACAAAATGAGTCCATCCAAATTTTGCATTGTGGCCTCTCAGGATTCAAAGCTACCAAAAGAAGGGCAAGAGGACTAGCATTTTGGTCTTCTCTGTTAAAAGATATTGACAAGGTATTTTCATCTTGTTCAATATGCAGTAGTACTAAACCACATTTGCAGAAAGGACCACTTCATCTAAGCCAGACTAACAATAGCCACTGACATATTCGAGTGGAATAGTCAACATAAGTTAGTGCTGGTAGACTCTTATTCAAATTGGTTCATGATTGATCTGCTACCTAACCTAACGTCCATCGCTGTCATTACTAAGTTGAAACATCTTTTCTCAGTCCATGGTAGTCCACAAAAAGTTACTTCTGACAGTGGTGCCTAGTTTACCAGTCAGCTATTTCAGAATTTGCAAAGGAGTGTGACTTTATCCATGTTACCAGTAGTCCTGAGTACCCAGAGTCAAATGGCCTAGCAGAACGTGCAGCATAAAGTGCAAAGCAATTACTAGCGAGGTCAGAGCATGACAATACGATGTTTTCTTGAATTTGCTTAATCTCAGGAATATACCCCGTGACAATTTACTTGGCTCACCTGCTCAGAGACGTCTATCTAGGCAAACCAAAACAACCTTGCCTATTAGTTCTAGTTTGTTGGTGCCTAATGCTAAAACCACCAGAGCAATCAAAGCCCAACTAAGCAAAAAGTGTTCATTCCAGAAGTCCAACTATGATAAAACAAGCAGATTTCTTCGTCTATTGAAAGAAGGAGAGATAGTGAGGATGCAAACGGTAAAAGGTCTTGATCGAAATGGTCAAGTGAGAGGTGTACATGCTGAGATCTTACTTTGTAGAATCTGAGAGTATAGAATACAGAATAAATTGCAGGCATGTTCTTCAGGTGTCTGAATCGGTATCGCAGCAGCATACCTGTGATACAGACTGTAGATCTCAGAGCAACCCAGATAATGTTCCTATTGAAGGACGTTTCTCAGTACCTGTTCCCATTCCTGATTATGTCCCAGATGTCCCTGAAGTTGAACATTCATTAAAGACATTACCTGTTGCTAAACCCAGTTTTAATTTATTTGTCACACGATCAGGTTGTATTTCCAGATCTAGTGTAAAATACACAGCAGCCTAGATATGATTGTTTCATTTTTAATTAGTTCTGTATAATTGCGTGTCAAAGGATTATTTCTGTACAATTGCATGTCAATGATTATTGTCATTATTACCGTGCATGACTTATTTCTCAAAGAGGGAGGATGTAGAACAGAGTGTGTGTTGTGACTTTAAGAAGCATTTCAAAGTAAGGAGACATGCGTATAAATAGAGAGCACGTAAAGGCAGCAGTGCCATTTTGAGTGAACAGCCAGAATGTTAACATGTATGAGTGCAGTAGTCAGTCTGTTTATAAGTTTATCTAAGTTTAAGTTACTAAGCCTCATAATAAAGCTGTTTGAACCGAACCCACAAATGTTCGTCTGTTTTATCCTGACCAGATAAGTGGCAGAGTTTGTTTGTGATGCTGAGGCAATGAAAGGGAGGCCATATTCAAGTCGGGAGGGTAGAATGCCTTTGCCTATGTATGGCTGTTCTGGGTATGTAGTAAGAAAGAGGGAGATTTTTTATTGGCTCAAAATAATGTGGAGTTAACTGTTTTCATTGTGTAGTCGCAGCTGAGGGAGAAGTTAAGGAAGGGATCAAGCCAAATGCCAAAGTATTGGAAAAAAGGCAGTGTTTCCTTTTGAGTTGTTGTTATGATCATAGAGAGTGTTTTTATACGTTTTTTTGGTGCCAAAAATCATAGTTTCTTTTCTTCTTTTTTTTTTTTGTTTTTTTTTTTTTTTGTTTAGAAGGATTTTGTTGGAGATCTTGTGGTTAGGACTTGGAAATCTGCTTGCAGATCTCTCTGGAGTTTAGTTACAGAGTTGTTTGGGAGAAATAGTGCCATGCCATCTGTGTGGCACAGGAGGGGGAGATGAGGTAGGTCAAGGGGAAGACAATTTATGAAGAAGGATGATAGCAGAGAAGCGAGTATTGAACCTTGTGGTATTCCGTTTTGAAAACTGACTGATTGGGAAATTGAAGTATGAATTTTGATGGAAAATGGTACTGGTGAATTAGTTCATAGGTCATATGTAGGTACTAGGCTGTCTGACCGAAGGCATTTATAAGCCTAGCTAGAATGTGTTGGCTTTCGCCGCCCCCTTAGATTAGTTCCCTGTGCCTCTGTCCAGCAGAGCCACTGAAGTGATCCCCGGGGTAAACTTTCTGTTTCCCATCCACTCGTCAAGGTTTATCTTGAAGAGTGTTAGCGAGGAGCTCTGCCTAATGTAGATTGGAATCTTGTTCCAAAGCATGGGAAGTCTCTGGGACAGGAATCTATCCCTCTAGCACATCCTATTTATTGTTGTGGTGAGGTTTAGATCCCTAGAGCATGTGGCTCGAGGGGATAAGGTTTTCTCAAGGTGGAGCATGTCCATCAATTCTGGGTTGGACATGGCCTTGTATGTCAGGCAGAGATCACCTCTGAGTAGGCAGTATGCAACCGAGTACAGCTGGAGTTTCTTCAGTTGAGCTGCATAGGGCATCTGTTTGAGGCCAGTGATCCTCTTGGTGAGGTACGTCTGTGGTCTTTCCAGCTGTTGCAGGTGTCTTGTAAGGTACATCCCGAATGGGGCGTTGTACTCTATGATGGGTATGATGAGTGATGAGTAGAGGGGCACAATGACCTCTTTTGATCTGAATGCAAAACCTTTTGTGATTAGGTGAGCCACATAGAAGGATTTTCTAACCACTTTGGCAATGTGATTATCAAAGGAGAGATTACTATCTACTTGGGTCCCCAGATCCCTTATTACGTGTTCCATATTTAGGGGACTACCACCTATGTGGTAGTTTGTGGGCACTTTGTTTTTTCCAAAGGGGATGACTATACATTTTTTGGCATTAAGCTTGAGGCCATGGTTTTGACACCTGGTATCCGTCTCAGAGAGACCCTTTTGGAGGATGTTTGTGTCAGCCGGAGAGTCAGTTATAGGCCCTAGTTTGCAGTCGTCTGCGAACTTGGTCAGCCATAGTCCTTCTGTGCTTGCCTGTACCTCTGAGAAGTGTATGCCGAACAGGAGGAGTCCTAGGACTGAGCCTCGGGGAACACCACTTGTAACCGGTTTAGAGTCGGACCTAGCTCCCGCAACTCTCACCATGTGGGTTCTGTCCGTGAGCCAGTTGGCAACCCATCTTGTGACATAGGGCTTTATTTTCAGGCTGGTGAGCTTATCTATAATACCAGAATAGGGAATGGTGTCGAAAGCCTTTGCGAGGTCTAGGTAGGCTGTGTGTACCACTTTTCCCTTGTCTGTAGCCTTGGTAACTGTCTCAAAGAAGTCCACCCGGTTTAGGAGGCATGATCTGCCCTTAACAAAGCCGAACTGGGTAGGGTCCAGTGTTTGGAAGTTCCCAATGTCTCTGTTAATGAGTTCCATGATGATGTGCTCCATAGCCTTGCAGACCAAGCTAGTCAGGCTTATAGGGCAGTAGTTCCCAGGGTCTGTTGTGGCTCCACCTTTGTGGAGTGGAATAACTGTTGCTGTGCACCAATCTATGAGTACATAACCTGTGGAGAGGCTGAATTTGAACAGTGTCTTTAGGTGAGGGGTTAGTTCATCTTTGAGCTTGTGTAGGATGCAGCCTGGAACACTGTCCAGTCCCATTAATGCTGTCTTTTTGGCTTTGGAGAGGGCTGTTTTAACCTGAGTGTCTGTGATTTCAGGGGCTGTACATTCTTCTGGTATGGTTATGGGCCTTTTGGAGGTGAGAGAGGGGTGAAGTTTGCACTGAACCTGTCTGCCAGGATGTTGGCGATATCGGTTGGTTCAGTGTATTTTGTGCCATTCTGCACGAACTCTGAGCAGATCTGAGCATTGCCACTTTGATTCTTGACATAACTAAAGAATGCCTTGTGGTTATCTTTGGAGTCCTTGGCAATTTTTCTTTCGCCTTGGATGGTTTTATGAGGGATCGTAGTTTCTTGCTGATACTGATCAGGGATGTCTTCCCTTCTTGGGATTTTACTCTTTTCTGTACTAGTTTCCTCCTTCTATTGTATAGCTTGTTTATGGCAGGGGTCCATCAGACTGGTTTCCTTTTTTTTGGAGGAGAGAGTCTTGGTTTTGCTTGGGATAGCACGATCCATGCATTCTTGTAGGTGCCCGTATAATGCATTAGTAAAGGATTTTGCAGCTTGGACAACGTTATCCTTTAGCATGGGGGCTTTGAAACTTTCCACCTCTGTCTTGAGTGACGTGACGTTTGCTTTTGAAAAGTTTTTCACAGTGGTTTCCTTGTCCGGGGGTGGGGGCGGAATGTGGATATCCAAAGTGATTTGTTTACGATCAGATCTAACCAGCGAGGGATTGACTTCCAGTGTGGAACACCAGTCGCCCATGTTGGTGATGAACAGGTCCAATATGTTGTCACCTCTGGTGGGAGTGTTGACCAGTTGATCCAGGGCATTTGAGTTTATAAATTCTAGGAAATATTGGGCAAGGGAGTTAGTACTTGAGGAGTTCTCCCAGTTAATGCTTGGGTAATTGAAATCACCCAATATTAGGGTGTTTGGTAGGACCTTTATGTTTCCCAGTGTTTCCAGAAATGCGGAAGGGGGTCCTGGGACATGGTGGGTGATCTGTAGCAAGCTACAATTTGAATTGCAATTTTGCCCGTTGTCAGTTGCACGTGGATGATCTCTGAAGCATCGTGCTGTGCCACTAACTTGGAGGTGTGGGTATCCTTGATGAATATGTATATGCCCCCACCTTTTGTATTTCAGTCCGGGTTCCGTGGCCGAAATATATGATATGAGTTGTAGCCTGGTAGTGCTGGGGTGCTCTCTGGAGCCTTAAACCAGGTTTCTGTTACTGCACATATCGATTTTCTCCATACTGAGGAGTGCCTCGAGTGTGTGCATTTTGAGGTTTAGACTTCTGGCATTGAGTAGCATTACCCTCAGTTTTTGGTTACTTGTGTTATTTACTATGGTGGGTTTGTCTTTTGAGCCTTGCCTAAAAAAGGCACTATGAGGGTGGCAAGAGCCTTGGCCAGTATTCGAAAGTCTAAGGGTGACAGGTACAAGCCGTCTCTAGTGGAGACACTGGATCCCCTTTGAATGACACCAGAAACTTAGCCAGTTGTTGAAATTGATCATTCTTTCTTTATACCATGGTATCATTCTTGGTGAGGGCAGGATGCTACTCAGGGTCAGGGTCATACCGGCCTGGGCTACGTGATCAGAGAGCTCTTCCATGTCTCTTTTCATGTAGTCCAGGGAGGTACGGCTCAGGTCATTCACACCAACATGGACAATGACAGAGTCGTATTTGTACTTGATGTTCTTCGTGTTTCACTGTTGCAGTCATTACATTTGGGTAATCTGCTGGCAGGTTGCCCTCAGTCAGCCTGATTAACAAATTCTTGGGTCATGCGTCGGTTGTTGTCCCTTCTTCCATGACGTCAGGTCATCAGGGGGTATAAAACATGCAGCCGATGCCATTACCTCAGCCCTTGTTGCCGCGCAGTGCCCGAAGCAGAAGCAGTTCGCAAGTGCCGGTCGGCCGACTTCTGAAATTTTCATTTTCAAGTTTCAGAACCGAAGTCTTCAACTAAAAAGCTAAGTACCCTGTTGAGGAAACTTTTTCTTGCTCCTTACCGATGTCAGTAAAAGTTAATAATTGCATTACTTGTGGGAAGCAAATACCTCATAAGGATTTTCATTTGTACTGTATTCCTTGCCTAGGCCCTGATCACAACGTACCTTGCTATTGGTTTTGTGCTAAATTTAATCAATGCACTATTAAACGTCAGTATATTTTTGCTTCAAAATATTTTGGCTCACATTTTATTTATCCAGAAATGTCGTCAGTTAGTAATGCGACTACCGGAATACCTAAAAAATGCAAAGAAAAAGTCAGAGACAGGCTGTCGAGGTCCAAAACCGACGACAACGCTTCTCCTAAGCCAGTCGCCGGTTCGCCGGTACTCGGTGAGGTGCTTTCACAGCCCCTGATACCCGCTACTTCTGGTTCGCAGGCCTCTACTGAGACCCATTCGGAGTCCGGTATGCCGCGAGAGGCTTCAATTATGGAACCCGTGGATGTCTCTACCTTAGATGGGTCAGGAGCTGCTGTGCAGGCACCGGCTTCTGAGGGTGTTTTCAGGCCTACAGATTTGTATATTAGACAGACGCCATCTTCGAATCTAAGGCCAAAATCTAAATCTATGTCTAAAAAAACTACTCCTGGGCCACATGTGTAGGCCTCTATGCCTAAAAAAACAAATGATCAAAATGACTGAAGATTTAATTACTCTGATCGGGGTAGCCAACCCCCCCCCCCCCCCCCCTTCTAAGAGGCCTAGGCAAGACATTGATTATGAATCTTCTGAACAGGATTCTATTTCTTCTGACTCTTCTAATGAATAGGATTTGTCTATACCTACTTATGAGGACTCTGATGCAGAAGATTACATTCCTTCTGCTTCTCCCCCTGAGAATTTTTGTTTTGGGGAAACTTTGCATACCTTATGGGAACATTTCCACTGGGAAAGTCAGGACTTCTCTGAATCTGAAAAGAGACTTGGGGATTTTCTTCTTCTTCCTCAGCATAGGCCTTTGGCTATACCTCCTGCTCTAGACATAGTTGATGATGTTTTTTCAGAATCTAGTATGGCTCCTGATTCTCTGCCTCCGGCTCCTTGTAAGCCAGACAGATACTACAGGGTTCCTGACTCGCACAAATTCCATTTCAAAAATCCTATTGCAGATCCTGAAACTATTTCTCAGGGTCCCAAGGACATTAAGGCCTCTACTGCTAAAAATCCTACTCCTTCCGATAGAGATTCCAGGGCGCTGGATAGATGGGGTAAGAAGGTTTACACTTCTGCAACCTTAAACAGAAAATGATGTTAATTTCTGACTGTGTGGAAAATAAAGATTTACAGGATTTATTGCATTCAGCTGAACAAGTTGGAAAACATACTTTGCAATGTGGTTTTGATTCTTTGGAGGCCTCTTGCAGGGCTGCTGCAACTGGGTCTGTGCTTAGAAGGCATGCTTGGCTCAAAGAGCAAACTCTGCCTGATCATGTTAAAGCAAAATTGTTGGATGCTCCTTTGCAACAGGACCGTCTCTTTGGTAATAAGGCTGAAGAAGTTCTAAAAAAGATGGAAGATAAAGCTAAATCTATGCAAACTGTGAAAGATTTGTTACAAGTGCAACCTCCAAGATTTAGTAGGCACTGGCCTACTAAGAACTGGTCCTTTCCAGTTCCTTCGAGAGCCACTCAAGTCAAACCCAGACATTCCAAAGGCTCCAGGTTTCAGTCACAAGGGACTTTTAGAACAAAACAATGGGGTGCCTCCTCCTCCAAATCTGGAAACAACAATGCACCTCTCTATGGTAAACAGTCTCAGTGACTTCCCTTTACACTTACCAAGCACTTACCTTTTAGCCGCCCCTTTGGGGGGAAAACTAGCACTTCATGCAAGAAACTGGCAACTTATAACCCAGGACAAATGGGTTTTAAATATAGTATCCCAGGGGTACAGATTTCTTTTCCACACGTTGCCAATCCCAAACGGATGGCCAGACCTGTCCCCAAATCAGTGGTCAGAGGCCCAGAAACAAGTACTGTCCCTTATGAACATGGGGGCTATTCAGCCAGTACCAGAAGAGGAAAAGGGACAAGGCTTCTATTCAAGACTTTTCCTGATACCCAGAAAAGACAAATCATGGCGTCCAATTCTGGACTTGTCTACTCTAAACACATTTCTGGACATTCCAAAATTCAAGATGCTGACTCTTCAACAGTTACTTCCTATGCTAGGCAAAGATGCCTGGTTGGTAACTAGACTTAAAAGAGGCTTACCTGGATATCCCAATCAGGGAATCTTGCAGAAGATACCTCCGCTTCAAAGCAGGCTACTTGCATTACCAGTTCTCTGCACTGCCCTTTGGCTTATCTACTGTACCCAGGGTCTTCACAAAGTGCCTGGCTCCAATAATTGCATTTTGCAGGCAAGGAAATATTCAAATATATCCATACCTGGATGATTGTCTAATTCAGGCAGAAAACAAGGAAATTCTTCTAAAACATCTGGCGTTTGTAAAAAGGGTTCTAACTTGTCTAGGGTACACCATAAACGAAAAGAAATCACAACTGGTACCCTCTCAAAAAATTACATTCCTGGGTGCAAGCTTGAATACAACTGCCCACATGGCTTACCTAATGCCAGAAAAGCAAATTCATTTGGTAACTTACTTCAAACAGGTGGCCACAAAAACCCTGCTATCTGCAAGACAAATTCTGCAAGCCTTGGGGTTCATGGCCTCCTGCGTTCTTCTAATTCCATATGCAAGACTGCTTAGGAGGAAACCAGTGGTACTTAAAAAGTTTATGGAGTCAACATTGTCACAGCCTGGAAACAATGATTCCTATCATACCTTGCCTGCAACTAGAGTTCCTATGGTGGGCAGAGGCCTGTCACCAAAACAAGGGACTGCCATTCACTCCACCCCCTGTCGCCCAAACCCTAACTACAGACGCATCAGACTATGCTTGGGGGGGGGGGGCTCATCTGGCAGGGAAGTGCATTCAGGACAAATGGAGCCCAAATCAAATGCACCTTCATATCAATCAAAAAGATATGCTAGCTGTACAGAATGCACTGACAGCCTTCAAGGACTACCGTCTTCCAATTAATAATAAAGATAGACAACACCACAGTTATGTGGTACATAAACAAGCAGGGGGGTATACACTCCTACCCCCTTTGCAGACTAGCCATGGCATTGTGGAACACGGCCTTGACCTATCAAATACAACTACAAGCTCAATTCCTGCCAGGAAAACTGAATACTCTGGCAGACGAACTAAGCAGAAATCTCATGGACCCACATGAATGGAAACTGGAACAACGGATTTTCAACATGTTGACATGCAAATGGGGGAGTACAGACATAGATCTTTTTGCCTCACCCCAGAACTATCAGTTGGACAAATTCTGCAAAAGAACTCATCACAAAAAAGCCTGGAAAGTGGATGCTCTATCATTCAGCTGGAAAAACCTATCAGTCTGTGCTTTTCCCCCTCTGCCTTTGCTCTCCAAAGTTCTACTAAAAGTCAAACAGGACAAACCAAAAATGATTTTGATTGCTCCAGACTGGCCACACCAACACTGGTACCTACTCCTGCGCAATGTGTCACACCTTCCACCGTGGCACCTGCCTAAGACACCTTACTTACTCTCCCAGCCGAACAACCAAATTCTGCACACTCAGCTCCAAACTTTGAATCTTGCAGAGTGGCTAATCACCTAAATTCACCCTTAGCATCCTTCAGCAAACCTGTGCTGGATGTCATTTTGGAGGCAAGAAGGCCTAGTACTAGAAAATCTTATGCTGACAAATGGAAAAGATTATGTGTCTGGAATCAGTCACAAGGGATAAGCACAGCAGTGCCCAATATTCCTCAGATTTTACAATACTTAACTGAGATGCTTCACAAGGGCCTGTCCTTTTCTTCCATAAAAATCCATGGCTCAGCCATTTCAGCTCATTACAACACAGAACCTCCCCACTTCTCTCATGCTCTGCTAAAGCAGTATCTCAGAGGGGCCAAAAACTTAAGACCACACAGGAGAGCTCCAACCCCTGCCTGGGACCTCAATTTTGTATTGGAAAAACTCACTCTCTCCTTTCGAGCCAGCTGCTACTGCAGACTTAAAATTTCTCTCCTGGAAAACAGATGTTCTTCGTTCCACATTGCTGCAGTCCTTACTATTGGGGTAGTCCGCTGTCCAGTCGGCCCGAATACCAGAGTATATGGCTGACGTCGGTCAGGGCGCATTAGACTGACGTCAGTACGTCAGGGTACTAATGCGCATGACCGACGTCATATCCTCAGTCTTTTTTGCCGCATGGTCCGATGCAGAAGCAGTTTTGCGAGTGCAGGTTGGCGTTCTGAGATATTTCCGAAGCCGGAGTTTCAGACCGAATCAGAGTTGGCTAAGTACCCCGTTGGGGAACATTTTGGTTTTTTCTTGCCTCAGTATTTAACCGGATGTCAGAGAAAGTGAATAACTGTATTTCTTGTGGGAAACAGATACCTCATAGGGATTACCATACCTTGTGTATACCTTGTTTAGGGCCTGAGCACGACGTTGTTGGATGCCGCTCTTGTGCTAGGTTTAACAAACGCACTATTAAGAGGAGGTTAGACTGTGCCAGGTTAGTGTTTGGGAAGCGTTGCAATTATAAAATGCCGTCGGATGCTCCGACGCCCGCTTCGGTCAAGAAGCGCAAGGACAAAACAGCGAAGCCTAGGGTTGATGAACGGGCAGTCCCGGACGACGGTTCTTTAGAAGGCTCAGTGGAGCCGGAGGTTTTGCCAGGAGTTTCTATGGAGTCTCAGGCAGAAACTTTACTGTTACAGGATGTGCCTTCTCAGGAGGTAGGCCAGGCTGAGGGCGCTTCTCAGGTAACTGTTCTTCCCTCTCTTCCCAAGGTAGTTAGAGCCTCTCCTTCTGTTGCCAAAACTTCTTTGAGAGGTAGGCCAAGTTCAGCTTCAGGGGGGGCTTCTCCTAGCATTTCGGGTTCTGTACCTAAGAAACATATGCTTAAAATGGCAGAAGATTTGATTACTATGATTAGAGGTTCTATGCCCCCTCCTGATAAGAGGCCTAGGGTGGATCAGGAGTTTGATAGTTTTGAACAGTGTTCAGAGGCTTCTGAGTCTTCTGCGGAAGATTTGCAGGAGTATCCTCCTTATTCTGATTCTGATGTGGATGATTCCACTCCTACAGCTTCTCCTCCTGAGGATTTCTCATTTTCAGAGACTCTGCATTCCATGAGGGAGCACTTTAAATGGGAAGGCCAGGATTACTCTGATTCCAGGAAAAGGCTTAGGGAATTCTTGTTTTTACCCCAGCATAGGCCCTTAGCTATACCTCCTGTGTTGAATGTGGTGGAAGATGTTTTTGCAGAGGCTTCTCTGAACCCTGATTCTTTGCCTCCTGCTCCTGTTAAACCTGATAGGTACTATAGGGTGCCCGAAGCTCATAAGTATTTGTTTAAGAGTCCTAGGGCGGACCCAGAAACTGTTTCTCAGGGGCCTAAAGGTGTTAAGGCCTCTGTGGTTAAAAATCCTGTTCCCACTGATAAAGAGGCAAGGGCTTTGGATAGGTGGGGAAAGAAAGTGTATACTTCTTCCACTCTAGCCATGAGAGCGTTGAATTGTCAGTTTCACATGCTAAAATATCAAAATTATCTCCTTTCACAATTGAAATCTAAGGTGGATGCTTTGGCGGAAGGTATTGAGTGTAAAGAGTTGCTGGATTTGGTTCATGTGTCTGAACAAGTGGGTAAGCATTCTTTGCAATGTGGTTTTGATGCTGTACAGGCCTCCTCGAGGGTGGCTGCCACTAGTTCTGTTCTTCGCAGGCATGCCTGGTTGAGGGATCAGAATTTAGCTGAGCATGTTAAGACAAGGATTTTGGATGCTCCTTTACAGTCTGATGTGTTGTTTGGTTCGCCTGTGGAAGCAGTTTTAAAGAAAATGGAGGACAAAGCTAAGTCTATGCAAACTGTTAAAGATTTTTTGCAGGTGCAGCCTCAAGTTTAGTAGAAATTGGCCTGCTAAGGGGTGGACATATCCTGCTTATGATTCCCAGTCTAGGGGTAGGTCTAGACGTGGTAGGGGCAGGGCTCAAGGTTCTTTTAGGCCTAGAACAGGGAGTTCTCCTGCTCAGACTTCTGGTGAGGGCAGGGGTCAGTCCTTTCGTAAACAGACCCAATGACCTGCCTTTTCAGCTGCCAGTAGATTCTCGCCTGGCAGCTCCTTTGGGAGGAAGACTGTCTCTTTTCAAAGAAAATTGGGATTTAATTACTCAAGACAGATGGGTGTTGGATATCATTCACCACGGTTACAGGTTCTATTTCCATACATTGCCCCTTTCAAAGGCATGCCAGACGTTCCTCCTCCACAAAGAAAAGAGGCTCACAAGCAAATTTCTCAGTTACTCCAGATAGGGGCCATTCAGCCAGTCCCTGTATCAGAAAGGGGCCTAGGATTTTATTCTCGCCTGTTCCTAGCACCAAAGAAGGGGAACACGTGGAGACCAATTTTGGATTTATCTCTCCTCAACACTTATCTGGACATTCCCAAGTTCAAGATGTTGACGTTACAACAGCTTTTACCTCTGCTGGGCAAAGATCACTGGATGGTAACTTTAGATCTCAAGGAAGCTTACCTTCATGCGCCTATAAGGCCAAGTTGCAGGAAGTATCTGCGGTTTCGAGCTGGAAATTCTCATTATCAGTTCTCTGCATTGCCCTTTGGCTTATCTACTGCGCCCAGAGTATTCACAAAGGTTCTGGCTCCAGTGATAGCTTACTTCAGGCTACAAGGAATTCAAATCTATCCTTACTTGGACGACTGCCTGATTCTGGCTCAAGAAAAGGAAGACCTTCTACAGCATCTGGAATATGTTATAGCAGTGCTAAGATGCCTAGGGTATTCTGTGAACGAAATAAAGTCCAGTCTAGTACCCTCTCAAGACATGTGCTTTCTGGGTGTGAGACTGAATACAGCAGCCCAGATGGCCTTTTTAACCCCGGACAAACAAAAGAGTCTATCACTTTACTTCCATCAACTATCTCATCAGTCCGTGCTGACTGCAAGGACAGTCCTTCAAGCATTAGGGTTCATGGCATCTTGTATTCTGGTGCTTCCCAATGCCAAACTGCATATGAGAAAGCTACAATGGTATCTCAAAAATGTATGGACACAGCACTGCCAGGATTTGGACACTGTCATTCAAATAATACCTTGCCTTCAAAAAGAATTTTTGTGATGGGCTCAGGAATGTCACCTAAACAAGGGACTCTCTGTGACCCGGCCAGAGGCGAGTCAGATTTTAACGACAGATGCCTCGGACATTGCTTGGGGAGCTCATCTAAATGGAAAGTGGATACAAGACAAGTGGCCTGCCAGACTACAGCATCTACATATCAACATGAAGGAGATGTTAGCAGTCCAGTTTGCATTAATGGCTTTCAAGGAGTTACTTCTTCCAGGGCAGGTGTTGATTCTAACAGACAACACAACTGTCATGTGGTACATCAACAAGCAAGGGGAACACATTCTTATCCTCTATGCAGGCAAGCAATGATTTTATGGGAGACTGCTAAGCTTGCAACTAACTCTTCAGGCAAGGTTTCTGCCAGGAGCACAGAACTCCTTAGCAGATGTGTTAAGCAGACAAATCATGGATCCCCACGAGTGGAAACTGGATCTTCATGTATTTCAGAAATTGACAGTGTCATGGGGAACTCCAGACATAGATCTGTTCGCTTCTCCACTAAACCACCAGCTGCCAAAATTTTGCACAAAGGGGTTTCATCGCACAGCTTGGAAAGTGGATGCTCTGTCTTTCAGTTGGAAAAACCTTCATGTGTATGCCTTTCCACCTCTGCCTCTTCTTCCAAAGGTGCTATTAAAAGTCAGACAAGACAAGCCAAGGATGATTTTGATAGCTCCAGATTGGCCTCGGCAACACTGGTACCCACTACTAAGGAGTCTGGTAAGGAAGCCTCCATGGCCTTTACCTTTGATTCCTCATCTGTTATCTCAGAAGGACGGTCATCTGCTCAATGTCAAGCTTCACTCTCTCCATCTAACAGCCTGGCATATTCTGTGTTGAAACACAGCAGGTCTCAACTTCCTCAACAAGTTTTAAATGTGATTATGGAAGCTAGAAGACCTAGTACAAGGAAAGTGTACGCAGAAAAATGGAAGAGATTTTTATTTTGGAGTACAGCAAATAATTTGGAGGTTTCTGAGCCTAATTTGAGTGCGGCTCTTCAATATCTTACTGAGTTATTGGACAAAGGTTTGTCCTTCTCTTCCATTAAGATTCATGCTGCAGCAATTTCAGCTCACTATGATTGTGACCCACCATTGTTTTCGCATCCTTTGTTCAAGCAGTTTCTTAGAGGGGCAAAGAATATAAGACCCCCACGTAGAGCTCCTACTCCTGCTTGGGATCTCAATTTTGTGTTGGAAAAACTTACTCTACAACCTTTTGAGCCTGCGGCTACTGCTGAATTGAAATACTTGTCATGGAAGACTGCTTTTCTTTTGGCTATTACTTCTGCAAGAAGGGTGTCTGAGTTGCAGGCCCTTATGGCAGTAGAGCCCTTTTTGATTTTCCATAAGGATAGGGTATCATTACGTACTAATCCTTCCTTTATGCCTAAGGTGGTTTCTAGTGTGGCTTTAAACCAAACTATTCATTTGCCTACTTTTATGCAGACCCCCAAAATAAAGGGGAAAAGATTTTGCACACTTTAGATGTACACAGGCAATTGCGTTATTATTTGAGCAGGACTAAGGATTTTAGGCAGTCTCAGCAGTTGTTTGTTTCTTTTGCTTTGAGTTCGCAGGGCAAGCCTGTGTCAAAACAAACTATTTCTAGGTGGATTGGGTTTTGCATTGCATTTTGTTATTCCCATCATGGCAAGGAGATTCCAGCTGGGATTAGGCCTCATTCCACTAGGGCTACTGCCACTTCAACAGCATTTCTAAGGGGTGGCAACTAAAGATATTTTGGAGGCAGCTACTTGGAGTTCAGTGCATACTTTCTCTAAGCATTATCACCTTCCTATCTACTCTAAGTCTAGGGCTGGTTTTGCCACAGCTGTTTTGCAGGGCATGTTGTCAGCTCCTACTTCTTTATGATTTGCCAGCCTCCCTTACCTCTGCTTTGGGATTCTACCCAATAGTAAGGACTGCAGCAATGTGGAACGAAGAACATAGTACAGTTTTGTACCTACCATAAATGTAGATGTTCGAGGATCCACATTGCTGCAGTCCAATTTACCCTCCCTCCTTCCCCTCTGTGTTTAGGGGTGGTTGTGTAGGTGAGGTTATCTGTTGATATTTTTGTATATATCTTTGTATATATTGTACATAATTTTGGTGCAGGTATTTTGGGCCTTGTCTTTTTAGGGTCTTCTGACATCTGGGGCAAGAAAAGACTGAGGATATGACGTCGGTCATGCGCATTAGTACCCTGACGTACTGACGTCAGTCTAATGCGCCCTGACCGACGTCAGCCATATACTCTGGTATTCGGGCCGACTGGACAGCGGACTACCCCAATAGTAAGGACTGCAGCAATGTGGATCCTCGAACATCTACATTTATGGTAGGTACAAAACTGTACTTTTTCCTTTTAGCAGTCACTTCAGCTAGAAGGATTTCCGAATTACAGGCCCTTATGGCAGTGGAGCCTTTCATTATTTTTCATGCGGACAGGGTGTCTCTCAGGACCAATCCATCCTTCATGCCTAAGGTGGTGTCCAGTGTGGCTCTTAATCAGACCATTCATTTGCCAACTTTCTTTCCCAATCCACAGAACAAGGGGGAGTGGATTCTGCATTCATTGGATGTACACAGACAACTTAGATTTTACTTAAACAGGACAAAATCTCTAAGAAAATCTGAACAACTACTGGTGGCATTAGCTGCAGGGGCAGAGGGAAAGGCTATTTCAAGCAGACTATTTCCAAATGGATAAGGGATTGTATTAGTTTTTGCTATATGCACCATGGTAAAACTATCCCCCAGGGGATCAGATCTCATTCAACCAGGGCTGCATCTACTTCTACAGCCTTTCTCAGAGGTGTTCCTACCAGAGACATTCTAGAAGCTGCTACCTGGAGCTCAGTTCATACGTTCACCAAACATTACCATTTACCTTTCTTCTCTAAATCCAGAGCTGACTTTGCTACTGCTGTCCTGCAGGGCCTTATAGCTGGTCCAAATGCTGTATAAATCCATCCTCCCAACCATAGCTTTGGGAATCTACCCAAATGTAATGAGTGCAACAGTGAAACACGAAGAACATAGTACAGTTGTGTACACTTACCATAAATGTAGATGCTCGAGTGTATTCACTGTTGCAGTCCTGGTTACCCTCCCTCCATCCCCCTGTTTTTCTCTTACTATACCTCTACCTTCCTTTACTATGCTTAAAAGCCTTTTTGGTGTATTTGCTTTTGTTTGGAGGTATATTTTTGTGTTTTTAATTACATAAATATTTGGCTCCCCGTTTGGGGGGCACCTGACATCTGGGGCAAGAAAAACTGATGTAATGGCGTCGGCTGCATGTTTTATACCCCTGATGACCTAACTTCATGGAAGAAGGGACAGCAACCGACGCAGGACCCAAGGCTTTGTTAATCATGACTACTGAGGGCAACCTGCCAGCAGATTACCCAAATGTAATGACTGCAACAGTGAATACACTCGAACATTTACATTTATGGTAAGTGTACACAACTGTACTTTCTGGAGTGACCTGAGTGCTTGTTTTATGTGGCGGATCCTGGCACCCGACAGGCAGCTAACTGTAACCTTCTCCTTATTCAGCCTAGTGAGTGGGACGTCAGTGTGCCTGACTATAGAGTCACCTATTACTAGTATGTTGGGTATGTTATTTTGCCTTAAGGGCTGTGATTGCGTGGCACACTGGTTTTGTGAAGTATGTGTTTCATGGTTTGTGTTGGGGGGTGGAGGTTGCTTGGATGTCTGCTTTGGAGGTCTCTGTTGCCTTTGCAGATTTTTATTTAGAGCCTCCGAGTATATTTTACTGTATTTATGTGTGTTTTTTGCTGGTGTTGGTTTAGTGGGTCTATGTGAGACTGGTGGTGTGATGCAACTATTTCCCTTCTCCTTTTGACTGTTTGATCCAGTCTTGGGTTGAGAGAGTTTAGCCTCCAGTTTGGCTGTATAATTGCATCTCTTGCATGTGTTAGTGTTTGGTTGTAGGAGGAGAGGGTTGTCTGTGTACATGAGGCAGTTGTAACATTGCCTCAAAATGCCCAGATTCACCAGTTGGACTGGATAGTACACCTGAAACTGTCCTTTGGACATGCCTGGATAGGTACAGTGAACTGTTGTACTAAATGGCTGGTAAGGTCGAATAGAGAGCCTTGTCCTTCTGTACAGTATAGGGGTCTAGTGCTAGGGTTTATAAGTGCTTGCTATGAGTTTTAAGCAAGTGCCGGGCTGAGAAATTAATGGCTTGAGTGCTTAAGTTGAAAGTTTGTCCAGTTCCAAGGGAAAAATTGAAGAGGAGGCTTTGTGGAGCCGGGAATAGTTATACCCTAGCTAACCGGTGCGGCCTGGCACACAAAACCGGGCAAATGCGTTTTTATAGCAGGGAAATGAAATACATAGAAATTAGCCCAAAATGGCCAATAAACTACTAATTTCTGGGCTGAAACCACTCCTCTAGGGATAGATAGGCTACTCAAAGCTCCCCTCTCTCACAGGTGAACAGAGAAACTTCCTTCTGTCCAAGAAAGGTATGGGCAAACACAGAGATCTGTAACACAGCCCTGAATTCAGCACTAACCTGAAAACAGGACTATACTAGAAAGGTAGGAAACAAGTATTTTTTTTGTTTGTTTTTTTGTTTTTTTTCCGAAAATAAAGCAGGTACATTAAAAAAAAAAACACTTCAAATGCACAGAAAAGGATACTTATTGTTATATATCTCAGATCAGAGTTGTAGTCAATGCCCCTAGTAATGAAGTAGGAAGAAACCCAAATACAGTAAAATCAGATGAATAAAGTGCAATTTTATATATATATATATATATATATATATATATATATATATAAAACAATAGAAAATCAACAAACTGATTTAAAGAAGTTACCCAATTAACCTGAAAAAAGCTCAGAACTGAGCCCTGTTCTAGCAGTCTTCAGTCAGACAAGTTCTAACTGCACACTCCTGCTACTAGGGTGCAGGGGAACCTTCTCCAAAAAAAGATGGCCTGGATCAGTGCTCAAGTTATACAAACAAAGATAGATTCAGCAGGCCTGAATCTGGGTCTATGTTACAGCAACAAGGCACACCAATTTCCGAAAAAAAAAAACAGTTCAAATAAGCAGGCGCAATAAGCCTGTGACCAGAAATTCCCAGCTCAGAAGGGCAGAATCCAGCCTCTCCTCCCACAAGAGTGCAGACTACAAACCTTCTTAATGTATATTAACTGGTCTGAAGCCCAAGTGCTTAAACCAGAAGTAATACACGTTTAGAGTAGCAGACACTGAGCCTACAGTCAGCAATTCCCAGCTTAGAAGGATGTAAGCTACCTGTCCTGCCACAACAGTGCAGACCACAAACATTTTTAATGTAAAACAACTGGTATGAAGCCCAAGTGCTTAAACCAAAAGACTCAGAATAACAGTTACAATTTAATCAGGCTACTACCAAACAGTAATAAATGCAGCAGAATAAATAAAATTGAGTACTTTTAAGAAGAGTAAAAAGCAAAATAAAGTAGGAGGAAACACAAATACAGTAAAAGCAGATGAATAGTGCATTTTTATTTCTTTATTTATTTATTTATTTTGTTTTAAAGCCAAGGTAGGGAACCAAGACTTGTGCCTATTTGTAGTGAGTATGTGAAATGAATACAATGCTCCTGACAGTGTGTGTGTGTAAGTCGAGTGGTTCCTGAGCTATTGTAAGTTGTTTACAAATAATTACAAATGTAATAGTTCGTAGGCTCATAGGATCATAGGAAATTACTAGGCTTCTTGGCCCTGAGGCCCTTATTAGCCTAGCCAAGAGTTTAGCCCATATTTAGATAAGTCAACTCCCAAAGCCCCTGTCTAGAAGGGACACAGGTGGAGTCCCAGGGGTGTATTTTCTGTTTCCCACCCAGTTGTCCAGGTTACACTTAAAAATGAATAATGAGGTACTCTGCTTGATGTGGAAAGGGAGTCTAGTCCACAGATGGGGAGTCTCTGGGACACAAATCTGTCCCACCTACAAGTCCTATTGATATCGCAGACCGGGTTGGGGTCACGTGTACGGGTTACTCGAGTGGAGCTTGAGTTGCGGATATGCAGCAGTCCCATCAAGGCGGGGTCTGAGATTGCTTTGTATGTCAGACAGAGATCACCTTTGAAGAGTCTGTATGAAACTGAGTAGATGGACAGGGCTTTTAGCTTATCTGTGTAGGGTAGATGTTTGAGGCCCTGGATTCTCTTGGTGAGGAACCTCTGTGATCTCTCCAGCTGCTGCATGTGCTTTGCGAGGTACATGCCGAAGATGGTGTTGTACTCAATAATTAGAAGGGAAGAATAGAGGGATGTTATGACCTCTTTGCCCCTGGATGAGATACCCTTGCTTTTGAGGTGGGCCATGTAGAAAGCTTTCCGTACAACGGAAGCAACATGGTGGTCAAAAGTCAGGTTGATATCAACCTGGGTGCCCAAAGCCCTCACTACTGATTGTATACTTAGTACATTGTTGTTAATGTGATAATATGTGGGGACGTCACTCTCCCTAAAGGGGATGATGATGCATTTTTTGGCATTCAGCTTGAGGTCATGTTTCTGGCACCAGTCATTTGTTTGGGTGAGACCCTCTTGGAGGACCTCCACATCACTTGTGGAATTGATGACCGCACCCAGCTTGCAGTCATCTGCAAACTTGGATAGCCATATGCTGGTTTTAGCCTGCACTTCAATGAAGTATATCCCGAATAACAGAGGCCCAAGACCGATCCCTGGAGTACTCCGCTCATTACGGGTCTACTACTTGAGGTGGCTTCCTCTATTTTGATTAGGTGGGTTCTGTCAGTGTGCCAGTTTGCTACCCATCTGGTAACATATGGATTGATGCCTTGTTGAGAGAGTTTATCTATTATGCCCGAGTAGGGAATAGTGTCGAAGGCTTTGGCCAGGTCAGGGTAAGCGGTGTGCACTGTCTTCCCCTTCTCCATGGCTTTAGTGACTGTTTCAAAGAAGTCAACCAGGTTTAACAGACATGATCTCCCCTTGACAAAGCCAAACTGTGTGTTGTCAAGTGTTTGGAGGTTCCCAATGTCCCTGTTAATGAGGTCCATGATAATCCATTCCAGGGCTTTGCAGATCAGGCTAGTTAGGCTGATAGGTCTATAATTTCCCGGATCAGTGGACGCTCCACCTTTGTGTAAAGGGATGACAGTGGCTGTCCTCCACTTGGCTGGTTTTGATTGATTTGGGTGCCTAATGGTGCTGCAAATTCATGCCTGAGTTCATGTAAGATGCAGCCTGGGATGTTATTGGGTCCCATGGAGGCTGTATTTTTTTGTCTTTGAGTGGGCAGTGATGACCTGTTCCCTAGAGATAAGGGGTGGTGGGCAGGTACTGGGGATGTCCTGATTTACTGATGGGGAGAACAGAGGGGAGAAGTAGTTGCTGAATCTGTCAGCCAGTAGATTGGCTATATCTACAGCATTTGTGTATGTGGTGTCCTTGACCACCAGTTCTGAACAGATCTAGGTGCTTACTTTGGGACTGCGGACATATGTGAAGAAGGCCTTATGATTGTCTCTAGTAGATGTGGCCAATTTGGACTCGAAGTTGGCTTTAGAGGATTTCACTAGTGCTCCTGTTTACTTGTTCAAGGTAAGGAGAGATTGCTTCCAGTTGGGCACCTGCTCCTTCTTGGTCCTGGACAGCAATTTTTTCCTTTTATTATATAGTTTGTTTA
This sequence comes from Protopterus annectens, assembly GCF_019279795.1. Classification (NCBI taxonomy): domain Eukaryota; kingdom Metazoa; phylum Chordata; order Ceratodontiformes; family Protopteridae; genus Protopterus; species Protopterus annectens. Next base: position 1,980,060,029 of record NC_056733.1, on the reverse strand, counting down.
TTGCAGATGTCCACCAGTCAGGTTTGCCCTTCCTTGCGGAGGATGATTTTTGTCCTGTCAGGTATTCCTGATTCCATGCATCTATATAAATGCTTATATATGTTGTAGATTTGGACATTGGAGCCAGTTCCTACAGAGGGGGAGTGGGCTGTGAAGCTGTTTATACCATCCCTCAGGAGGATGTAATCAGCTTTGAAGAAGTTTTTTTGTTTGACCCTAGCTTGAAGGGGGTCAGGGGAGATGGTGACTTCGAAAGTGACTGCTTTATGGTCGGATCTTACCAGGGAGGATGATACTGTAGGGTGCCCTAGTGGTTACTCTTGTTGGTTAAAACCAAGTCCAAGATATTATCACCACTTGTGGGGGTATCAACTAGTTGTTCCAAAGCATTTGCATTGACAAAATCGAGAAATCTCTTGGCATTTGTGTTCCAGCATGAGTAGTTTTTCCAGTCTGTTGTTGGGTAATTAAAGTCACCCAGGATCAGGGTAAAGGGTTGCATCTTGATAGATTTGAAGGAGTCCAGATAGGTGGAGTGAACACCTTCAGTCAAATTTGGGGGCTTGTAGCTAGCTATGATTTGAATAGGGGACTTGTCAGTGGTTAACTGCACCTGGAGTGTCTCCTGTATGTCATACAGTTTGACCAACCTGGAGGTGTGTGTGTCTTTAATATATATTGAAACTCCACCTCCTTTGGCTTCGCTGCCCACAGTTTGGGGTCTGATGTTGTCAGTCTTCAGGTAATCCTTGACTGTGGGCTAGATTCCGAGCCTCGGAACCGACTCGGCTGTTATTCCAGCTCGCACCTTCCAAAACTCTCGAGCTAAGCTCTACCAGTAGTGCTCCTCCACAAATCACCTCAGGTCTCGTTTGCTTTTCATAGTGCCAGATGCGTTCTTTCTGTGCTCTTGAGTGAAAGCTATTTTTCAAGTAAACTATAAGTTACACTCTTTTAATTCTTTCTTCTGACTATTATCTTTTATATCTGTACTACCCACTCTTCCCTTTGATACTTTAGCTTGTGCATGCATGCATTTTCCTTGGTACTTTTCTCCCCTTTACCCTCAGGTGTTGTTGAATACCATAGCTAGTATTTCTCCCTGCTTAATTTGTTAAAAAAAGAAGCCTTTTCTTCTCTCACTGCTAGTGCGACTGTTTGTGTGTGTGTGTGTGTGTGTGTGTGTGTGTGTGTGTGTGTGTGTGTGTGTGTGTGTGTGTGTGTGTGTGTGTGTGTATTGTGGCTTTTGTCTTTTTGTAATGGCTGTCAAACCCACTGGAGGCACTTCTGGGTTCAAGAGGTGTCAAAAATGTGACAGGAAGATGCCAAACACAGATGAACAAACTCTTTGTGTATATTGTCTTGGTATCATCCATCTACAAGAGGACTGTGCTGTCTTTTACAACTTTATCCACAGAACTTTGATTGAACTGTAAAAATAAACTAGTTTTGAAAGGTTTGCTTTAGTTGGACTTTGATTAGCCCTTATCTGGTTCAAAAACTGAAGCCAGTTGTTCATCTTCTTCTTCGTCCAAACCTAAGAAAAGAAGTCAGTTGGTTCTGACACCTTCATTGGAACTCAAAATGAGACCAGCCCCAAAGAGTGAAAATATATAATATATTTTAATACATAATGGCAAAACCAAAGAACCAGACCAGTTTCGGAAAGGCTTTGGGGCCGAAACTGATCTGAGTCTTTGGTTTTGCCATTTTGCCATTATGTATTAAAATGTGTTATATATTTTCACTCTTTGGTGCTAGCCTCATTTTGATTTTCTCAATTTTTTTTTTGGCCTTTTTCACCTGCCTTACGTGCGAGTACGTTATGTGGGGATACCTTCATTGGAACTGCCAACTAAAATGGCCAAGTCTCCTTAGTGCCATCAGTGTCTTCGGAACCAGTGGGCCAAACTGTTCAGTCCTCAGTGCTGGCTGTGCCTCTGTCTGCACTGACTTCTTCAGCGCCAGTATCTTCAGTGCCAACACCTACTAAAGATACTACTTCAGTTCCAGCCAAGCATCCGGAACCCACGGATCCTTCACTCTTATACGTAACACATATCAAATATTCTCCCTCAGTGGATGCTTTTGTGGACTGTCCTTCCAGTCCTTTTTGGAGATAAGTCCACCAAAATCTCATCAGTTTCCTCAGTTCGATCCGCCAAGAGTTTATCTGAATCTGACATTATGTGACTGGTGGATCAACTCTTTAGGCGAGGGGATTACCCCCTTCCTCGGTTCTAAGCAATGTTAGTTCTGGAACCTTACCATCTCCCACATCACTGATCATTCCTCCTTCGACTCTTCTTGAGTTTTCGAGCCATTGGTACTGGCTTTCCCAGCTTCGGCTGCTTCGGTGCCAGTCAGAGCCTCTTCTCCATCACCGGTAGCTAGCCTTAGTTCTTTGGTCTCTCGGACCCGGAGACCTCCAGAAGCCGAGGCTTTATTGTTGGTTCTGAGGGGTGAGGCTTAACTTTGATGGTTTTTGAACAATCCAAGCCCCTCGGTGCATCGGTATATGTAAGCTCGACTGTGGCTTCTGCTTCGGAGGCAGCTTCCTCGGTGTGGGGTGGGACCATGGTTCTGAAGGGCACAAAAGTCTCAGGATCAAACCACATTGGTTTTGTTTTCTTCAGATACCTCTCTGGAACACCCCACTGGAGAGGTACCTTAGAAGAGAAATTGCAAGAGGAAGCACTTGTACTCCCACGAAGAGTCCTTCATAGAAGATACCGATTTTGCTAAGGAGGAAGGTTCCCCTAAGTCACCCCTGAAGAGGTTTCCTTCAGGAACATCCTAGAAATTCTTAAACAGAGGGGTGGCTGGATTACTCTCCAGCCTTCTTGGTATACCTGGAGGCTTTTCATGCCCAGCCCTTTACCTCTTGGATTTCTGCGCCCGATGACGATCTTAAGCTGATCACTCAGTGGGCTTGGAAGTTAACTGACTCTGTTGAGTCAATCCCAAACAGACCTCATTGTATTCTCTCTACCCCTCAGGATCAACAGCACTGGGCCAAAGGAATTCCTGTGGATGTCATGGTGGTAGTGACAGCCACCAAGAAGGAACTTGCTGACGGAAGTCCTGCTATTTATCCTCCTAACAAAAAGTCTAGGACAATGGATAGATTTGGGACGTGTGTATACATTTCATTGACCTTTGCTCTCAGGTCCTTGAATTACATGACATATTTTACCAGACTTCAAAGAGATCTGATTAAAGAGCTGTCAGATACTCTTGTGGAAGTAGTAGCTGAAGGAGTTTGGGACAAAGTGACTTCTCAGCTTGCCACCCTACAGTCTATCTCCATCTCATCCATGAGGCTAATTGCTTATGCTGCCGAAGGGACAACAAGAGCAGCGGGTTCAGACATAGCCATCAAGAGACACATCTGGATGCACTTATGCGAGGTTGTAGAGCCATTTAAGTCTTCTTTCTTTAGTGCTCCATTTGATAGAACCTCCCTATTTAGTCCCAGGGTTATAGGGACTCTAGCCAGATGTGAAAAAGATGGAAAGACCCTTTCTGCTGTGGGCGTATGCTTTTCCACTTCTCAGCAGCCTTATTCCAGGAACCAGAGAAGTGGGAGGCGGTGGTACAAAAAGTCCCAAGGACCTCTCCAGGACTGACATGGCAACAACTTCTCCGGGGCAGAGGGGGAAGGAATAACAGAGATGCCGCTCAATAGGCGGAAATGACTTGCAAAATCAGGGTTTCAGGGACTCTTTCCCTGGTAAATCCTATCACTGCTCCTGAAAGGAGGCCCGATTGCCTTCCTCTGGAGGCAGTCAGAGCAAGATTATCCCTGCACCAATCTGCCTGGTTAAGGATAACAGCCAACAAATGGGTGCAGAGAATTATAACCAGAAGTTGCAATATCCCCTTTTTAAAAGAACCAAAAAAGCTAAAAAATCACGGATGTTCCACCCAGTCACAAGGATGCAGCAGTCTTAGAAATTCAAAAACTGCTCAACAAAAGAGTCATCCAAGCAGTCCCACCAGACCAGAGAGGATCTGGGGTTTACTCAAGATTCTTTTTATTGCCAAAGAAGACAGGGGACTGGTGACCAATTTTGGATTTCAGTCAGTTGAACAAATCTGTTCAACAAACCAAAGTCCAGATGGCCTCGCTTCAGTCTATACTTCTGTTTTTGGAAAAATGATGATTCGATGTGCTCAGTAGATCTTCAGGATGCGCATTACCATATAAAAATTGACAAATGGTCCAGAAGATACCTGTGCTTCCGGCTGGGAGCCATTATCTATCAGTTCAGGGCCCTTCCCTTTGGTCTCACCACAGCCCCCAGGGTGTTCACCAAATGCATAGCAGTGGTTACAGCTCACCTCAGATTGCTAGGATTCTGAGTGTTTCTTTATCTAGACGACTGGCTCCTTACCGCTCCCACCAGGCGTCAACTTGTAAAGGCATGAGATTATACCCTTCACCTCTGCTCTGACTTCGAAATCACTATAAACCATGAAAAATCCCATTTAGAACCTTCCCAACAACTGAAGTTCATTGGGGCTATGCTTGACGCAGTCACCAACATTGTGTCTCTTCGCCTAGAAAGACTTCAGAGGAACAGATCACAAGTCAGTCAGATCATTTGCAGCAAGAAAGTAACAGTGACAATCATTCTACAGACTCTGGGGTCAATGGCAGCCGCTATCACTCTAGTTCCCCTGGCCAGATATCACATATGATTCTTCAATGGCTTCTAGCTGCCCAGTAGTCCTTATTGAATCAATCAATGTCCCATCTGATTGTGATCACCTCTCGAAGTAAGGAAGACCTAAGTTGGTGGCTTCACTCCAACGAAATATTATCGAGCTATCTCTTTGTCCCTCCTCAACCCCAAGTCATAATGACCACGGACGTGTTCCAGATAAGGTGGGGGGGGCATTATCTGGGAAAGACAGTCCAAGGCACTTGATCCCAGCTAGAGGCCAATTTGCATATCAGTGTTCTAGAGATGAGGGCAGTGCTCTTAGCATTGTAGGCATTTCAAGATACCCCTCCCCCCTACATCAACAAGCAAGGGGGAACCAGGTCTTACCCTCTTTGACGAAAAGCCGTCAGCGTTTGGGAATGGACAGTTGCTTCTGACTGTTTCTAGTGGCAGTGTAGATTCCAGGGAGCTCCAATGTGACTGCAGACAAGCTGAGCAGATCTATCCTCATGCCTCACGAGTGGTCTCTCAACCCAGTAGTGATGGATGAGATATTCCGTTTTTGGGGCCAACTTTGCTGAGACCTCTTTGCCTCCCCTCTGAACAACAAGTGCAGCAGTTACTTTACTGTTATCCCCCCACCAGGGGAGTCACCCAGAGATGCTCTCCTGCACCCCTCCGGTTACCCTAATATGTCAGTTTCTAAAGAAAGCCAACAGGTCGAAGAACAGGATAATCCTCATTGCCCCATTCTGGCCTCTGCAGTTATGGTTTCCCTTCGTTTGGCCATATCTGCTTTGGAAACCCTGGATACTGGACCCAGCTCTAGACCTGTTGTCCCACCTGGAGGGACTGGTTCATCCAAATCTGCAGCATCCCAAGCGCACTGCATGGCTTCTCCAGTTCCCATGATCGCCAGACATCTGTCTGTCACCTACCCGGTCCATCGCATTATTCTGGCCCATCACAAACCTTCAGCAAGAAAACTGTACCATAAAAAGTGGCTAAAGTTTACTAAGTGGTCACTAGACTACAATTTTGACCTATATTCAGCACCTGTTGATAAAGTTCTAAATTTTTTGGCTTCATTCTTTGAGGCAGGGGCTTCATCTTCCACTATTCATGTGCACCTCACTGTGATATCTAACTTCCATGTTGGCTTAAACGTCTCCTCTCTTATGTCACATAAACTTTGCAAAGCCTTTCTCAGAGGAACCTTAATTCTCAGACCTCCATTCAAGGAACCCTCTCACTTGTTTGTCAACCCTTTGAGCTTCAGCAACTTGTGACTTAATTTCTTGTCCTGGAAAACTTATTTTTGGTAGCTGTTACTTCTGCCAGAAGAATATCTGAAATACAGGTGTTATCCTATAAACCCTCTTACCTTATCTTTCATAAGGACAGGGTCTCCCTCCACACTAACCCCTCCTTTTTACCAAAGGTTGCTTCCGAGACAAATATCAATTAGACTGTACAACTTCCAGTTTTCTTTTATAGCTTTTCCAATAAAGGGGAGTACTGTCTGCACGGGTCTATGTTAAAATAACGAACGGAATAAATTTCGAATGCTCCGATGAGTGAAAACGCATATGATCGATATCGCTATTGTGAGATCGCGGTACAGTGAAGATCGGAAAGTTTGTCCTTTCCTCACTGTAGTGTGATCACAGAGTTGGAATATATTTTTTAGGGAGGGTGGGGGGCACAGCCCCCCACAATAGCGATATAGATCATATGAGTTTTCGCTCATCGAAGTGTTTGAAATTTATTCTGTTCTTTGTTTTAACATAGACCCGTCTGCACTTGCTAGATGTACACAGGCAACTGTATTGTTATCTTTGCAAAACAAAGGAAATCAGAAAATCTGACCAGCTATTGCTTTCTTTTTTCTTCAGCCAATTTAGGATGCCCAGGATCTAAAGTTACTCTGGCTAAATGGCTTAAGACTGTATAACCTTTGTTTATAACAGGAAGGGGCTCCACCCACCAGGACCTGTCAGAGCCCATTCAACTAGAGCAATAGCGGCATCTGCAGTTTTTCAACATGGGCATCTCCTCATACCTTTATTAGGCATTAGAAACTGGACTTGGTCTCTAGGGGACGTGCATCATTTGGCTCGATAGTGCTCAGAAATATTCTTCCATGAGACCTCCCATGATTCAGGTAGCGTGGGATTCTGTAGCACAGTCAAGAATTACGCGAAGATTGACAACATCAGATAAAGAGGTTCGGTGTTACTGTAACTTTCCATCTGTTTTGTCGATCTTCATTATTCCTTGACATTCCCTTCCTCCTTCCCCCTGCCCTAAGTACTCATAGTGGCTCGAATCTCTCCAAAGAATGGCTTTCAGTATAAAGTCTCAGATAAGGCCTCTGATCTGTTACTCTTGTCTGTCTTTATTGTTTGCAGTCTTGATTTGAGGTAATTTGGGGAGGAGCATTATGAGTAGAGCTTAGCTCGAAAGTTTTGTAAGGTGCAAGCTAGAATAATGTCCGAGTCAGTTCCGAGACTCAGAACCGAGCCCACAATCAAGGATTAGAGAAGATAGACAACACAGATGGAACGTTGTGGTAAAACATAACGTCTTTTTGTGTTTATTGTGACATAAAATTAAGTTTAAGACCTAGGACCTAAAGAATACTACCACTATAAAAATGAGAAATATTTTTCATTTTTTTGTTATTGAGGGTTGCTTGCCTGTGACGAATAAAGGCGTGTTGCTTTGGAACACTAACTGGGTTTCGTGATTTTTGAAAATGATTGTGAATGAGCTCATCTGTTTTTTATTTTTCCTCAACACTCGTGGTGGTGGGGTTGGAACTAGATAGAGTCCTGTGCTTGTTCATTTTTTTGTTATTATGAATATCCCTTCCTATGAGTTGATTCATTTTTGTCCAGAACTGTTTTTGTGATTTAGCTAATAATTTTTGAAATATTTTTATATGTTGGCTTTTATGTTGTTGTAAGTCTTGTTTTGTAAGGTTTCTGAGTTGGATAAATTGTTGCCTATTGCTGGGGAGGGGTTGTTTTCCAATGTCTGCCATGCACGTCTCTAAGATTTAATATGGGTTTCAGTTGAGAAGTCAGCCAATCATTTCTTTTTAGTTTACAGAGCCAAGGAATTATAGGGAAAAATGGGTCTTGGAGGGCTCTAAGTGTATTGGTGAGAGCTTATGTGGCAGTGTTAAGATTGTCTTGATTTAGTGTGAAAGACCAGTCTGCGTTAAGAATTTTTTTTTTTTTTTTTAAGTTTTTGATTTTTGAGTCTTAGGGCTGAATGAGATTTATTTGGAGGGGGGGGGGTTGTGGGATTATGTATTGTGAAGCATATTGTGCAATGGCCAGCACTAGAAGATGGGTGGATGATAATGTCTGTGATTGGACTAGGGTTGTTGGTGATTATATCTGAAAGGGAATGATTGCTAGTAACAAGATTACATCATGTGGGCAGTTGTATTAGTTGTTTAAGGTTGAAGATTAGTAGAATTTTGTAGATGTCATGCTGGTGTATTTAAGTTGTAGCCACCTACAAGGATGTAGTTGCTTTTTGTTTCTTAGATGGTTATTTACTAGGTAGAAAGAAAAAATATACTGAAAGTGAGTACTAAAAATGGTGACAGCAAGATGTTAATTCTTCTATCTGAAGTAATAGATTTAGCATTCTGGTCCAGTCATCATCCTTCTTGATGTTCGTATTGATCACTTGGGATCAGTATATTTAATGCCATTCTGTTTTAGCTCAGAGCAGATCTGAGCATTACCATTTAGATTCTTGACATAGTTATAGAATACCTTGATGGTTGCAGGCAAGGTGTTGTCTGTTTGACTAATGTATCTGCCATGCAGCCAGGTTTAGGGTTTTGAGCTGACCGTGCAGGATCTGATTGTTTTGTTGAGTCAGAAGGTGTGGAATTTGAGGCAAAATCCATGGTGGGCCTTGAGCCAAGTTCCTTAAGATAGGGTACCAGTGCTGGCGTGGCCAGTCTGGAGCAATCAGGATCATCTCTGTTTTTTCTTGTCTGGCTTTTAGGAGTACCTTTGAAAGGAGAGGCAGTGGCAAGAAGGCATAAACTTTTAGGTTTTTCCAGCTGAACAGAAGAGCATCCACTTTCCATGCTTGTTTGTGATAAGTCCTTGTGCAGAATTTTTGTAGTTGGCAATTCAGTGGGGAGGCAAAAAAATCTATGTCTGGGCATCCCCACTTTTGTGTTACCATGCTGAAGATTTGTGGATTCAATTTCCATTCGTGAGGGTCCATGACATTTCTGCTTAGATAGTCTGCCAGAGTATTTTTCTTTCCTGGCAGGAATTGTGCTTGCAGGTGAACTTGATACGTTAGAGCAGTGTTCCACAAGATCATGGCTTGCCTGCATAGGGGATAAGAATGAGTGCCCCCTTGCTTATGTACCACATTACTGTGGTGTTGTCTGTCTTCAGTAGTAATTGTCCTAGATGTAGAAGGTCCTTGAAAGCTGTTGGGTCATTTTGAACAGCCAACATCTCTTTTTGATTGATGTGAAGATGCATCTGGTCTGTGGTCCACTTGCCCTGAATGCATTTTTCTGCCATGTGTGCTCTCCAGGCGTAATCCGAAGCATCTGTTGTTAGAGTTTGCCTGGCTGTGGGTTGGGTAAAAGGCTGACCCTTGTTTAGGTTACATGCCTGTGCCCACCATCGAAACTCCTGTTGTAGGCAGGGAATCATTGGTATTACTGCTTCTAAACTGTGAGAGTGTTGAGTCCAAACGCTTTTCAGGTACCATTGTAATTTCCTCATATGCAGTCTGGCATATGGTATTAGTATGCAGGATGCCATGAATCCCAGGGCCTGCAGAATTTTTCTTGCAGGGAGATGGGACTTTGCCAGAAATTGAAAATATTGAGTTAGTTGAACTTATTTGTCTGGCGTGAGGTAAGCCATCTGGGCCGTTGTATTTAAGATGGCACCCAGGAATATAATCTGTTGCGAGGGCACTAGTTTTGACTTCTTTTCCTCGTTTACTGTGTACCCTAAAGAAATTAGCAACCTTTTTACAAATGCCAGATTCTGTAGAAGAATGTCCTTTGTCTCTGCTTGAATGAGGCAGTTGTCCACGTATGGATATATTTGAATTCCTTTTTGTCTGCAAAATGCAATTACTGGTGCCAGGCACTTTGTGAAGACCCTGGGCGCAGTAGATAAGCCAAAGGGCAGTGCAGAGAATTGGTAATGCATTGTACCAGCTTTGAATCTGAGGTGTCTTCTGCAATTTTGTCTGATAGGGACATGCAGGTATGCCTCTGAGGTCCAGAGTGACAAGCCAAGCCTTCTTGCCCAGCATGGGTAGAAGCTGCTGTAATGTCAACATTTTGAATTTCGGAATATCCAGGTAAGTATTCAGAATTGAAAGGTGTAGTATGGGCCTCCAGGCCTTGTCCTTTCTGAGTAAAATCCTTGTCCTTGTTCCTGTTGCGGTACTTTTTGAATAGCTGTCATGTCCATGAGGGCTGAAATTTGTTTTTGTGCCTCTGCCCATTGATTTTGTGGCAGGTCTGGCATTCCTTTTATTCTTGGTAAAGTATGAAAGTGGAATCTGTAGCCTTGAGACACAATATTTAGGACCCATTTGTCTTGGGTGATTGTTTGCCAGTTTTGAGAAAAAAGTGCTAGATGTTAAGTTGTCAATCTCGCCTTCATTCTTGCTGGATGGGTTCGGAGCCGAACCTCGGCTCCGACTCGGCCACTACTAAAGCTCGAGAGCTAATTTTACCGGCTCGAGGCAACCCTATATCCCATGATGCTAGGTGATAACTACCCAGATCTCGTTTGCCGCTTTCGCTTGCGAGGTGCGTTTTTACCGGCTCTTGGTAAGTCTTTGAGTTTATATATATATATATATATATACTACCTTTCTACTTAGTTTTCCCACTCCTTTCTTGTTTAGCTAACTTAACGGTTAATTTGTAACCTTTTCCCCGTTAGTATCCTTTTCTTTTCCCCTTATCCCAAATTATACATCCCTTCCTTTAGGTTAGGCCTTAGGCCTGCCCCTTTCCTAATTCCTGACAGGGATTCTGTACTGTGTTTGTGGTGTGTTTGTACCCCTGTATCCTTGTTTTTCTTAGTTTGTGTGGACTGGGCGTGTGTGTTTGTGTGTTTTTTACATTTGTGCCCTTTTACTTCGACAGCACTATGTCGAAGGACACAAAGGTCTCAGGCTTCAAGAAGTGTGACTCGTGCTGTCAGAAGATGTCTCTGACAGACGGTCACACTTCTTGTGTTTACTGCCTGGGACCTCTGCACCTGCAGGACTCTTGTTCTGTGTGCCATGTATTCAGCCCAAGAGTCCTGCAGGAGCGCAGGAACAAATTAATCTTAAGGGGCTTATTAAAGCCCGAGGGCTCCCCGTCTAAGTCTGTGCCGGGGAAGCCCTCGAAGCCAGCCAAACCGTCGGCTCCGAGTCCTAAGCCTTCAGCTGCTGGCTCACCATCTGTGGCAAGATCGGCTCCGACTGGAGCCGATACTTCTGTGTTGCAGCTTCCAGCATCGGCTCCACTTGGCGCCGATACCACTGAGCCTCTACTCTCACAGTCGGTTCCGGCTGGAGCCGACGTATCTTCGGCTCCTTCGGCTCCATCCATCTCCAGGAAAAGGTCCAGATCCCCATCTTTGGAATCGATCCATTCGGCTCCGGGGTCACCCTTGCTCTCAGAGCGGAGCCATAGGAGCCGTTCTTCTCGGTTGTCTAGGCTTTCCGACCATGACCTTGAGAGAGTGGTCCGTAGACTGTTAAAGTCTTAGACACTGGCCCAAATGCTTCATAGCCCGTCTCATCAGACTGTGGCTATTTCAACTCCACCTACTATTCCTCCTTCGACTCTCCCTCAGAGTTCGGAGCCAGAGCTCCTCGGAGCCGTGACTGTTGTGGCGTCGGAGCCGATACCTCCCCCTTCGGCTCCATCGTCCTCTGCTCCGATCTCCGCCTTGATGCCTTCATTGGAGGGATCCAGGCGCCTGGTCTCTCTCGCCGGCTCCGAGGGGGCGAGTGGCATCGGACCCTTGTCTGACCCCGTTCTCCCTCTCGGAGCGTCGGCATGATGATGATTTCGGCCCCGACATCGGCTTCAGAGCCGTCCCTGTCGGTGCGGCCTGGGGTTCCTACTTCTTCGGAGCGGGAGCCCTCTGGCCTGTCTGATAGGGGAGCCTTCGAAGTGATGAGGAGCGTACTAGCCCCAGGGCATGGTCAACAGTCAGCTCCATCAGCTCCTCCCACTACAGTGCCTGTTAACGTCTCTTCCCACTCTCTTGCTCCCGGACCCAGAGATCCAACGTCTCAGGTTTCCCCACTGGGAATATCTTCCTCTTCCGAGGCTTCTCCTGACCCGTCAGGTGAACCTCCGCGCAAGAGGACATGTAAGAGGAAGCATGTGGACTCCCCTGAGTCCATTACATCCGATACCAACTTGGATGAGTTGGAAGGATCCCCAAGGTCCCCCTCTGAGGATGTCACTTTCTCAGACATCCTTGGAATCCTGAAACAGAGGGAGAACTGGTCTTGCCTTAATCCTTCTGAGGACGAGTCGGTTTACCTGGAGGCGTTTGGTTCTCGACCCTCCACCTCCTGGGTGTCTCCGCCTTTTGACCCCCTTATGGAAGTGGTGGCACGGAAGGCGTGGACGGCCCCGGATTCGGTGGAACCCACCCCACGGAGGCCTTCTAAATTTATTACGGCTCCAGCTGATAGGCAATTTTTATCAAAAGGTGTCTCGGTTGATGCCATGGTGGTGGCTGCAGCCACCAAGAAGGAACTAGCCGATCCTTCAGTACCTATCCATCCTCCTAACAAGGATTCTAGGACTATGGATAGGTACGGTAAGCGGATGTTTTCTTCAGCGACCTTTGCCATGCGGTCGCTGAATTACTTGTGTCACTTCACCCGCCTTCAGAGAGATGTTCTCAAAGAGTTGGGTGAAGTTTTACAGGATCCGTCAGCTGCTGGGTCCCAAGATAAAATCAACTCACAGCTAGGAACCATAAACTCCATTGTTAACTCCTCCATGCGGCTCATTTCCTATGCAGCCGATGGAGCGAGTAGGGCTGCAGCCACAGGTGTGGCCTTAAAGCTTCACGCCCGGATGCAGCTTAGTAATTTTGCAGACCCCTTCAAGGCGTCCTTCACTAACTCCCCTTTTGATGGTTCGACGTTGTTCGGGCCTCAAGATAAAGACACCTTGATCAGATGCGAGCAAGATGGCAAGACCCTTTCTGCCGTAGGAGTCCATTTCTCCACCCCTTCCAGACCATATCCTAAGGGTCAAAAGGGTGGAAAGATGTGGTTTCGCAAATCACAAGGAGTCACGCCTGACGCAAGAGGTCAGTTTACCCCTAGAGGCAAAGGGGGTAACAACAACAGACGCCGCCCAAGAGGCAGAGGGGGTCCGCAGAATCAGGGTAGCAGAGAGTCTCTCTCTGACAAACCCTTCCAACATCCCTGAGGTGTTGCCCGACTGTCCACCTTCGGAGGCAGTCGGGGGAAGATTGTCGCTGTACCCAAAAGCCTGGCTCTCCCTCACTTTAGACAAATGGGTACAGTCGGTTATATCCGAGGGTTACAAAATTCCCTTTATCCAAACCCCAACTCAACAAAAGGGAACCCTTCCAGACATTCCACCCAGTCTAAGGGAACAAGCAGTGCTAGAAATATCAAAACTACTAGCAAAAATAGCCATCCAGCCAGTCCCAGCAGACCAACTAGGATCCGGAGTCTACTCAAAGTTCTTTTTGGTACCAAAAAAAAACAGGGGACTGGAGACCAATATTAGATCTCAGCAAACTAAACAAGTTTGTAAAAAGGACAAGATTCCGGATGGTCACGCTACAGTCCATTCTACCCTTTCTGGGCAAGGACAATTGGATGTGCTCTGTGGACCTTCAGGACGCGTACTATCACATCAAAATTCACAGGCGCTCCAGAAGGTTTCTCCGCTTTCGGCTGGGGGCCAGTCACTACCAATTCAGAGCCCTGCCCTTTGGTCTCACTACAGCCCCCAGAGTGTTCACCAAATGTATGGCAGCGGTTACGGCTTACCTGAGGCGTCAAGGATTCCAGGTGTTTCCATATCTAGACGACTGGCTCCTCACCGCCACCACCAGGCATCAACTTCTTCAGTCCAGAGATTACACCATTCACATTTGCAGAGGGCTAGGAATCTCTGTAAATTTTGAAAAGTCTGCCTTGTCGCCTTGTCAATCTATTACCTTTATAGGCGCCAACTTGGACACCGTGCAGCTCTCAGCAAAGTTAACAGATCAAAGGGTCTTAGATATTCAAAACCATGTCCATGTTCTGCTTCAGAGCGACAGAATTCAGGCCAGGTATGTCCTGAAAGTATTGGGGCTCATGGCGGCCGCCATCACTCTTCTTCCTCTTGCCCGCTTTTACATACGTCTTCTACAGTGGATGTTTTTCGCCCAATGGTCTTTCCAACAACTCCCTATGCACCACAAGATCATGATAACTCCAATTTGCAAAAATCATCTGTCTTGGTGGATGTTGTCCCCTCAAGTCCATCAAGGCAGACCCTTTATTCCTCCCTCCCCGGTCGCCACGGTCACATCGGACGCCTCCCTGATCGGGTGGGTGGGGCATTTTCAGGGCAGGACAGTCCATGGCACATGGCAACCTTTCAAATGCCACCTGCACATAAATGTCGTGGAGATGAGAGCAGTGCTTTTGACGTTGCAAGCCCTCCACGACTCTCTTCCCCTGGGGACTATTGCAGTCCGAATGGACAATATGTCCGTAGTGTGGTATATCAACAAGCAGGGGTGAACCAAGTCCTATTCCCTGTGTCGAGAAGCACTCAGACTTTGGCAATGGGTGATCTCTTCTCAGCGGTTTCTGATAGCAACGCATATCCCCGGGAAGTCCAACATCATAGCGGACAGGTTGAGCAGAACTATTCTCATGCCACACGAGTGGTCTCTCAAACAATCTGTGATGGAAGAGATTTTCCAGAAGTGGGGCCTTCCTTGTTGCGATCTTTTTGCTACACCTCAAAACAGCAAATGCCCCGACTTCTTCACCCTCTTCCCCCTTTCAGGCCATCCCCCCAGAGACGCTCTAGTCCACGATTGGCTTTGGGGACTTCTTTACGCCTTTCCACCCCTTCCGTTAATATCACAGGCAATTCAGAAATCAACCGCCTTGAGAGCCAAGATGATTCTCATTGCCCCTTATTGGCCTCAACAGATATGGTTTCCGTTCCTGCATCGTTATCTCTTGGAGCAGCCTTGGCATCTAGATCCGGTGCCAGATCTGTTGGCCCATCAGTCGGGGCAGCTGCACCAATCCCTCCATTCTCTCAACCTCACTGCTTGGTTGCTCCACTTCCGTCCCTAGCCAGGCTTCCTATGATTTCAAAACCCGTCCGGGATATTATAGTAGCTTCCCTTAAATCTTCCACCAGAAGGATCTACACTAGTAAATGGCAACGTTTTTCCTTCTGGGCAAAGGCTAGAAATATAGATCCGTTCACTGCTCCAATTCACTCGGTCTTGGATTTCCTAGCTGAAATTTTTCATTCAGTATCTTCATCCTCCACAGTAAAAGTTCAGTTGGCAGCCATTTCAAATTTTCACATAGGCCTGTCGGACTGCAGCATCATGTCCCATAAGCTTTGCAAAGCATTCCTTAGAGGTGTATTTTTACTGAAACCCCCGATCAAAGATCCTCCACCACAGTGGAATCTAAACTTAGTTTTAACATCCTTGATTCTACCTCCCTTTGAAACTGCGGCTTCCTGATAATTGAAATTACTTTCCTGGAAAACACTCTTCCTGGTCGCTGTTACATCTGCTAGGAGAGTATCTGAACTTCATGCCCTCTGCATTCGTCCTCCTTACTTAGTCTTCCACAAAGACAGAGTATCTCTAAGAACGAACCCCTCTTTCATACCCAAGGTGGCTTCGCAGACAAATTTAAATCAATCAATTGACCTCCCAGTTTTCTTCCCTAATTATTCGAACAGGGCGGAGCAAAAACTGCATTGTCTGGACGTTCATCGTCAGCTCCGATATTATTTGGACAGAACTAAACAAATCAGGAAATCTGATCAACTCTTTTTATCTTATGCAGAAAATAAGAAAGGCCTTCCAGTATCCAAGGTAACCCTGTCTAGGTGGCTCTCTTCTCTGATCACGTATACTTACCAACTCAGAGGTAAAGAATTGCCTTCTAGGCCAAGAGCCCATTCAACCAGGGCACTAGCCGCATCAACAGCCTTTCAAGCTAGACTACCAATAGACACTATTTGTGCAGCAGCCACATGGGCTTCTCCTCATACCTTTGTTTCGCATTACAAATTGGACATGGCCTCCAGAAACAGGGCAAATTTTGGTTCCACCGTTCTCAAGAGTCTGTTCCAGTGAGCCACCCAGGATGAAGGTGCTAGGGACGCGGTCCCATCCAGCAAGAATGAAGGCGAGATTGACAACTTAACATTGAGAAGTTATGTACCTACCATAACGTTCCATGTTAGTTGTCTTCTCTCGCCTTCTTTCTTGCGTCCCGCCCACCATCCCCCTAGCCTGGACAGACCGAGAGGATTTCCCCTTCTTTGAAGGGTCCTGATCTTGCACTTTCAGCCAAATAGCTTGTCCTAGGGTAACTACAGCTTAGATAGCGATCCTTTCGGGGTTATCATTTTTCCTCCTCCTCTCCAGTTGGAGAACTATATTGCCTAATGTTGTTCAGCTACCAAACGAGATCTGGGTAGTTATCGCCTAGCATCATGGGATATAGGGTTGCCTCGAGCCGGTAAAAAGCTTTAGTAGTGGCCGAGTCGGAGCCGAGGTTCGGCTCCGAACCCATCCAGCAAGAAAGAAGGCGAGAGAAGACAACTAACATGGAACGTTATGGTAGATACATAACTTCTCATTTTCCCCCTAAGGGGGCTTCCAAAAGGGACGTGCTTGACATACGAAGGGGAAAGTCATTGTGACTGTTTCCTGTAAGGTTGAGATTTGTCCTCACCACCTTTTGGGGTTGAGGTGCCCCACTGTCATTGTCTGAGCCTTGGGGTTGAGATCTGCCTCTTGGGCGTCTGTATCTGCCTCTCTGTGGCCTGTCTGATACTGGAAAGGACCAATTCTTTGTTAGCCAATTTCTGCTAAACCGAGGTGGCTGTACCTGTAAGAAATCCTTCACTGTTTGCATAGATTTAGCTTTATCCTCCATTTTCTTTAACACCTCTTCTGCCTTAACACCAAACAAAGTATCATGCTGTAAAGGAGCATCCAATAATTTTGCCTTAACATGATCAGGTAAACTTTGTTCTTTTAACCAAGCATGTCTTCGAATCACAGAACCTGTAACTGCGGCTCTACAAGAGGCCTCTAAAGAATCAAAGCCACATTGCAGAGTATGTTTTCCCACCTGTTCAACTGCATGCAATAAATCCTGCATTTCTTTACAATCAGGTTCTGTGCTTGCAACTGCATGCAATAAATCCTGCATTTCTTTGCAATCAGGTTCTGTGCTTGCAAGCATTTTCTGTTTTAACTGAGCCATTAAATATTGTTGGTACTTAAGCATGTGAAACTGGCAATTTAAAGCTCTTACTGCTAAAGTTGCAGAAGTGTATACTTTCTTCCCCCATCTAGCCAAAGCTCTGGAATCTCTGTCAGAGGGTACTGGATTTTTTGCAATGGAAGCCCTAACCCCTTTTGGACCCTGGGAAATAGTTTCTGGATCAGCAGAAGGGTTTTTGTAAAGAAACTTGTGAGAGTCAGGGACTCTATAATACCTATCTGGCTTGGCTGGAGAAGGGGGCAAGGAGTCAGGAGATAAACTGGATTCAGAGAACACATCATCCACAATATCTAGCACAGGCGGAATAGCCAGGGGCCTGTGTTGAGGCAATAAGAGGAAATCCCCGAGCCTTTTCTTGGATTCTGAGTAATCCTGGCTTTCCCAATGGAAATGCTCCCTCATGGTATGTAAAGTTTCCCCAAAAGAATAACCCTCAGGAGGAGAGGCTGAAGGGATAGATTCTTCAGCATCAGAGTCCTCATAGGGGGGTAGAGAGTATCCCTGGTCTGAAGAGGAATCAGAGGAAATGGAAACCTGATCAGAGGAGTCATAGTCTGTATCCTGCCTAGGCCTTTTCTCAGGAGGGGGATGGGAACCCCTGATTAGAGTAATGAGGTCTTCGGCCATTTTAAGCATCTGTTTCTTGGGCATGGAGGACTGTCCAGGAGAATGCTGTACTTGTTTCTTTGTCTTAATGGTACCTTTGTCTTGGCTGTTGTTTTAATGGTAAGTTGTGAAGGTCTGAAAACACCCTCAGAAGCAAATGCCTGCTCAGCGGCTCCGGAACTATCTGAGGGATTAGTTTCCATAGGCCCAATACTTTGAGTTTCCAGAGGCCTAGATGTCTTCACGTGGGAGTCGGAAGCAGCCTTCGGCTCTGAGGTAGTGGGTGTCAGGGGCTGCGAAAGCACCTCACTGAGAACCAGCGAACCGGCGAATAGCCTAGAAGAGGTTTCCTCATCGGTTTTGGACCTCTGATGCCTGTCTTTATCCTTGTCTTTGCATTTTTTCGGTATTGAGGTCGGCTGATCCGATGGCATCGTATAATTGAACCTTCGGCCAAAGTAGTGCAAAGCAAAATCAAAACGTCTTTTTATAGTGCGTTTGTTAAATCTAGCACAAAACCGACTAGTGACGTCGTGATCAGGGCCTAGGCAGGGAATACAGTAAGAGTGGAAGTCCTTATGAGGTATTTGCTTCCCACAAGAAATACAATATTAACTTTTTCTGACATCGGTCTGAGGCAAGAAAAAAGTTTCCCCAACGGGGTACTTAGCTTTATTGAAGACTTCGGATCTGAAATTCGACTTCGAAAATCTCAGGAGTCGGCCGACCGGCACTTGCGAACTGCTTCTACTTCGGGCACCACGCGGCAAGAAAGATTGAAGAAAATGGCGCTGGATGCATCCCATACACCCCTGGTGCACCGACGCCAGGGAAGTAGCGACTGCAACAGACGCCAGACCAAGACTCCGGAACTCAGGCCGACTGCGGGACCGCATGACGGCAGGACAACCCAAGTGCAACGACCGCTGCAGTGTAACACGGTGAACATCTCTGCTGACGTTGCAGTCTCAAAAGGGGGTAGCGTGAGCTTTTCCAGTACAAAGTTAAGGTCCCAAGCATGAGTGGGTGCTCTCCTTGGTGGTCTTGGGTTGTTTGCACCTCTCAGGAACTGCTTGATGAGAGGGTGAGAGAAGAGTGGTGGCTCAGTGTTGTAATGAGCCAAGATGGCAGAGGCATGGATCTTAATGGAGGAGAAAGATAGGCCTCTGTGGAGTAAATCTGCTAAGTAGTCCAGGATTAGAGGTAGGGAGAGCAGAGTTGCATCCTCTCCTTTAGATTGAATCCAGGAGCAATATCTTTTCCACTTAGCACAGGATTTCCTTGTACTGGGTCTTCTGGCTTCAAGAATGACGTCCAGCACCTGCTTGCTTAGGCTGGTCACTGGGGGAGAATTCAAGAAATAAGCCAGGCTTTCTGGGTGAGGAGGGTCAGGCTCTGGGGTAAGTGCCAGGGTGGCACTGGTGACAGGCTGCGCAGTACTGGGTACCAGTGCTGGCGTGGCCAGTCCGGGGCAATCAGGATTGCCCTTGGTCTGTCCTGTCTCATCTTGAGCAATATTCTTGAGAGAAGGGGCATAGGTGGAATGTGCATATAGATTGAGAGGTTTACCCACCAAAGGATAGGGTATCCACTTTCCAGGCCCTGCTATGAGGTGTCCTGGTGCAGAATTTGCTGAGCTGGTGATTGCAGGGGGAGGCAAAGAGATCCACCTCTGGGGTCCCCCATTTCTGAATCAGAAGGCTGAAGGTGCTGGTCTCTAATTGCCACTCGCGTGTGTCTAGGAGAATTCTGCTCAAGTAGTCTACCAGTGAGTTTTGTTTGCCTGGCAGGAATTGAACTTGCAGATGGACCTGCATGTCCAAGGCAGTGTTCCACAGGACCATGGCTAGCCTGCAGAGTGGGTTCCCCCCTACTTGTTGATGTACCACATAACTGTGGTGTTGTCAGTTTTTATTAGCAGGGGTCCTGTTGAGAGTAGGGACTGAAAGCTGTTAGAGTGCACTGAACAGCTAGCATCTCTTTTTGGTTGATGTGCAGATGAATTTGACTTGGGCTCCAGTGGCCCCGATTGCATTTGTCATCTAGGTGTGCCCCCCAGGCATAGTCTGATGAGTCTGTGGTTAGTGTCTGAGCAGTGTGGGGTTGAGTAAAGGGAAGTCCCTTGTTGTGGTTGCATCCTGCTGCTCACCAAAGAAACTCTGTCCTTAAGACAAGGTATGATTGGAATGACAGTTTCCAGGTCCTAAGAATGTTGGCACGAAAGACTTGAGTAACACTGAAGTTTCCTCATATGCAGTCTGGCACATGGAATTAGTAGGATGCAAGAGGCCAGGAACCCTAGGGCCTGCAGGATTTTCCTTGTGGATAGCTGGGTTGTGGGTGGCCATTTGAGTGAAGTAGCCTGTCAGATAGGCTTGTATTTCTCGAGTAAGGAATGCCATCTAGGATGCTGTATCCAAGCTTGCTCCCAGGAATACAATCTTTTGACTGGAGACTAGTTTTGGTTTCTTTTCGTTGGTAGCGTACCCCAGGGAGGTTAGAAGAGTTTTTACAAATGTCAGGTACTGCAACAGCATTTCCTGACTGTCTGCCTGAATCAAGCAATCATCCAAGTATGGGTAAATTTGAATTTTTCTCCGTCTGCAGTAGGCAATTGCTGGAGCCAGGCATTTTGTTAGTACTCTGGGAGCAGTGGATAAGCCAAAGGGAAGTGCAAAGAACTGATAATGCATAGATCCTGGCCTGAAGCGTAGGTATTTCCAGCGTGAGTCCCTGATTGGGATGTGCAGAAAGGCTTCTTTTAGGTCTAGGGTGGCATCAGGCATCTTTGGCCAGCCTAGGAAGAAGCTGCTGAAGGGTGAGCATTTTGAATTTTGAAATTTCCTAGGAGCACAGGGTAAAAGTATCAGGAGTTAGACTGGATTCCATAAAGACATCATCCACAACTTCCAGGACTGGGGGTATTCCTAAAGGCCTATGCTGTGGTAAATCTAAAAACCGAGTCTCTTTTTGGACTGAGGACAGTCTTGGCATTCCCAGTGGAAATGTTCTCTTAAAGTATGTAAGGTTTCACCAAAAGAAAAATCTCTGGAGGAGAAGCAGAGGGAATGGATTCCTCTGCATCAGAAACCTCATAAGCAGATAAAGGCATGTCTTCATAATCAGATACCTCAGAGTCGGACTCTTGGTCTGTTAAAGCTGCTGGGGACAGGTCTCCTTCTCTTGGCAGGGGAAGGCTGGATTCCCCTAATCAGCATAATAAGGACTTCTGACATTTTAAGCATTTGATGTTGTGGCAAAGAAGCAGGTGCTCGAGTTTTGGTGGTCATTCTTTTAGGTGTAGCTCGTACTCTTGGCCTCAGAAACTTGGTAGTTTTAGACAGAAATGAAGACACAAAAGAAGTTGTCGGTTTGTGCCAAATATCGGTAGAGTGAATAACTTCCTCAGAAGCCGGTGCCTGCTCAGCAGCTCTGGACCCATCCAAAATACACATATCCGCAGGTTCCGTAGTCTAAGTCTTGCGGCATACCGGACTCCGAATGGGTCTCTCTAGCAGCCTGCGAATCCATTGAAGCAGGCATCAGGGGCTGCAAAAGCACCTGAGTACCGGCGAACTGGCGACTAGCTTAACAGAAGCATCAGCAGTTTTGGACCTGTGCGGTCTGTCTTTATCCTCACATTTTTTTCAGAAGATAGTCGGATGGCTTACCAAAGCCATTTCAAAATACAGAAATCAGGAACTAAAGTATTTAGCGATAATAAGGGCCCGACGACAAATAGTTTGGGCGTTGAACAAGGCACAAAACCGACAGCGAGGTACTTCGTGGTCTGGGCCGAAACAGGAAATCTCGGTGTGGTATTTGCTTTCCACAGGAGACCATTGTTAACTTTTTCTGACATCTGTTAGAGCAAGAAAAAAGGATCCCCAACGGGGTACTTGTTTCTAGACGACTTCAGGATGATTCAATTCGGAAAGTAAACTCGGGTAGCAGCCGACGTCACGCGTGCGAACTGCTTCTGCTTCGGGCTCCTCAGCAAGAGAGACTGATGTAATTGCGTCAGCTGCCTGTTTTTATACCCCTGACGACCTGATGTCAGTCCTGGAGCGACAGCAACCGACACAGAAATACTAAGTCTCTGGTATTCAGGCCGACTGAGGGCTACCTGCAGGCAGATAACCCAAATGCAATGACTGCAACAGTGAAACATAAAGATCAAGAGGGACAGCAGAGGGCCTAGAAAACTCCATTTGCAGATGGACAGCTTCTAAAGCTTAAGGGCACCTACCACTCTTCAAAATTTAATTGGCTTGAACAGAGCTAAAGAAAATCATTGGTTTGGGTACCAAGCCATTGAGAGCTTTCTGCCACAAAAGAGAACTCCTCTTGCAGGAGGACAGTATCGACAGTATGCTAACTGTTGCTGCGCAGATAAGTTCCTTTCAAGAAAAAAAAACGCTCCCAGTTTTTAATTTTGTGATACAAAGTGAACCTTTTTCTGTGAAATTATTCATCTTATGCTGGGAAAAAGTGTTTTTATAGGCTGCCACATGACTCTTTCAGTAACTTTTAAACAGGAGCATTACTTTTTACTTTTGAGGCAAAAAGTTTAAAACTAATTTAAAACTAATTTTCCTTTGCAAAAGTTATGTTATTTTACTTTTGGGGGTTGGTTAAGTGTTTAAAGTGATTAGTAAAGTGCTTTTCACTGTTTTTGGTGGAAATTTTTTTTTTACTACCTAACTGTTTTACTGAGTGTAGCTGTAGGGCTTCCACAAGAATTGGAAATCTTTTTCAGTTTAATATGGAGAAACCAACTGATTCCTCAGTTCTTCCTTCCTCCAGCCACACAAAGAAAAATGTCAGCAAGCAGCCTTTCCCATTTTAGCAGGCTACTCAAGTGCCTCAGCCACAAATGTGTAAGTCTGCTGTGGCCATTTCTGGTTCCTCAGACCATTCATCTTTTTCTTTGGCTGTCTCTGGTGTAGTCCTTACAGCCAACAGGGTCTGGGGTTAGACATGTCCTTTGTGGCTGTTGGTGTGACCTTGGAGAGCAAGGGTGAGACACTATTGTCTGTCTTAGAAGAAGGAACAGGAAATAATACCTTTCTACCTAGCCAGAGTAGATTGTGTGTCATTAGGGAAGTTTTGCTTGTGAAAAACAGTCCAGCGTATTCAGAAATTCCTGTCAAAAAAGAATCAAAAAGTTAGTCATATGTCTTCTCCTGTCTCAGTTACTTTGGACAGGGGTAATTTATTGGGTATAGCACAGGGTTTTGTTCCGTTTCTGGATTCTACCAGTTATGGTGTTAATGGTTAAAGAAAAGGGGATTCTTCATTTTCTGTGAAGATTTAAGTCTATGAACCACAAAACGATTGTGAAGGAACAACTTCTGTTTGTTCTCCTTAGTGTTTTGATTCTGAGGAAAGTGTGGTTTCTGATAATCAAAGAATTTTCTTTTTTGAAACAATTTCCAGATGGAATCAGTTTTTTCAATGGGAATGTGATCTTCCACTGTCTCAAGATATATTATGATTTAGTGCAAGTGGAATTTTCTGAACATACTCCACTGCCTCATGTTCTTTGAGCACTGGATTATGTGTTTATTACAGCCAAAAACTTGCCTGACAGCCAGTCTGCTGCTTCCAGCAACACAGACAGATTGAGACTTCCAAGGTCTCCCAGTGTATAAACAGAAATTGAGGAAAAAGAAGTGCCATTGAAACTATTATTTTGGTAAAAATCAGTTACTGGTCAGTATGTACATTGTCTGGATGTCAGAAAAGAAGAAATTTTGAGAACCTGAAGGAAAATCAACCAGAAAATACACTAGCTGGGAAGGATCCTGCAGCTGTTCAGCAAAAAGCAGTTCAAGCTTTAATTTTGGTTCAAGAGATGGCTTCTAGTAATGTAGAGAAAAAAAATAAATCAGATGTACTCAGAGTTGATTAGAGTAAACATTGAAGGAATATAGCAAATTCAATTACAAAAGGTAGGAAAAAAGAAATTTTAGCTAACTATTCAGATGAAATAATAAAACTGCAAAAATTAGAGGTTGGTATGAAAAAAAGGCTGGCTGTGTATGGGGAGCTATTTTAGAAAACAGAGTTAGAAGACAACACAATGCAGGGAAAACCTGAGATTTTTCTGCTACAGCAGAGAAACTGGAAGGAACAGTCTGTATTAATTTTATGAAAGCACAAGTAAGCAACTGGGCTGATGTTCCACAGCAGGATTTGTTAATTGAAAGGGCACATTTGTTAATTGAAAGGACACATTGATTGTATGCTCCAAGCCTGGCCATGAGAAAGCACTGAGACCTATGCTAGCAAAGATACAATCATACCAGGAGAAAGAGTTGATCTTGACAGAAAGTATTAAAAAACTGGAGACAGCAAAGTGTTTGCAGAAAATGATCAGTCACTGCAGAGCAGGCAGAAGAGAAGCAACTTTAACCTAGCAATTAGAGAATACTGAGAAGTAAGCGTGAGATTCAAGCTGCTGTATCCTGCTGTCTTCAGAGTGTTTTTTTCCTGGAGGACGAAAGGCATTTTTTGTTGCAGAACAGGATAAGGAGGAAATAAAAAAACTTTATTTGGCAAAAAGTGAGTCAGCAAGCAGAAGTAGACTCAGCTTCTTATTCTTCTGACAATAAAGCTCATAAGAGAGACTTTACCACTGAAACATTTTCCAGTTTTCCAAAGGAAAATTCTTGAGAGACAGAAAAAGCACATGAATTGACTAGAAAAATCAGGAGTACCTTGGACATGAACCAGAGTCTGGAGTTGGAAAATTGAGATTATCAGGTAGAATACCAGCAACATTAAAATTAGTGAATAAGTGTGAAGATTATAAAAAAAAAAAAAAAATCAGTCACATTTATGAGCTTGGGTCTGTATTATAAGATCAGTTGAAACATCGAACAACATATGGTCGACACCATATGGTCGATGTCTTCAAACATCGACCTTATAAAAAGACAAAAAAGAAAAAAGAAGAAAAATGTACCCTAATGGGTTTAAAAAGGGGACAAGCCCCCCTGCACGCCCACACCCCCCACTACTTAAATATACCAACTCCGAGACCGCACTACATTGCAGTAAATGGAAATCTCCTCTTATGGAGATTTCTGTTTACATGTTCAAGATTCTGAGCGTTCGATATTCTCGTGTCGTCAATATCAGATTCGACATTGTCGGCTTTTGAGAATATGATATAGACCCTGTGAGCTATGGCTTTGCAAAAAAGGTGGATATCTAGATTAATGTCCTTCTCTTAAGCTATAAACTATTTTTTTTCTTTGGTAAGAAAATGGCTTTCATCATTTTGTCTTATTTTTAAAACATTTGAAAAATACTGTTTTTTTTCATTAGCAAATATTCCCAGCAAAAGACTAAAGTCTATAGTTGAACGCAGTTGGCTAGGGGAATTCTGTACATTCTGCTCTGAGTGATATTTACAAAGATAAGATTCCTTTATGCATCTGCAAGTTGTTAGCTTTTTCCCCTTATTGCTAACTACTTTTACATGGAGACAAGCTGTCTGCAGGTGCAAGCAGTTAGTCTTCAATTCGGAAATTACAGGATGCAAATAACAGATAATAGCTTCCCCAGCAGCCTTAATACTTTAAAGCATTTACTAGAACAATGCATAGTTTAGTGTTATTTAAAGGTAGCCATTTCACCTTTTTTGTGGCTAAAAGTTAATGTTTTCTGAAATCATACAAACTGTTTTTCACATCTCTGAGGGTTATAGAGCTGTGAAAAGAACAGACAGCAACTGGTGTAAGTTAGAACACAAACTGTAACATGTGCTTTAGCATAAGTAAAGTTAACAAATTAACAAACTACTTCAACCAGGACACTCTAAAACTCCTTCACCTTCTGGATTCCAAAATAACTCCAACCAGATTCCAGATGCTTTCAATAACTATTTTACTGAAGCCATTCTAAACCTTGCAAATTCTGTACCACCAAGCACCACATTGCCTCTTAACACCCCTAATCCTACAACTCCTACTTTTCATTTACAACCTGTTCCTACATCCCTCATTAATAAATTCCTTCAAAAACTCAAACCCTGCACCCCGTCTGCTGATTGCCTTCCAGCAGAATACCTACAAATAACAGCTAAAGCCATTGCCTACCCCATCTCCATCCTTATAAATAGAACTATCTCTGAAAGCAAAATCCCATCCATATGGAAAGTTTCCCACATTATCCCCCTACACAAAGGCGGCTCATCTACTGAGCTATCTAATTTTAGGCCTATAGCCTTACTCTCACCCATTGCTAAAATAATGGAGAAATGCATACATACACAGCTACTTGACCACCTTATGCACAATAATCTGCTTGCCAATTGCCAACATGGCTTTAGACCATTCCACAGCACTACTACTGCTCTACTATCCTTCACCAACTCTATTAATGAAAATCGCAACAACAATACTTTCTCTTCGGCCCTATTTTTAGACCTCTCTAAGGCCTTCGATATGGTGAATCACAACTTACTCATTGAAATCCTAAAAGCCCAATCACTTGGCTCACAATCACTTCTTTGGTTTAAATCCTATCTTGAAAACAGACAGCAGGCTGTCCTTTGGAATAATACCCTTTCTTCTTCCCTCCCAGTGACAGTCGGTGTACCTCAAGACTCTATTTTAGGTCCTATTCTCTTCTCATTATTTATTAACAATCTACATACCAATATTCCACAAGCCACTTGCATCCAGTATGCAGATGACTCGACATTAATTAGTTCTGCCAAATCCATTCACTCTCTCCAACTCCAAACCCAATCAGTATTAAACACTGTTGAAAAATGGTTCATGCAACACTGCCTCCTTCTGAACCCCAAAAAAACAAAGCTACTACTCTTTGCTCCTACTCCTAAGTCGTCTATCCCTAACTTCACAGTAACCTGTAGCAATGGCACTAATATAGTCCCTGATACCTCTACCCGCTTACTGGGAGTTACAATTGACAACTCCCTTAGCTTCGATGAACACATTAATTCAACAATAAAAACTGTCAACAAAAAATTAGGCACTCTCTATAGAATCAAGCCCTTCCTTACCCCTCCAGCCAGAATTACTCTTGCACAGACCCACCTTTCCTCTACCCTCGTCTATGCTTCTGCTATTTATACTAATCTATCTAGAAATAACATGAATAAACTTTCCACCTGTTATAACAACATAGCTAGATTTGCTACCTGTTCCCCCTATAGAACTCACCACTGTCATAACCTCATACAATTGGGATGGCTTGAACTGCATAATAAGCTACTCTATCAGCAACTTGTGATAACCCAAAAAATCCTCTATCACCCCAGTAATACACCAATCCTCACTAATCTAATCACCCCCTACAAAAATCTCCCTACACTTCGCTCAGCTAGCAAACCTCTAGTTTCTAATGTCAAATCAAACAACAAAGCAGGGGACTCGCTGTTTTCCAACACAGTAGGAAAAAGCTGGAATCAACTTCCAATTGAACTGTCTTCACTTGCCTCCACACATCTATTCAAAAAGCATCTTAAAGAATATCTAAAGAATCATTGGCTTTATCCGTGCTCCAACCGTGACTGATTATACCCAATATACAAACATTTCATAACTAAACTTGGTTCCTATTGCTCTTGTAACTATAGTGTATACTTCCCTGATAATAGTGAACTTCTACTCTCATCTGATAAAAAAAAAAAAAAAAAACAAGTTTTGCTTCTTTTTTTATGAGTATCCCTTACGAAAATTGTTACTAAGTGTTTTTATTTCATGTCATTTTTTATTGTATCTAACAATTTTTTTGTAAACTTATTGCATACTTGTCTTTGTAACTTGTAGGAGCTTTTCTCCCCGGGCCTCTACTGAAAATGGACATGTATCCTGTTAGACTAGCCCGGTCAACAAATGTAAAATAAATAAAAATAAATAAACTTTAGATTATGCCTATGGGTGCAGCTATCAATTTGGGACAGTTTCTCCTAATCTGGAGGGTTAAACTTCATTTGTTGAAATTGTACATAGTTTTGTGTGATTGTTCTTAGTTGATAGGGGATGGGGATGTTCGGAAAATGTGTTTAGTTTTTTTTTGAGGGTTTTTGTTAAAACAAAAAATCCTGAGAAATATGACATAGATTCAAATGGAGAAGAAACAAGCTAAAAGATCCGCTTGCCAAACATTTAGTGTGTGCATATAAGACAAAAGTTAGAAATGCACATTCAAAAACTGTTATGTGTAATAAGTTGGAACAGTAGCTTTTAATCATAATGTCTGCTCTGTCAGTAGTGTCTCGGAATGCATATGGCCTGCAGGTGAACACAAAAAGGGAAGAGCATTAAATTATGTTAAAAAATGCAAAGTGAAACTAGCAATGCTGCAGGAAATACATTAAAAAAACGAACTACAAAAAACTCCACAAACTAGTAAAACCAAAAAAAACAAGTAAACTGGAGCCAAAAAGAAATTTAATGTAAGCGCTTTCGGAACAGACAATACTATTCCTTCATCAGACAAACAATAAACATTTGGGTGTAGTTTTATAATGAAACTGGATACCAATAAAAATACATTAAGAAAGAAATGGTCATGTGACTGACATAGAAAGAATTACAAGATAGATATTCAGCAAAATATCAGGGACAAAGGTAAAGAGGAGTAATGATACTGAGGGACTCCAATAATGATAGAAGAGGAAGAATAATGATTGTAGATTTGTTGTAGCATATGGCTATTTGTAAGGGAGGAGGTTTACACTAGCATGTATTTATTTTCCATCAAAAACTACTATTATGGAACCTATGAACATTTTGTGAGAAATAATATACTTTCAGCAGAGAATATTACTTATAGCTGAGAACCAGAAATTGAGGAACTTAGAAGGGAAATATGACAAAGGAGGGTAGATTTCTGAAGAAATTACTGAAAATAGTAGGGAAGACATGAATTCAGTAGTAGGAAATCTGACATAATTTACAGATTATTCCCATAGGTATGATAACTCAGGTAGACTGGATATAGAGGCTTATGATCATGTCGCCAGTTATAACATGCTGTTTATGTGTTTGAGACATGGATGCCAAGCAATTCACTGGAGAGGTGAATTTCTTGGCATCTGTGTTGAGAACACAAAATAAAGAGTTAAGATCGGTGACCTCATAATTCTTTGTAGTGCATAGAGCTTTATCTGCTCCACGTATTACTAGTTAGAGAGGAAAAAGACTGAGCTTTCAAAGTCACAAAACACTTGGCGGACACTGTCAGAACGGCAGTTCAGTGTGCATGTAACATTTACACTTGCCTTTCATGCCTCTCAACTGTTCCTGTTTTTGCAAAACATCCAGATTATTGCTTCATATTTTTGGTTTGTTCCTCATAAAATCTGTGTTTTTCATAATCACCACTGAAGACTGAAGTCACTGAATGACGTATATTGGAGTTTCAGAGTTTATATCCTTCAGAAAATAAATGCTAACACATCCTGTTATTCTAGCAATTTTTTAAGTTCATTAAAAGAACTTAGGGACACATTACTGGTACTGACAGCAGGCAGAAACAAATCTTTTACTTCTGCTGTTGTCATTTGCTAGTGATTACTGGCAGATTTTACTGCCTGGTACTGGAGCAGACCACATTAACTTTAGCAGAGGGTGCTTCGCATTTGTTAAGGTCTGGACTCGTGCAACTCTAGAGCTTAACTGGTTTGTCTTTTTTTTTTTTTAATATTGGAACATAATCAGCTCGCTGCATGCACTACATATGCTATATATCACAGGAACATGTGCATTTAATTAAAATCTTCAACACATTTCCAGTAACTATTTCAGATCTTGCAACAATAAAAAATAACATACAAATATGGAGAAATAAAGTAAAAATGAGACACTGGTGCTTTCCTACATGTTAAGAGAGATTTCAAGAATGGGTAGTGGACATTTTTTGAGAGTTATTAGGGCAGATAGAAATATCTTCAGAAGCTATACCTAGTGAGTGGAATAAAATGAAAATTGAGTTTAAAAATAGGATAGAAATAAAAGCAAAAGTGATATGGTTAAGAACTAATAAGAGTTAGTTCACAGAACAATAAGAAGAATACCTGTAGAGTGCTTAAGGTAACATAAGGAAGTATTTGGATAATATGCATGTGTTTAGAAAGTTTACTGTTAAGGGACTATTTTTGAGAACTCGAGAGCACAAAAACTTTTAGCACAGTGATTTTGGCAATAAAATGTAGAAAGGGTTGTTGCCAAATTAGGGAGCTTCTGACAAAAAAAAATCAGAGATTCTACGGAGGTATTAAAGATATTTCTGAAATTTTAGGAAAAGTTGTACAAAGCAGAGGAATGTGGAAACCAAGAAAGAGCACAAATGGAAATATTTATGGAAGACTTAACTATGCCATGATTAGAAGAAGATGAGGCTCAACAACTTCTAGTTAAGACAGGAGGAGATGAGATAGAAAGGTGATGTCTAATCGGTTTGTAGGGAAATTTCCAGGAACATGTGGTATTCCTTTGGAAGTTTGGAAGTAAGGAAGGAAGAAAGTGATAAAGATCTGGAAACATTTTGTTTAATAGTATTTATCAAAAGAGGGGAAGCATCGGCATCTTGGAAGAAAGCTGTGGTAGCTGTATTACCCAAAGAGAGTAAAGGCCTGTAGACTCAGCCTGATATAGACCCATTTCAATTTTAAACCATTGTTATAAAGTGCTTATTTCTATACTAGCTAAATGAATGGCAGATTTGTTGTCAAAATTGATAGATCTGGATCAGTTTGGTTTTGTGGAGGATAGCAAACATTTGACAACATTAAAGAACAATGATGATCCAGAGGTGAGCAGAGTGTAATAAAATGCTGCTGTTGTTGGTGTGTCTTGATGCAGAGAAAGCATACAACAGAGTAAGCTGGGATTTTCTGAGTATTCCCTGATACATTAATAAAGTTAATTAGGAAGATATGTGAAGGATCAGATTCAAGAATTAAAGAACAAGGGATATTATGTAGTCCAATCTTGCCTACATTCTTACCCGTGGGTTCGGCTCCGACTCGGCCAAACTTTTCTAGCTCAAAGTCTTTCTATTGGCTGTGCTAAGATGGTATCCCATGCTGCACTGCTCTCTATCCCCAGATCTCATTTGCCGCTCGTGTAGCTCGGACGTGGTCTCGCTCTTGGCTGTGGCTAAGTACCCTTTTTTCTTCCTATCAGAGAAATTTGTTGCAAACAAAAAGCTATTTTAATAGCTATTGTGTGTTCATGTCTTGTTTTGTGAATTTTTTTTGTGTTTTGGATCGTTTTTCTGTGGTATCCCCCTAGCTGTTTCCAACGGGCTAGGTCCGTTTTCAGTTAGAGGACCTAGTCTGTCCCCTTGCTTTCCTTGTGTCTTTTAAGTTTACCAGAACTAGTACCGTTTAAATTAGAGGTATTAGTCCTTTCTCCCTAGTGTTTTTTGTCAAGGATTGTTTAACTTAGAGATCTTGTGGTTTTTGTGTGTTGTAGTTTTTTCCTGCCTTGTGACTGTTTGAACGTTGGTCCTTTTATTCAGTGTTTGATTGTCTTGGTGCTTTAGTTTTGTTGGTTAACTGTGCCCAAAGATACTAAGGAGCACAAGCCCTCGGGCTTCAAGAAGTGCTCTAGGTGCAGTTACAAAATGTCCATTACTGATGGACACTCCGTATGTGTATATTTTCCAGGAGTCGTGCAGCTTCTGTCATGCTTTTAGTCCGAGAGTTCTTCAGGAAAGGAAGAATAAATCGATTTTGAAGGGACTTCTGAAGCCCTCCGAGGAGGGTCTGGAGAGTGCTTCCAGCTCTAAGGCTAAATCTTCTAAATCAAAAAAGAGATCTCCGGCTCCATCAGTCTCCTCGGAGCCACCGGTGAAAATAGCAAAATCTGATTCGACATCCTCGGCTCCATTGTCTTCAGAGCCGCAGGAAGTGCGTGTTATGGAACCTGCTTCAGCTCCAATTTTCTTGGAACCTGTTCAGAGCCGATCGCCTAGTGTTAGGCCATTATCCCCTCCTCGCAGGTCCCCTTCGGAGAGGAGGTCTCGATCTCCTTCTCTATCCTCTAAATCCTCCAGGACCTTATCAGATGTGGACGTCGATAGAGTGGTGCAGAGACTCCTTCAGTCACCGGTTCTGCAAAATTGTTCTCGGCTCCGACCCAGTCGGCTCCGGAGCTGGTCCCTCAACCTGCTTCGATACTTCTTCCTCCGGGCACACCTCAGCTTTCGGAGCCGGAGTGCTCGGCTCCGCATGATGTCCCTACTTGGTTCCGACAGCCCCTCCTGGCTTATCGGTGCCAACGTCAGCTCCAACCCCGTCGGCGCCATCCACAGGGTTCAGGACTCAGGATTCTTCGGTCGGACCCGAGGGAGAGGCTTCAAGACACCTCACGGCTCCTAGTCTCCCTCTCGATGCTTCGGCACAGGGAAGTTTGACTCCTGTCGTGGCTTCGGAGGCTGGTCATTTTTCGGACTCGGGGGACCAGCCTTCGAGGCCATGCGGAGCACGCTGGCCAGGTCATCAGCGGCATCATGCGGGTTGGTCATTCTGTCCCCTACCACACCGGTGCAGGTCTCTGATCGCCTTCTATCTCTAGACAGCGGAGCCCCAAGGTCTCAGGGTACCCCCATAAGTGGTCCCCACCTTTCTGAGGGCCCCTCAGAGTCTTTTCCTGAGGAGCCACCCAGAAAGAAGATGTGCAAGAGGAAGCACATAGATTCCCAGGATGAGTCTCTCTCATCAGACACCGACCTCGAGGAATCGGAGGGGTCCCCCAAGTCATCCTCTGTGGATGTTTCTTTCTCTGATATCCTAGAGATTTTGAAGCAAAGAGGTGACTGGCCTTCCAGAGCCCCCTCCGAGAAGGAGTCAGTCTTCCTGAAGGCCTTTGGTGCTCAGCCCTCCGCCTCCTGGGTATCTCCACCCTTCGACAAGCTTCTGGATTTGGTTTGTCGAAGGGTGTGGGAAACCCCTGACTCTGTGGAACCAGTCCCCAGGAGACCCAATAAATTTTTGTCTGCTCCTCCTGATAAGGAATTTCTGTCCAAGGGAGTCCCTGTGGATGCCATGGTGGTGGCAGCTGCCACTCAAAAGGAATTAGCCGAGACTTCTTCCACCGTCCATCCCCCTAACAAGGAGTCCAGGACCATGGACCGGTACGGGAAGCATACTTTTTCTTCAGCAACCTTTACCTTACGATCATTGAATTATTTATCACACTTTACACGGCTCCAGAGAGATCTCCTCAAGGAGCTTGGAGATACTCTCACGGGTAACGTTTCTGAGGCGGTGGCTCAGACGGTCAATGCTCAGTTCTCTACCCTCAATTCCATTGCAAACTCCTCCATGAGGCTAATCTCCTATGCAGCTGAAGGAGCGAGTAGAGCAGCAAGTTCAGGAGGTGCTCTTAGGAGGCAGGCCTGGACACGCCTTTGTCCTTTCGCGGAGGCCATCAAGTCTTCATTCACCGACGCCCCATGTGATGGTTCCTCTTTGTTCGGAACCAAGGTGAAAGACACTCTCACCAGGTGCGAGCAGGAGGGAAAAACTCTGTCTGCCGTAGGAGTCTGTTTTTCCCTTCACTCTAGGCCTTATCCCAAGGCCCAGAGGGGTGGCAAAATGTGGTTCAAGAAATCACAGAGGTTTTTTCCCAGTGCACAAGGTAAGCCCCCCTCCAGAGGCAGGGGAGGTGGTGGTTATTCAGGGAGATGCCACCCTAGGGGCAGAGGAGGCCCCCTCAACTCGGGAGACCACGATTCCTTTCGTGGTTCTCCCTACCGCCGCTCCAGATGGGAGGCCCGACTGTGTGTTTCCGGAGCCAGTCGGGGGTCGAATCTCATTATACCCGGAGGCCTGGCAAGACATCACCCAGGACCAGTGGGTTCTATGAATAATTTCCGGAGGTTATGTCATTCCCTTCTCGTCACATCCCCCTCCAATCAAGAAAATCCCAGGTGTTCCACCCAGTCAAAGGGATTACGCAGCTTCAGAAGTTTCAAAGCTGCTAGAAAAAGGAGCCATCCAACATGTCCTCTCAGATCAGATCGGATTAGGGACTTACTCCAGATTCTTTTTGGTGCCAAAAAGGACAGGGGACCTGAGACCCATTTTGGATCTCAGCCGATTGAACACCCATGTGCAAAAGTCCAAGTTCCAAATGGTCACATTGCAGTCTATTCTCCCATTGTTGGGAAAAGAAGTGTGGATGTGCTCCATCGACCTCAAGGATGCTTACTACCACATAAAGATGGACAGGGCATCCAGAAGTCACCTGCGCTTCCTGCTGGGAGCCAGTCATTTTCAGTTTCGAGCCCTGCCCTTTGGTCTCACCACAGCCCCCAGGGTGTTTACCAAATGCATGGCAGTGGTGACTGCTCACCTGAGTTGTCAGGGATTCCAAGTGTTTCCATATCTGGATGACTGGCTCCTTACTGCCACCACCAGGCATCTACTACTTCAGACCAGGGACACTACTATCAACCTATGTCAACAGTTGGGCATCACATTGAACTGGGAAAAATCTGCCTTGTTGCCCTCACAGCATGTCACTTTTATAGGCACCAAACTAGACACCGTCCTCATGCGGGCATTTCTACTACAGGAAAGAATCAGAGTCCTACAACAACAAGTTCATGCCTTGCTCCCTCAGAGAAGAGCGAAGGCATGATGGGTCCTCCAACTGTTGGGGACAATGGCCGCTACGATTATGTTAGTCCCTCTGGCAAGGTTACATATGAGGCTCCTTCAGTGGCTACTCTTTGCCCCAGTGGTCTCTTCAACGTCTCCCACTTTCTCACCCTGTTCTCCTCACAGACAGGTGCAAACAGGATCTCAGTTGGTGGCTTTGTACTGACAACTTGAATGTGGGAAAGCCCTTCGTTCCTGCGCCCCCAGTTGCCATGGTGACCACGGATGCCTCCCATATGGGGTGGGGGGGCATTATCTAGGCAGGACAGTCCAAGGCATGTGGCAAGAGCACGAGATGCATCTGCATATCAATGTCCTGGAGATGAGAGCTCTGCTATTGGCGTTGCAAGCACTCCAGAGTTTTCTTCCTCTTGGGACTATTGCAATCCACTCAGACAGTATGTCAGTGGTGTGGTATCTGAACAAGCAGGGAGGAACCAGGTCTTACCACCTTTGCAGAGAGGCCATGCGAGTGTGGCAGTGGGCAGTGTCTTCCCAACGTTTTCTGGTGGCAACGCACATTCCGGGGAAGTCCATTGTGATTGCAGACAGGCTGAGCAGAGCTATTCTGATGCCTTACAAGTGGTCCCTGAACTGTCAAGTTGCGGAACAGATCTTCCGCAGGTGGGGTCAGCCTTGCTGCGAACTTTTTGCCATCCCTCTCAATGCCAAATGCAGCAGCTACTTCACGTTGATCCCTCCTCAGGGGGAGTCACCCAGGGACGCTCTAGTCCATGATTGGCCCTCCAGTCTACTATATGCCTTCCCTCCGGTCCCCTTGCTATCAAAGGTTATTCAGAAAGCGCAGTCCTTGGGAAGCAGAATGATTCTGATTGCCCCACACTGGCCTCGTCAAATCTGGTTCCCCTTTCTCCATCCCTACCTTATGGACGCTTCTTGGATTCTGGAGCCACAACCAGACTTACTGACACACATGTCAGGGCAGCTCCAGTCCTCTCTTCGGACCTTCCAGTTGATATCCTGGCTACTCCACTTCCATCATTAGCTAGGCTTCATCATTTTTCGCCGGAGGTGATTCATACTTTATCTTCCTCTCATAAGCCCTTGACCAGGAAGATTTATTAGAGCAAATGGAAGAGGTGTTCAATCTGGGCGCATGCTAAAAAGATTGACCCTTACACAGCTCCAATTTCGTCTGTATTGGAGTTCTTGTCTATGCTCTTTAACCAGGGTTCAGTGGCTGCAACCATTAAAGTCCAATTGGCGGCGATTTCTACCTTTCATGTCGCAGACGAGCCTAGCCTCATGGCACATAGACTCTGTAAGGCTTTCCTGAAGGGCACGTTGTTACTTCGTCCTCCGGTATCGGAACCTGTTATGCCTTGGGACTTAAACTTTGTTCTACAGGGTCTTACTTCACCCCCCTTTGAGCCTGCAGCCACTTGCGATTTAAAATTCTTAACTTGGAAGACTGTCTTCTTAGTTGCCATCACGTCAGCCAGACGCATTTCGGAGCTTCAAGCTTTATCAGTCAAACCCCCTTATTTGATTTTTCATAAGGACAGGGTTTCTCTCAGACCGAACCCCTCTTTTCTTCCCAAAGTGGCGTCAGTCAGTAACCTTAACCAATCTATTGAAATGCCAGTGATGTTCATCGTGTTACCCTGCTGCAGTCATCACACTTGGGTTATCTTGTTGTCAGGCGGTCCCGCAGTCGGCCTGAATTCCAAAGTCTTGGTCCGGCGTCGGTTGCTGTCGCTTCTTTCCTGACGTCAGTGCGCCTGGGGTATATATAATGCATCCGACGCCATTTTCTTCAGTCTTTCTTGCCGCGTGGTGCCCGAAGCAGAAGCAGTTCGCAAGTGCCGGTCGGCCGACTCCTGAGATTTTCGAAGTCGAATTTCAGATCCGAAGTCTTCAATAAAGCTAAGTACCCTGCTGGGGAAACTTTTCTTGCCTCAGACCGATGTCAGAAAAAGTTAACAATTGTATTTCTTGTGGGAAGCAAATACCTCATAAGGATTTTCATTCTTACTGTATACCTTGCCTAGGCCCAGACCACGACGTCACTGGTTGTCGCTTTTGTGCTAGGTTCAATAAGCGTACTATAAAAAGATGCTTTGATTTCGCACGACACTACTTCGGTAGAAAATTTAACTACACAATGCCGTCTGAGCAACCGACTACCGGCGTGCACAAAAAATGCAAGGATAAGGACAGGCAGCCTAGACCCAAGCCAGACTCCGAGGCCTCGGCTGGACCGGTCTCCGGTTCACCGGTTTTCAGTGAGGCTCCTACACAACCCCTGGCTACCGCAGATTTGGAACCCGAGACCGCTTCGGAGCCTTTGGCGGAGAGTGCTAGGCTGACGCAGCCATTTTGTTTAGCCCCTATCGACGACACTGCAGAAGGAGATGTCGGTGCTGCAGAAACACCTTCGGTTTCTGAAGGTGTCTTCAGACCGACGACGCTCACCATAAAAACGTATCCTAAGCTTAAGACTCCTATTAAACCAAAAGAGGCTGCACTTCAGTCTCCAGTTCAAGGCCCCATGCCTAAGAAACAGATGCTTAAAATTGCAGAAGATTTGATCTCTTTAATCAGGAGTTCCCAACCCCCCCCCCCCCAAAAAGGCTTAGGCAAGAGGAAGATTATGCCTCCTCTGATCAAGTGTCTATTTCCTCAGGCTCCTCTGAGGACCAAGATTACTCTTTTCCCCCTTATGAAGATTCTGATGCTGAGGATTCCATTCCCTCAGCTTCTCCCCCTGAAGACTACTCCTTTGGGGAAACTTTACACACTATGAGGGAACATTTTCACTGGGAAGGTCAGGACTACTCTGACTCAAAGAAAAGGCTCAGAGAGTTTCTTTTACTCCCCCAGCACAGACCTCTTGCCACCCCCC
This sequence comes from Protopterus annectens, assembly GCF_019279795.1. NCBI lineage: Eukaryota > Metazoa > Chordata > Ceratodontiformes > Protopteridae > Protopterus > Protopterus annectens. The sequence goes on along the minus strand of NC_056733.1, from coordinate 1,980,022,657 downwards.
AGTTTTAGACATAGTGGATGATGTTTACTTAGAATCTAGTTTGAATCCAGATTCTCTGCCTCCTGCTCCAGCCAAACCAGACAGATATTATAGAGTGCCTGACTCCCACAAATTCCTTTATAAAAGCCCTGTTGCTGATCCAGAGACTATCTCCCAGGGTCCCAAAGGGGCTAAGGCTTCTATGACAAAAAATCCTGTACCCTCTGAAAGGGACTCCAGAACACTAGACAGGTGGGGGAAAAAGGTTTACACCTCAGCCACTCTAGCTATGAGAGCTCTAAATTGTCAATTTCACATGCTAAAATATCAGCAATTTCTGATGTCTCAGTTAAGACAAAAAATGAGCACACTCCCTCAACAGTCTGAATTGAATGAAATGCAGGATCTGTTGCATGCAACTGAGCAGGTGGGCGAACATACTTTACAATGTGGGTTTGATTCTTTAAAGGCTTCCTGCAGAGCAGCTGTCACTGGGTCTGTTATAAGTAGGCATGCTTGGTTAAAGGAACAAACTCTGCCTGATCATGTTAAAGCAAAGCTTCTAGATGCTCCCTTACAGCAGGATGTCCTATTTGGAGTTAAAGCAGAAGAAGTCTTAAAGAAAATGGAGGATAAGGCAAAATCTATGCAGACAGTCAAAGATTTTCTACAGGTACAGCCCCCTCGCTTCAGCAGAAATTGGCCAACAAAAAATTGGTCCTTTCCAGCTACTGACAGACCACAGAGGGGTAAATACAGACGCCCAAGAGGCAGAGGGCAACCACAAGCCCAATGCAAACCTCGACAATGGGGCACTGCAACACAGAAGGGAGGAGAAGACAGGCCCCAAACTACTAGAAGGCAAACTCAATGACTTACACCTCATATGGCCAAGCAACACTCTCTTGGCAGCTCCCTTGGGAGGAAAACTAGCACTTTTTTCAGACAACTGGCATATCGTCACAAAGGACAAATGGGTCCTAGACATAATTTCACGAGGATACAGATTCCATTTCCACACCTTGCACATGAAAAGAGGAATTCCAAACCTGCCACAAAATCAATGGGCAGAGGCACAAAAACAAATTACAGCTCTCATGGACATGAAAGCCATTCAACTGGTACCTACACGGGAGCAAGGCCAAGGATTTTACTCGGAAGACTCTTTCTAGTCCCCAGAAAGGACAATACCTGGAGACCAATTCTGGACCTTTCAATTCTAAACACCTTCTTACAAGTACCCAAATTCAAGATGCTAACACTACAGCAGCTTCTTCCCATGTTGGGCAAGAAAGCATGGCTAGTAACGTTGGACCTCAAGGAGGCATACCTGCATGTCCCTATCAGACAAAGTTGCAGAAGATACCTCCATTTCATTGCAGGTTCAACCCATTACCAATTCTCTGCACTGCCCTTTGGCTTATCCACTGCGCCCAGGGTCTTCACAAAAAGCCTGGCACCAGTAATTGCATACTGAAGACAAAGAGGAATTCAAATATACCCATACCTGGACGACTGCCTCATCCAAGCAGAAAGCAAGGACATCCTCTTACAATATCTGGCTTTTGTAAAACATCTTCTAAGTTGCCTGGGGTTCACAGTAAACGAGAAGAAATCAAAACTAGTACCCTCACAAAATATGACATTCCTGGGTGCCAGCTTGAATACAACGACCCAGAAGGCTTATCTGATGCCAGACAAACAACTACAACTGACGAATATTTCAAAACAATGGCAACAAAGACCCAACTCCCTGCAAGAAAAATTCTGCAGGCCTTGTGCTTCATGGCATCTTGCATACTACTAATACCATTTGCAAAGCTGCATATGAGGAAATTACAGTGGTACCTAAAAAGCGTATTGTCTCAACACAGCCACAGCTTGGACACAATGATATCTCTCATTCCCTGCCTTCAACAAGAGTTTCTATGGTGGTCACAGGCATGTCACCTCAACAAGGGTCAGCCTTTCACCTTGCCCCCAGCCAGGCAAACTATGAAAACAGATGCATCTGACTACGCCTGGGGGGCACACATGGCAAGACAGTGCATTCAAGGCATATGGACTGCAGATCAAAGGAATCTGCACATCAATCAAAAAGAGATGCTAGCTGTACAGAATGCTCTGACAGCCTTCAAGAACCTATTACATCCAGGACAACTTACAATAAGGACGGACAACACCACAGTAATGTGGTACATAAACAAACAAGGGGGTACACACTCCTACCCTCTATGCAGGCAAGCAATGACCTTGTGGAACACAGCACTGGCTTACCAAGTTCAGTTACAAGCTCAATTCCTGCCAGGAAAAAAGAACACATTGGCAGACGACCTCAGCAGAAACATCATGGATCCCCACGAGTGGAAACTGGATCCACAAGTATTTGCAATGATAACTCAAAAATGGGGCTTCCCAGACATAGACCTGTTTGCCAGCCCCCAAAACTATCAGCTAACAAAATTTTGTACAAGGACACTTCACCATCAAGCTTGGAAAGTGGACGCACTCTCATTCAGTTGGAAAAACCTGACAGTATATGCCTTCCCTCCATTGCCTCTTCTCACAAAGGTGCTTCTGAAAGTCAGAAAGGAGAGACTACGACTGATACTCATAGCCCCAGACTGGCCGCGCCAGCACTGGTACCCACTATTAAGGAATATGGCCCAGGGCCCACCTTGGATTTTACCACAAATTGCCCATTTGCTCACACAGCAAAACAATCAGATTCTACACAGCCAGCTCAAAACCTTAAATTTGGCTGCATGGCAAATCACCTAAGCATCCAGCCAGCTCCTCTTCCTCAAGCAGTTATGGATGTTATTCTGGAAGCTAGGAGGCCCAGCACCAGGAAGGCCTACTCGGACAAATGGAAAAGGTTTTGCGCCTGGAACCAAGCTAAAGGCCAAAATACCCTTCAGCCTCACATGCCTTAGATTCTACAGTATTTAACTGAGATGTTGCACAAAGGACTTTATTTTTCTTCCATTAAAATCCACGCATCAGCTGTTTCAGCCCACTACAACACGGATCCACCCTTATTTTCACATCCACTTCTAAGGCAGTTCCTCAGAGGGGCAAAAAACATTAGGCCCCCCAGGAGAGCACCTACACCAACATGGGACCTCAATTTTGTTCTGGAAAAACTTACGCTACCTCCCTTTGAACAAGCTTTCTCTGCTGATCTAAAGTTTATATCATGGAAGACTGCCCTGCTGCTAGCAGTAACTTCAGCCAGAAGAGTCTCAGAGCTGCAGGCACTAATGGCAGTGGAACCTTTCCTCATTTTCCATCAAGACAGAGTTTCTCTACGAACTAATCCTTCCTTCATGCCTAAGGTGGTATCCAGTGTGGCTTTAAATCAAACCATCCACTTACCCACCTTCTTTCCAAATCCACAGAACAAAGGAGAAAGACTCCTGCATTCCTTGGACATTCACAGGCAACTTCGTTACTACTTGGATAAAACTAAGGTTTTCAGAAAATCTGACTAGCTCTTTGTATCCTATGCTACAGCTTCGCAAGGGAAGGCTATATCAAAACAGACCATTTCCAAATGGATAGGACGTTGCATTCGTTTTTGCTATACCCATCATGGAAAACCAGTTCCTGCTACCATAAGGCCCCACTCTACCAGGGCAACAGCTACATCTACAACCTTCCTCAGGGGGGTCCCAACCAAGGAGATTTTGGAAGCTGCAACTTGGAGTTCAGTACACACCTGCACCAAACACTACCACTTACCACTTTACTCTAAGACTAGAGCTGGCTTCGCCACTGCAGTTCTGCAGGGCCTTCTAGCCTCCTCTAACCCTCTTTGACTCCTCCTCCCATCCTTAGCTTTGGGATTCTACCCAAGTGTGATGACTGCAGCAGGGTAACACGATGAACATAGTACAGTTTTGTACCTACCATAAATGTAGATGTTCGAGTGTACACCCTGCTGCAGTCCAGGTTACCCTCCCTCCATCCCCTCTGATCTAACTGACTAAATCTTTACAATACCTTCCTGATGTATTTGCTTATAGCTGGAGGGATGTTATGTTTGTGCTAAATTTCTTAAATTGGTACTAATTACTGACCACCTTTTTGGGGGCACCTGACATCTGGGGCAAGAAAAACTGAAGAAAATGGCTTTGGATGCATTATATATACCCCTGGCGCACTGACGTCAGGGAAGAAGCGACAGCAACCGACACCAGACCAAGACTTTGGAATTCAGGCCGACTGTGGGACCGTCTGACGACAAGATAACCCAAGTGTGATGACTGCAGCAGGGTGTACACATCTACATTTATTGTAGGTACAAAACTGTACTTTTTTCCCCCAGTTCTCAAACAAGGCAGAATTCAAATTTCATCAATTGGATGTGCATAGACAATTACGTTGTTATTTGCACAGAACGAAAGACCTCAGAAAATCTGATCAGTTGTTTGTTTCCTTTTCAGAAAACAGAATTGGGTCTCCTGTTTCCAAAGTCACATTGTCCAGGTGGATTTCCAGTTGTATTTCTTTCATTTATTCCTCAGGGGGTAAAGATTTACCATTCCTGGTGAAGGCTCACTCTACTCGGTCTGTATCTACATCTACAGCTTTTCAGGCCAGATTGTCTATGGATGATATTTGTGCTGCGGCTACTTGGGCATCTCCTCACACCTTTGTTACTCATTACAAGTTGGATGTGGTATCCAGGGGCAGGTCTTCCTTTGGTTCCACAGTGCTTAGGAGTATTTTCCACTGAGTCTCCCAGGATTTAGGTGCTGGGGACGCTGTCCCACGGTTAAGAATGTAGGCAAGATTGGACTACATAACATCAAGAAGTTATGTACTCACCATAACGTTTGATGTATGTAGTCCATCTCGCCTCACATTCTTACTTACCCCCCCCCCCCTCCTTCCCCTGTCCTGGAGGATCTGGAGGTTAGGTCTGGTTTTAGAGCTCCCTTCATTCTTGGTTTGTTCTTCCTTTCTTTAGGTGTTGTTATGCATGGAGAATGAGTGCTGGTGCTCGCAGCAAACTAGATCTGGGCATAGAGAGCAGTGCAGCATGGGATACCATCATGGCCCAGCCAATAGAAAGACTTCGAGCTAGAAAAGTTTGGCCAAGTCGGAGCCAACATTGGGCTCCGAACCCACGGGTAAGAATGTGAGGCGAGATGAACTACATAATTCGAACGTTATGGTGAGTACATAACTTCTTGTTATACTCTGATAAGTTGTGTTTAAACAGAGGAACCAGGCAGGGGTGCCCTCTTTCCCTTTGATATTTTGTTTGTATTTAGAGTCATTGGCAAAGAAAAAAAGGACTCAGAAATTCAAGGATATTATTGGTGTAGTAATCAAGAAATGCTAGCTTTATTTGCAGGTGGTATAATTTTGTACTGATAAATCCAGAAAAAGACAGTTACATGTGGTAGAACATTTTAAGACAGTTTTAAGTCTTTTCAGGATATAAAATTAATGAAGAGAAAACAAAGGCTACAGTCTTAAATTATGTACTCACTCATGACTTTGTTCAGCAATATCCATATTTATTGGGATATGATAAGATGAAGTATTTAAAAGTATGGATTTAAAAAGTTTCTTTCATGGCAGCTTAAGGATATGTGGGAAGAGACTAAACAAAAGATAATACAAAAACTGAGAAACTAGAAGCTCTTGTTTATAGATATGGGTAGTAAAATACAAGTAGTAACATTTTTAGTCCTTTTAGTTTTATGTAGGGGTCAGGCATAGTTTTATCATCCAGAAGAAAACTTGTGGACAAAACGTCCTTCAACTCTTTATTAATCTGTGAGGGAAGGAGGGCAAGAGTTAAGTTGGATAAGTTGATCTTCCCAAAGGAACATGGTGCTTTAGGATTACTTGCTTCGAAGGGTATATTTTAGAGCTATACAGGTAAGGCTCATATATATGACACAAGCAGAAGGTTATAATTGAAAGTGGAAAGGGATAATGGTTGAAGTTCAGGAAATAAGGAGAGAGTGGGATTTTGGATTCAGATCCTTAATGAGAATAATAACCATCATACAAAATATTATATTCCTAAAGTTCCAGAAAGTATTCTCAGAACTAAGCCAACACATGAATGGAGAATGGAGATTTTTTCAGTAGGAATGACTGCAAGTAGGGATACAGAAAATGGGCAAGAGGGGTTAGAATTTACTGGAGAAAACTGGCAAAGAAACCAAGGTATTGGGAGCAAATAACTACAGAGGGAAAGGTAATAAAGTGGGATGGGTTCAGGAAGAAGTTTGGACTGGGGGTTGGAGAGTGCTTTCCTATCAGGGATTGATATCAAAGTATAGGCAAAGAGAAAGGGATAAGGGAGTCCTAAATGAAAGACCTACTCTGGTATAGTATTTAGATAAATCTTGAACAGAAGCTGCTGTTAAAAAGGTATAATTTGTGGGGCATATAAAATATTGCAAGATAACTATAAAAATCAATCAAAGAAGGTTAGAAAATATTAGAAAGAGAGACTAGAAAAGCAATTTACAAAAGAACAATGGGGGGACATATAAGTGGCTCCCAAGTATGCAACAAAATTTAGAAGGTTTAAGGTTTTTGCTTGGAATGGTTTGCACAGGTATTTTTATCCCCCAATTAAACTTCAAAGAATTTTTTTCCTGAGGTAGATAGCTAATGTTGGCAAGTATGATGGGGAAGGAAGAGGTAACTGGGGACATGTTTTTTGGGAGTGTAATGTGTTGGCAGATTTAAAAAAATCCCTGCAGAATACTCTGTCAGAAATATTGGCCGAACAAATGGCTGCAACTAAGGAAATTACTCCTTTGAGCTAGGACACAGGATCTGCATTGACTAGACATAGTGAGGCCTTATTAACTTTATTTCTGTTGCCTGCCAGAAAACAATTACTAGAAAATGGAAGTCAAAATCTAAACCAGTTGCATTTGATGTATTGCATACACACTATAAGAGGGATTTTTAGAAAAAGGAAAGGGTGAATTACTTAGATATAAATAGAATTTGTGGGAAGAATTCATACAAAATAATGTTTTGTTCCATGGTTTAATTTCTCTTTTTGGCTTCTATTATGATGACAGAAATGTATTCCACTCCTAAGTCAGGGTATGATTAAAGTTCATGAAATTAGTATTGTTTCAATCTTTGATGTTGGCCAGAAGTGATATTTGCAGCACCCACAATATGCTCAGAACTTAATCCTTTTGCAAGTCATACAGAGTTGTATGTACTGGTAGCGTATGTAAGTACAACTGTAAATTATTTTTTATGAGACCCATTGTTCTTACTACTATTGAAACTGTTTGGGAAGCTGTCTTCCACATTGGTCTCATTTCTACCTGCAAATCTTGATATTTTATGACTTTATGTCTCTCCGTATGTGAGACTTAATCTCTAAGTGTAGCAATTTCAGTGACCACTGCTACTTTTTATCTTTTTTCATAGACAACTACATTTCTGCATTCTTCCCAGTTTAATTTCGCCAAATATTCTGGGTTTCTAATACCATGAGGAGAATCGACCCCATTTCTAAGTCAAAGTATGACTAAAATTTATGAAATTAGTATTGTTTGAACTGCTCTTCACAGCACCTGCAATGTGCCCAGAATTAACTCCTCCTGCAGTTCATACAGAGTTACACGTAGTGGTAACATATCGAAGTCCAATTGACTGTTTCCGGTTCTAACATGTTCAGTGGACTTTGTAAACCAACGTATACATAGTCCACTATCCTAAGCTGTTAATATTAACCTTTCGTCTTTTGGTTTAAATTCACCTTTCCTTCCTGTATCAGAATCTGATTGGCATGAGGTTGTTCCAGGAGTTTTCTGTACTGCAACTATATTTATACCTTTTCCACATTTTTGTCTTCTCATCTGATCCTTCTTATATTCTTTTTGTTTTTGGCACATTCATTTGCTGCCTGATTTTTGTGTACTTCTGGTTTGATTTTCATTCCTGCTTGACACAGGTATGTTTCTGCTAAACTAAGTAGTTAAGTCATATTAGATTTGTTCTCTTCATGTTTCAAAACTTTCAGTATGTTTGTACCCGATGAGATCAGCAAATATGTATGCAGTCTTAAAATTGCAGATCTGTACATGTAATCAATTTCGAGGAGGCCCATACCTCCTTCAGATCAAGTGGTGTATAATATTAGTATAACTTGATTTTAATGTCATTTGATAAGTGTGAAGCATTTTCTTGTTTTCCTGTCCAATTGATCCAATACCATTTGGGGCCAGTCAATTACCCCAAAACTGTAAGTTAGAATAGGAAGAGCAAATTGGTTTATAGCATGGACTTTGTCCTAGATGTCAGGACTGTTAGTCTTCTAAAATATTCTTCACTGAGTTTTGTTCACATTTGTTTATGTTTTGTTGCTAATCCTTCATCACTTCCCAAATTTTAATACACTCCCTCCTGCTGAAGTTCCTTATATCATATTCCTGTCCGGAAGTGATATTTTCTTGGTGCTTCAGGTTTCCTGCTTTAAATGTTGCTTTTGCACATTTATCAAGACCAAATGACATTCTTATGTTATGTGAGAAAGTTTTGTCCGTTTCCAGTTGTGCTTTCATCTCCTCATCTGATGAACTATGTAATTTTAATTCGTCCACAAAAAAACACGAGAAGTCTTTACACTTTGTTGTTGACTGGGAGCAAAATTGTAAGCGTGATTTAATCTGTTAAGTAGACAACTTAATGTTTTAAGGGCAAAACAAAAGAGCAGCAGTGACAAAGAGTCACCCTGGAATATCCCCCTTTGGATTTTTATTCTGGGGATAATAATTTATCCTTTGTCATGGGTTAGCTGCAAAGTGGTTTGACACTTTTTCGTGGTCACTGTAATATAATTCATCAATGTAGGGTGTATCTTATACATCTGTAAGCACTCCTTTATCCATGAACGTAGGATGCTGTCAAATGATTTTTTTGTAATCTATCCATGCCATACTTAGGTTCTTCCCCTTTTTACAATTCTCCATTATGACTTTAACAACAAATGACCCTTTGTTCATATGACTTCCTTTTGTTACTCTTTTGTTCTTTTGCCATGACTGAGCTTTCTTCTGAATAACTATAAATTTGTGTTAGCATCAGTGCCAGTATATAGTTTATACATTGTTGGAAGACCAGATGTTCATTGTGTTACCCTGCAGTCATCACACTTGGGTTATCCTGCCATCAGGCGGTCCCGCAGTCGGCCTGAGTTCCAAAGTCTTGGTCCGGCGTCGGTTGCTGTCGCTTCTTCCCTGACGTCAGTACGCCAGGGGTATATAAGAGGCATCCGACACCATTTTCTTCAGTCTTTCTTGCCGCGCGGTGCCCGAAGCAGAAGCAGTTCGCAAGTGCCAGTCGGCCGACACCTGAGATTTTCGAATCGAATTTCAGTCCGAAGTCTTCAATAAAGCTAAGTACCCCATTGGGGAACCTTTTCTTGTGTCAGTCCGATGTCAGAAAAAGTTAACAATTGCATTTCTTGTGGGAAGCAAATACCTCATAAGGACTTCCATTCTTATTGTATTCCTTGCCTAAGCCCAGACCACGATGTCACAGGTTGTCGGTTTTGTGCTAGGTTTAATAAACGAACTATCAAACGCCGTTTTGACTTCGCACGACATTACTTTGGTAGGAAATTTAATTATATCATGCCATCTGAGCAGCCGACGACCGGCATGCATAAAAAACTCAAGGATAAGGACAGGCAGCCTAGGAACAAACCAGACTCCGAGGCCTCTGCTGGGCCTGTCGCTGGTTCTCCAGTTTTCAGTGAGGCGCCTACGCAGCCCCTGACGACCGCAGAATTGGAACCCCAGACAGCTGCGGATTCTCAAGCGGAGTGTACTAGGCCGTCGCAGCCATCTTCATTAGGCCCTTTCAACACCGGAGCAGAAGGAGATCCTGGTGCAGTAGAAACACCTTCGGTTGCAGAAGGTGTCTTCAGACCGAATACACTCACCATTAAATCTTATGCTAAGCTTAAAACTCCATTAAAACCAAAAAAGACTGTACATCAGTCTACAGTTCAAGGCCCCATGCCTAAGAAACAGATGCTTAAGATGGCTGAAGATTTGATTACCTTAATCAGGGGTTCCCATCCCCCTCCAGATAAAAGACCAAGGCAAGAGGAGGATTATGCTTCCTCTGACCAGGTTTCAATTTCCTCAGATTCTTCTGAGGAACAGGATTACAATTTTCCCCCTTATGAAGACTCTGATGCTAAAGACTCTATTCCCTCAGCATCTCCCCCTGAAGACTACTCCTTTGGGGAAACTTTACATACCATGAGGGAACATTTCCACTGGGAAGGCCAGGACTACTCTGATTCTAAGAAAAGGCTCCGAGAGTTCCTTTTACTACCCCAGCACAGACCACTTGCTATCCCTCCAGTTTTAGACATTGTGGATGATGTTTACTTGGAGTCTAGTCTAAATCCAGACTCTCTACCTCCTGCTCCAGCCAAACCAGACAGGTACTACAGAGTACCTGACTCACACAAATTCCTTTATAAAAGCCCTGTGGCTGACCCAGAAACAATTTCCCAGGGTCCCTATGGGGCTAAAGCTTCAATGGCTAAAACTCCTGTGCCCTCTGAAAGGGATTCCAGAGTCCTAGATAGATGGGGAAAAAGATATACACCTCAGCTACTCTGGCTATGAGAGCATTAAATTGACAGTTTCACATGCTGAAATATCAGCAATTCCTAATGTCTCAATTAAAACAAAAAATTAGCACACATTCTGAACAGTCTGAATTCAAGGAAATGCAGGATCTGTTGCATGCAGCTGAACAGGTGGGCAAACATACTTTACAATGTGGATTTGATTCATTGGAAGCTTCCTGTAGAGCAGCTGTTACTGGGTCTGTCATACGTAGACATGCTTGGTTAAAAGAACAAACCCTACCTGATCATGTTAAAGCAAAATTATTGGATGCACCTTTACAGCAGGATGTATTATTTGGTGTCAAAGCAGAAGAGGTTTTAAAGAAAATGGAGGATAAGACGGTCAAGGATTTTTTACAGGTACAGCCCCCTCGTTTCAGCAGAAATTGGCCAACAAAAAAATGGTCCTTTCCAGCTTCTGACAGATTACAGAGGGGCAAATACAGACGCCCAAGGGGCAGAGGTCAGTCACAAGGCCCTTACAAACCTCGCCAATGGGGTACTGCTACCCAGAAAGGGGGAGAAGACAGGCCCCAAGCTAGCAGAAGACAAACACAATGACTGAATCTTTAAACTACCAAGCAGATCTCTCTTGGCAGCTCCCTTGGGAGGAAAATTAGAACTTTTTGCAGACAACTGGCGCATCATCACAAAAGACAAATGGGTCCTAAACATTGTCTCACAAGGATACAGATTCCACTTTCATACCTTGCCAAGGATAAAAGGAATGCCAAACCTGCCACCAAATCAATGGGCAGAGGCACAAAAACAAATTACAGCTCTCATGGTCATGAGAGCCATTCAACAGGTACCTGCACAGGAGCAAGGACAAGGATTTTACTCAAGACTCTTTCTAGTCCCAAGAAAAGACAAAGCATGGAGACCCATTCTGGATCTTTCAATTCTGAACACCTATCTACAAGTACCAAAATTCAAGATGCTAACACTACAGCAGCTTCTTCCCATGCTGGGCAAGAATGCTTGGCTAGTAACGTTGGACCTCAAGGAGGCATACCTGCATGTCCCTATCAGACAACATTGCAGAAGATTCCTCCGCTTCATTGCAGGTTCAACCCATTATCAATTCTCTGCACCGCCCTTTGGCTTATCTACTGTGCCCAGGGTCTTCACAAAATGCCTGGCACCAGTAATTGCATACTGCAGACAAAGAGGAATTCAAATATACCCATACCTGGACGACTGTCTTATTCAAGCAGAAAGCAAGGACATTCTTTTAAAGCATCTGGCATTTGTCAAACACCTTCTAAGTTGCCTAGGGTACACAGTAAACGAAAAGAAATCAAAACTAGTGCCCTCACAAAACATAATATTCCTGGGTGCCAGCTTGAATACAGCGGCCCAGATGGCTTATCTCACGCCAGACAAGCAACAACAGCTGACTCAATACTTCAAAATAATGGCAACAAAGACCCAACTCCCTGCAAGAAAAATTCTGCAGGCCTTGGGATTCATGGCATCTTGCATACTACTAATACCATTTGCAAAACTGCATATGAGGAAATTACAATGTTACCTGAAAAGCGTATGGACTCAGCACAGCCACAGCTTGGAAACAATGATACCACTCATTCCCTGCCTTCAACAGGAGTTTCTATGGTGGGCACAGGCATGTCACCTCAACAAGGGTCAGCTTTTCACCTTACCCACAGCCAGGCAAACTATGACAACAGATGCATCGGACTATGCCTGGGGAGCACACATGGCAGGACAGTGCATTCAGGGCAAATGGACTACAGATCAAAGGCATCTGCATATCAATCAAAAAGAAATGCTAGCAGTACAGAATGCCCTAACAGCTTTCAAGGACCTCTTACACTCAGGACAACTAATAATAAAGACGGACAATACCACAGTAATGTGGTACATAAACAAGCAAGGGGGCACACATTCCTACCCTCTATGCAGGCAAGCAATGACCTTGTGGAACACAGCACTGTCTTACCAAGTTTAATTACAAGCACAATTCCTGCCAGGAAAGAAAAACACATTGGCAGACGACCTAAGCAGAAACATCATGGATCCCCACAAGTGGAAACTAGATCCACAAGTATTTGCAACGATAACTCAAAAATAAGGACGCCCAGACATAGATCTGTTTGCCAACTCCCAAAACTACCAACTTCAAAAATTTTGCACAAGGACATTCCACCCACAAGCTTGGAAAGTGGACGCCCTCTCATTCAGTTGGAAAACATTAACAGTGTATGCCTTTCCTCCACTGCCTCTTCTAGCAAAGGTACTGCTGAAAGTCAGATTAGAGAGGCCACAAATGATACTCATTGCACCAGACTGGCCACGCCAGCACTGGTATCCAATTCTAAGGAACATGGCCCAGGGCCCACCATGGATTTTACCACAAATTCCTCACCTGCTCACCCAGCGAGACAGTCAGATTCTACACAGCCAGCTCAAGACTTTAAACCTGGCTGCATGGCAAATTACCTAAACAACCAGCCAACACCTCTATCCAAAGCTGTTATGGATGTCATTCTGGAGGCCAGGAAGCCCAACACCAGGAAAACCTATTCAGACAAATGGAAAAGATTTTGCGCCTGGAACCAGGCTAAAGGCCAAAATCCCCTTGATCCAAACATTCCTCAGATTCTACAATATTTAACTGAGATGTTGCACAAAGGACTTTCTTTTTCATCTATTAAGATCCACGCCTCAGCAATTTCAGCTCATTACAACATGGATCCTTCTTTATTTTCACATCCACTCCTAAGACAGTACCTCAGAGGGGCTAAGAACATAAGACCTCCCAGGAGAGCACCAACACCTACTTGGGATCTCAACTTTGTTCTGGAAAAGCTTACACTGCCACCCTTTGAACCAGCTTTTTCAGCTGATTTAAAATTTCTTTCATGGAAAACTGCCCTGCTACTAGCAATAACTTCAGCTAGAAGAGTCTCAGAGCTACAGGCACTAATGGCAGTGGAGCCTTTCCTCATTTTTCATCAAGACAGAGTCTCTCTACGAACTAACCCTTCCTTTATGCCAAAGGTGGTATCCAGTGTAGCCCTAAACCAAACCATTCATTTGCCCACCTTTTTCCCAAATCCCCAGAACAAAGGAGAAAGACTCCTGCACTCTTTGGACATTCACAGGCAATTACATTACTACTTGGATAACACTAAGGCTTTCAGAAAATCTGACCACCTCTTTGTAGCCTATGCTGCAGGATCACAAGGAAAAACTATCTCAAAACAGACCATTTCAAAATGGATAGGACATTGCATATGTTTCTGCTACACGCATCATGGGAAACCGGTACCTGCTAACATTAGCTCCCACTCCACCAGGGCTACAGCTACATCAGCAGCCTTTCTCAGGGGGGTGCCATCCAAGGATATTCTGGAAGCTGCAACTTGGAGTTCAGTGCACACCTTCACCAAACACTATAACTTACCTCTATATTCTAAGACTAGAGCTGGTTTTGCCACTGCAGTTTTGCAGGGCCTACTAGCTTCTTCTAACCCTGTTTAACTCCACCACCCATCCTTAGCTTTGGGATTCAACCCAAGCGTGATGACTGCAGCAGGGTAACACGATGAACATAGTACAGTTTTGTACCTACCATAAATGTAGATGTTCGAGTGTTCACCCTGCTGCAGTCCAGGTTACCCTCCCTCCATCCCCTCTGAACTAGCTGGACTTATCTATACCATTCTATTCTATACAATCTCTGTGGTGTATTTGCTTGTGCCTGAAGGTATTGTTTTATTTTTATATGTATTTTTTTATATAGCTATATATATATATATATATATATATATATATATATATATATTGCCTACCTATTGGGGGCACCTGACATCTGGGGCAAGAAAAACTGAAGAAAATGGCGTTGGATGCCTCTTATATACCTCTGGCGCACTGACGTCAGGGAAGAAGCGACAGCAACTGATGCCGGACCAAGACTTTGGAACTCAGGCCGACTGCGGGACCACCTGACGGCAGGATAACCCAAGTGTGATGACTGCAGCAGGGTGAACACTCGAACATCTACATTTATGGTAGGTACAAAACTGTACTTTATTGGTCTATAGATTTTGGGATAGCTTGCAGGTTCACTGTTAAAGAGGAGTATTGCTTTTCTTGTTGTTAGCCAGGTTGGTGTCTGTTTGGAGTGCGGATATAAGTAGTTCTTACTTAGGGCTAAATCTTTGTGTAAAGATGTTAATACTTTTAGCCAGAAGTTAGTACTGCATCTGGCCCTGGGTGTAGAATAACAGGTGTGTTGTACCATTAAGAAGCATTTGCAAGATGTGTGTGCACATATAAATACCAAGCATGTGTTAGCTTCAGTGCCATTTTGAAGGTGCAGCCAGAATGTTAACATCCATGTGCATGATAGCTAATGTGTTTATAAGTTAAAGTTACTTAATTTATGATGTGTTTGCATACAAAAAAGCTGCTTGAACAAGAACCCACAATGCTCGCTTGTTTTATCCTGACCTGGTGAGCAACATGGTGTCAGAACCGGGATTGCAGAGACTATTCTTCAGAACCACAAGGTACAGAGGTAATGGCACAGGCAAACTAAAAGAACCGAGAGGAAAAAGGGCCAGAGACAAGTTAAAGGTAAAGAGAACACACGCAAATGATTTATTTATTAAAAGAGGTTAAACAGAGCATTACAAAGGCACAAAACATAATGTTAGCAAAGGAATAGTACAGAAACGTTTGTTAAGCAAACGAGAAGTAGAAAAGAGCTCATTAATCAGAAGAAATATTTGAAACTGAGTTACTTGATAAAATGAACATTAGAAAAGTACATAAAGGGTTCAGAATTGCTTCAGAATTGTAAAACAAGCATGTTTAGATTCAGAATTGCCCGAGAATTGTAAAACGAGCATTTTTAGAGTTAAAATGAGCACAAGAAAGTATAATGGGCATGAAAAGAGATTAAATGAGCAAAATGAATATAACACAAGGGCATAAAGGGCATAAAAGGCAGATTAAGAGATTAAATGAGTAAAACAACTATAATAGAAAGTGCAGAAAAGGGGACATTGAGTATAAATAAAGCAAAGGTGACTGCATGTGTTTTGGGCGGATTACTGGGTTTGGTACAAATTGCTACTTTGCATTGATTGAAGCCTTGAATAGCATAACTAGTTGTTGGAGTTGTTGGAAGTATCTCAAAATGTGTAAAAGTGCTTACAGTGTGTGCTTATTGCTGTGCATTAATTCTGAAGAGTTTGTTGTGTGCAAAGTGCAACTATTTCGTGAAGTGCAGTCAAGTAAAGCCATTTCAAAAAGATTCTTGTTCCTGAGTTTGTCTGTTTACAGTGTCGCCATTACATAGTCTCTCTCTTATGATATAGAGTTGTTTGGCAAAGTGCAGCCATTTTGGGGAGATTTCAGTGTACTGTTTATTTCCAAAGTGCAGTTATTTTGAGGTGTTTCTCACTTTGAGCTTCTTCTGCCCAATGCTTTCGCAAACTGCAATTGCTTCGAAACAGTTTATTCGCAAATTGCCATTACTTCGAAAAAGTTCATTCGTAAAGTGCCATTACTTCAAGACAGCTTATTCGCAAGTCACACTTACTTTTAAATAGTTCATTCGTAAAGTGCCATTCCTTTGAGAGAGTGTATTTGCAAAGTACAGTTACTTCAAATTTTGCCTCAGCTTCTATTGCTCAGTTTATTCACACTGTGCAGTTTGAAATGTTTCTTAAAATGATGGTAAATAACTCTTGCAGTAAAATGTTGGTAAATGGCTTTGGCATTAAAGCAATTATAAGACAAAGACTCGTAGAGTAAAATGATAATAATTGATTTTAGCATCTTGCCTGTACAAGATAAATGGCTGATATGGTAAAAAATAATTTCAAGGCAAGTGGCTTTACAGAAAAGAGATTTCAAAGTGCTGCAGTGCCCAGGAAACTTATTTTGTGAAATTCAGTTATACAAAGGCTCATTGTGTACTGACATAAATTTCAAGCACATGTATACGTGTATGTACAAGTGTGTGTGTTCATGCATATTTGCAAAAGTTTTCACTGAGGTATATCAATATGGGAGATGGATTTCGCAAGCCACAACCACTTGTGTTTGATCAGAACATTGCAGAGAACTGGAGAATATTTGAGCAAGAATACAATGTATTTATACAAGCAGCTTATTCTGATAAAGATGCACATACCAGGGCATTCATTTTGCTGAACCAAGAATGGTCAAAAGCCATTGAAAGTGAGCGTTCATTTGTCTATGCACCAGCAGTGTATGAAGGTGAAGAAGAAACTCATTGTGTTGTCATGCAGGCTGAATCAAGGGAATAACCCAAGTGTTTAAATTGCAAATTCAGAGAGATGTGTAACCTCAGACTAATGTTACACTAGAGAGGCATTTGTTTTTACAAAACCCTCAGACTAATGTTACATTAGAGAGGCATTTGTTTTACACGAGAGATCAAAAGCAAGGGGAAATTTGTGCAGCTTGTATTACTGATCTGAGAAAGAAAGCTAAAACATGTAGGTTTGGTGATTTCAAGGATGAGTTAATAAAGGACAGACGTGTGCAGTATTAATAATGTTGCTGTGAGAAAGATTTAGCTTTGTGATAGTGATTTAACATTGAGTAAAGCCATTGTTATTTGTCAGATTCATGAAGTTACAGAAAGACACACAAATATGCTTGCTAGTGATAAAAGCATGGTTTCAGTAGGCTCCAGAGCTCATGTAGACAGCATGCAACATGTGACAGATGAAAGCAGGCCTAAGCAACGTAGCAGCAGCAGCTCCTGTGAGACTTCCAGGTAAAACCCATAGTCTTCTAGCACATTCCAAGAACAGTTCAGTTAAAGGAGCATGCTCAGTGCAAAACCAATGGTATCTAGTACAAAACAGATGTTACTCAGTACAGCATGAGTGAATTAGCAAAACTTAAACCAATCTTTATTGTTAACTGTCATAATTGTGTTGCTAACCATGAGTCCAGAAGAGAAAAGTGCATGGCATTTAGTCAGCAATGTCATAAGTGCAAGAATTGGAACCATTTTCAAAGATTTTGTAAATCAAGTTAGCCTCACACAGTTGCAAAGAAGGGTCACTCCAAAAAGCAAGTTAATCAAATAGACCTGCAACAGTTTTGCTTTCTGTGTAGATGGTGTATCAGTGATTGGTGAAAAGAGTGATGCAGTTGATTTATTGACAAGAAATGAAGTGTTTTGTACTGTCCAGATCAATGGTAAATCCACCAAGCTTAAAGTAGACACTGGTTCAAAGTGTAATGTCATGTCTGCAGATACTTTTGCAAGGGTCAGACCTGATGAACAAAAAAATGTGACTAGGTGTGTGAAACTTATACTTTATGGAAGTGAACAAATTCAAACCAAAGACTCAGTAGTGCTTTCATTTTATGTGCCTAAGAGCTGTTGTAGCCTATTGTTCTATGTGGTTCGAAGACCTGTGCAGTCATTACTGGGTCTCAGAGACAGTATGAAAATGATTCTGCTATCTTTTTACCAAAGAAGTTCATCAGATAAGCACATGTCCTAGTTCTAGCTTCACCGATGTTATTTTGTCAGAGTATGCTGATGTTTTCGATAACAGACTGGGCAAACGTTCAGTTGTGTATTCCATGAAGTTAGAACCAGAGGTCAGTCCAGTGGTCAGACCAGAAAGAAGAGTTCCGATAGCTATGCAGCATAAGGTCAAAGCTCAGATGGACAAAATGCTGCAACAAGGTGTAATTTGTTCAGTTACAGAACCTACCGAATGGGTGTCGTCCATGGTAGCAGCTCATAAAAAAGACTCAGATGAGATCGGGGTATGTATTGACCCAAAAAATTTGAATAAAGCATTGAAGAGACTGCACTATCCCATGCATACAGTCAAAGAGGTTGCAGCCCTGATACCGAATTCCACTGTTTTTTCTGTCTTGGATGCAAAGAGTTCCTTTTGAGAAGTGATGCTTGATCGCAAATCTTTATTACTGACTACATTCAGTACCCCATTTGGAAGATATAGATTCCTCGGGATGCCGTATGGAATAAATTCTGCAAGTGAAATCTTCCAGCTGAGATGCCGGCACCGGATAATGTGCAAGCTCTACAACATTTTGTTGGTATGGTCAATTACTTATGCAAGTTTATAACAGATTTCAGTGAGCTGACAGCACCTTTGAGAGAGCTCACACGTAAAAATGTTACTTGATCATGGCTAGACCAGCACCAGAGAGTATTTGAATTTCTTTAACTAGAAAATTGTTACCCCCCAGCATTAAGATACTGTGATGTCAACAGACCAGTAACTCTTTCCTGCGATGCTTCAAGATTTGGTTTAGGTGCAGTTATTCTGCAAGAAGGCAAGCCAGTAGCCTACACATCTAGAAAACTTACCCAGACTGAGATGCAATATGCTCAAATTAAGAAAGAGCTTTTGGCAATAGTGTTTGCATTTTCCTAGTTTCTAGATTATATCTGTGGTCAAAAAATCCATAATGAAACTGATCATGAACCTTTGGTTACTACGTTAAAGATGCCTATGCATTCAGCTCCAGCGAGATTACAAAGAGTGATGCTCAAATTGCAAAAGTACAACTTCAAAATGGTCTATACGAAAGGCAAACCTTATCCAGAGCACCTAAAAATACAACAGAACAGCTTCACACAGAGAATTTTGACTTTGATTTGTCATGGAAGTGCGTAATTTTTCTACCACAAGACATGATGAGCTAAGAGATCATACAGTGACTGATCCAGTTTTGCAGAAGCTCAGTCACTATATCAGTTTTGGATGGCCGTCAAAGCAATCAAGTGTACCACCAGAAGTGCAGTCTTACTTTCCTTACAGAGATGAGTTGTTGATGGAAGATGGCACTATTTTCAAAGGTCCTAAAATTGTTGTTCCTGCTTCCTTACAACAAGAATATACTCAGATTGTGCAATGTGGTCACCCGGGTTCTGAATCTACTAGGAGAAGAGCAAAAGGACTAGTGTTTTTGACTTCTCTAGCAAAACACATCAATAAACTACTTTCTTCCTGTTCAGTATGTAATAGTACTAAAGTGCATTTGCAAAGAGAGCCACTTCAGCTAAGTCAAATTCCTGATCTACCTTGGTCAGTTGTAGCTACTAAACAATCAGCATTACTTAGTACTAGTCGACTCGTATTTGAATTGGTTCCAGATCGATTTACTACCTAATCTAACTTCTACCACAGTCATTACTAAGTTGAAGCGCCATTTCTCAGTCCATGGCAGTCCACAGAAATTAATCTCTGACAATGGTATACAATTCACCAGTCAATTGCTTCAGAAATTTGCCAGAGAATGGGACTTTGTACATGTCACTAGTAGTCCAGAGTATCTGCAATCAACTGGACTTGCTAAACGTGCAGTACAGAGTGCAAAGTAATTACTTGAGAAGTCAAAGCGTGATAATACCGATGTTTTTTTGAACTTACTCAATGTCAGAAACATACCCTGGGATGATATACTTGGCTCACCTGCTCAGAGACTTCTGTATAGGCAAACCAGAAGAACGTTGCCTATCAGTTCTAGTTTATTGAGGCCTAAAGCCAGGAACAACCAAGCAATCAAAGCCCAGTTATCTAGAAAGTGTTCTTAACAAAAGTCCAGCTATGACAAGCCAAGCAGATTTCTTCATCTGTTGAAAAAAGGAGAGACAGTAAGGATACAAACAGGGAAAGGTTTGGACCGGATTGGTCAAGTACTAAGTATTTGTGCAGTGCTGAGATCCTATTTTGTTAAATCTGAGGGAGTGGAGTACAGGAGAAATCTCAGACCTCTTCTTCCTGTAGCAGAACCAATATCGCAGCATCGTACCTGTGATAAAGACTCTAACTCTCAAAGCAATCCAGATGATGTTCCTGTTCCAGAACGTTTCTTGACGACTGACACAGATCCAGCAGATGATTCCAGTGTTCCGCAGATTGAACAGTCAGCAGAGACCATCCCAGTTGCTAAACCAAATCCCAAGTTTTATGTCACATGATATGGTTGCATTTCAAAGCCTAGTGTGAAATACACAGCAGCTTAGACATACTTGTATATATATATCTAGCTTTGTATAATTGCATGATGAAAGTCATTTATATGTAAATTGCATATTCATTAATTTCAGTGGCAGTGTCTAGCTCATTTTCTCAAAGAGGGAGGATGTAGAATAACAGGTGTGTTGTACCTTTAAGAAGCATTTCCAAGATAGCTTCGGTGCTATTTTGAAGGTGCAGCCAGAATGTTAACATCCATGTGCATGATAGCTAATGTGTTTATAAGTTAAAGTTACTTAACTTCATTTATGATGTGTTTGCATACAATAAAGCTGCTTGAACAAGAATCCACGATGCTCACTTGTTTTATCCTGACCTGGCGAGTGACACTGGGGTTTTCCAGTTAAGAGCTTTTCTAAATTTTATTTCAGTATCTTCTATCCATTCAGGTTCTTTGTTATATTCTACAGGGTCTTAATAGATATTTCTCCAAAATGTGTCTATTTCTTCTGTTTTGGTGGTGTTTCAGTTCCTCTTGCATTGTTTCCTAATTCTCTATAAAGATTTTTTGGATCATCAATAAATTCCTTATTTTGTGCTTTATATTTATATGCATGTCTTCTAAATTTTTCTGCCTGTGCTGGCGTCTTTAGTTTATTATTTGCAGTAGTATACGATAGATCCAGGTCTGTTCTAATAATGTACATTGCTTTTATCACTCCTGTCTTTCTATGCATTTCTGTTATTCTGTTCCCACTTCTATAGTCTTCTAACAGCGACACTTCTTATCTTAATTGTTTTATAATTTTCTCTATTTGATACTTCCATAAAGGCATTTGATTTCTTCCCTTCCTTCCCCTTATTGCCCTGTGTTTTTGTGGTAAGACTTTTTCTGATATTAATTTAGTTGCACATTAATATATCCTATTTACTTCTGATCTGATGTCATTTTCATTCATTCCTCAACTGATAGGTATCGGATCCGTCATCAGAATCATCCCAGCCGTGTTTGCTAGACTCTTGGTTCCAAGTCTAGAGCTCCTCCCTTTACCCATAATGCCCCAACTACCCTACAATACCTCAGATCTCGTTTACTGACTTAGTAAAGACGCAGGTCCCTTTCATTGAGCTTTGGGTTGCAGTTTTTTTTTGTAGTAAGTGTGACTTCGTTTCCATTTTTTTTCTTACAGTTCCTCTTTTATTCATCACCTCTTCCTCCCTTATCATCGTTTTTTCAAGTCTGTATCCCGTCAGGTTTACCTTCTTTTTTCTCCTTTCTCTTTCTACCCTCAGTAGTTCTCCCTACCATTGTTGATAGTTTTCTTCTTTCATCTGTTTTTTTTTTCATACTCTTCAGAAGGTAATCCTTTTTATACCATTGTTGACAGTTCTCCCTAGTTCTTTTAGTTAAAAAAAAAAAAAAAAACACCTTAAGCTATCTTAACAACCATCCACCAGTCTTTCTTTTTTTGGCTACTGTGGCTGGCAAACCCACTGGGTTTAAGAAATGCACTTCCCGTGGACATAAGATCCCCAATTCTGATGCCCACAGAGAATGCGTTTATTGTCTGGACGTGCTTAGTTAGACATTGCGTGATCTATTTGTTCTGGGTTTAATACTAGGGTCCTTAGTGGCATAAAAACTGAGCCTAATGGGCCTGCTACTTGCTTCTTTGGGCTCAACCCCCCCCCCCACACACACACAAAAAAATCCAAGTCCTCTGTGAAGGTGAAAGAATCCCAGCCACTGTCCTAAATCAGGTCCGATTTTGTAATCTGCGGTCAAATTACTGAAAAAGTCATCTCTAATACTGTTGAATCTTATGCTTATCAAGCCAAAGTCTCCGAGGACCCAGTCCCCCAGGTTTTCTCTGGAGCTTATCACTCCTTGGCTTCATTCTCCCTTCCTCCAAGAAACCCCAAGGAGAGAGTTGTGGCCCCAGTCTACTACTGCTTCCATCAGATCCTCCAGGAGCCTTTCTGAAGCTGACATGGATAAGATGATGAGGAAGTTCCTCAAAGCTCAGATTCAGGTGGAGGTTATCCTGGCTGCATCTCCCATTTGATCCTTGAGCCTCCCTTCTGTTTCCAACAGTGTAATTTCTCCTTCCCTGATCTAGCAATTTTGTAGTCCTCGGATCTGAGAAACCTGAGAATGCCTGCTTTGGATCTGAAGATGGCTAGGTTTTGACTCCAACTGTGTCCCTAACTTGTACGGCACTGATACCCTTGGAACAGGAGAAGTCTCAGAGCCGAAGCTTCAGCGCCAGGGAGCTTGGCTTGACTCTGAGGTTGTTGAAGCTGTCCTACCCCTCTGAGCTTCAGAGCTGGACAACTCTGGTTCACCTCCTCCATCTAGACAGGCATCTGGACAGGGTAGAAGCCATGGTGGCATCATGGGCTTTGGCTGTGGTGTAGCCAGCTATGGCTTCTGCCAGTCCTTCTGCCTTTGAGGTGGTGGAAAGGGTTTTCTCTCACCTGAGAGACATGACTGCTCTTTCTTCTTTGAATCTTAGAGCTCTGCCACCATCAGATCCGAGCTGTGATCCTCACAGATCTATCCTGCAGGGACAGCCAGCCTGACCAGGCCTCTTGAGGACTTTCCCCTCTCTTTGGACACTTTTGCAGACCATCCCACTGAAGAGGTTCCCTGTAAGAGAACGTGCAAGAGGAGGCACATAGATACCCCTCAGGAGTTGCTCACCAAAGACACTGACTTCAATGAAGGGGAGGGTTCCCCAAGGTTTCCACCAGATGATGTCTCCTTCCGAAACATCTTAAAAATCCTCAGGCAGAAAGATTGATGGTCCTCCGATTCACCTTCCCAGGAGGAGTCAGTACTCCTAGAAACATTTCGGTCAAGCCCGTCTATGCCTTGGGTGACTCATCCAGCTGATGAGCTTATAAATCTAGTCTCTCACTGGGTGTGCTAGAAACCAGATACTGTAGGACTCATTCCCCACCATCCTGATAAGTTTTTTGCCCCTCCTAGGGACAGACCTCACTGGAGCACGGGGGTCCCATTTGATGCCATAGTTGTGGTGGCAGCCACCAAAAAAGAACTGGCAGAGATCTCCTCAGTCCATCCACTTGACAGGGAGTCTAGGGTGTTAGACAGATTTGGCAAGCACTTTTATGCCTCAGCGACCTTTGCCTTACAGTCACTGAACTATTTGTCACATTTTGCCAGGCTACAAAGGGATTTGACTAAAGTGCTTTCCTCCACTAGGGACGGGGGGGTTTCTAAAGGAAGACGCCAGCTTCTCAGCAGAGGAGACCAGAAAAAAACGGGATTTCCAAGACACCTTTTCGGATAAATCCTTTCAGTACTCCTGAACAGTTGCCCGACTGCTCACCTCTGGAGGCAATTGGGGGCACTTGTCTCTGCATCCAGATGCCTGGGCATCGGTCACAAAAGATACTTGGATGTGGAAAATCATATCTAGAGGTTATTTCATACCATTTTCACAAATTCCCCCATACAAATGGACAAGGCTCCCCGACATTCACCCACTGCGAGGGAGGCAGCCATTCTAGAAATTCGAAAGCTGCTAGACGAAAGAGTCTTTGAGGGGGTCCCACCAGACCGGAAAGGATTTGGAACTTACTCAAGATTCTTTTTAGTGCCAAAGAAAACAGGGCCTGATACCAAAGCAAACTTGAATCAGTTTGTAAAGAACTCAAATGTTTTGAATGGTTACAATTCTGCCAGTTCTGTGAAAGGATGATTGGATATGCACCATCAATCTTCAGGATGCGTACTATTGTATCAAGGTGAACAGACACTTCTGAAGATATCTACACTTCTGACTGGGGGGCTAGTCACCACCAGTTCAGAGCCCTGCCCTTTGATCTTAGCAGAGCCCTCAAGGTGTTTACCAAATGTTTGGCACTGCTAGCAGCTCACTTGAAACTGCTAGGATTCTGAGTGTTTCCTTGCCTAGACAACTGGCTTATCACTGCTCCAACCAGGCATTTCCTTGAAAAAGCCAGGGACTACTTGTGCCAGCTATGTCAATCTGTAGGCATTGCAGTCAACTTTTGCAAATCACATCTTCAGCCTATTCAGAACAGGTTTATAGGTTCACATTTGGATACAGTTGATCAGATAGCGTCCTTTCCACTGAACAGAGTACAAACTATCAGGTGACAAGTAAAACAAGTTATCTCACACCATTCTCCTCCAGCCAGGTTGACACTTCAGACATTAGGGTCGATGGCAGTTGCTGTAACCTTGGCTCCTATGGCTCGCTTTTATATACACATTCTTCAATGGACTCTAGCTATTCAGTGGTCAGTTGTTCGCTTGTATTGGTGGATTCAGTCGATCAAAGTTTGTCAAGGTCGCCATCTTGTCTTTCCATCCCCTGTAGCTACGGTAACCACAGATGCCTCCCAATTGGGTTGCGGAGGCATTTCTTTGGGAGGACAGTCCAAGGAATGTATTCCCCAGAAGAGACCAATTCAGACATCAGAGTCCTAGAGATGAGAGTACAGGCCCACCAGGATGCCCTTCCTCTCAGGACAATTGTGATTCAAGTTGACAACATCAACAAACAGAGGGAACCCAATCTTATCCCCTTTGTTAAGTGGCAGTAAGAGTGTAGCAGTGGGTAATCTCCTACAGCCACTTTCTTATGGCAACACACATCCCGGGGAAATCCAGAGTGCTAGCAGGCAAACTCAGCAGGTCCATTCTGATGCCTCATAACTGGTCTCTCAATCAGTTAATGGTGGAGAGGATTTTCTGCCAGTAGGGTCAACTTTGC
Source organism: Protopterus annectens (assembly GCF_019279795.1). NCBI lineage: Eukaryota > Metazoa > Chordata > Ceratodontiformes > Protopteridae > Protopterus > Protopterus annectens. The sequence continues at coordinate 1,979,997,272 of NC_056733.1, read as the reverse complement.
TGAGATTTGTTTACATTTCCTCACAACAATAAGTGCAGCAGTTTCTTTGTCCTGATCCAACTTCTGGGGGAGTCACCGAGAGATGCTCTTGTTCATATTTATCCCTCTGATCTCCTTTATACTTATTCCCGGATACCTCTAATTTCCATATTTATACATAAAGCACTTCAGTTGAAGAGCACGGGTATCCTCATTGCATCTTTTTGGCCTCATCAAGTGTGGTTCCTTTCCTTTGGTTTCACCTTCTCTATCCACCCTGGGTACTAGATCCCAGTCCAGACCTCCTCTCTCACCCCATGAGGATTGATCACTTGGACATTTAAGGCCTCAAGCCGACTGTATGGTTTCTCCAATTTCACTGATGATTTCACAGCCCAGGCTTTCCTCCTCAGTCCAGCAGATATTGCTATCATCCCAGAAAGGCCTCTACCAGGAAGATCTACAAGTGTAAATGGAAAGATTTTCTCTTTAAGCTCTCCAGAGGAATTAGACCCTTTCACCACCCCCTATTCCTGTTGTCCTGGAGTTTTTAGCATGTGTTTTTCATGAAGGGGCTAATTTCTCTTGTATCAAAGTGCAATTGGCAGTAATCTCTAATTTTCATTCAGGGGAAAATGCTTCTGTTTAGCTTCATCAAAGTTGTGGAAGGTTTTCCTTAAAGGTACCTTTTTGCTTAGCCCCCCCCCCCATTGAAGGACCCTACCCAACCCTGGGATTTAACAGTTGTGCTGCAGGGTTTGACTCAGAGTCCTTTTGAGCCATCAGCTAGATCTGACATAAATTTTTTATTTTGGAAAATTACTTTTCTAGAGGCTATTACATATTTGAGATGAGTAACTCAGCTCCAGGCTCTCCTTTCCAAATCCCCATACTTGATTTTCCACAAAAAAAGAGTTACCTTATGGACTAATTCATCCTTGTTGTCCAAGGTAGCCTTGGAGCAGAATATAGTCATTACTTTGCCTGTTTTCTTTCCCAACTTCGCTAATAAAGGTGAATACATGCTTCATCTCTTGAATATACACAGACAGCTTTGTTTTTATCTCCATAGAACAAAAGGTTTCAGAAAAATAGATCATTCTCCCCCAACAAATTGAGTAGACTAGTTTTTAAAGTTACCTTAGCCAGATGGTTGACAGATTAAATATCCTTTGTTTACAGCCAGTGAGGTTTGTCCTTACCCATACCTCCTAAAGCACACTCCACCAGGTACATGGCAACTTCATCCGCTTTCTGGTCTACAACTTCAGTTGATGACATTTGTGCTACAGCTACTTGGTCCAATGCTCATTCATTTATTGCTCATTACAAATTGGATTTGACTTCCAGAAGCAGGGCTGCCTTTGACTTGCAGTTCTCCGTAGTAGGATCATAGGAGGTTACTAGGCTAATGGCCATAGGGGCCTTACAAGCCTAGCCAAGTTCAACCCTTGTCCCCAAGAGTGTCCATTTAAAGGAGACACTGAAATCAGCGCTTCTTGCCCCTGTCAAAGAGGGACACAGGTGGAACCCCTGGGGTGAATTTCCAGTTACCCATCCAGTCGTCTAAAGTGTGCTTAAATAGGGTCAATGAGGGGCTCTGTTTAACATGAATTGGAAGCCTGTTCCAAAGGTGAGGTAACCTCTGAGAGACAAATCTGTCCCTCCAGCAGGTTCTGTTGATATGGCATACCAGGTATATCTATCAGGATATATATATATATATATATATATATATATATATATATATATATATATATATATATATCATATCAGGTATACCTAGAGCAAGTGACCCATAAGCCATTTGACCTGTGAATGTGCAACATTCCCATCAAAGCAGGGTCAGAGATTGCCTGATATGCAAGGCACTGGTCACTTCAGAGTAGTCTGTATGACACAGAGTAAAGTGAGAGTGATTTTAGTCTGTCCACATAAGACAAATGCTGAAGACTGTGAATTTTCTCTATAAGGAAACTTTGTGGTCTCTTCAGCTGCTGGAGGTTCTTGCAAAGGTACATTCCAAATAGAGCAATGCACTCTATTATTGGCCTGATGAGGGAAGATTACAGGGGGGTTATAACCCCTTTTTTATGGAAGCACTGCTCTAACTTATGAGATGAGCAATATAAAATGCCCTTCGTACCACTGTGGCAACATGGTGATCAAAGTTAAGGTTGCTGTCAACCTGTGTGCCCAGGTCTGTCACCACTGAATATGTGCTTAGGGTATTGATATTGATGTGTTAGTTTGCAGGAACATCACAGTTGCCGAAGGGGATAATATTGCATTTTTTTGCATTTACTTTAAGACCATGACTTTGGCACCAATCATTAGTCTGCGTAAGTCCCTCTTGCAGGATGTTGACATTGTTAGGGGACTCAGTGGCTCAGTCATCAGCAAACCTTGTTAGGCACAGACCTTTTGGTTTTGCCTGGAGTTCGGAAAAGTAGATTCTGAACAGTAGGGGTTCCAGAACCGATCCCTGTGGAACACCACTGGTTATGGGTCTGTTGGAGGAGGTGGAATCCCTGTATTGACTGTATGAGTTCTATCCATGAGCCAGTTTGCAACCCACCTGACAATATATGGGTTGATACCCAATTTTTTTTTGTAATTTCTCCAAATCTTTTGGATTTCTAATACCATGAGGGGAATAGACCCCATTCCTAAGTCAAAGTATGATTAAAGTTCATGAAGTTAATATTGTTTCAGTCTTTGATGTCAGCCAAAAGTGCTGTTCACAGCACCCGCAGCGTGCCCAGTAATGACTCCTTCTGCAGTTTATACAGAGTTACATGTACTGGAAACATATCTAAATACGACTGTAGATTCTTTTTTATAAGACCTCTTGCTCCTACTACTATTGGAACTGTCTGGGTATCTTTCTTCCATATTGCTCTCTTTTCTGCCTGCAAATCTTGATATTTTATGACTTTGTGTCTCTCTGTACGCAAGATACTGTAGTAATTTGGTGTATCGATTTTGATGATGTCTTTTGAACTGTTGGTAATGGGTGATCCCATGTGATGTAGACTTCATCATTTTCTATGATGCTTTGTGGTTCTTGTTTCCAGTGTTTTTCAGCCACTTCAGTAACATAATGTTTGCAGAATCCCCAGTGCAACAGTTTTGCCACATTATTGTGCCTTTCTGTATACAGTCCTTCTCCCACTAGTATGTCACAATCAGCAACAAGGTGTGTGACTGTTTCCAGTTCTGTTTTATAAAACCTGCATTTGTCTGTTTCTCCCATGTGTTCAGTGGACTTTGTAAACCAACATGTACATAGCCCATTATCTTAGGCCGCCAATATTAACCTTTCATCTTTTGGTTTGAATTTGCCTCTCCTTAACCATTCCTGTGTTCGATCCTGATCAACATGAGGCTCTTCTAGAAGTTTTCTATACATGCAACTATATTTATGCATTTTCCACATTTCTTGACTTCTCAATTTCCATTCCTGCTTGATGCCGATATGCCTCTGGTAGACTAAGCAGAGAAGTCATCTTAGATTTATTCTCCTCATGTTTCAAAACTTTCACTACATTTGGGTCTTGTGAGGTCAGCAGATATGTGTGCAGTCCCCCAGTTACAGCTGTATACATGTAATCAATTTCAAGGAAGCCCATACCTCCTTCAGAACAGGGAATATTTAATCTTGGTATGCACTAATTTTTATAAATCATCTGGAGAGCATGAAGCATCCTTGTTTTTTTTGTCTAATCTATCCAACACATCTTGGGGGCCAGTCAGTCACTCCAAAACCGTAAGCTAGGACAAGAAGAACAAATTGATTTATAGCTTGGATTTTGTTCCTAGATGTCAACACTATTTTCAGGATTAATTTAAGTCTTCTAAAATATCCCTTGCTAAGTTTTATTCGCATTTGTTCATGTTTTATTGTTGATCATTCATCGATTCCCAAATATGTATACACTCCCTCTTGCTCGAGTTGTTTTATATCACATTCTTGTCCCAAACTGATGTTTTCTTGATGCTGCAGTTTTCCTGCTTTAAAGGCTGCTTTTGCACATTTATCAAGACCAAATGACATTCTTGTATCATCTGAAAAAGTTTTGACTGCTTACAGTTGTGCTTTCAGTTCCTCATCTTATGAGCTATACAGTTTTAAATCATTGACAGAGAAGATGAGAGGTCTTTATACTTTATACTTTCTAAGAGTCAAATTGTAGCCATTGCCTAATCTGTTGAGTAGACAGTTTAAAGGGTTAAGGGCAAGACAGAGTAACAGTGGTGACAGGGAGTCACCCTGGAATATCACCCTTTGAATTTGTATCCCTGGAATAATAATTTGTCTTTTTTCATGGCTTAATTGCAAAGTGGTCTGCCACTGTTTCATGGTCACAGTAATGTAATTGATCAGTGTAGGATGTATCTTATACATTTTTAAGCACTCTTTTATCCATGAATGTGGGATACTATCAAATGCTTTTTTGTAGTCAGTCCATGCCATACTTAGATTCTGTCCTTTTTTACAGTTCTCCATTATGACTTTATATAGCAACAGATGATCCTTTGTTCCATATGACTTTCTTTTATTACCCTTTTGTTCTATTGCTATGATTGAATTTTCTTTGAAATGACTATAAACTCTGTCGGCATCAATTCCGGTGTATAATTTATAGGTCGTCGGAAGGCAAGTTATTGGTCTATAATTTTTAGGATAGCTTGCATGTTCACTCTTAAGTAGGAGCATTGTTTTTCCTTTTGTTAGCCATGTTGTTGTCTGTTCAGGGTGTGCATATACATAGTTCTTACTCATGGCTAAATCTTCGTGCAAATATATTAATACTTTTAATTAAGTACTGCATTTGGGCCTGTGTTTTCCAAATGGAGGTTTTTCTTAGCTTTATCTCAATCTCTCTGGCTGTTACTTCATCCCATTTCATATCCTGTACCTTTGACCTTCTTATTCTTTTACTTTTTCTATTCATTTAGCATCTTTGTTATGTTCCACAGGATCTTCATAAATATTTCTCCAAAATATATCTATTTCTTCTTCTTTTTTTGGGTTGTCTTTCAGTTTCTCTTACCATATTTCCGAATTCTCTGTAGAACATTTTAGGGTCATCAATAAATTGCTTATTTTGTACTTTTCCTTTATATTTATCTGTGTATCTTCTAAGTTTTTCTGCCTGTGCTGAGATTTTTAGTTTATTGTTTGCAGTAGTGCAAGATAGATCCTGATCCATTATAACAGTATGCATTGCTTTTATCACGTCTATCTTTCTAGGTATTTTTATTGATCTGTTCCCTCTTCTGTACTCTTCTAACAGTGACACTTCTTGTCATAATTGCATTATAGTTTTCTTTGTTTGATACTTCCATGATAGAATTCAACTTCTCCCCTTAATTTCCCTTACTACCCTGTGTTCTTGTGGTAGAATTTTATCTATTAATTTATCTGCATAATATACTGAAACAGTGATCAGGATACACCACGAGAAGTCCAATAATGTCAAAAAAGTTCTTTTATTCCATAAAAATGCAAAAGATGAGCGCTTTCACGTGCTGAAACGCACGCTTCTTCAGATCTACTACCATCATTTTGTAACGCCCTTTTATACAGATAAAACAGTTTCTAATTGCTTTCAATTAAAACTTCATTACTTAATTTATCAATCAAACATTTTAAAGCTATGTCAACATTTTGACCTTACTTGATCATTAATACAACATTATTCACTCTAAAAATCATTTAAAACTAATAATGTCTTTGTTTATGTTCAACCTAATAAACACCTTCTCATTTATTTTCTCGTTATAACTCTATTAATAAGAGTTTTATGACAGCGTAAAGTGTCTAGTGTTCATTTATTCACCATTGCGTCTCAATGCCTTGAAACGCCAGCGAAAATAGTAACTGTACTAAACTCTAAAAGAAAAATTGCGGATGTTGCTATTTACATTTAAATAAAAAGTACATTCATATTTACTTTTTCACAATAACTCTTAATATAAATTGTAAACCTGACGTAAAAATGCCTAGGGTTCATTTAGTCATCTCCTACGTCTCTATGCCTTAAAAGCCATTATAAATAATGACTATTGGACCCTGCAAGAAGATACTAATAAAAATAAAATAATCTAGTATTTATTCAGGAGGGTATAACCCGACTCTTGTTAAGAGTATAAGACATGAACTTATTCCCTCTATGGAACATGAAAAACTACACCCTTATGAATTAAAAGCAAGTGATGAAGTTAGTTCACATCTTGTGAAAAAGAATAGACGAAGATTTAATACACATAAAGTCCCAGATGAAAGAATTAGATATGTTATGAAATATACAAATGACAATGCTGAAATTAGAAAAATTATAAATAGACATTGGAATGTATTAACGACCACGGATGAGGTTCATAAATTAGTGGGAAATAAACCTACATTTGTCTTTCACACCTGTGACAACTTGAAAGACATATTTTCTCGAAATCTATATAACAATTCTAATAGAATGAGAGGGAATAAAGACAAAAGTGGAACATTTCCATGTCTGAGATGTAATATGTGTAAACATATCAACACTGTCCAACACTTTGAACATCCTAATGGCCACTTTGAATTTATTCCTAGAATATACACAGACCGTAACACTATGAATTTAATTTATATGGCCAATTGTATACAGTGTCAAGCATTTTATGTAGGGCTTACGAAGAGGAAATTGAAAGAACGTATTTACAATCACGTCTATGACATTCGGAAACAAAATGAACTAAATGCACTAGCAAAGCATATCAAGGAGAATCCTGACCATGAATTTAAATTCAGAGTTCTACAAACAGTGAAAGATAATGTTAGAATGGGCGACAGGAATAACTATTTACATAAATTAGAACTGGATTGGATTCTTAGAACAGGAGCACACAGGGAACCTGGCATCAATAATTATTTATCTTTAAAACCAATTTTGAAATAAAGACAGTATTTAAAGTAAGTCAAATAACATCTAATTTTATCTAAATAGATGTAATTGATTAGTTTTGGCTGTTGAGAGATAAGGTAATGTTTTACTTATTTAATTATTTATTTTAACTATTTCATTTATTTAGATATAAGTGTAATATTTATATATACTTAAGATTAAATATTTTTATCTACAACATATTGAATATAATAGTTAATAAGTTTATTAATTTGATCAATAGACATAAATATAGATTTGTCTTGATAACATCTAACAAACAATAACAACAGTTATCTTGCTCAATACTATTATATTATATAATATATGATTAATTAATGAACAAAGGACATATTTAATATTTGTAAATACTTATTTTGATGTCTTGACTTACTTTTAAAATAATATGCTATTCCATCTCGATTGGAATTTTAGTTTATTAAGGGTAATGCACTAGATGTATAGCGTAAGTGTATACAACTGCGATGTATATTACATTGCATATACCAGAATAGCGCGTCAGTGTTATAGTTGTTTTATGTGGACATATTTCCATCCTATAGGAAATTAATGAGTAAATACTAGATCATTATATCATTATTATTCTGTAGGGTTTAATATAGTCACTATTTATACTGGCTCTAAAGGCACAGAGATGTAAGGGATGAATTAACTAACCCTAGGCATTTTCATGTCAGGAGTATAGTTTATGTCAAGAGTCATTCTGACATTAGAATAGCTAGACATTGTCATAGTCATTTTATATGGACATATTTCCACTTCACAGAGAATTCCTGAATAAATACTAGATTATTTTATTTTTGTTAGTATCTTCTTGCAGGGTCCAATAGTCATTATTTATAATGGCTTTTAAGGCATAGAGACGTAGGAGATGACTAAATGAACCCTAGGCATTTTTACGTCAGGTTTACAATTTATATTAAGAGTTATTGTGAAAAAGTAAATGTGAATGTACTTTTTATTTAAATGTAAATAGCAACATCCAGCAATTTTTCTTTTAGAGTTTAGTACAGTTACTATTTTCGCTGGCGTTTCAAGGCATTGAGACGCAATGGTGAATAAATGAACACTAGACACTTTACGCTGTCATAAAACTCTTATTAATAGAGTTATAACGAGAAAATAAATGAGAAGGTGTTTATTAGGTTGAACATAAACAAAGACATTATTAGTTTTAAATGATTTTTAGAGTGAATAATGTTGTATTAATGATCAAGTAAGGTCAAAATGTTGACATAGCTTTAAAATGTTTGATTGATAAATTAAGTAATGAAGTTTTAATTGAAAGCAATTAGAAACTGTTTTATCTGTATAAAAGGGCGTTACAAAATGATGGTAGTAGATCTGAAGAAGCGTGCGTTTCAGCACGTGAAAGCGCTCATCTTTTGCATTTTTATGGAATAAAAGAACTTTTTTGACATTATTGGACTTCTCGTGGTGTATCCTGATCACTGTTTCAGTATATTTTGAGTACCATTTGTGTTTTGCAGCAGGATACTTTGGGAGAACTAGCGGTAATTTTGTTATTCAATTTATCTGCATAGTAATATATCCTATTTACTTCTGTTATATCACATGAATATTTATAGACAGCCCTAATTACTGTATTAATTTGTTATATCAAACTTCTGATTTTTTTTGGTTTTATTGACCTTTTGCAGTCTGTTTCTTTTATTGATCTTAATATGGATTGATACCCAATTTAGTGAGTTTATGAATGATGCCTGAGTGGGGAATTGTGTTAAAGGCCTTGGCTAAGTCAAGGTAGGCAGTATGCACAGATTTACCCTTGTCTAGGACTTTGGTGACTGTCTAGAATAAGTCCCACCAAGTTTAACAGGCATGATCTCCCCTTTATAGACCCAAACTGGGTAGGATCAAGCATTTGGAGATTTCCTATATCTTTGTTAATAAGGTCCATGATGACTCACTCCATGGCCAACAGATATCCTTTTATAAGGGCCATCCAATTTTCACATACCTGGGGATCCTGTCCCATCTGTTGAGTAACAAATGAAAATTACAACATTAGATATTAAAGTTATGTACTCACCATAACTGTACATCTGTATTGTCCATTTTCATTCTTCCTCAGTGTCCCGATTGATGACATTTGTGCTGCAGCTACTTAGTCCAATGCTCATAAATGTATTGCTCATTACAAATTGGATTTGACTTCCAGAAGCAGCACTGCCTTTGGTTTTGTAGTTCTCCAGAATATCCTTCTATGAGGGCCACCCAAGGTTCAAGTAGCTAGGGACCCTGTCCCATCAGTTGAGGAACAAATATAAATGACAATTTCGGGTATTAAAGTTATGTACTCACCATAACTATTTATCTGTGTTGTCCATTTTCATTCTTCTTCAACTTCCCACCCTCTTCCCCCCTTCCCTTTTTTCCTGGAGTGAACTTACAGTTGTTGTGGAATGTGTGTACCATGTTTGAGCCCAGTCCTTTCTACCATCCTTCTTTCTTTCTTTCTTGGCCTGAGATTATTTTTTGGTCTGAGATTAGTCATTTTTTTTGGTTTGGGGCCGCAAACTCAATCTAATGTATTGTAGGGTAGCTGGGGCATTATGGGTAATGTGAGGATCTCAGTAGTTCGATCCAAGAGTCTAGTAAATGCAACCAAGCTGGATCCAAGGACAGATCCAAGACCCATCAGTTGAGGAAGAATGAAAATGGACTACATAGATGCATAGTTATGGTGAGTACATAACTTCAATTTATATCAGATGAACTTCTGTTAATAGTCTTGATTACTGTGCTCATTTATTTTATCAGACTTGTAACATTTTGGGTCTTATTGACTTTCTGTAAATACTCTATTTCTTTCATCAATCTTAATATATCTATCCATCTCAAGTAAGTCAAGCAACTCTTCCCTTAAATCTTTTTCTTCTACACTGAGGGCACATTCTTTATTCTCCATTTCCTGCGGGCATTCTGTAGAAAGTTCCAGAACATCTTCCTGTGACATATTCTCTTCAGCTGCATCCTCTGTCATCTGTTGCTCTTTCATATGGGAACTCACTGGCCTATCACTCCACAACATTGACTCCTTTAGAGTTGCCACCGTTTTGTGTTCTGTGCAACTCCAGTTAAACTTTTGCACTGATTTCCTACTGAAGGCTCCAAAGTATCTTCATGTGGTAACTTATCAGATGCTTCACGTTCCACCTGTTTCTCCTTAATTTGGGAACTCAGTTTTCCATCATGCTTTGACACTACCAGTGCTGGATTTTCTACACTAAATCCTTCACTTTGCAGTTAATCCGTAATTTCAGATGTTCTGTAGTCCTATCTCGCTTTCATTCTTACATATGGGTTCGGAGCCGATCCTCGGCTCCGACTCGGCCTTTTTGCAAGCTCAAAGTCTTCTAGTTGGCTCGTGGCTAGGTAGGTATCCCATGGTGCACCAGTACAATCCCCAGATCTCATTTGCCACGTCGACGAGTTCAGATGTGCTTCTTCTTGGCCATGGCTAAGTTTAACACATGTTGCTAATTATTTGCTATTCTGTGCTATTTTCAGCTTAAATATAGAATTATATAGCCTTTGCTAGTGTTGTTTTCTATCGTTAGAGTAGTTTAGTCAATTGCAGTACTTTTTTCCTCTATTTAGCTAATTATTGTCGAGAACAGGTTGGCCGTTGGCCTTGTTGTACTCATTGGTATCCTGTGTGCCAGTTTAGTTTCTTTTTCCAGGTGTTTTGCCCTTAGTTGTTATTTACTGGGCTAGTTAGTTCAAACATTGGTAGGTTAATATTTAGTACTCAAGGCGTGTTTTGTGCTCAGTTTAACTTTCTGTGTGCAGTTTTCTTTAGAGTGCGTTATTAGCTTAGCTATTTAGTGTTTCTTAGCGTGCTGTGTTGTTACCTTAAGCTAGTTATTTGTGGAGTAATCCACATAGTTTTTTGTCGGATTTACCTTAGCTGACAAGGGTTCCTGATATGTCAACCCTTATCGCTTCTAAGGCATAGTTCTTTGTATAGAGGCTCTTCCGTGTTTGTGTGTGTGTGTGTGTGTGTGTGTGTGTGTGTGTGTGTGTGTGTGTGAGTAAATTTGCTATTTCTGACCTTTCTATCCTCCTTCTAGGTCCGTTTGAGTTAGAGGACCTAGGTTTCTTCCTTTCCTTTCTATCCAGGGCTAGGCCAGTTTAAGTTAGAGGACCTAGTCCTCATGGTTATGTGATTGCTGGTGTGGTAAGGGCTAGGCCTGTTTAAGTTAGAGGACATAGTCCTCTCTCTGTGTGTTTGGCTTGTGTCCTTTTGGCTGCATCTTCAGTGCTATGTCTAAGGAGGTAAACGATCATAAACCCTCGGGGTTTAAAAAGTGTGTGAAATGCTCGCAGAAGATGTCCATTACCGATGGCCGCAGTAACTGTGTGTATTGCCTCGGGGACATCCATTTACAAGAAACGTGTTTGTTTTGTCACTCATTCAGTGCCAGGGTATTACAGGAGAGAAAGAATAAATTGATACTAAAAGGTCTCCTTAAGCCCCCTTTTGAGGAAGACCTGGCCAGTTCGTCTTCCTCCTCTAAATCGCATGGTTCCAAGAAAGAAAAGACTAAACATTCTAAGAGACATTTCCCAGCACCATCTGGTGCATCAGAACCGTCTCCCAAAATTTCCAAACCAGCCAATTCTTATTCCTGCTCGGCTCCACTGAGTTCGGAACCGATCGAGGACATAGCTACTATGGCTACAGTGTTGGCACCAGGTAGTTTGGAGCCGACCACTGATAGCAGACATCGGAGCCGGTCTAGAGATCCTATGCTGGTCTCCCCTACATTAAGGTCCCCTGATAGCAGACATCGGAGCCGGTCTAGAGATCCTTTGCCGGTCTCCCCTACATTAAGATCCCCTATATTACAGAGGTCTAGACCTTCCACACTGTCTTCCAGATCTTCCAGGAGCCTATCGGAAGAAGATGTGGAGAGAGTAGTGCTGAGACTCCTGAAGTCATCTGCCTTACTGAAAATGCTGTTGGCTCCAACCCAGTCGGTTCCGGAGCCACTTGATTCCATTTCCACTTCTTTGATTCCTCCTCCTAGCCATGCTGGGTTTTCGGAGCCAGAGTGCTCAGTGCTCGGTACCGCTGGTTGTGGAACTCTCAGTTCAAGCTCCCCTTGAGGTTGTCTCAGAGCGGAGTTCCGCTCCGACACCTTCGGTGCCGTCCGTGTTGTCTAGGAGCCGAAGCTCCCCAGTCGACCCTGGCTGGGACACCTGGAACAGGACCTCTTCGGTTCTGAGTCTCCCTCTCGGTGCATTGGCTAGGGTGAGCTTGAACCCTACATCTATCTCGTAGCCGATGGCATCCTCCTCGGCCTTCGAGATGATGAGGAGTGTGCTGTCCCAATCATCAGCTCCACCCAGGGGTACCGACACTCTTCCACCTCGGGCACCAACTTCCGTCTCAGCACCTACTCCCTCTTTGGACAGCAGAGACCCGCAACCTCAGAAGCCTCCAGCTGGTGGCCCCCAATCTTCCGAGACCTCCCCAGAATACCCTTCCGAGGAGTCCCCTCAGAAGAGGATATGCAAGAGGAAGCATGTAGACTCCCAGATTGAGTCTCTTACCTCCGACACCGACCTCGAAGAGTCAGAAGAGGTCCCCCAAGTCGTCCTCTGATGATGTCACCTTTGTGGACATCTTAGAGATCCTCAAGTAGAGGTGTGGCTGGCCCACTGTTACCCCTTCTGATGAGGAGTCTGTATATCTGAAGGCTTTCGTGTCTCAACCTTCAGCCTCTTGGGTGTCTCCACCCTTTGACTAACTTTGTTAGCCTAAAGGTGTGGGAGACTCCTGATGCCATGGAGCAAGTCCCCAGGAGACCTAATAATTTTCTGTCAGCCCCCAAGGAGAAGGAATTTTTATCAAAGGGTGTTCCCGTAGATGCCGTGGTGGTGGCGGCGGCCACTAAGAAGGAACTAGTGGAGACTTCTTCATCTGTCCATTCATCTACTAAGGATTCTAGAACGATGGACAGGTACGGGAAGCATATCTTTTCATCAGCGGCATTCACTCTCAGATCGCTGAACTACCTAACACACTTTATAAGGCCAGAGAGATCTCCTGAAGGAGTTAGGAGAGACTCTACAAGGTACATCCACTGAAGAAGTCCCTGATAAGGTGTCTGCTCAGTTGCCCACCTTGAATTCCATTGTTAACTCGTCCATGAGGCTGATCTCTTATGCATCCGATGGAGCGAGCAGAGCAGCGGGTTCAGGAGTTTCCCTAAGGAGGCACTCCTGGATGCGCTTGTGTAATTTTGCGGAGCCGTTCAAGTCTACTTTTACCAATGCCCTCTTTGATGGTTCTTCATTGTTTGGACCTAAGGTAAAAGACACACTCACCAGGTGCGAGCAAGAAGGGAAAACACTCTCTGCCATGGGAGTAAGTTTTACCGTCCCCTCTAGACCATATCTCAAGGGGCAGAGAGGTGGTAAAATGTGGTTGAAGTCCCAGAGGTTTTTCCAGGTTGCACAGGGTGACTCCTCCTTCAGAGGAAGAGGAGCAAATGGTAGATGTTGCCCTAGAGGCAGGGGTGGACCGCAAAACCAGGGAGGCCGCGATTCATTTCGAGGTCGGCCCTATCAGCGCTCCTGATGTGGGGCCCGACTGTGCTTCTCTTGAGCCGGTCGGGGGTCTCATTTCTTTGTATCCAGAAGCCTGGCTAAGTATCACTCGAGACAGATAGGTACAAAGAATTATCACCAGAGGTTACTCCATACCCTTTTCTCTTCCACCTCATGTTCCCAAGAGGATCCCGGATGTTCCACCCAATCACAGGGATCAAGCAACTGTAGAAGTGAACAAGTTGCTTCTCGCAAACAGAGTCATCCAAACCATCCCTGCAGACCAAGTAGGATTCGGGACTTACTCCAGATTCTTTTTAGTGCCAAAACGTACAGGGAACTAAAGGCCCATCTTGGACCTCAGCAAACTAAACAAATCCGTAAAGAAGGACAAGTTCCAGATGGTGACACTGCAGTCTATACTCCCTCTATTAGGGAAAGACACTTGGCTGTGCTCAATAGACCTCCAAGATGCGTACTACCATATAAAAATGGACAGAGTGTCGAGGAGTCATCTACTTTTCCAGCTGGGAGCCAGTCACTACCAGTTTTGTGCTCTGCCCTTTGGTCTCACCACAGCCCCCAGGGTGTTAACCAAGTGTATGGCAGTAGTACTAGTTCACCTGAGACGTCTAGGATTCCAAGTGTTTCCGTATTTGGACGACTGGCTCCTGACTGCCCCCACCAGGCATCTACTTCTTCTACTCAGAGACGCCACTATCCAACAGTTGGGGATTACTATAAATTGGGTAAAGTCTGCCTTATCGCCCTCTCAGTTTGTGACTTTTATAGGCGCAAAAATAGACACAGTAGCTATGTTGGCTCATCTTCCAGCAGAAAGGGCACAGAATCTTGTACAACAAATTCACCATCTTCTCCCCCTCTGAAAAGTCAAGGCAAAGACTGTACTGAAACTTCTAGGGACCATGGCCTCCACCATATTACTAGTGTCTTTAGCCAGACTACACATGCGGACTCTTCAGTGGCTTCTGTCGTCCCAGTGGTCCTTCCAGCAAATGCCTCTATACCACCACATCCTGTTAACAGAGTTTAGCAAGAAGGACCTCCGTTGGTGGATCTAACCCAACCAGTTAACGACAGGCACCCTATTCCTCCCACGCCAACCCATTGCCACCGTGACCACAGATGCCTCACAGATAGGGTGGGGGGGGGTTGTCTAGGCAAGACTGCCCAAGGCACATGGCAAGATCATGAGGCCCCCCACCTGCATATCAATGTCCTAGATATGAGGGCAGTTCTCCTGGCATTGCAAGCACTCCATGACCTTCTTCCTCTTGGGACAATTGCAATACAGTCAGACAACATGTCGGTAGTATGGTATCTCAACAAACAAGGTGGAACCAGATCTTACCCACTCTGTCGAGAGGCCATTCGGGTTTGGAAAGGGGAGATATCTTCCCAGCAATTTCTTGTGGTGATGCACATCCTGGGGACAACCAACGTGATAGCCGACAAACTCAGCCGGGCAGTCTTGATGCCTCAAGAGTGGCCTCTGAAGCAGGAAATAGCAGAACAGATTTTCCACAGATGGGGACAGCCTTTCTGCGATCTTTTTTGCCAGCCCGTTCAACTCCAAATGTAACAGCTATTTCTCCCTCATCCCCCCTCGGGGGAGTCACCGAGAGACACACTTGTTCATGATTGGCCCCTGGGTCTCTTTTATGCTTTCCGTCCTTTCCTTTCATCCAAGGCTATTCAGAAAGCGAAACTGTTGGGAAGCAAATCGATCCTCATCATTCCTTACTGGCTTCGTCAGGTTTGGTTCCCCTTCCTTTGGCCTCACCTACTAGACGACCCATGGACTCTGGACCCAGTGCTAGATCTATTGATGCACATGTCAGGCTCTCTTCATCCCAGCCTCCACACCCTCAGTTTGACAGCTTGGCTGCTTCAGTTCCATCCCTAGTCAGGCTTCATGATTTCTCACCCTCTGTGACTCAAATTCTTACATCTTCTCATAAACCCTCCACTAGAAAGTTATACACCAGCAAATGGAGAAGGTTTTCTATCTGGGCTGAGGGCAGGAATGTTGACCCTTATACTGCATCTATTCCGGTGGTATTGGAATTCTTGTCTGAACTTTTTCACCAGGGTTCTGCTGCTGCCACAATTAGGGTTCAGTTGGCAGCAATTTCAAATTTCCGTTTGGGTCAACAGGAGTCCACTCTGATGTCACACAGATTGTGTAAGTCCTTCCTTAAAGGTGCCACTTTGTTAAGACCTCTCTTTCAGGAACCGGTTGCTTCATGGGATTTGAACTTCGTTCTATCCAAATTAACGTCTCCACCCTTTGAGCCAGCTCATTCGTCTTACTTTGAAGTCTCATTGTTCCATCATTTCTGTGATACAGCCGGTGTTGGAGTTTCTACACTAAATCCTTCACTTCGCAGGAATTCCGTAATTTCAGCTTCTGTTTCTACTTCTACTTTGCTTATTTTCTGTGCTATGTTCCCCTCTTTGTGATTTTATCTTTTGAATTATAATATTGTCTATATCTGGGTGTCTTTGCCTGTATATATCTTCAAATATCTTTGCATCTGCTTTTCTGTATTGATTAGTTTGGCTTTCTCCTTTGCATAAACTTTACACCATATCAGATCTCTCTCTCTTTCCCATGTCCATGTTTCTTTTTTATACATTTCAAAAATCTCTAGGCTTTGTTTTTTTATATTTTCGCAGTTCCTTGGTCGCTTCTCATTCCAAAATGCCCAAGATTTCCTGACCTGTGCACAATGTTTTTCATAAATATGTTGAACTAATGAACAAATTTGCATGTGAAGCGTTTGACAGTTTTTCTTATGCAAGTATTTTTCTTTTCTCTAATTTCTCTTAATCGTTTGGAATATCTTTTATCTGGAAATTCTAGGCTTCTTGCATAATAGGAACAGTACCTCATTTCTTATCTTCAGTAGTCCACTCTGTCATCTTTATGGCTCATTTTTGGCCTTGTCAGTTTTTATATTTTTTTGTGGACTGCTACTACTTCTATAACAGGGGGGCTGTCCTCCCCCTCAGCCTGGCCTAATCCTATTGTAGGAATTTTTCCATGTCTTGAGAATTCTACTCTGTCATTTTTTCAGTCCTGTCAACAGTGGGCCTACTAGGTCTGGCCACTTTTTTATACTGGGACTTGTGCACCCAGCTATTTTTTTTATTTTTAAACCTACATTTGTCCATGATATATGCATATATGCTATTTAAAATACAGTAGATATTTATATATATATATATATATATATATATATATATATATATGTATATGTATATGTATATATATGTATATGTGTCATCTTGGTGAGATTTTGAAGACATTAGGAGTTTCAGCAACACTATTCCCCTACTGGGATAGTCTTCAGCTGTCCACTGGCTTCTGCATTCGAGACAGACAGTAGAGAGTGCCCTCCATATGACTGTCGCCCCCCCCCCCCCACACACACACACACATAATTATCATCCTTGAGTCCTGAGTCTGCTCATTCTGTCCCATGGGGCAGCCGGCCTGGTCAAGCCTCTAAACAGTCCTTTTGCAGGACTCCCCCAAGTGCAAGAGGAGGAACATTGATTCCCCGCAGGAATCCTTGACAGAAGGCACCAACCTCAAAAAAAGGAGAGGGGTCCACCAGGTAACCTATTGAGGATGTCTCATTCCAAGAAATACTCAAGTTTCTGAGGCAGGAAGCTGATTGGTCTTATGAAGCACCTTTCCAAGAGGAGTCAGTGTTTCTTGAGGCTTTTGGAACTGGCTTAATTATATCCTGGGTGGAATCCCTGGCAGACAAAATGGTTGGCCTCATTTCCCATTGAGCTTAGAAGGATCCAGACACCACAGAACCTGTTCATAGAAAGACAGTTTGCACCCAAGGACTGTGCTCACTGGAACAGGGGTCTCCCAGTTGATGCCATGGTGGTTGCAGCAGCCACCAAAAAGGAACTTGCCAAGGAAAGGTCTTCTCCCAACCCCCCAGTAGGGAGTTTAGGGCCTTGAATAGAGTCAGGAAGCAAATTTTTGCTTCAGCTACCTTTACCCTGTGGTTCCTGAATTACCTGGCACACTTCACAAGACTCTCAGTGTCCATGATATTCATCGTGTTACCTTGCTGCAGTCATCACACTTGGGTTATCCTGTCGTCAGGCGGTCCCGCAGTCGGCCGGATTTCCAAAGTCTTGGTCCGATGTCGGTTGCTGTCGCTTCATCCCTGACGTCAGTGCGCCAGGGGTATAAATATTGCAACCGACGCCATTTTCTTCAGTCTTTCTTGCCGCGCGGTGCCCGAAGAAGAAGCAGTTCGCAAGTGCCGGTTGGCCGACTCCTGAGATTTTCGAATTCGAGTTTCAGACCGAAGTCTTCTATAAAGCTAAGTACCCCATTGGGGAAACTTTTCTTGCCTCAGACCGATGTCAGAAAAAGTTAACAATTGTATTTCTTGTGGGAAACAAATACCTCATAAGGATTTTCATTCTTACTGTATACCCTGCCTAGGCCCTGATCACGATGTCACTTCTTGTCGTTTTTGTGTTAGATTTAATAAACGCACTATTAAAAGACGTTTTGATTTCGCACGACACTTTTTTGGCAAAAAATTTAATTATAACATGCCATCGGAGCTACCGACTACCGGCGTGCACAAAAAATGCAGGGATAAGGATCGTCACCCCAGGCCTAAGCCTGATTCCGAGGCCTCGGTTGATCCGGTCTCCGGTTCTTCGGTTATCTGTGAGGCTCCGACGCAGCCTCCGACTACCGCAGTTGAGGAACCCGAGACCGCTATGGATATTTTGACGGAATGCACTAGGCCGACGCAGCCTTTCACTTCAGGCCCTACCGACGACTTACCTTCCAAGGATGCCGGTTCTTCTGAAACACCTTCGCTTTCTGAAGGCGTTTTCAGACCGACGACTCTTACAGTCAAAACGTTTTCTAAATCGAAGACTCCTTCCAAATCGAAAAAAGTTTCACTTCAGTCTCCTGTTCAAGGCCCTATGCCTAAGAAACAGATGCTTAAGATGGCTGAAGATCTTATTACTGTGTCAGGGATTCCCAGCCCCCTCCTGACAAAAGGCCTAGACAAGAGGAAGAATATGTTTCCTCTGAACAACTGTCTATTTCTTCGGATTCCTCTGAAGACCAAGACTATTCCTTCTCTCCTTATGAAGATTCTGATGCTGAGGACTCTATTCCCTCAGCTTCCCCTCCAGAAGATTACTCTTTTGGGGAAACTTTGCACACTATGAGGGAGCATTTTCACTGGGAAGGCCAGGATTACTCTGATTCCAAGAAAAGGCTCAGAGAGTTTCTTTTACTCCCCCAACACAGACCTCTAGCCATCCCTCCTGTTCTGGTCATTGTGGATGATGTTTATTTAGAATCCAGTTTCAACCCTGACTCTCTGCCTCCTGCCCCGGCCAAGCCTGACAGATATTATAGAGTACCTGATTCCCATAAATTCCTTTACAAAAGTCTAGTAGCTGACCCAGGGACTATCTCCCAGGGTCCCAAGGGGGCTAAGGCTTCCATGGCTAAAAATCCAGTTCCTTCTGAGAGGGATTCAAGAGCACTAGACAGATGGGGGAAAAAGGTTTACACCTCAGCCACTTTAGCTATGAGAGCTCTAAACTGTCAATTTCATATGCTTAAGTATCAGCAATTTCTGCTCTTTCAGTTAAAACAAAAGATAACAACCCTTCCTCAACAATCTGAATTGAAAGAAGTACAGGATTTGTTGCACGCCACCGAGCAGGTGGGCAAACATACCTTACAATGTGGGTTTGATTCCTTGGAGGCCTCCTGCAGAGCAGCGGTCACTGGATCAGTTATACGTAGGCATGCCTGGTTAAAAGAGCAGAGTCTGCCTGAACATGTTAAAGCAAAACTACTAGATGCTCCCTTGCAGCAGGATGTTCTTTTTGGTGTTAAAGCAGAAGAAGTTTTAAAGAAAATGGAGGATAAGGCAAAATCAATGCAGACAGTCAAAGATTTCCTGCAGGTACAACCCCCTCGCTTCAGCAGAAACTGGCCATCCAAAAATTGGTCCTTTCCAGCCACTGACAGGCCTCAGAGGGGTAAATACAGGCGCCCAAGGGGCAGAGGACAACCACAAGCTCAGTATAAGCCTCGCCAATGGACCACTCCAACCCAGAAGGGAGGAGAAGACAGGTCTCAAGCCACCAGAAGGCAAACTCAATGACTTGCACCTCAACTGGCCAAACAAAGCTCTTTTGTCAGCCCCCCTGGGGGGAAAACTAGCATTATTTGTAGACAACTGGCACATGGTCACAAAGGACAAATGGGTCCTGGACATAATTTTACGAGGATACAGATTCCACTTTCACACCTTGCCAATAAAAAGAGGAATGCCAAACCTGCCACAAAATCAAAGGGCAGAGGCTCAAAAACAAATTACAGCTCTCATGGCCATGAGAGCCATACAAAGGGTCCCAACCCAAGAGCAAGGCCAAGGATTTTACTCAAGACTATTCCTGGTACCCAGGAAGGAAAATGCTTGGAGACCAATTCTGGACCTTTCAATTCTAAACACTTATTTACAAGTTCCCAAATTCAAGATGCTAACTCTACAGCAGCTACTTCCCATGTTGGGCAAGGAAGCATGGCTGGTAACGTTGGACCTCAAGGAGGCATACCTGCATGTCCCTATCAGACAAAGTTGCAGAAGATTCCTCCGTTTCATTGCAGGTTCAACCCATTATCAATTCTCTGCACTGCCCTTTGGCTTATCTACTGCGCCCAGAGTATTCACAAAATGCCTGGCACCAGTAATTGCATACTGCAGACAAAGAGAAATTCAAATATATCCATACCTGGACGACTGCCTCATCCAAGCAAAAAGAAAAGACATTCTCATTCAACATCTGACTTTTGTGAAGCATCTACTAAATTGCCTGGGGTACACAGTAAACGAACAGAAATCAAAACTAGTACCCTCACAAAAAATAACATTCCTGGGTGCCAGCTTGGACACAACGGCCCAGAAGGCTTATCTTACAACAGACAAGCAATTACAACTGACTCAATACTTCAAGACAATGGCAACAAAGACCCAATTAACTGCAAGAAAAATTCTGCAGGCTCTGGGTTTCATAGCATCTTGCATTCTGATAATACCATTTGCAAAAATGCATATGAGGAAATTACAATGGTACCTAAAAAGCGTATAGTCTCAACACAGCCACAGCTTGGACACAGTGATATCTCTCATTCCCTGCCTTCAACAGGAATGTCTCTGGTGGGCACAGGCATGTCACCTCAACAAGGGTCAGCCTTTCGCCTTGCCCCCACCCAGGCAAACTATCACAACAGATGCTTCAGACTACGCCTGGGGGGCTCACATGACAGGGAATTGCATTCAAGGCCTATGGACTGCAGAACAAAGAAAACTGCACATAAACCAAAAAGAGATGCTTGCTGTACAGAAAGCTCTGACAGTCTTCAAGGATCTACTACAGCCTGGACAACTGGCAATAAAGACGGACAACACCACAGTAATGTGGTACATAAACAAGGGGGCACACATTCCTACCCTCTTTGCAGGCAAGCAATAATCTTATGGAACACAGCTCTGACCTACCAAGTTCAGTTACAAGCTCACTTCCTGCCAGGATAGAAAAACACATTGGCAGACGACCTAAGCAGAAACATCAAAGATCCCCACGGGTGGAAGCTAGACCCACAAATATTTGCAATGATAACTCAAAGATGGGGCCAACCAAATATAGATCTGTTTGCCAGTCCTCAAAACTACCAGCTGACAAAATTTTGTACAAGGACATTCCACCAACAAGCATGGAAAATGGATGCTCTCTCCTTCAGTTGGAAGAACCTGACAGCATATGCCTTTCCTCCATTACCTCTTCTCACAAAGGTTCTTTTGAAGGTCAAAAAGGAGAAACCTTGAATGATTCTCATAGCCCCAGACTGGCCACGTCAGCACTTGTACCCACTACTGAAGAATATGGCTCACAGCCCACCATGGATATTGCCTCAAATACCTCATTTGCTCACACAGCAAGACAAGCAGATTCTACACAGCCAGATCAAAACCTTAAACCTGGCGGCATGGCAAATCAATTAAGTGGCCAACCAGCTCCTCTTTCTCAAGCAGTACTGGATGTTATTCTAGAAGCCAGGAGGCCAAGTACCAGGAAGGCTTACTCGGACAAATGGAAAAGGTTTTCTGCTTGGAACCAAGCTAAAGGCCTAGATACAACTCAGCCTCATATGCCTCACATTCTACAGTATTTAGCTGAGATGTTGCATAAAGGACTTTCCTTCTCCTCAATTAAAATCTATGCTTCAGCTATTTCAGCTCACTACGACACAAACCCACCTTTATTTTCAAATCCACTCCTAAGGCAGTTCCTCAGAGGGTCAAAAAACATTAGACCACCTAGAAGAGCTCCTACGCCTACATGGGACCTAAACTTTGTTCTGGAAACGCTAACATTACCTCCCTTTGAACCAGCTTTTTCTGCAGACCTTCAGTTCCTATCTTGGAAGACTGCCTTGCTCCTGGCAATAACTTCTGCTAGGAGAGTTTCAGAATTACAGGCACTTATGGCAGTGGAACTTTTCCTCATTTTTCATCAAGACAGAGTCTCTCTACGAACTAATCCTTCCTTCATGCCTAAGGTGGTTTCCAGCGTAGCTTTAAATCAAACCATCCATCTACCCACCTTCTTTCCCAATCCACAGAACAAAGGTGAGAGACTCCTACATTCCTTGGACATTCACAGGCAGCTTCGATATTACTTGGATAAGACTAAGGCTTTCAGAAAAACTGACCAGCTCTTTGTTTCCTATGCTACAGCTTCTCAAGGGAAGGCCATTTCCAAGCAAACCATTTCTAAATGGATAGGCCATTGCATACGATTCTGTTATACCCATCATGGGAAACCAGTCCCTCCTACCATTAGGTCCCACTCTACCAGGGCAACAGCTACCTCTACAGCCTTTCTCAGGGGGGTTCCTACCAAGGAAATTTTAGAAGCTGCTACTTGGAGTTCTGTACACACCTTCACCAAACACTATCGCTTGCCTCTTTATTCTAAGTCCAGGGCAGGCTTTGCCACTGCAGTCCTGCAGGGGCTCATTGCCTCCTCTAACCTTCTATAATGCCTCCACCCTACCTTAGCTTTGGGACTCAACCCAAGTGTGATGACTGCAGCAGGGTAACACAATGAACATAGTACAGTTTTGTACCTACCATAAATGTAGATGTTTGAGTGTTCACCCTGCTGCAGTCCAGGTTACCCTCCCTCCAACCCCTCTGATTTACTGGCTAAACCTCTGCTATGCCTTACTGATGTATTTGCTTTTAGCTGAAGGGTTTTTATGTCTGTATACTGTTCTCACTTTTTGGTACTGATTTGGATCACCTTTTTGGGGGCACCTGACATCTGGGGCAAGAAAAACTGAAGAAAATGGCGTCGGTTGCAATATTTATACCCCTGGCGCACTGACGTCAGGGATGAAGCGACAGCAACCAACATCGGACCAAGACTTTGGAAATCCGGCCGACTGCGGGACCGCCTGACGACAGGATAACCCAAGTGTGATGACTGCAGCAGGGTGAATACTCGAACATCTACATTTATGGCAGGTACAAAACTGTACTTCAGCGGAGGACAAAAAGACTGTCGTTTTGCAAATCACAGTCGTTCAGTCCCTGTCAAATGCCTCCATGCAGCTGATTTCTCATGCTATGGAAGGTGTTTCAAGAGCATCAGGTTCAGGCATTGCCATTGCAAGGTATGCCTGTTTGCACCTTTGCAACTTTACAAAGCCATACAAGATGTCCTTCATCAGTGTGCCCTTTGATGGATCTACTTTATTTGGACCCAAGGTTAAAGAGACAATCTCCAGGAGTGAGCAGGATGGGAAAACCCTATCTGCGGTAGAGATATGTTTTTCCACCCCTCAGAGAACCTTCTGAAGGAACCAGAAAGGGAACAGAAAGATGTGGTTCTGAAAATTGTAAGGGGTTTCCCAGGTTCCATATCGAGGTAGATCCTCTCATGGCAGAGGGGGGAACTCTAACAGCAGATGTCACCCAAGTGGCAGAAGGGTACCTCAAAACCAAGGCTTCAGAGGCCCCTTTTCTGAGAAGCCTTTTCAGTGCTCCTGAGCAGTTGCCTGACTGCTGCATTCTAGAGGCAGTTGGTGGGGAGCTTATCACTGCATCCAGAAGCCTGGACATCCATCACCAAAGGTGAATGTTTGCAGAAAATAATTACCAGAGGTTATTTCATTCTCTTTTCCCTTCCTCCACCTACACATTCAAGAAAAATTTTCAATGTACCACCCCATAAGAGAAAGGAAGCAGCCTTAGAAATAGAAAAAGCTGCTAGTAAAAAGAGTCATCTAAAATGTCTAACCAGACCAGTGAGGGCTTGCAACTTATTTGAGATTCTTTTTGGTGCCAAGGAAAAGTGGAAACATTAGGCCAATATTGGACTTAAGCCACTTGAATATTTTGTTAAACACTCAACGTTCCGAATTGTCACGGTTCAGTTCATCCTCTGTCTTTTGAGAAAGGACAATTGGATGTACTCGATAGAACCTCAAGATGTGTACTATCACATAAAAATGAACAGATAGTCCAGGAGATACTGTAGCTTCCAGCTGGGAGCCAGTCATTTTCAGTTCAGAGCCCTCCCCATTTAGTCTCACCACAGCCCCCCTGGGTGGTTACCAGTTGTATGGCAGTGGTTGCAGCTCACCTGAGATTGCTGGGATTTTAGGTGTTTTTTTACTTAGATGACTGGCTCCTCACCACTCCCATTAGACATCTACTAATGTGCGTCAGGGACTACCTGCTCAATTTATGTCTACACCTGGGTATCACAGTCAGCTACAACAAATCTTATCTCTTCCCAGTTAAGTTCTAGAATTCTTAGCTACTTATCTGGATATGGTTTCCCAAGTGACAAGACTTCCTTGGTCCAGACTACCCATGTTACAGTGGCAGGTAACATATCTATTGTCTGTTCAGTCACCACTAGCCAGGTTGGTTTTTCAAATTCTTGGTTCGGTGGGGGCATCCAAAACCCTTCTGCCGCTAGCAAGATTCTGTATGAGAGTACTACAGTGGGTACAAGCGATACAGTGGTCTATGAATCAAAAACCCATGACCTTTTCCATTTGAATTTCGAAGTTCTGCAGGGAGCATGTTTCCTGTTGAATTCATGCACCAGATGTCTCTCAAGGGCCATCCCTTTGTCCTCCCTTTGCCCAAGCCCATGGTGATCACAGAGGCTTCCTAGTTGGAGTGGGGGGCTTTACCTGGAACAGACAGTCCAACACAAATGGTCCCCTGTAGAGGCCAACCTTCACATTGACATCCTAGAGATGAAGACAGCAATCCTAGTATTGCAGGGTTTTCAAGACATTCTTCTTCAAGGGACAATTGCCATGCAAATAGACAACATGTCACTGATGTGGTGCATCAACAAACGGGGGGGGGGGGTCCTGCTCTTACCCCTTGTGTCGGGAGGCAGTGGGTGTGTGGCAGTGGGTGATCTCTTCTGACTGCTTTGACAACACACATTCTGGGGAAATCCAATGATGTGAAGTAGTTAAATCTCACCATTTATTCTCACTGATGGTTTCGGAGCCGATCCTCGGCTCCATCACGGCCGATAGCAAAGCTCAAGGTTTGCCAGTAGCTCGAGACCAAGCCCCTTATCCCACAATGCACTGCTGGAATTACCTCAGATCTAGTTTGCCACAGCAAGAGAGATCTCGGTGATCCAGTCAGCTCGGACCATTTTTTGCTAAATCGCAAGTTTAAAAAATTCTTTCTCCTTCTTTTGATAGATTATTCTTTATTTAGTCTGTGTGTGTGTTTCTCATTAAAATAATATAGTTATAAGTAGGATAGATTGTAGAGATAGTGCCCTGTGTTGGCTTAATTTTCTTAGTGTTTGGGCCTCTTCTTAGCCCTATTTAGATTTAACAATTTTGTTCTTGTTATTAGTATTTTTTTAGTGTGGGCCTAGTTAGCCCTATATTTAACCTCTACAGGTTAATTTTGTGGTGTGTCTGTTTCAAACATGTCGGATGAGAGGGAAAAGTCTCATCCCAAATCGGGGTTTAAGAAATGTCCAGATTGTGGACAGAAAATGTCCATCACTGACGGGCATGTCCAATGTGTTTATTGTCTGGGGGCTAAACACCTCTAAGACTCTTGCAGTATTTGCCACTCTTTTTCCTCTAGGGTACTCTTAGAGAGAAGGAGAAAACTCATTAATAGGGGGTTGCTGCAGCATACTTTCTCTGAGGCGTTGAGTAGCCAGAAAGGTGCCAGCACTTCTTCAAAATCTTCTAAATCTTCAGATTTTAAACTTACTAAGAAGGCAAAAAGATCAGAGGGTACAGGGTCATCGGTTCCACAGTCCTCGAAATCGAATGTCCCTTTGGTTCAGAGCCAGTTCCCAGTCTTGGAGCCGGTCTCTGAGGTTCCCTCATCTCCTCTGCTCCAGTCAGCACCTTCGGTGCATTCCTCGAAGTCTTCGGTCAGCCTCTCTGATATGGATATGGATCGGCTAGTGCAGAAGCTTCTACGGGCACCAAGACTTGCTAAATTGTTGTTGGCCCCAACCATTTCTTTGGAGCCGAAGACCATTGAACTGGACTTGACTACTCCTCCTCCAAGCCGTACTGGACTCTCGGAGCCAAAGGAGCCCGAATCGATAGTTGTCAAACCTATGGAACTGAGACCAGCACCAGTGTTATCAGTTCCATCTACTCGGACGTCCTCGGCGCCGACCGAGGATGCTAGGAGCCAACACTCTCCTGTCGAGTCCGGGGAGGATAGTCGGACCGATTTGTCGGTGCCTACTCTTCCTCTCGGGGCTTCGGCTCAGATGAGCTTGGCTCCTACCTCGGGCTCGGAGCCTATGGTTTCAGAGCAGGAGGATCTGACGGTCCCTCCGGATCCATCTACCCCTTCTCGTCGAAGCCATGGTGCTTTCAGTGCCATGAGGAGAGTCCTGTCTCCTAAGACATCGTCGGCATCAGTTCGGGCTTCCTTCTCCCCTCAAGCTCCTGTGTCCGCTTCTACGTCTACCGCTCCCCCTAAGCGTGGAGACCCTGAGCCTCAAGTAGCCCCACAGGGCATCTCCTGCTCTTCCGAGACCTCCCCAGATCTCCCCACTGAGGAGGTACCCAGGAAGAGACTGTGCAAGAGGCGGCACTTGGACTCCCCACAGGAGTCTTTGACATCCGACACTGACTTGGATGAGTCAGAAGAGTCCCCTCGATCCCCCTCTGAGGATATCTCCTTTGCGGAGATATTAGAGATCCTGAGTCAGTGGGGCGATTGGCAGTCCAATACCCCTACTGAGGATGTCAGTGCTCTTGAAGGCTTTTGGGTCTCAACCTTCCACTTCTTGGGTGTCTCCGCCTTACGACGAGCTCATGGAGCTGATCTCTTGTAAGGCTTGGGAGTCACCGGAGGCCATGGAACCTGTCCCTCGGAAGCCAAATAAGTTCATCTCTGCCCCAGTGGACAAAGCCTTTTTGACCAAAGGAGTGCCTGTTGATGCCATGGTGGTAGCTGCAGCCACCAAAAAGGAAGTGTCTGAAACATCCACATCTATCCATCCTCCTAACAGAGATTCTAAGATCATGGATAGATATGGGAAACGCATGTTTAGTTCAGCGACTTTTTCTATGCGATCGCTGAACTATTTAACCCATTTCACGAGACTGCAAAGAGATCTCCTGAAAGAGCTAGGAGATGCTCTCCAGGGTACGGTAGCTGCAGGGGTTGCCGACAATGTCAACACACAGCTCGCTACCCTAAACTCAGTTGGGAACTCGTCCATGCGTCTCATATCTTATGAGGCTGATGGTTCGAGTAGAGCCGCTAGTTCAGGCATTGCTCTACGGAGACAAGCCTGGATGCGTCTTTGTACCGTTGCGGAGCTCTTTAAGTCTGCCTTTATCAACACACCATTTGATGGCTCATCACTGTTTGGGCCTAAAGTAAAGGAAACTTTAACCAGGTGTGAGCAGGAAGGCAAGACCCTATCTGCAGTTGGAGTCCATTTTTCTACCCCTACTCGGCCCTATCCCAAGGGCCCTAAGGGTGGGAAAATGTGGTTCCGAAAAGCACAGGGAGCCTTTCAGGACACACGTGGAGAAACTCCCTCTAGAGGCAGAGGAGGGAGTTGTAACAGAAGACGCCACCCGCGAGGCAGAGGGGGTCCGCAGCAACAGGGTGACAGAGGCCAGTTCTCTGGTCAGCCCTACCAGCACTCCTGAAAGGAGGCCCGGCTGTCCGGCTCTGGGGGTAGTCGGGGGTCGCTTATCTTTATACCCAGAAGCCTGGCTAAACCTAACGTCAGATACATGGGTACAAAGCATCATTTCCAGAGGATATTTCATACCATTCTCTTCCCCTCCCACTCCTGTAAACAGAATCCCAGATGTTCCACCCAGTCTCAGGGAACAGGCAATCGTAGAGGTCCAAAAATTGCTAGAAAAAAAGAGTCATCCAACCAATCCCAGCAGACCAAGTTGGATTCAGAACTTACTCAAGATTCTTTTTGGTACCAAAAAAAACAGGGGACTGGAGACCTATCTTGGACCTCAGCAGACTCAACCAATTTGTGAAGAAAGAGAAGTTCCGAATGGTCACGCTGCAGTCCATTCTTCCCTTCATAGGGAAAGGCGATTGGATGTGGTCCATAGATCTCAAGGACGTGTACTATCACATAAAGATGAACAGATGTTCCAGGGATCACCTGCGTTTCCGGCTGGGAGCCAATCATTACCAGTTTCAAGCCCTGCCCTTTGGTCTCACTACAGCCCCCAGAGTGTTCACCAAATGCATGGCAGTGGTCACGGCTCACCTGAGGCGTCTAGGATTCCAGGTGTTTCCATACTTAGACGATTGGCTCCTCACCGCTACCACCAGGCATCAGTTGACTCAGGCAACACAGTATACTCTGACACTCTGCCATCAATTAGGCATTGCAATCAACTTCGAAAAGTCTGCCTTATCGCCATCGCAGCATACCGTTTTTATAGGAGCAAAGTTAGATACCTCAACTACCACTCTACGTCTTCCAATCGAAATAGTCTCACTTCTTCACCAACACGTCAACTCACTGGTGTCAAAGAACAAAGCTACAGCAGTAGAGGTCTTGAAGGTGCTAGGTTTGATGGTGGCAGCAATCCTGGCTGTACCACTTGCAAGGATACATATGCGAATCCTTCAATGGCTCCTCTTTGCTCAGTGGTCTTACCAAAAGCTACCGATGCACCACATGATTCTCATCACAGATTCTTGCAAGAGAGACCTTCGGTGGTGGTTGACGTCTCTTCATGTCACAATCGGAAGACCCTTGATGCTTCCCTGATAGGGTGGGGGGGCATTTTCAGGGAAAGACTGCCCAAGGCACATGGATGGATCAAGAGTCACATCTACATATCAATGTTCTGGAGTTGAGAGCGGTACTTCTGGCGTTGCAGTACTTTCAGGACTCTCTTCCTCTAGGGACAATTGCAATTCAGACAGACAACATGTCAGTAGTCTGGTACTTGAACAAACAAGGCGGAACCAAGTCTTACTCCCTTTGCCGAGAAACCCTCAGGGTATGGCAATGGGCTGTGTCGTCCCACAGTTTTCTGATAGCAACGCACATCCCGGGGAAATCCAACATGATAGCGGACAAGCTGAGCAGGGCAATACTGTTGCCTCACGAGTGGTCTCTCAACCAACAAGTTGCGGATTTGATTTTCCGCAAATGGGGCCAGCCTTGCTGCGACCTCTTTGTCAGTCACATCAATACTAAATGCAGAAGCTACTTTGCCCTAATACCACCTCCAGGACATTCCCCGAGAGATGCAGTCATACACGATTGGCCTCCAGGTCTCCTATATGCATTCCCACCTATTCCATTGATACCCAAGGTTTTACAGAAAGCAAAATCACTGGGAAGGACAGTTGTCCTCATAGCCCCCTACTGGCCTCGACAGATTTGGTTCCCCTTCCTTCATCATCAATTGCTGGAGGATCCATGGATCCTGGACCCAGTTCCAGACCTTCTGACACACCCGTCAGGGGACCTCCATCCTTCACTGCAGTCCCTAAAGCTGACTGCTTGGCTAATCCGCTTCCCCTAATTGCCAGGCTTTATTCACTCTCAGATGATACGAGACAAATCCTTTTGTCTTCTCACAAGCCATCCACCAGAAACTATACTGCAGTAAGTAGAACAGGTTCTCAATTTGGGCCAATATACAGAAACTCGACCCTTTCCGAGCTCCTCTATCGTCCATTTTAGAATTTTTGACAAAGATTTTTAAGGAAGGAGCAGCAGCTGCCACAGTTCGAGTCCAGTTAGCCAGCATATCACATTTCCACCTTGGATTTGGTGGGTTGAACGTTATGGGCCATAAGTTATCCAAGGCTTTTCTTGAAGGGGCTTTTCATATGAGACCTCCTGTCAAAATCCCTTATTCTTCATGGAATTTTAATTTTATGCTGTCTCAAATAATTCTCCCCCCCTTCATACCAGCATCTTCTTGTAATCTCATATATTTGTCCTGGAAGACTATATTTCTAGTAGCCATTACTTCTGCCCGCAGAGTGTCAGAACTTCAAGCATTATCTATCAGACCTCTTTACATGATTTTCCATGCTGATAGAGTATCTCTCAGAACAAAACCATCCTTTTTGCCTAAAGTCTGTTTTGAATCCAATATCAATCAGGGCATTGAGTTGCCACTCTTTTTTCCCCAACCACTCTAACAAATTGGAATACATGCTGCACAAACTTGATGTACACAAACAGCTCAGATTTTATCTTGATAGAACTAAGGATATTAGAAAATCAGATCAACTTTTCGTATCCTTTTTTGGAGGCCAGAAAAGGTAATCCAGTGGCTAAAACAACCCTGTCTAAGTGGTTATCAGATTGTATATCCTTTGTTTATGCGAATGCAAACATGCCATTGACACACAAACCTAAGGCTCATTCTACCAGAGCCGTTTCTATGTCTTCTGCCTTTCAAGCTAAATTGCCCCTTGACAATATTTGTGCTGCATCCACTTGGTCTAAGCCTCATACCTTTATCACGCATTACAAAGTAGATAAGGCTTCCAGGGACAGGTCTTCCTTTGGTTCCACGATACTGAAAAATGTACTTCCATGAGCCACCCAAGATTGAGGGTGCTAAGGACACTACCCATCAGTGAGAATAAACGGCAAGATTTAACAACTTCACATAAAGAAGTTATGTACTCACCATAATGTTCCATGTGAGTTGTTTATCTTGCCTTTATTCTCACGTCCCTCCCTCCTTCCCCCTCCTGGCTGACAGTTGATTTAGAGGCTAGTACCATCCTGGTTATTCAATACTTCTTATTCCCCTTTGGGAAGTGCTTCCTTGTAGAAAAAGAAAAAAAATAAAAGGGTATATATACTCGCAGCAAATAAGATCTGAGGTAATTCCAGCAGTGCATTGTGGGATAAGGGGCTTGGTCTCGAGCTACTGGCAAACTTTGAGCTTTGCTATCGGCCGTGTCGGAACAGAGGATCGGCTGCAAACCCATCAGGAGAATAAAGGTGAGAT